>NC_140781.1:164243312-165443312 GCF_044657685.1 Stegodyphus dumicola
AGATTTAGATGTGAAATTAACATAATATTGCTCTGAACACAGTTCTTTCAAACTATATGCAGTCCAAATATGATTCAGGGATACACGATTTAATGATTGTTGTCTTTGGTCCGGTCCAAGGTGTAGAAATGTTCCTGACTTAAAGAATCAATTTTGAAAGTAACACTTTTCCTCTGTGTCTGCACTTACAGCATAATAGGGGATATAACTGGTAAATATTGTTGCGCGGGTACGGATTCGTAACAGATTGAATGCACAATTTCGATAAAAGGTTTATAAAATGTACTCTTATCACAAGAAATATAATAATGTTAATTCTGCCTTCTATAGCCTCGAATTTGTTTTCTATTACGCAGGTAATTTCTCTTTTCATTTCCTCTTGACTTGCTTCAGTCTTCTTCAACAGCGCACATTTCTTTTTTAACAGATTCCTGAATAGGTTTCATTTGTCTTTAACAGATACTTGACCTGCTTGCGTATCTCCTTTAACGGAGTTGACGACCTCTTACATCTTTTCTTGGAATGCAGCAAATTCAGTTATCAACTGTCTTAGTTGTTCTTCCAAAAAAGAAATGCAAAAAGAAAGCTATACCGATCTCACCGCGAATTCGCTGAGATCGACATAAACAACTGGGCTGAGATGTCTCTCTCCGGCTTTTTAATCGTTCGCTAGACAGTTCTGGTATTTTCTGTTTTCTCGAGATTTCTGGAAAGCAAAGGAGTAGAATTACGGTTCCAGCTAACATAGTAGTCAATTACATTTATTCAAATTATGTATAAATTATCGAGAAAAACTTTTATTCAATGTTAAATGTACGTGCTCCTGTATTTTTTTTTCCGGTGTAGTTTTCTCTTAAAATATGTCTCTTGCTGCATTGCACGGGAATATAAAACAATTATAATTCTATTAAAAATAGCTAATTAAATACAAAATCCATAACAATATGAACCAAACTTTTAAGACTTTGTAATAGATATCATGCTTCAAAAGGAATTAAGAGGATTACATATAAACAATTTGAATAGTCTCCTAACAATTGCTAGATTGAGGTTTGAGTAAATGTAAAGATAAACTTCAACAGTAAAAGCGATTGTTTCTTTAAACACAAAATGTATGAAGGACCAATTCAGTCATGATGTTAAATAAGCTGTGGAGATAAATTGGTGATTCCAATTAATATTCTTAGTAACTACGTTTGGTAAACTGTTAGAGTGTAATATATTTATAGAAGAATCTGAAAGGAAGAAATGTTCATATACACATAAAACAGTGATAATAATATAGTTGAAATAAACTGTAGAAGTTGATAAAACTGATATATCTGAGACGCACTTCGATTAGACGTACGACTTTTCATCAAAATCCTACGCTATTTGAGCAGATGAAGTATGAGTAAATACAAGAAATTCTTCAGTACCTTCTTGAATATAAACTATCTCGTTGTTACCGGGCATGTGTCTAAATAGATAATCTACATATACCTGTTCAGTGTTTAGATTTGTCCTTTTTTTGGGGGGGGATCATCTAATTTTCTGACTTCGAAGTCTGATGATGCAAAAAAATTGAAATAGCTTTCATACCCTTTACTTCAAAGTACTGTATGAACAATGAAGTGATAAACAAGAAAGAAAAAACGAGTAGTGGAATAATGCGTTTCCGCATTAACTTTCTATTGCAAGGAGGGCAATTTTTTGACAATACTTGAAATAGCATAAAACTCTGAGCTTCTCGGAAATCTGCCACATGAGCATAGTAGGCAATTTTATCTACTTCATTTGTCCATTATAAAGTAAAATGACAATCGGATATAACATTATCGTTTCTAGCGGAATTAAATCGCAAGAATGCTGAAGAAAGTAACTACCACGTGCTTAAATGCCACTTTACGGCAAGTAGAATGTGGAATACAGTTAGTCAAATTCGATTTTTATGTCGAATAATGGATCAGGAGAAGGTAATTTTAGAGAAACTGAAATTGTGTCTGAAACTGTGCCTCCATTTGACAGTACAGCTACAAACTGCAAGGGGATCATTTTGAGAAATTCATTTATCACTAAAGTCGTTCGGTATACCTTAGACAGATCTATTACCTTTCAATTTCAAAAATGTAATTTTTTTTAAAGTGTTATAATGCTGTGCGTTTCTCTTTCCGAATTTCTGTACCACAGTTTTAGTAATCGTGCGTAGAAATGTTTTCTCTACCTTAATTATAAAATCGAATTTTTATGCTTATATATTATTATGCATATAATAAAAGAAAGTGCTTAGCTTGAGTGCTTAGCTATCTTTGTATAATTCTGGAAGTTTACTTTTCTCTAGTTTAAATTTCCTAATAATTGGGTTGAAGTGTCGGTTTACTGCAGACAAATGCAACACTATTTTTCTATGGAAAGGGTACTTTCGTGGACGATTTTCAAACAGATATCGACACTTAATTATATTACATATCAGAAAAGCCATGGAAACTCCATGCAGCCAATACATTCAATCGCCAATGCATACGGCAGGGTACTACTAGTGTTTAACTATTTTAAATACCCAGAGA
Organism: Stegodyphus dumicola; assembly: GCF_044657685.1. Classification (NCBI taxonomy): domain Eukaryota; kingdom Metazoa; phylum Arthropoda; class Arachnida; order Araneae; family Eresidae; genus Stegodyphus; species Stegodyphus dumicola. Next base: position 164,245,859 of record NC_140781.1, read on the forward strand.
CTAGTCGGCTTTGTCTTTATTGGTTGCAATGCAATTTCGCATTGTTTACCAATTCACTAATATTTTAAATTTAGCTTTCCTTCTTATTCTTGTTTCTGAATCAGATCATTTTCTACTGATGTGTAATTTAGTTGATTAAAAGAATATGCAGTAGCAACCTTAACAATGTCTCAGTTCTGAGCTCTATTCCGCAGCGTCTATATTAATATGTTGCCCTGTAATGCATGAAAAGTCTAATTCAGGTGTGTTCAAAGTTATAAACATCTGCTACCAGCTCTGGTTAATTAAGATTAGCTACGTTCTGATTGGTTTCATTTAGCTATGATTATTTAGAAGTATTTTTTAATACAAAGAGAGTTTGAAAGTGTTTATGTAGCCATCAATTATTGCTAAAACTATTTATAAATACGTTGTATCTTTTCAACTTTGTTTTTGTATATTCTTTACTTCACTAGACATTTCTTACTTTATATTTTTATTAGTAGAATTATATTTTAAATTTTTAATTTCATTCTTCCTTAGCTGAAACATATTACAATCGAATTTGTATCTTTGGCCTAGAAGTTACTCGAAATAAACTAATAATTCCAAATCAAATATGTTCAGTTTTGCGATGGTACCGTAATGAAATGCCGACACAATACTGACAGGTAAAAAAAAAATTATCAAATAAACTTAACTAACTAAACTAGCAAAGCCTAAAGTAAACATATAAGTCTATCTAATTTAACATATTTGTGATGGTAATTATCTGAAAGTAATTGCGTTGTGTTTTTTTTCCTTTCCGGGACCGTGCTCAAATAAAGATCGGATAAATGATAATTAAAATACACAAGGGAAAACATAATATAAATTTCAAATTAATAAGCAAGTTTATTAAGGCCTCTGGTTGTTATCAGCTATTTTACAGTTATTTATAATTTCCAAATTTCAAAATTTAGTTTCTAAGGCATACCTATTTTTCTATGAAACACAAGAGCTATTAAAAAAATTGGATAAAGAACAATACACACTTTCCTTTTTCGGTTGCAGGAATTTGTGAATTTAACATCAGGACGAATAATAATTTCATAAAATTTACATTATTAATTATGTGGAACTTTCAGCACAAATTATTTATGCTTTTTTTAATTGCTTTCATACAAGAGCTAGGGATCAGTTGCTAGGCCATTTCTTAGTTTGTAGTATAAATAAAGAGAAAAACTTATCGGTAGATTGAAGGGGAACAAGACTCCAGCGGTAGGACCGGAAGAACTGCCGTCTAGAACGAATTACTGGAATCAAAGTTCTGTAGAAAATACTGCATCCTGGTCGAATAAAACATCCGGTCAACAGTCTGGATTCCTCCAACCCGACGACTTGAAATGGTTATGAAGAAGCATGCGAGGCTCATTCACAAAGGAGTAAAATGAAAAATAACATCTTTCGAATTTGACTTCGAAAGTTCAGTTCCCAACACGTGGAACACGCTAATCGAAGAAAAAACTTGGTTCCCAAATTCTAACCAGATAATATACTTTTACTTTTATCAAACGGCTGCAGGACAGGATAGTAACACATCTAACACATTTTAGTAGGATGCAGCCCGATATAACTCGCGAGACGGCCACTCCTCCACACCAAGCCACGAGACATAGCTTAGGACTAACGCTTACCTTTCATATGAAGAAACTGGAAGACGAATGCACATAAATAACAAAGTGTGGGGCAATCGTTTCATTTAGTCCGTCTTTCAACCACTTATTACTGAATGCATTTATTCCGTAAATATTGCTAGACGGGAAGCATAAGCATCTACCTTGCCCAAAAAAAAAAAAAAAAAAAAAAATTAAAAACGAGAATTGCATCTCGTACTTAAGAAGAACCAACTTCCTACCCGAACACTCCAGCCAAAAGTCTTGGATTATTTTGAGATTCATTCATTATTTTCATAGATTCTACTCTCCTAACTTCACGTGAAACGCGCGGTCGGGGAGCATAATTGCCGCTCCCTGCCGTAACAACTGCTAGCAGAGAACTTCACCTCATCCTAAAGGCAAAGCACAAAATGTGACCCCGTACTCGAAACTCTCCTTCACTTCTTACAAAAACACAGGCTACCACAAAACTCGATTTTCGTCCCTTCGTTTGAGACCAAATTTCCTTTTTTTCACCCAAAAGACGAAACAGCTCAATTGCGCACTCGCCACTATTCAAAACCCGGAACCAAACTGGACACCGGGATCAAAGCAGTGATCTTTCCTCGTAGGTGAAGCGTTAACCCCCTTAAATTCATCACGTAGCCACCTCACTCAAGGCAACCGGAACAAAGCAATTTCTTTCTAGAATGTTCTAAAATGAGTCATACCGTGAAAGAAGGAATAACAAGCAAAATTCGCCCTTCTCTTGAATCCTTTCACAAAGAAACGCAGTTTTCTTGGTTAGTTTAAATAAAAGAAAAAGACATCATTGAAGCACTGGCTTTTCCCAAAATCTAAGAATTTACCTAAAAAAATATTAATACAATAAATTAATAATTCATGGAATTAAATAAAAATTCAGATTTTTCTTAAATAAGAAAAATAACTTAATTCAGATACCTTGAATCTACGTAAGCATGCCAGAATGGTTAAAACAGGCAATTGTTCATAGTGATAAGAAGATGTAAATGCACAAAGGCGTGCAAAATAAGACATGTAGGTAAAGTGCAGCGATCTTTAATGGGAATGAAGGTGAGGAAAATGGAAAACACAAGCAGAGTTTAAGACCCCAGATTAGTAGACGGAGGCGAGATATACCTGTTATTTGTGTTTCGATAGTTGTTCATCAAATCAGAACTGTAATCAAATGTATATTGACGAAGAACTTGTGGCTGTTTCACCCTCTTGTTCAGTGCTGTTTTGGCAAAATGCATGGCACTTGGCACAAATCATGTCGAATGGCTTTTGAACTGTTTGTGCATTTATAAATTTTGCCTATTACTTATGTTTATATATACTTATGTTGCGTAAAATTGTTATGTATTATTTTACAGTGCTTAGTGAATATAATTATTTAGAGTGAATAGTGGATTTCTAATGTTAACATCTGAGAATTGATTTTTAATATACAGGGTGATTATAATTAAAGTTTAAGTTTCAAAACGCTATAAAAAAAGAACCACTGATGAAAATGATGTGAAATTTGAAAGGAATGTTATTGAAGAAGGCGGAAAGCGTATGGCAGAAGAAAAAATTTAGTTTCAAAAGTTAGCAACAGATGGCGCTGTAAGCGGCAGAATCACGACGAGAAAAGAGAAATGATTCGTAAAACAACGGCTAAGATGGAAGTTACACATAAAAACGCATTGACAAATTAGAATTGTTGAATAATTTTATTTGCATGACTATACATATCACATCGAAAGGGACGAATCGGTTTCAAGAGTTTTGCGGCGACATACCGCATAAGAACCATTCATCAAAGAAGTTCGGAACTGTAGCGAGACTAGCGCAAAACATGTTCAATATGGTGTCCACCGTTGTATGCAACAAGTTGAAAGCGACAAACAGCATGTTCCGCAACGGATCGCACTGTCTCCGGGGCGTTGTTAAGAAAGTGTTGCGAAATGCGTGCCTTTAATTCCGCTAAATTTGCAATTGGAGCACGGAACACAACATCCTTCAGATATCCCTACAGCCAGAAATCACACGGAGTAAGATCAGGCGATCGGGACGGCCAGGCTGTAGGGAAATGACGGCTGATAATTCGAGCATTTCCGAAATGGCGCCTCAGCAGCTGCTTCACGGGATGTCCAATGTGCGGAGGAGCGCCATCTTGCATAAAAATGATTTCATCCACACATCCACGCTGTTGCAGAGCTGGAATCACGTGGTTGCGCAAAAGAGACGGATACCTCTGACCAGTGACGGTTGTGGTAACAGGACCGGAAGCACTCGTCTGCTCGAAAAAATATGGTTGTAGGATGAATGATGCCGTAAAGCCACAACATACCGTGACCTTTTCAGGATGAAGTGGTACGGGGTGCGTTGCCAGTGGATTTTCTGTTGCCCATATTCGACAATTCTGGGTATTCACGTATTCTGCCAGATGGAAATGGGCTTCATCTGTCCACAAAATTTTCCACGGTCATTCATTATCCACTTCCATGCGAGCCAGGAATTCTAACGCAAACGTCTCCCTAGCTGTCAGGTCAGACGGAAGAAACTCCTGCACATGGCCAATTTTGTACGGATAGCATTGCAGGATGTTTCGTACAATTTTCAGCACCGTGCTCGTAGGCCTGTCCAATGTTCGGGCAATTCCTCGTGCACTACACGGTTGCACACCACCGGCCGACCCTTCCTGTAATGCTGTGGCCACTTCTTCAACTACCGTCGAATGCACTCACTCGCTTTCTCCCTCTTCCAGATTGCACATCAAACGAACCTGTCGTTTCGAATTTTTGCATCATTTTCTTTAGACCTATGACACTCATTGGACCAACGCCTTCTTTTATACCCTTCAGTGTCCTGAATTTTTGCAGAGCTACTCTTGCACAATCATCATTCTTGTAATACAGCTTTACCAGCAGACCGCGGTCCTGCAGTGAAACACCCATGGCGAACGTCTGAGACGCGAAATGAGGAACAGCCTGGTACCTGGCGGCTTTATAACACTGAAATTTAACTAACATTTTAATTTACGTCTTCTTCCGCTTGCAGCGCCATCTGTTGCTAACTTTTGAAACTAATTTTTTTCTTCTGCCATACGCTTTCCGCTTTCTTCAATAACATTCCTTTCAAATTTGGCATCATTTTCATGAGTGGTTCTTTTTTTATAGCGTTTTGAAACATAAACTTTAATTATAATCACCCTGTATTTTTGTTTACACTCATTTTTTCGTTTGAATACTGTAACGCTTTTATTAGGCTAGCGGAATGTTTTGGTACAGCTAAAAGGCGGATTTTTTCCTTCCGCACGGAGCGACCATTTTGGGGTCAAAAGTCGGAGGCACTGCCCTTTCCTTCCCTTATCTTTCTGGGCTGAACAAGTGATTTGCTCGCTTGGAGGCTAAAATTTCTAACGGGCCTCGCAACTTGATAGAATTATGGTTGTAAACATCCTTGTTGTTTGCGCACGAAAGGATATGTCACTTTAAAAGGAGGGGCTAATATTCTTCGAATTTTGGAGTTTAATTATTGCTCTTGTTCTAGTTGTTTAGAGGGAGTTCAAGCTTTGTGTTCGTTGGATAGACATTTTGAGCCAACAGTGAAATTAGAGGCATTCTGTATTTTGAGCGTCACCGTGGTTTTAAAAGTTGTTTCTCGAGCGGTAGGAGCAGACTTTAACAGTTTTCACCTATTTGATAATTATAACTAGAAAAGAGGAGTGAGCATAAGTTTTTGACTGTAGCCCGGCAGCCTTTGGGGCCGATCGCGGTCTGCGAGTCCAATTCTCCTGCGACCCTGGATTTGGTTTATCGAGTTTCTACACAGCCGTCCCGCTCACGCATGCATCTTTGCATAAGAATAATTTAAAAGTATCAGATTTGAAATCTCGGATAGGGATTATTAGTGAGTATCAGTGTTCCCGTATTGGAAAAGACGACCTCCTTTCTTTTCATCTTAAGGGTGATTTCCAGTTTCCAGCCGCTGTGTTCGTTGTATGAAACTTCGTTTTTCTTGTGCCTTAAACAGTTGCGAAAATTTCTTTCTTGCTCGAAACCACGAAAAAGATAGAAGCGTTCTGTCGGACGATTTTGCGAACTCGATCACTTCTAATTTTGCGAACATCTTAAGAACGATCATATCTTCGGTATCTTTGAAAGCAGTGCTTTTGGGCCTAGAAACATGTGCAAATTTCCATTGAAAGAAAAAGCTCTGTATATCACTAAAGAAGAGAATGGACGAGCATTTCTTTGGCCGTTTTAACTTATTAATTATTAGGAATTACCAAGCTTATCGGTTCTAGGACCCTCTTTATGTAGATCTGAAAACCACAGTTCTAAGCGGGCGAGATCCTTCAGTCTCATTTATGGACCCTTGTGTTCTGAAATATGTGAGTGATTTATTTTCATTTGCCTTTTCTTTAATAATTAATTATTAGGATTTTGGAATGTTAATTTCTTAAGCAGGAGTAGTCATTTTAGTATCAGATGAAAGTCTCAACTGTTTCTGGTTACTTAATTAATAAATGGGAAGAGGAATTTTAAAATGTTTATTTGATATACTTTAAATTAACTACGTAGCTGAGGAAAATACTTAATGCTTCATAATAGAAAGTAATGAATAATTTAATGTAGATCGAATGTTATATCAAGTAATTTATTTAATTACTAAATGTCAGAACATAACTTACTGATGTGTTACTGGTGAATGAATTTGTGTGTTCCTCAAATTCAGCTTTAGATGTGTAAGGTGGTTAATTATGATTTTGGTAGGATTTGAAAAATATTAAAAATGAGAAATTGTTTGAAACTATATGAGTTTTTTGTTAAGTGATAATTATGCAGTTGTTGTAAAGTACATTAATAAATATTTGGGAAGAATATTGCTCACGTTCAGAATGTCAAATGTAGAATTGTGAGTAATTTTAGGTAATGTTTTGTAGGGGTAGTCTGGCTAGCTATTTAAAACTCTAATGATCAAGAAAATTTAATAAATGCTTTATTGATTTATTATTGTATATCTTATTTGTGTTTTTATCCAGTGACCTACTGTAGGTCACCCATGTGATCCTTATGGAAAACATGGTTATTTCTTTTTTCAATTCGAAACTGGGTAACTAAACAGGTAATAGGGAAATGAATTTTAAGTGTGTTGTTTCTATACTATCGCATTAATTAATTTATCTGAACTGGTGTTTTCACCTCTTACTTGTGGGATGTACGTTTTCCTTGTGTTTTGAAGTGTTCTGAGTTACATTTAAACAACACGTGTTTGTGGCTGTCTCTAGAGTTGTACTGAAATTTATGTGTTTTCAGAAAACTCAGTGGATTTAGTTTTATTTTAGTGAGAGATAGCATTTTGATGAATTTGGTACTGAAATGCATTTTCACATTTTGCATTCTGTTTAAAAATGTATCTTTTTTGGACTTTCGTTACACTAAAACAGCAGGGAGGCATTATTGACTTTAGGAGATTCAAACATTTTTTATGAGAGATATTGTGTTTGATTGTTTGTGCTTTTTCTTTTTTGTTTGTTGTGGCACCTAGAGAAAGAAGTTAAATAAGCCAGACAGTTTAAAAATAAAATACTATTAACAACTTTAACGCAACACTTACTCTATGTGATGCATTTTCACTTGCTTTGCTTTGTTTATCAGATTTTACAATCACTTCAGACCATTTTTCGCTAGGGCATATTTATCTAGCTCGGAATCCCCGCTAAACACTATAAGCAAATTTCCCATTTATAAAGTTCTTTACACTTAGTTGTTTTCATAGCATATCGTTCTGTTTGGTGCAGTTTCAAGAAGCTGCGCCTTGGTTTGTCTCTTGCACGAAAGTTCTGGTTTTCCTTATTTTCCTACTTTTTTTTTTTTTTTTTTTTTTTTTTTTTTTTTTTTTATTCTAGCTTCAATTGCTTTGGGTTGAAATTTTTCACTAAACTGAAACCTTATCATTTATAGGTTGATTGTATTATACTTTCGGATTATTTTGTTTACGTCTATAAATTTCTACATTTCGATATCGATTATTCTCTTTTTTTGACTCTATCGACATATGATAGCGTCTCCACTTCTTGAATAGATAAAACACCACATAACTCTTTCTACCGCATTTTTGGCTCTTTCATCTCGTTTACAATTTTAAAGGTTATTTGTACGCTGTAATGGGATTGCGCGATAGCATCATTTATGCAGATGTAGACATATCATACGAAATCCGCTCAAATTTTATCAATCGATGCCATATTTATTTTTCCAGAGTGATTAAGAAGCATAGTTTCAAATTCAACATTATAGTAGAAGTTTAAATTGTTTACGATAATTTTATGACTGGTTTCTTTTTCCATGTCACTATGTACCCAAATGTCTGTAAATTGTTAGTGTTGTTGCCATCACTATCCGATACTCTGGGGTTAAAGGTTAAAGGTGGAAAACATAGTGGTCACAAAATAATCAGAGAAAATTAAGAAAGTATTTCAAAATAGCATTTATTTTGCTTTCCACAAAACATGTTAATATCTTTTTTAAAATTCCAATTAACAATGAGGACATGAAGCCGAAAGTTTCACAAAAATAAAAATTTTAGCTGCTTACTACTTTTCAATTCACAGTTTATTTATCATTAGTTACTTTTTGTTTTGTATATCAGAATTACCATATGTATTCCCTAAGCGTCCCTCCATGAAGCATATACCTAAGCAAAATCTAATCAAAGTATTTTTCATCTTTCAAAGCAAAGATGCAACAAAAACAGTTACTACAAAATGTGCAAATTACATAAAGCAGACATTAACAAACACACAGGAAAGCCTTCAACATCACCAGTCTCTATGTAAATTAACTTCTCAAGAACAGTTAGGATACTGCAACCGAGTATCAATTGACTATAATGAACTATCAGTTTTTTTTTAAAAATTAAATAAGGTTCAATTGACTGCAATAAATGTTATTTTAATCAAGGGCACGCAAATCTTCCGCATATTCTACACCTTGGATGTCACTAAAAGTTAATGCACTCTCAAGATGGAGCTCCCTACGGATGTCTCACATATTTATGTTTATGTAAAAAAAATCTGAAGCAGTCCTTTTAATGTCCTGTAAAAGCATACATTTGCTAAATTATAAAAACAATTTAACGATACTATTTTTTTTCTGTAACATTACTCCTTTCTAAGAATCGTTATGATCAGCTAATAAAATTTTAAAAAATGTGTAACTTTAATACAGGATGTAGATGTGTTTGACATTTTCGTTCATAACTCCTGCAAAGAGGAGCAAGAATTTAATCCGACTACATTTTTTCCAAATCGAAAGCTATATCATATTACATGTTGTGTTGATATGAATCCTAAAAGTCATTTTTTTAAACCATGAAAGGTGCACTTGATGGCTTAATTCCACGTATTATTTTTGTGTACAATACTCAAAAAGTTAAAGTTACACCCTATTTTTGCTGACCCGAAATGTAAAATCTAATTAAAATTCACTGCTTCAGAAATATTAGAAGACAATTTCTTTTACAATGCAGCATCATTGAAATCAAAATACTCAATTGTCAGAACTTAGGTATACGATGGTGAACTAGAAGTTCCGCGTTATGTTATTTGGATTGCACAGTATTAGGTTTTTAGGTTCAAAAGCATTCATTTTGCAGAAAGATTTCGAGCAATATCTTATTTTTATTATTTAATAGGAATCAACAGTTTCTAAGGCAATTGACTACACCTGTGAGGGCAATTAACCATGTGGATTAAGACAATAAATGAATTTTTTTGATGTGGCTCAGAGTTCAATTTCTGATTTTGGAAATATTCTCAAAATTCGATCATGTACAACAGCAGAAACCAACGACCGGTTTCTTTCATAAAAGCTTCATCGAAATCGAACAAGGTTAAATCTGGTTAAGTTAAATGAATATGGAAAAGCGCTGAAAGGTTGTCTGTTTAAGGATTGGATTGGATTGGATTGTTCAATTATGGCAAAGCACATGAGGGCTATCTGCCTGAAGGGAGGGATGCCTTCGTAGAGGACTTTCTAAGGGAAACTGGCTCGTATACACGTTACACATGGGGAAAACCACGAAAACGCCCATGTAGCCAGCCCGTTCGCGGGATTCGAATTTTCTGTGTAAATCGGACCGAACTACCAGTGTTCAGCGTCTTTACCGCTCGGCCGCTGGTGGGCCTGTCTGTTTAAGGAAAGGGATGTCTTCCTAGAGGGCTTTCTGAGAGAAACTGACTCGTGTTCGTATTACATATGGGGAAAATGACGAAAACGAAACGTACACCCAGGCTGTTAGCTGTGATTTGTAACCTGGCCAAACTCTCAGTATTCAATAGTCATGCCCAGTCAGCCAAAGGAAAACTATCTATATAGAAACGAAGATTCTTCGTTTACTGCAGAATGAATCGTGTCTTTACAAATTGCGTGAAGCCCCCCTTTATTAATATATAAGTTGTATATACGTAGACCTGTAATTTGTGTCCCGGATGCAATCTGAATGTTAGATGGTGCAAGGGCAAAGTCTTTGGACATTCGGCCTTGCTTGCAATCATCGTGGCATGTTTCTTTTAATGGCTAATAATGATTGATGTCACAGAATACGTCTGGTAGAAGAAAGTATTTTGAAGCAGGGAATGGAGCATACAGAGTAGTCTCGCCCAAGTTGAAACACAATTCGCATACCAGGGATGTTCTAAGGAAACGCACAAGTCCTCATCTAACATACAGAAAGGTAGAGGTTGGTCTTGTCGAGGAGTCAAAAGCATTAAGCTCAGAATTTGCTGGGTCACATAGTAAATTTCTTACAACATTAAGTCTTATTATAAACATTTCTTACAACATTCATTTGAGGAAAAAAAATGTCCTCGAATAAGCGCACATGCACAATTCAAATCTGCATACTTCAAAAATCAAAAGCATTTGTGTTTTTATTTGAACTAATTAGTTTACAATCAGTTTGAAAATTTTGTCGAATTGTTTTCTGTAGAAATCATAAAATCTGTAGTAATTAAATAACGAAATTCCTTTTATATTTTTATTAAATTATCAGAAGAAAAAACTAAAGAATTTTTAGCATGTACTTTAGAATATTTATTTTAAGGTAACGTGTTGTAATAATAATAATGAAGACCAAAAATACTTTTAAACCACAATGCGTTTTAAGCGTTGTATCGAAATATTAAGAATAAGAATTTATATCGAAATAATGTGTAACTGTCAAATCCCTTACCTCTTGTTAATAGTTATCTCCAAACATTTCTTCAGACATTTTGCACTGCAGATTATTGAGAAGGTTCTTCTAGCGGGAGAAATTTGCAAAATATTTTCGAATTACTTGTGACGCAATAACACGACGTCATGATTTTAAACTGATTCCATACCCTATCTACATTTATATGTATTAAAAAGTTTAAAAAAAATCAAATATAAAATTTGCATTTCTACATTTAACAATAGCGAGTTGCGTAGCGTGAAAACGTTTGTATGGTTTAAAACAAGATGGATGACACCGATTGTTATATAGTATAGCATTCTTTATAGAGTACAGTTTCATCTCTGTATGATAGTATCAGTTACATACAACTACTTTATTTGCAGTTACATGTAACTTTCGTCATAGGTAACATTTTTCTCACTCCGTTTTACGGTATGGTGTTCTTTTCATAGTTTACCGTTTTGATATGCATATTGTTTTCCAATGATTATGTTATAAAATTTATTTGATGACCCCATGATTGCTTCACCATATTATTCAGCTTTAATTGTTTAATTCCTCATAATTTTAGGCAATATACACTGTAACTGCACAGGTAAAGTATAGATTTTAAAATTCTAAAAACTTTGAATTTGTGAAGAAGCGCAATTGGCAAATATAAAATATTACATCGCATGGAGTGGCAGCGCAACGCAAATTTAGCAGTTTATTTGGACATGCATATGATAGATATCCTAGTAATTTTTTAATTCAAAATATTTTAAAACTAGTGATGTCCAACACTAACACTATAACTAAAAGTAAAATACTATTGTTATGCGTTAATAAATGCACTCTCTGAGCTATTCTAGAGCCAGCATATCAAAATCATTTTATTTAACATAACATTTTGAAATTCACGTTATGAATATATAGCAGCTAAAATTTATTTCATAGTCTCACTTAAATGAAGTTGTGTTTTTGTTAAAAATCGTTCGCATAATATACGTGCATTTATGTATCTTACTTAGAGACAGTGATTTCAAATTCTACAACACAAGCAATTTCTTCGCACGTACTTATTTCCTTGCAACTTAACAGTGCACCATAAAATGCCAAACACATTTTATATGACACAAGATTACAAGTGTTAAACATTAAATGAAAATTCTTTAACTTGAACAATAATTATGCTATATTATTTTAATCACTAGTTGCAAGCATTCACCCTTGTCTTTTTGGATCAGAGTTTCAGCTATTATAAGCTTTGTTTATACAAAAACGTCAGAAAATCAAAACTGAAATTTACATCAAACGGAAAAAAATAATGACTTTGAGATGGATGGTACGCCCTATAATGCAAAGTATCATTTTTAGGCAGGCATTTCAGCGCTGCATTACACGATCGCCATAGCGTAAACTTTTTGAAGCAGAGAAATCAGCAGCAGGGCTCGTAATCAAGAACCGATGTAGTATTTATATACACGTGGAATTGTTTGATAGTTCTATTATTCAAAAATATGAAAACTAGGCTGCATGTTTTTAACTTTTATACAAAATTAAAGTTCATCACAATCACTTCGTCTTTATTATTGATATGGTTCTCGCCTAACATTAAGAGGAACTTATTTCGTCTATCACTTTGCTCAGTGAAAGAGCTATTTTATCCTAAAACTACCATTGCCTACAAAGCATCTGGGTACAAGACACTGTAAGTCTTCTTCAGTGGCCTAAATGAGAAAGCCATAAAACTTTAGTGATTTTCATATATGTCTTTGGTTTTCCCTAGAATAAGCTTATTTCATATTTTCCTTGGCAATAATAATGAACAGTTTGCCTCAAAAATTTTTCCTGAAAGGAGTCCCAAAATAAGAAGCCTTCTAAGGGATTGCCATAATATCCTTAGTTCTTATCTATCAATTCATACTCTAAGAATGTAGTGAATAAAATGCGTCCAAGCTAAAGGTAAGGAACACAATATTCTTTGTCATTACTACCAGATAAAAGTGTTAACTGTCCTTCTCCCTTTCCAATTAAAGCATTTAGGATTCATAAAATGATTAAGTTGTAAATATGAATAAATATAAAGCTTATAATGGGATTATTTAAATTCTAAAACTGATTTTGTTTTAATTACTTTAAAACACATACTTTAAAATTTAACCCAAACTAAAATAATTTTTAAATTAAATTCAAAATTATTGGAATTATTTCTTTTTTATTTTCTCATCTTTGAGTATTTATGTGGTTTTTAACGAAATTGCTGTTTACATATGCTTATAAAATGTTTCATTTAAGATCATTCAGATAATATTTTCTAAGCGGAATTTCAATCATGCTGCCGCTTAAATACGATAATGCAAAACACCTATGCTCGCTTCAGAAATGTTTGCGTAATAGTCAAAGTTTTGTACTTAATTCTAAAAGTTTCTAATCATTGTTTCTTCCTCTATTTCATTTCGTTTTTAAAAAGCAAGTGAAAGACTATTCTGCATTCGCTTAACCGGTCTTAATTATTCCACTTACATCAGAAACATTTCTTAAGTGCGCAGGATTTAATGGATCTCTATTCTTAGACAGTCTTTTTGGGAAAGAAATTTAGAATCGATTTCTTTCAGCATTGGAATTTAAGGACGAACGTAATGCAAGTTTTATGTAAATTCAGATTAAAAAACAATTTTGTCTAAAGTTGAAAATTTCAACGTCGTATGTTTTTCATCTCTAAATGAGGATCAATATGTTTTTAAAATATCCTGTTTTATGGAAATTTTTTTCCTGAGCCGGAAAAGATGTTGTTGACTGGAAATGAAAAAAGAAAAGAATCGATCTCAACGGTTAAGAATGTAGGTCTTCTAAGTTCATCTTTGATTACTCTTCCTTCTGGGAGAAAAAAAGGCAACAGCTTTCGAATAGTTTTATTTCACCCTCTTAAATTATACATATGAGCGATTTTTAAAGCATATATTAAGGTAAGCTTATCGTATCTAAGCTTGGGTTTAATTTAAAGCAATTAATACATAAATGACCTTTTATAAACATTTTCCTCTGATTTTCCTGTTATGAACTCATAATATAAGCTATTTTCAATTTAGAGAAAAAAAGAGCGTTAGTGAGTTTTTCTTCATATTCTGAAACATAAATAGTCAGTAACAAGCTGTTTATTTAAAGTATTCTTCTACTCAATTTAAATCTTACGAATGAAATAAATGACAGCGTTGAGATTAGCTCGAGATATCTCGATTCGCTTGCAATTTCATATACTGAAACTTGAAATACTTGTGAAATACGTCAGCATGAACGCAAAAATAATTAAGTGCCTAAGCCTAGAAGTGTGTACTGTGTTTAGTAATTATTTCATACATGCTTGCGGCAATTTTATTAATACAAACAATTCACTAATTAAACAGATGGAAAATATTATCAGAAAGAAATATCTGAAATGTCATTTTTGGTTAAAAAAGACAGTATAAATCGAATGTTGTTTCTATAAATGCTTTTGGCAAATTAAATATGTCATCAGATAATATGTAAACATTGATGCAATAAATTAGTAAATTAGAAAATATTTCATAAAATTTTAAATAGAATACTCTAGAATTTTTTCTCCTTTCTCCTTAAAGCACGAAATAATAACTCATTTCTATCCTTCTCTTGTTAATTTCTTTCATTTGATAATAAGTTTTGCAAGGTATTTATTTTAATTAACAAGTTATTTTATGTTACGAAACTTTGCTGTCACTTCTCTCTCTCTATTTCCTTCAAGAATGCAAATTTAGCTCACGTGTATTTAAGTGAGGGTTTAAGATTGTTTTAGTCAGAGTATATTATGCTCCTGAAGGCCACGCTACTAATTGTTCTACGATAATCATTCTTGTCTAGAGCGTTGCTTTATTAATGCAGATAGTGGTGCCACGACAGCGTAGGTTAAGAACAAGCTTTCATGTTTAAATATCTCTGCGTAGAATTTGGTTAAATAAGACATAGATTCGGTTTCAATTTAAAATTCTACTTTTGAGTTCATGCCATAAATGCTGGCTCATTTGTAAGCACCGGGAGTGTCTTCTGTTCCACTTATTTCCAGTTACTAATAAAAGGGTTTTTTACATTCTTAGTGCGTTCTGCTTCCTTTTTTGGACATAGCGAAAAGTCGCTTAGTTCTACCTCAGAGTCTTGATGTAGTGTATGTTACTAAAGTAACACTCTACAATTGCATGAAATAAAACAACAATAAAAATAAAAAAGCATGAAAATATGAAGTATTAAGCACATCCATAAAATGTCTTAATTTCATTATTTATATGCCCAAGTAAGACTTAGTTAATCTCACCAGCAACAACATGTCCACATTCAATGTTCTTTAACATAAATGTGGACATTGTGATTATGGATAGTCGTTACATATACAGTGGTGGCCAAAGTTGTGGACACTTTCGGAAACTTTTATGTTTTTGAACTTTGTATGCTTATAGAAAACGTTACGTTTCACAAAATCCAAACTTGTATATATCATTTCAAAGAAAATTTATTACTGAATTCAATACAAAACACAAAATTCAATTATTTGCAATACAAAAAAAGTTAAACGATAATAGTTATCGATATACATTAGATAGTGATGATTGCAATGAGTTATCAGTACTTAGTAGGGTACCCTTTATTTTTCTTTACAGCTTCACATCGACGTTTCATTGAGCTGACAAGAGTTTTAAGCTCTTCTTTCGTTATTACATGATGCCAGGAAACAATTATAGCCTAAATTAGTTCTCTTTTATTTGATGGCTGCCTCATTCGGACAAGAGTTTTCAAACTGGGCCACAAATTTTCGATAGGATTGAGGTCAGGACTGTTTCCAGGCCATGACAACAATTTAATGCTCTTTCTACGAAACCACTCTTTCGATATTTGGGCCGTGAGGCAAGGAGCAGAATCCTGCTGAAAAATAAATAAAATAAAAATTGTTGGGAAAGAGATCTCTGATGGAAGGTAGAAATTTTGGTTCTAGAATAGTGTCAATGTATTTTCTGGCATTCAGTGTCCCATCGATGACATGAAGGCGACCAATACCATCTGCTGACATGCATGACCAAATCATAACACTAACTGGGTTCTTCACAGTTGCTTGAATGCAGTCAGGATGTAGCTCTTCTCCTATTCTACGTCTTACATATTTTCGCCCATCACTACCGAATAACGATATCTTAGTTTCATGACTCTATATAACTTGTGACCACTGATCATCTGTCCAATTAATGTGTTCCTTTGCCCACTGTAGTCTTTTTTTTCGTTGCTGAAAATTAAGATAAAGCTTTTTTATGGAATTCTACCTCTCAGTCCAACATCTGCTAATCTGAGCTAATTGTTCTTGAACTGACAGAAACACCAGCATCATTCAGATCACTTCTGATGGCCGCTGATGACATTTTTCTATCTTGGAGACATAGTCTTTTTATTCTTCTGTCATCAATAGATGTGTTGCACCTTTTTCGGCCTTTTCCTTCTTTGTTTTTTTATTGAATTTGTCTCCTGATATCGTAAACAAAACTTTCGGACTCCAGATGTAGTCTCTGAACCACCCTCCTGTCTTGCAATTTCAGCATAGGAAAGACCACTTTCGCATACCACAATAATATTACATCACTTTCTAGGTGTCCAATCTACTCTTTTAGTTGATGTCATTGCTTCTTGACTAAATATTAAAAATTTTTACAAAAATTCCTACTTGTAATTGCAGTGTATAAGAAACAGGTCCTCCTTCTACAGAACAAAGCAAAATAATGAATTGTTTCATTATTTTGCTTTATTCAAGTTTAAACATGATGTCAGCTTCTACTGGCAGTTACTAACATTTGATAGTTACTAACATTTGGCAGTTACTAACATTACTATCATCAGAACAATAACAGTGATTGGCTAGGAAAGCTAGATACTACAAACCACTTCATAACTGTGTTTTTTATTTATATTAATGTACATATAACTTTTTTTGTATTGCAAATAATTGAATTTTGTGTTTTGTATTTAATTCAGTAATAAACTCTCTTTAAAATTATATATACAAATTTGCATTTTGCGAAACGTAACATTTTCTATAAGCATACAAAGTTCAAAAACATAAAAATTTCCAAAAGTGTCCACAATTTTGGCCACCACTGTAGATTACATACTAATAGTTATTCATTAACATTTCTGCTATAATAAGCCTTCATTCTGAGTTGCTACCTTTACTATAATTCAATAAATGTGTGTTCCTGCATTTCTAAAAGTCAACATACGTGTGTTTTCGTTTGTAATGTGCTTTATGTTAATTAAGCAGTTCTTATGATTTTGATTTTTACAATGATTTCTTCTTTCCGTATGTCTCAGAAGAATACAAATTAGTTTTTAGAGTATATAAGGTGAGGGTTTTCAGTCTTGGAGACGGAGTTTTGAATACTCGTGCTGGCTGCTAGAATTCTGCCAGGTTTATCCTAAAAGGATTATTCGGCTTTTGCATTCTCTCGCACCTAATATTTTTATACTTAGGCACGATAAAACAAATCGAGACAACTAATAGCTTAGTTTAATGAATATGTAGTCAAAGACTACTTTATCAACTTTTAAATGCAATCGAGTTTTTGTAGAGCCATTAGGTCTTTTTGAAGAAGGAGAGGTGAAACTTGTGCAGAACTCAAGAGAAATCAAACCCTGGACCTCTCGAATATGCGTCGAGTATGCTTCCAATTACATTAGGAAGGCATGAGAAAAAGGAGGGAGAAAATACCTTATATGCTCCCTCTTTAAATGGGTGACTGGGGATTAGGGAATCCAATCGCCAAATCCTGGTGGTGACGAATAAACTTTCATCAACTTTCAGTTCGGACGCCACTTGTAGAGTCATTAGGTTTTCTTGATACTGAAGACGTGTAAAATGTGCAATGCCCTCACCAAGACTCGAACCCTGAATTTCTCAAATACGCGTCGAGTATGCTTCCAATAACACCGCGAAGCCATGTGGAAAATAGGAAGAAAATACCTTATATCTTATGCCTTATCAACGTTTAAATCTGATTCACTCTTATTTCTTAATTTACATCGCTAAGAGAGGTGAATTGTCTGTAGCACAAGTGGTGCCTTTTATGTTAAAAGTTCCCATTAAGTCAAAAGACTGTTTAAACCGTTTTAAGTCTTCGTCATACTATTTGAGCCATAACGATAACACACTGACCTGTGTGGTAAAGTCTGCAGGTCTTAAATTACTTCTAGCTAAATAGCAATCTTACAAGTGGCGTCCCAAATCTTCACGAACCTTGTCGCAAGGCAACGTCGCCTGGCTTCCTTCCCAAAAGACTTCAAGTTCCTCCAGAAGCATAAAGTTTGATGGAAGGCTTTGGTTTTATAATCGACAAAATGCGCACATCAATGAAACCAACCACCGCTTTCGGCAGTACAAAGTTCGGCGTTTGCGTACTTAAAAGATTTAGAAAAACAAGCATATTTTGTTTATAAATGAGTTGCAAAAGGTTACCATAGAAACTGCTGCGCATTGAGGACAGCAGACAGCACTTGAGCTGGTAGAAAGGTATCGGTAAATTTTTATTAAGGGTACCAGATCGAGAAAAACATAAGTTTGAAATGTTCAAAACTTGAGATTTGAAAGCGTTCCCTGTGGTAAAAGAGGAGGTGATATTAGAAGCTGAACGATTTTTGGTAAAGCTGAAGGTTTAGGTAAAAATATTTTGTATATGATTTGAAAAACTTTATTTTAAGGAACGTGCAGGTAGTGAACATGTTTCATGGGAAAATACCTGTTACAGAAGTTTTTCAGATAATATTGCCTTGGGTGTTACCTCAGATTCAGGATTTTTTGAGCTAAAAATTTCAGGTACGTTTGAAAACGTTTTTGGATTACAGGTAAAGTTTGGAAGTGGGTGAGTATCAGTAAGCACGCGAGAATACCAGTAAAGATTTACCGGAAATTTTAGCACCCCTGTATCCAAAAGAGGTTGTAGATTTGACGGCAACAGATGATTTGCTATCCGGCAAAACATTTCGTCAACTAATAGCGACTGCGAAAATAAATATCAGAAGAAGAAAATGGAGAAGATACGAATCAATTAAAGTGGGTAATGGTGATGCAGCACCTGCAGGACAGCCACCTCAGAAAGAGAAATCTTCTCCCATACAACTGAATACGGTGGTAATTAAAAATTTATTCCTCCCAGTGACTCAAACTGTGTTCAACGGCATTTAGATGCGTAATTGAACACGGGCGCACGAAGTAGTTATTTGGCAGAAAAGGTTTTCAGGAAAACTTTTGAAAGGAATATATTATTTAATAAGATAAGAATGAGTGAGTGAGTGCACCGCTATGATGGCTTCCGACCACGGACACGAACCAAACGGAATTATATACCATAACAGCGGGGAAACCTCCAAAGTAACAAAGTTGGACATTACATACTAATAACAGGTTCTATAGCTTGATAACTGCTTTTTAAGATAAGGATTAGATAGATAGTTACAAAAAGAATAGAACAGAAAAAGAATTAGAAAGATAATTATTATATAATAAGATAAGAACGTGATAGTGTTCCTGCGGGAACAGTCTGAATGATTAAGGAGAATGACGTTTAATATTCAGGTTAAAGATAAACACCAAAAGGCTGGTTTTTTGCAGTGGGAAATTTACAGGTTAATGTAATACTTGGGATGCATTAATTAAAATCCACTGAGACTAAAATTAATTTTCAGAAAGAAACGGAGCAGCAGGATATAAACAAGCTGGCTAAAATTTAGGCTCTCCAGCCAACACTTATAGAATTAAATTAAATTTAAGCTTAGGACTTAGGAATGAGTTATCGAAATGAAGTATTCGGTACTGAGGTATTCGGTTAGTAAGTAGTTCCTGAAAACTTGCACAGCTTACACTATCGTATACTCATTGTAACTGCTGGAGAGCGGAAATGTGAAAACTGAATTTCGACGAAAATGGTAAAAGGTTAAATGAGTTTATGAAAGGCAGCTTGAAAAGTTTAAATGTGAGCATTTCTATGGCTAAACTATGTTTTCTTACAGATTCTTAGAAAGAGATGTGAAGTGAAAGATGATTTGTTACGTACGTTTTGTTAATTAACTAGTTATTGTGATTTTGATCTTCAGTACGACATTTTCTTTCCGTATTCCTCACCAAAATGCAAATGACATTTTAGAGTATATAAGCTGAAATTTTGAATCTTAGAGAGTTTCTGGCACTGGAGCCGAACTGTTAAAATTCCGCCAGCTTTACCTAGAAGTGATTGTTCCAGCTTCTGCATTCTCTCACAAGCGATAATTTAAACTTATGCGCCTTTAAAATTAACTGAGCCAACTTAAAGCTTAGTTTATTGAACATGTAGTCTTATTCTTCTTTCTCAACGTTAAAATCTAACTGACTGTTATATCTTAACTTACATCCCCACGAGAAGAGAGCATGCCTATAAAACAAGTTGTCCCTTTTATGTTAAAATTTCAGATTAAATGAAAGCTTATTTAAAACATTCTCAAGTCTTTGTCATACTATTTCAGACGTCGTGATAACTCTTTAAAACCTAGTAAGGTCTGCCGAACTTAACTTACTTCCAGATAAACAGCAACATTACACGTTTTTTAACATCACTCGGAAGATAATATATGCGTGCTGAAAGCAAATTAATGTCTTAATTGCATTTCTTATTTTAAACAGAGTGTTGTGAGTAAAGTTAAGAACATTTTTTATACATTCTGTAAAAAGGAAGAATTATGCACCGAAAAACATATTCTTTTTATTACAATTTTTTTGATAAAAGTGTTGTATCTGTATGCGATAAGACAATATTTCTTTCTTGAAATAACAGTGTAAATTCATTGCAGAGAATATACTTCTACAAAAATGACTTCTTACAGGTCTTTCATTAAAGATTCTTTTACTTTCACAAGCACGCTCTTTTGTCTAACACGCCATCGTAAGTTTATTAATGTATTCCCGTTTTTCTTTTACATAAAACATGCAGAAGATTAAAAAATAGCTTTTATTCTATAAAGCACATTAATCTTCGGGCAATTTTTTTTTCAAATTTAGTTTCACACTTCTGTGAAGAATTAATTAATTCTAAACGCTTAAATTTCATACAAGTTTATTTTGTAATGTAATTACTATCATGAGAAATTTATAATTACAGTTTCATTTCTTCCAAGGCTCTGAATTTCATTGACGTTCAGAAGGCAATTATTAAATATTAAAACTATCTAATTTCAATTTAAGAAAGCTACTGAAAATTGAAATAGTCCATTTCAATAACCATCATTTTCAAAATTGAAGCAATTCTTAATAGCTAAGCGATTATTATTTTCACAAATGATAAATACGTTCGTTAGGTTAGGTTAGGTTATTTAATTACGGCAAAGCCTCGAGGGCTATCTGCCTAAGAGGAGGAATGCCTTCGTGGAGGACTTTCTAAGGGAAACTGGCTCGTATACACGTTAAACATGAGGAAAACCACGAAAACACTCATGCAGCCAGCCCGTTCGCGGGATTCGAACCTCGGACCGAACTACCAGTGTTCAGCGACTTTACCGCTCGGCCGCTGGTGGGCGCGATGAATACGTTCGATGCTCTCATTGATGGACATTTACCTGTATGGCAACAATTACTTTATATTGTGAAACCAGGTTTAGTTTACAAAAGTAATAATATGTTATCTAAACGACAATAGAAAAGAAAATTACCGAAACACTTAAATTAGTTTAGTGTTGAAGGCATCAATAATTTACAGTAAATATCTAAATATATATTTGCTAATGATTATTTCCAGTGTTATAGTTAAAGAACAGAATATGATGGTTCTTAAATGGTTAGGCAAAACTATTAAATTGTTATTAGAAAACGGTCATGGAATTCGCAATTAATGTTTAAAGTTCAGCATGGGCAGTAGTGTTCGGTACGACACCCTTGTATTTTATGCTTTAATGCTTAATTTAATTTTTTTCAAATTTATTTTTTAAATGAATTAGTTAATATATATTGCAGTGCAATTGCCCACCAATCATATCGTACAATTAAATATAGGATTTTTTAAACTTTAAATTTATAATGTCTTCACCTAATTTTGTCTTAAAGAAACATTTTTAAATGTGCGTATTTTGGTGCGTCTTGAGATTGACCACTAATAAACTTCATTCGCCAAGTCTTGGTGATAGGTACTCACCTAATAGTGCAATTATGTAATATTCTAAAATATACTGGATATAAGATTCTTATTAGTTCATATCTATAGTATACATTAAGACTTTGGATGATAAATATCGCCTTGGGATATTAATTTTTTGTTGGAAATTTTTGATATGGTTCAAAATGGAAAAAAAGTACATTTACAAAGATTGCAGCTTCCAAATGCTTCAATATTTCCAGTGATATATCACCGATAAAAAAATCCTGCTCATTTAAAGAAAATCTGGTATTGGTAAATCAAGTTAGATGCTGCAACCGATGTGACATAGCTAATACCCAAATGCAGGTCATTTGTTTAAATTCCATATAAGTTCAAATAATACAAAAAATCGTTACAACAAAGATTAGACCGATCCTAAACTAAAACAAAGTTTCCACTCTGTTTAATTGTATTTATTGTACTTTAAAAAAAATGTTATACTTGTTTTTAATTCATATTTTAAATACAATTTTCATAAGAAAAAAACAAAACTATGATTGTTTTAAGACATGAAATCAACTACATGTCTATTGATTTCAAGAAGAAGTATAGAGCTTCAGTGCATACGACAAGCTTCTGTGGCAAAAATGCCAACCCTGCATGCAACCAACGATGCAAAATTTGTTCGCCCATGCGTCAGAAAGCAGGACATGTGTGGCGTTCGGATAACGATCCACTTTTTAATTCAGTATCTTATTTGATGCTCTATGAAACATATTTCAATAAATAAGATATCAACATTTTTATATAAAAAGTTCTCCAATATCTGAAAAATGGAAGAAAAAAACATTCTTCCCAGATTTTCTAAAAACTTTCAGCTGTTTGGAATATTTTATGTACTATTGCAGAAAACGTGATTATAACAAACTAAGGTGCGTTAAATAAAGTTATATAGCCCTAAGGGAATTATAGTACTTTTGGGCACTGTAAAAGCCATTTAAGTACATATCATTTCATATAAAAATTATAATCTGATTGCAATAGATTTACTAGAATTAATCGAAATAATTTTCTGGAATTATCGTCTAATAACTATGATGCTTGCTATAAGAAAAACTGTTTAGGTAAATTAAATATTATTCAGTATAATTACTTGTATTATAAAACGTGTGCACGTGTTTCAGTTGCGCTTGGTTTCATAATGTGTGTTTTAGCCGATTTCATTAGGATTAAAATTGTTGTGTCATGAATTTTTAAGTGTGCTTATGTTATTTAATTAACCAATATTTAGTTATTTAAATTGAAATCGTAAAGAGTGTCGTAGATATATATTTTAAACTGTTAAAATCTTTAGCTATTTATTTTTAATGGTTCTATTTTTCTAACAAAGATAGGGAGCGTTTCTTTGGACGGAAATGACTTCTTTGTGAATAGCTTTTACGATAACAGAACGCAGTATAGTAGTGTTGCGTCGTATGTACTTCGCGTTGGAGGGGTTTGTTTACTGGTGGTAAAATAAAGTTTTAATTGGAGTCTTGCATTCACTTTCTTTTGGGAAAGCTGCAAGTGTTGAATAAATGAGTTTCTTACGGACGGATGGGCGTCTGTAAATTTCATTTTAAGGGACAGATTGAATTCTTATCTCTGATTTTCCGCTTGTTAGTCTGGGGGTCAAATTTTTGTTTCTAACTGTTGTGACTCACTGCTTTCAGCTGGTCAACAGGTCTTTGTACAAAGTCTTTGTTTCGTTTCGTTGAAGGTGTAACGTTTTTCAGCAAAATAAAAAGAGAAATCCTCATGGTTGGATAAGTTTAATTTTATGTGCAATTTTTGGCCTATAGTTTTTAGTGGTTGGACAAACCTAGTTTTCTTCGTTACTTGTACGGGTAAGTCAGACCAAAGAATCCCTTACAAATTCTTTAGTCAGACAGATTTGAGTATTGCAATGTGAAGTTAGTAAAAAGAGATCGAGGGGCGTTTGCCCAGCTGAGGGCAGCCTATGCCAGCTACTCGTTATTTTTGTGATTGGAGGTTGCTTGAAATGGAAGAGCGGAAACTGAGTTGTTTCGTAGGAATTTGACGGGCTGGAGCACGGTAGAAGAGCTGGAGTTATCAAATTAACGGATATGAAAAATAGGAAATCTGATAAAAAAGGGACATTCCCGAAGTGGTCATTCCGGGAAAATGGACGATTTTCTTCTCCGAGGCTCTTCTTTGTTGAAACCCGCTTTTGTGCCAGCGTTATGGTCGGGAATGTCATCGTTTCCGGAGAATTCATCCTTGGTGTCGTCGCTCGTGCAGTTTTCAATGAAGCTGACACCGGTATCCACTGGGTGTCACCAAATGATTTTCTTCGGTCTCTCCATTCATCTGCTTCCATTCAGAATTATTGATTTCTAGGCTCTTTCGTTTATAATTCTACAAGGTGTCATCTTTTCTTGAACTCTTATTTTGCGCTGATTGGTGAAAAACAAATTCAGAAGCTAAAGTGAACTTCTGCTGATGTCGCCGATATGCAGCGGCTTCTTGTGATGATGGATTCTTGAAGTCCAGCTGTGAGTTAGTTTATATTTTTATTCGTAAGATTATAGTATTTGTCAAGTGAGAGTAATTTTAATTCATCTTTCGTATTTATTAGAAAGGGAAAATTCATTTAATAATGAGAAAATTTCTTACTTTAAAGAGGATTTAAAATTATTGTCTCTAAAATGTGTAATTCTGTTAATTGTAAATTCTTGATTAGTTTATGTGAGATCCACTTTAAATAGCTAATTTAATATTCTAAAAGAATCATAATAATCGTTTATTATGATAATTTGGAAATTTGATCTTGATAAATGACTTTTGAAATGATATAATGTGGAATATTATTTACTATTGTATGTAAGGGGAGTCTGCCTAGCTATAAATGTGTTTGATTTATAGTTTATGTTTCATTTGTTTATTTTGAGTTATTTTACTTGGGTCAGATCAGTCGCTCCATTTGTTTGAGCTGTTAAGGCTTTTAAGAAACGTGGAGCTATAACTGGTGACCCCTAAAAAAATAGTTTCATACCTTTCTGTTTCAGAGATTGAGAGACAATACACTAACTTACAGGAAAGAAATTAAGTGGATATTACTAACAAATTTTGCACATAAAGTTCCAAATATATGAACTTCTCATGATCAATGATAACAATGTTTTTCTGCATTTTATCTGGCATTACTCGTAACTTAATTGTATAACACCCTCGCTATCTACCTCAGTTGTATACCAAAAGCATCTGGCATGTAACAGCTGCCACATATTTTCTCCCTTCCCGACAATCACAATTAGATGAGAGCTGCTTCACTTGTTCTTTATGTGTGCCCGAGTTCATTTACTGGAAATAAAAACCTCTCTGATACTTTTGGAGGTTTGCTACGTTACTTTGCATTATTTTATTATGTTAGCAAATAAATGACTTCATAAACAAACGGGAAGAATTGTTTTACTATTTTTTTCAATTAAATGCATTTAAGTTCTGAATAAGTCTAGCCTTTCATGGATAATGTTATTTTTGGATTTGGGAGACCACAAATTATGTCAGAATTTTTATTTTCTTCTCTGTGCCTCTATTTTTATTAGCTGTTTTGAATATTTTATGTGACCTTTCAAATTATTTTAAATGAACTTTTCACATAGCATTAAATAAAGAACATTCTCAGGAATTTTGCATTTTCAGAATGACAAGGATTGTTGTGAATTTTTATTTCATTAAAACAAATATTTCCTGTAAAATTGATTTTCTTTTGATTTATTTGCCTTTTTCGACGGTACTGTATTTCACATCTTAATTCTTTCATCACGTATCAGGCCCACCAGCGGCCGAGCGGTAAAGACGCTGAACACTGGTAGTTCGGTCTGAGGTTTGAATCCCGCGAACGGGCTGGCTGCATGGGCGTTTTCGTGGTTTTCCCCATGTGTAACGTGTATACGAGCCAGTTTCCCTTAGAAAGTCCTCCACGAAAGGCATCCCTCCCCTTAGGCAGATAGCCCTCGTGTGCTTTGCCATAACTGAATAATCCAAATCCAAATCCATCATCACGTATCAAGTGATGCATTTAACTTATCTGAGATTTATCAAACAGATTCTGAATAAAAATATTTACCATTAGAAATTTCATATTGTGGATAGCATGTCTACTTTACATAGTTTAATAGCTTCACATTTGATTTTTAACATAATTTTTCTCTTCCAAGTAATTCTATTTAATTATGCTTTAATATTTCGTATACGCTGGAATTTTTGTATGATAATCTATGTTTAGTTCATAAACTTGTATATAAACAAAGAAGTTACTGTGAAATTATAGAACAGGTTCCTAACTGAAGTCAAGCCCAATAATAAAAGATTCCAGTTAATCAACGTTTTATAACATCTCACAAGATATTAAATATGTTTATATTTTATTAATATTTACTCTCCTATGTGTTACACCAACAAGAATCTCAAACATGACAGCATCTGTTAGCTGGATTTTGAGAGAAATTGAGAAAGAACACATGTCAGTGTTTGAGTAGTAAATGTAAAAATGAAATCAGATTTTTAGGATCAAATTTAGAGAACCTATTGGAAAAAAAGCTGAAAGACCTGAACTAAATTAAATATAAATACTCAACACTCGGTACCATGGAACAGATACGTTCCCAATAGAGTAGTGGTTTGATCTTCGCATTCACTGAATTTTATGAGACCATCTGAAATGAGCGTATTATAAAACTGTTTTATAAAATCTTCAATCTATGGCTATATTGCAGTACATAGCAGGGATAAAGATAGTAAATTTGAGGAGTAGATTCTTAAAATATTATTAAGCTACAAAATATAACTATTGTCATTGGTTATTTAAAATTTTTCTTTAAAATTATTTGTTAGCAAATTATGTTTTCTTTTGTTCTAAATTAAAACTGGAAATAAAAGAATGATATTTTTAACATATCAGGCATATATACATATATTTAGAAATAGAAGCTAGCAATACGACTTCGAAGTAAACTGAATGGAACTAACTTAACATTATTTTAAAATCTGTTTATGCAATACTAAGTTAAATTCTACATATATGGTTCATTATGTGAAAACACATGAGAGAAGAAAAAAGACGCTGGCTGTCCGAGCAGTTAGTTAAAAAAATCTAGAAAATCATCTAATGAATTTATTTTTATCTTTAAAGAATTAAATAATGGTGAAGCGTTTGTTTCAGAACCTCTGACAACAACAACAACGAAAAACAAATATGAAGAAATAAGGATGTTACATATCACAGCAAAATTATGAAAATACAATTTTGAAAGGAAATGTTGTGAAAACATATATAAACACATACAATGATGGGCAGATTCTATCGCGAATAATTTTAAATGTCAGTCAATCTGTACCTTTTTGCCGCGACTATGTTACTCTGCTAAATGGGTGTTGGAAAAATGACATTTATCGTTTGCGGCTGCTTTGAGCAGAAAAAGGTAAAGTATATGATCTCGCAGAAAATCTACAAGACAGCGGTGTCCCAATATAGTACTATCCATGTGGCAAACATCACAAAACCTTTAATCGTGGTGTGGTGATTTCAAAGCATGGAAAATTGTAGTGGGATATAGCTGTGGATGACTAGATTGTAACAGGAATCTAGCATAGTATCAAGTAGACTCTTGTTGTACGAGTCAAATACATTCAACTGTTATTCATCCTATGGTTTTACTAAAGTATCATAGCCTGACAAATAAGTTTATCAATGTTGTTAAACTCAGGGAAAGCACCCATTAAATCTTGTTTTTAAATTTCAGAAAGTGTACTCTTTTGATGGGGAACCATATTTTACGCTACTGCGTATCACTCTAAAGAACCTTCAAAAATCCAAAGTAGCAATGGGTAAAGTAAACTGAGTTTAATAAAATGGAATGAGTTTTAAATGCAAAATAACTGTTACAAAAAATATCATTTATAAATTTGCAGATGATTTCTGTAGTAAGCCTAAATTGTTTGAAACATCACTCCTTCAGGATGGAAATAAGTATAAAAATTAAATCAATAACAGACAGATCTGAAGGGAAGAAAAAACGATAGCGTGACATGATGACGCCATATCCTTGAAAGCATGTTTCCAAGGGAAGTTATGTGATACGTAAGACGAAAGAAAGCTTGTTTTTCAGCTTAAAAATCTACTGCGGCGTATTTCGAAACTTCTAGAAAAATGCCTAATGGATATTTTTATATTAAGTAGAGCGAAGAACTTGTTTTATAATACGTGAAAATTTTAAAACTATTTAACAGATATATTTTTGGATGATGGAGTTTAAAATAATGGACGTGAAATTGTCGAAAAAATTCAAGCGATTTTCTAAAGATAAAAAATTATGTTGATTACGTTAAAAACTCGGCATAAATTTAATTTTAAAGCTGTTTTCCTTCTATTCGCTTGTGCAAAAAGTGACACCCTGAAATTTTTAGTTTGTTCGTTAACTGAAGATACGTGCAAAAAATTAACAAACGTCAATTTTAAAAAGAATCAAATTAAATAAACTCCACCTATTAATCAAAATGACATTCCGGAAAAATTCTCTCCGTGGTACACATTTTCATTGTCCGGAGAGCATAAGTTCCATAATTTCGTATCACTGAGCCTATTGGTTTCGACTCTATGCAACGAAATCATGTACATATTCCTCATTTTGTAATAATATAAAGGAACTACCAAAGGCTGCACACTTTAGATTTTTCGCATTTAACCTCCCACATAATTTAACACATGAAATCAAACACAGAAACTTTAAATTATATGTTGCTCTCCAGTTACATTCTCATCTATTAATCCTAACAGTAAATATCACACTAGAATATGACGTTGTTTATGTAAAAGATATCATTAACTTTACTTTGTAAATGTTGTAAACAATTAAATTAGTATTTGTTTTTGTATTTATCTATGAATTATTATGAAATAAGGAAATTATTTGTCATGCCTTTAATATCCTTAACTTTCTTATTAATTCCCGTATTTCGGATGATAGATATGAAGGTGATAAAAGAATTTATGTAATATATATGTGAAATTAAAGATAAATCCATTGGTGCAATTATTTATACAGTAAATCTCAGTTTTGTCATTTGAAATTTTGCTTACTACAAAAATTGCTCAATACTCGAGCCATTTTGCGTACATTATGGCTGACTAAACTATTACAAATGCTATTTTTGTAACGTACACTTGCTTAAATTTTTATTAATTCGATTAGAAACAGGACTTTACTCAAAGGCGTATTCACTTATAAAATTAATAACAAGCATAATTTGCTTTAGAAACGAATAAATTTGCCTTATCTTACGGTGTTTAACAATGAATTAGAGTGCCTTAGTTGTTGATCGAAATCCTCTGTTAAGTTAAATCATTGGAATGCATTTGAAAATTCATTAAAGATTCATTACTTTCATAAGAGGCTAGTTTCCTGAATCCTAGAAGCACATTTTTCTAAACACGTTTCAAAATTTTCCAACAACAACGGATTGAATGAACTCTACGAAGTGGTCTCTGAAGTACATGATTTCTGCTTAAAACTGTTAAACCTCTAACGCTTGGGATTGAATTTAACATTTGCATAAGTACATTCCATTGTTTGTGAAGAAACAACCTGTGAACAGAATTCACCTTTTTAATGTTTGTGCACACATCTTTGGTCAAATAAATGCACAGAGCGACAAAACGCATCAGCACAGAATAATAACTTTCACCTCTCATATCAATAATTGATATTCAGTAGGACCTTCGTATCTTTTGCTTTAAAGCAAACTCTTAAAACCTTCAATTTGTTTTAGTTTTACTTCAAGAATATAACACAAGTACGCATACGTTTCCGTCAGAAATCGCAGAATATTTTCACAGAATTTTATCCTTTTAAAAATAGCACATTCGAAATCTTGCTGCATCCCATTTAGAATTATTTCCTGTTTAGTGAGAATAATTGTTGCACAAGAAGAAAATTCTGGCAATCCAAACATGACTTATCAATAAACTGCTACTCATATTTTGAAATTAAGAAAATTTCAGCATAGCCGAATTTAAACCTGTAATGTTTCAGTTTTAGAAGCAGTAATGTAATTCTCCTCTCGAAACACATCCATGAATGTTCGGATATAATTTTTATTTTATTTTGGCAGTGCACACGAGTATTTTCTGTGCAAAGGAAAAATAATTTTGTTTGACGTTTCACAGACAGTAAACTACGGGAACATTCATGCATTTAGCCGTTCTCTCGGGATTCGAACTTCGATTGAGCCAGCGGTCTTATCAAATCTTGGCCGTCCAGTTCATACAGTTGGTACAAAAAGTATTTGCACACATACATTTTTGTTCACAATTTATAAGAAAATGCATTAATAAATACAAAAATTGGCATTTAAAAAATAGAATAAGCCTATTCATTTAAATTAATTACAAAAAATACAATAATATTAATAAAAAACATTTTTTGCAACAATATTAAAATAGCTTACGTCAAAAAAGTATTTGCACACTCAACTCAACTCTAGCAAATTTGCATTTTATGCTATTATTTGACAGTCATCCCGCAGTAAATAATATATGTAAGACGACTATAAAAGGAGGTGTTGTCGAAACGTTATCAGTTGATTGCCGATTCAAATTGTAATGGCACCTAAGAAATCTGAATTGTCGATTTAATTGCGAAAAATTTTTTTTTCTCTACGTGAAAATGGCCTAAGTTATCGAGAAATAGGTAAAAAAGTAAATGTTTGCTTCTCTACTATTTGGTATGTTATAAAGAAAGAGGATCTACATCAAATAACTTGCGCTCTGGACGCCCAAAGAAACTTTCACTGCTAATGAAGCGAAAAATCATAAGAGAAGCATAAAAAAATCCATTTGTTAGTGCAATTACTTTAGCCAATGATGTCGCTTCAACATCTGGAGTTCAAATCTGTGCCCAAAGTGTTCGAAATGTCCTGCACGATGCACACATTTATGGAAGATCACCAAGGAAAAAACCTCTCCTAACTGAACGAAACAGACTGAAGAGACTTGAATTCGCTAAGGAATATATCAATAAGCCAATCGATTTCTGGAAAAATGTCATATTCTCCGACGAGAGTGAGTTTAATATCTTTAAATCAGATGGCAGAAAATTAGTTTGGAGAAAACCTTGTGCTGCTTTTCATACCAAAAATGTGTTACTTACAGTTAAACATGGAGGAGGTTCTGTTATGATTTGGGGGTGCATGGCTAGCAAAGCAATTGGTAATTTGTGTTTCATTGATGGGAATATGACAGCTCGAACCTATATTGATGTGTTGCGAGATAACTTGCCACAAAGTGCAATAAAATTGGGTATCAGTAATTCGTACTATTTTCAGCAAGACAATGATCCCAAGCACACTGCCGGTATAACTCGTATGTGGTTGCTTTATAATGTACCCAGAAAACTTGCCGCTCCACCACAATCACCAGACTTAAATCCTTTGGAAAATCTGTGGAATTCTTTGGATTTAAAAATAAGAAAAAGGAAGATTTCAAGCAAATATGCCCTTAAACAAGCCCTTATTGAAGGGTGACCGAATACTGAGCCTACTGTTACAGAAAATTTAATTAAATCAATGCCAGCAAGATTACAAGCAATAATAGATGCTAAAGGCATGCATACTAAATATTAGTTATTTGAAATTTGCTTATATATTTTATTTCTTTTGTATTCATGCAGGTGTGCAAATACTTTTTTGATACGAGATATTTTAATTTTGTTACAAAAAAGCATTGTTATTTAT
Organism: Stegodyphus dumicola; assembly: GCF_044657685.1. Lineage (NCBI taxonomy): Eukaryota > Metazoa > Arthropoda > Arachnida > Araneae > Eresidae > Stegodyphus > Stegodyphus dumicola. The sequence continues at coordinate 164,277,624 of NC_140781.1, forward strand.
ATTATTGTAATTTTTCTGTTTGTTTTGGATGATTAAAATTATTCTGATTTGGCAATACCATTTTTTTTTTATTTCTTAATGCTTCTTTTTATGAATTGCAAACAAAAATGTAGGTGTGCAAATACTTTTTTTACCCACTGTAGGTCTCAAGAGACGCCAGTTTTGGACTCTGGTATGCAGATAGATATTTTTGTGCTGAGAAAACATGAATTATAAGTTGAACGGATGCATTTTTATATGCTGATTTGAAAGCAATGTGTAAACTTCTTGGAAATATTCCACATTACACAGACGCGAAAATGGTGAAATATTTTGTGTTACACTCTAAATCCCTCAGAGTGGGATTTGCAGAGTTACAGCAGCTTTTGCTCCATTTCGCGTTAAATAAGGCAGGTTTACTGTCTTGGTAACATAATATGTTTCGCCACCTGCAATTATGACAATGGAGAAGGGAGTGAGTTGAGAGACAGAATGACCCCCTGTCGATACAGAGTCCCCGAACATGTTTCTGAAGCTCGTCATTTCAAGCGAGAACAGTCGTAACAATGGATACACCTCCTTTTCCAAAAGTAAGCTCACTAACATATATACAGTTATTTCTTAATATAAATATCGTAAGCATTATAAATTATAGTCTTATAGTTAGTCTTATAGTGTGTAAAAAATTATAGTCTTAAGTGTGTAAAAATTGAAGGATGTAATAAAAAGTAGTTTTAGTTTGTTCTTTTTTTAAGGTATCTGTAAATTTGCTTTAGAGTGTAATGCTGTAACGTAGTTTTATTTATTACATACTGATAACACGATAAAAGCGATATACATGGATGGTACTTTTTGTAAACACTTCTTAAAATTATTTTTATTTTTGTACAATTTACACAACACTATCGATTTTAATTATTTAAATCCAGTTTTGCATGCATTTGTAATTCAAATAGGCAGAACAGTGGTGAAAACGAAATTCATACTATAGTTTTGATTTTTTTATAACACAAGTGAGCAAATTGTTTGGTAGAATTGCCGCATGTCAGCAAGAAATAAAAATCGTATACTTTACTGAATTCTCTGGTTAAGTCGTATCGTTTTCAACTTATAGTACTTTTTAATATATTTTTTTAATTTTTAGATTTTTAATGGCATTTTATTGCCATATTGTCCATTTATATATGTATGTATACATACAGTTCGTAATAAAATGTTTTTCATGCATTGCTTGGTTTCATTTATATTTAAATTACTTTGTTCATGGAAATTATTATAATTCTGCAGTTATGCTAATGATTTCTACTTAGTAGATTTAATCAGTACATAAAATACATCAGAATTTTCGGCAGAACTATGAAAAATGAAGTTTTATCTTACACATGTGAGCTAATCCAAATTATTTAACTTTACAATTTACTTTATTCTTTGCTTAAGACACTTAGAATTAGACTTAGCATATATAAAAATAAGTTATAGTCTAAAAATGTATGTAAACATTTATTCACCTGTAATGATTAAGGTACAGGAATTTGTATGCATATAACTTCTCAAAAGTAAAAAGCGTTATAAACTAGCTAAAGATTTTAAGCTTTATTCATAATTTGGCGTAATAGGTTAATAAATTTTAAGCTCTTCATAATTTTGTAATAAGAAATGGAAACATTTCTTTCTCAACATTTTGTGCAATATATGAAGTTAAAAACAATAGCATGAGAGTATTTTATGGTTACTTATTTTCTGAATCTCATACATTGCAAATAAAGCTGAATAATTTTCATGTAAGAGAAAGTAAATTCACATTTTTTTCTTATTTCAATGTATATTAAAATTTATTATTCGATTTTTATGCATATTATGCTCAAGTAGACAAATAACCAGTAACATCAATTCACAAACTGTATTAAAATATTCATTTATAAGTAACATTTTAGGATGTTAAATCTAGAAGATTATAATAAAGATTTACTGAGACATATATATATATATATGATCAGCTATTTTAACACATTCAAATTTTCATGATTTTTAAAATTTTTAAAGAAACACTTTTAATAAATTAATTTTCGACTATTATGATTATTTAATGGAAAATTTAGCTTACATAATTGCATGTTCTAATCTTGGGAATGAAAGCTATGAATAATCATAATTTGTTTTTTTAAAATTAAAATATGGATACAAAATCCAGAATGTATATCACTATATATGATTTTTAAATTTCTTTTATGGAACTTGTAGAGACATTAGGTACTTTTTTGGAAGCAGGCAAGATGAAAAATATGCAACCGCCTTCTCCGAGAATCCAACCCCGGACCTCTGGAATACGCGCCCAGCGTGCAGACCACCTCATCACGAAGGAATGCCAAGAAGGCGGGAGAAATACCTTATAAACTAAGCATTTTTGATTTCTCACATCAAATTTTGAAAATTGCTGAAATAATTATTCAAATTTTTAAGTACCTGAAAGACCTCATTTTTTATTAAAAAACCACGTTTTCAGTCTAAATTTCTTGCTATTCCAGTTTTTATGTATAAGTTGCATTGATTTCCTTATTTTTATTATATATTACACATAGATGAATGCAAAAACCATGTTTCTTTAAAATAAAATATATTCTATGTATTCAAAGTAATTTCATATCAGAAGTACTGTGAGATAATGATAGTGTTAAGTATTTGAGAATGTTAAATATTGTAACATGACACTGAATTTCCAATATTTTAATGTGGATGTAGTTTTTTGAAATATATATTTCGTCAGATTTGGAAAGAAAAACTATATGTCCAAACAATGAAGATATGATTGTCTTTAAACTGTGCTTTTTTTTTTTTTTTTTTAGTGATAGTCTACTTTGATTCATAATCTTCTTCATCACCAGTAAATGTTTTTGTAAGTACATAGGTAGCAAATCTAAACAGATGTATATGTCAGATATTTAAATTCACAATAGCATGTTAAAAAGTAGTGTAAAACATTTTTTCAAGATATAATATTAACCAGAAATCTAAAACTTTACCTCAGCCATAAACTATACATACAACAAATACCAATTTTCAGTTTGGAAATAAAATAAATATAAACTAAGTACATAAAAAATCGCACCATCAAGGAGTGAGCAGAGTATTATAACTCCTTGTAATATGTGTCGTTTCACCGGAATATTGGGCGATATCTCTCTATCGAGACGAGCGAACAAAGAAAGGGTCACTCTTTTTTTTGTGTATGAGAAGGGACCGCTTTTTACTAGAGCGAAAAGTCACTCCTTCGAGTTTGGTGTCATTTTGGCATTAGAGGGAGGTGGGATATCACACCTTTGGAGTCGGATACTACACTTTCGAATTTAGAGTGTATATAGTTTGGTGAATACAACGTAATTAAAATTATACCGTATACCTCAAACATTGAATAAAAGTATTATACAATACAATCGCAATGTTTCACAATCTGCTTATTTATTTACCTACCTTATCGAAATTAGCTATATTTTGCATGGTATAATTAATTATATCCACTGTTAGAATTGTCATTAGTTGCCTGTTAGTTCTTCAAATATTCCATTGCAGAGTCATTAGGTATTTTTTGAAAGCAGGGGATGTGAAAAATGAGCAAAACTCTGGCCGGGAATCAAACCACAGACCTCTGGAAAACGCCTCCAGCGTGTTGACAACTACACTACAAAGGCATGATAAGAAGGAGGGAGAAAAACCTTACATACTCCCCCTTTTAAAGGGCGACTAGGGTTTTAGGGGACCCATCCCCAAATCCTGGGTATGAAGTATCATGATCCACCACCCCTTTAGTTCGGGCGCCACTGCAGATTCATTAGGTATATTTTTTTAAAGCAGGAAATGTGAAGAATGAGCAACGCCCTCGCCGGGAATCGAACCACGGACCTCTGGAGTACGTGCCCAGGGTGCTGACCGGCGGAGAAATACCTTACACCTTATGGAACTATATTAACTATAACTGAGTGTCTGGAAATTTAGCTGATAGCCTGAAAAGTAAGGTTATCCAGATCACGGCGTATTTTATGTGCAAACAATTACCAGTTCGGTTTGCTTATAGAATTTTTTTCCGTACTAACCTCTAAAAGGATTTTTTAAACGGTACAAGGAGAATTTATATTTTTATCTCAAATTCAGATACATGTTTCATGTATAACAAGCGTAGATGCATTGTAAAAACAACTCTTTTTTAGCAACTACTACCATCTTTCTTGCATCAACGAGAGTGCTATAAACTCCAGAGATTTTCTCGCCTCGTTTTGTAAATGCACTAGCTAAGTTCAAAGTCACATCCACAGTGCATGTGAACTTATTTCGAAATGCAAAAGTTCTTGCTTCACCCAGTCTTTTACCTTCATTTATTATGCATATATGAATTTTAGTGAAAGCATTTTTACTCTCACTGAATGGAAAACTAAAGAATAAATAAATGAATTTTCTACCCCTTTTTCAATTCATCTGTTCAACCCAATTCTATTTTATTATATTCATTGAAAATAGAATAAAAGAAGTGAACTAAAGTGAACGTAGTAATCTAAAACGAATATCCAAGTAAATTTTCAAAAAAATATATTCAAAAAGTTATTTTACTTGTATTTTTGAAAAGGTGATAAGGAGAAATCATCGTTTCGTTTATCTAGTATTTTAAGTAAAAGTAGCTGCTTTTCATTTTTAATTACAGTGCATGTTTTTCATCCTCCATTACAGCATATACCTTCATCTTTAATTTTTTAATTTAATTATTTCCTAATGTTAATCCTTTTACTTTTATTGTAAAACGGATAATTTATGAATTGAGAAAATAAAATAACTTTACCCCCAAAGCCACACGTAACTAATTTAAATATTTTGTTAAATTATACTTTCCTGATTAATTTAAGTCCACATGCAAAATTTATACAGAAAAAAGTCACCTGCTAAATAATATAAAAATTATTTCATTGTTTCCAGCATAGTGCAAACCTTCTTGAACTCATATAACAGTTATTACGAATAAGATTAGACAAGTCTGAACATCAGGATTTGTAAGATGATCCAAATGCTAATAAAGGTGTTCTCTTTCTTTAAAAAAAAAAAAAAAAAAAAAAAAAAAAAAAAAAAAAAAAATTTCTTTTTTTATCTCAGAAGAAAGATTTTAGAAATAACGTATTTTAATGTACTACAATTCTCTTTTCATTAAAATATGGAAAAACAATCTAGTTGAAGCAAAATCGGCACCTGTGCATACAAGCAGGTATAGAAAGTATTTCCAGAGCTTGCTATTTGCTAAGTTTCCGCCGTAGATCAAATTCGAAGGGAGAATAGCCTGGGGTACGTTCAGAGGGTCTCCATGGGTTCAGATCCCAGCATGAACCCTGCAGTTTACAATTGTGAATGACTAAAGTGGAAATCTCCAAGACGTAAGAGATCGTTACTAATTTTGGAAAGGACACAGTCCTTTCCAAGACGAAACAGTCGGAAAGTGAAAGGACCTACTGCTCAGTTATGGAATTAAAACACTTGCATCACCAACTCGCTTTTAAAAGGACATACAGGGGTTGGACAAAAATATGGAAACACCTTTAAAAAACATGTTTCTTTGCTTAATATGGTGTAGGAAACCCGTTGGCATCCAAAACAGCTTGCAGTCTTCTCGGAATGGATAAATACAGTTCCTGTATGTTTGCCAAGGGAATATTATACCATTCTTCCTGCAAAACGGTGGCAAGTTCAGATAACGATGTTGGTGGTGGATAACGAGAACGCACTTTCCGTTCCAATGTAGACCACAAAGGTTCGATAATATTCAGGTCTGGTGACTGTGGTGGCCAAGGGAGATGGGACAACTCATCCTCGTGTTCAGAAAACCAGTCCTGGACAATATGAGCTGTGTGAACAGGGGCTTTGTCATCTTGGAAGACACCATCACCATCGGGAAACAAAGTTTGTACCATGGGATAAACTTGATCGGCCAAAATGTTCACATAAGTCTTGGCAGTCATGTGCCCTGACACAGTTATCATGGGGCTAGCAGAGAACCACGATATGGCTGTCCAAACCATAACAGAAACCCCGCCATGTTTCACTCTTGGCAACAAGCAGTCTGTATTATAGGCTTGAGATGGCGTTCTCCAAACGTAAACTCGGCCAGAAGTGGGAAACAATGTGAAAGAAGACTCGTCAGACCATATTACTCGCTTCCACTGCTCTATAGTCCAGGCTTTATGACTTAAACCCCACCTTTTCCTGTTACGGGCATTAGCATCACTGATGAGTGGCTTCTCAATTGCAGCACGGCCAGCAATTCCCTGTTTATGAAGCTCCCTTCTAATTGTTTTGGTACTCACAGGGTTCGGTAACACAACATTCATTTCAGCAGTAACTTTTGCAGCTGTGGTCTTCTAATTTTGCGTCACAATTGCCCTTAATGATCGTCTGTCACGATCACTCAGGACACACTTTCGTCCGCGCTGTGATTTAGCAGATGATGTTTTTCCGCTTTTCAAATATGCGGAATAAATCTTCGATACAGTACCTCTTGAAACACTAAACACCTCGGCTACCTTGCTTACGGTAGCACCTACCATACGTGCTCCAACAGTTTGCCCACGTTCGAAGTCTGTTAACTCTGACATAATGCAATGACAACCTCACATAACAGTACTCCGACAACAACTGAACTGTTTAGCACATTTACGAAGTTGTATAGGTGGTGTCAGTGGTCAAAAACGCCAGCGCCACCTACATATTTCATTAAAATCAATCTTTCTTTTCAAACATGCATTTCACAAGATGTTTCCATATTTTTGTCCATCCACTGTACATTTGTGTGCGTACTTAAGTAAAAATATCCAACGTTTTACGAGATTCAGTTAGGTTAGCGACTGATAACAAGCAGTTTTTCCTGATAACTTGGAGTCTTTCTGTTTAACAAAGTGTCCAGGCAATAAATTTAATTCCAATCTTTAGACACTGCAGCTCTACTATTTTGAGAACTGGTACATGGCCCATGTTTCCAGTTTTGAACGTTTCATCTTTCGAACATTTCAAGTTAAACATGATGAAAATTTCTTCTTTTCTGCTCATAATTAAAGAGCAGCTTAATATATACAGGAACTTCCTGCATGCTTCAAGACACAAGTTGTAATAAAAGATTTGAAAAGCAAAATCGTATAAGTTGGCGATGAAGTTTAAACTTAAAAAAAAAAAAAAAAAAAAAAAAAAAAAAAACTGCGGAAACAGAGTGTTAACTTTCTTTAAACTGCAAAGAGCCAGCATGCTAACTGCTGTAAAAAATACCTTGCTCTATTTTAGACTGCGTGAAACAGGATGTCAGCTAGTAATGAAACAACAGACATGTTTTAAGTGAAAAAGTCGGAGTACTAGCTTGTTTGCTGCTACAGTCTACGGGGTGATTACAATTGTTATGTAATTCGATCTTAATTAGTGCAATAAAATATGAATACTAATTATTAAAATATATAAGGTATTTTCTCCCTCCTTTCTGAATGCCTTCGTAGTGTAAAGGTAGTACACTCGGCCCGTATTCGAGTCCCAGCGATGGCATTGCTCTTCTTCGTGTTTTCTACTTCAAAAATCCTAATGACTCTACAGTGGCGCCCGAACTAAAAGGTGGTGGATGGTGATTCTTCACCACCAGGATTTTGCAGTTGAAACATTTGCCCCTTTAAAAGAGGGAGTATATAAAGTATTTTCTCCCTCCTCTCTGCATGCCTTTGTGGCGTAAGGGTAGCACACTCGGCACGTATTCGAGAGGTCCAGGTTTGACTCCCGGCGAGGGCATTGCTCTTTTTTCATGTTTCCCATTTCAAAAATCCTAATTTCTCTACAAATGGAGTAACTGCTTTCAATTCTTAATCAAAATGAAACGATATGATAATCGATATCCTACTAATATTTACAACCCAAAAGAACAATTTGACAACATTAGTCCATCCGCAATCACATATACCCAGGTTCGTTTAATATAATACAGTATTCAATTTTTTATTGTACTGTCGTGTACAGAAATTTTACTTCTAAATAAACACTCATCGTTAGCTATAAAAGTATTCTTACATTTTCCTAAATACCACAATAACATAATAAGATCAAAATTAACATCCAAATACAATACCTCCTAATCTCGGGACTAAATTCCCGAATACATATTAACATTTTAAATATAAGTTCCTAACTACCACATTAAATATTAAATTAACACACACAAAATCACTTAATTTTACATATAGTCATCATTAAATGCAAGGAGTAAGTGAAAAGTATTTACAATAAGCAGACTACGGGAATCCGGAAGATAAAAAACTTACGCAATGCTGAACGTTAACCTTTCCAATAGTCAGACTGCAAATAAATTTATAAAAGCTGTCCTTAAAACTGTCACTGAAATCCATGAAAGCTTCCATAAAACTTACAGCATTTATCACAGTTCGATATTGTTCGCAAAGTGGGGCTATTTACTTCCCCAGGGCTAAATATCAGTTCCGAACTGTCTCAATATAACACTTAGAAAAAACAGGAACATAACGCCGGGATAATTCCACATAATGAATTAAGACCAGTAGCCGACATTATATGAGTCCGGAATAGTCTCTTTTTACTTCGGCAACAGGAATACACACCGAGATAATTTCACATAATCCCTCGGAACCAGGAATCAATATTCTTTGAGTCCAGAATCGTCTCTTTATACTTCGACAACAGGAACACATGCCTGGAGCATCGCACAGATAGTCGCATTTTTTTCTGCGAGGATTTATGAGTTCATGTTCTTGTCCTTATCATGTACTTAATCATTCAATACAAATGATCATTTTCCACGAAAACAAATCTTGTTTCTCAAGTTTTCTTCTATCTCATATGACAGTCGTCATCGCAATACTCTGTTTTATCTTCTCCATTGTAACATCGTTTTACTAGTTTTCACGAATAAAATGTTCTTTCTCCATCTCATGAAAAACCTTGCAAACATTTTACGAGTTATCAGCAACCTTCTCTCTCTCTCCATTTGTTTGCTTCTGTTTCTTCATTTTTGGTCGTTTTAAGCCAGTACCAATATAAAAAGAAATCAAGGAAAAGCCAAAAGGCCCCAAAACTACCAGAGATTAAAGACCTCAAAAAGCCTGAAGGAAACTCTAAGCCACTACTTCAACAAAATCTCACCTTTTTTAACTCATCGCCTTGTTATTAATTTAACAGCAACTTCTGACGCAACCACGCCTCATTTAGAATTAATTGGTCAATCACAGTCTGCCACGACCTTTTCGAGCCAATTATAACTGCGTAAAAATTCGAGTAAGCGCCATACATCTTTCTTTATAAACAGCGTGAGAAAAACTTCAGGGTAATTTCCTCTTTGTAGGAAAAAAGAATTATATCACGTCCCGACTAAACATCTCCTACGATGAACAATACATTTGTATACATCTTCTATCTCCATCACAGATCCCATAACAATAAATGGCGCCTATAATCAAGTAAAGACTTATTTTACGAAAGTCGAAAAGGCCTACAACAGAAACAATCTTAACCTTCTCGTCAAGGCATCCAGATCATCGCCGTAAGAAGTATTTATTAAAATGCCGTTTCCTGCAGACCGCCTAGTGGTCAGGTTTACATTAAGCTAAAGGAAAACAATCTCACTGTGTCTATAACAAACACAGAAAGCGAAAGTGTCCTTTATTCTTTACCTCTTTTCTAGTATTTCCAATGGCTGTTTCGCAGCCCAACCCCTATATTGCTGTAAAGGAATCCATATTTAGAAAAAAGCCCGGAAATTTCTACATAATGTAATTAAAACTTCACTGTTCAGAATAATTTGCAGTTCCTTCTAATGAAACTTAGATTATACGTTATTTAGACAACGAAAAAAAGAAATACAAAGAAAAAGCTGTTAAAATTTTCTCAAAGCTTTGGAGCTTTTCAATAAAAGTTCTTTAAAAATAACAGCTGTCATAAAGAGCAAAATGTAGAATACGAAAACCAAACGCATATTTGTTTTCAGTAGTATTCATTATGCATCTATGACATATTAAAAGCTCTGGACACCTTTATTGATTATCATATGAAGAAATTATCGAAGAATACTTACTTCACATGTCGCATTATACTGGCTTTCAGCATAAGCAGAATCCGAATCTTTCTTTGATAAACACGTTGTTTGAAAAACCCCACAATCAGGAAGTCATATGGATTGGCGAGCGAGAAATTCTAGAAACGATCTTGCAATTACATGACTATTGCTAAATCTGACAGGACTCTATTACATATAGAGAGTATAAAGTTATAATTTATCTTACATGAAACGCCGTCATCTCTAAACACTCTTATCTCTGCAAAGCAGGAATCGCATTCAGTGATACAACTGAGAAAATCGTGCTTTTTTAAACGAACACACCTTACAGGACATTAGATCAAACAAAAATATGGGCCCAGAATAAAATCTGCTATAAGTTCGCGCTACAATATCATGTAACTAGAAATGCAACTACTGTTCTTACAGGACAGCGATGAAAGATGCACAATATATCGGGACAATGCTGGGTATTTACTATCTTAGACGGTAAAATATGCCTCATCTGTCTATACAATACTCCGAGACCATATTTGGTCAACAACAGTTCTCGGTAGACATAGGTAATTATTTGAGGTTTACTTGTACCACATCCGTCCAGATTCGCACAACAAGGCTCGCCCATGTAGTTACTCACTATTTCAGACAGAGTCTTTGTACTCGTAAGGCTCAACGCTCCACGCAGGGCGCGGAGCGAAGGGTCGAAGGTCTGCTCGTCTGAATGCTACCCGCCAGTACTAGCTAATGTACTGAGGTAAAGGGCGGGCAGCCTGTCACCTCAGTACATTACCTAGCAAACGCGGTGCCGTCTATAACCAAACTACAGAACCATCGGTTTTAAGTTCTTACGCCAGTACCGCGATGAACGATCCAACGGCGGGTTCTGGAACCGCCAGGTTCATAAATCTTATACCACCGTGGCCCAGAGTGCTTTGGATTATTAGACACTAGCTTCGCATAGTTCTCTACGTCGACCTCCTGTGGGGGGGAATACAACACTAATCAAAATCAGGACGCTTTACCTCATCGTGTAGCTTTTGACTCTTGTGTATGGAGAATATACAGGGGTACCCTTGCAAAATGGATCGAAAAACCTTTCGCACCATAGGCCAGGAAATGCGCTATTTACGTGTTGTATTCACGACTGTTTGCGGAGAAAAGAAAGCTCTATCAGCTGAAAGAATATCCACTTCTTTAATAATTTCTTTTGCAATGGGCTGATATCCACTCTCGAGTGTATTATAGAAATCTCCAGTATCTTCAATATTTTTCAGAATGTTTCTTAACGCAGGTCTTATTATGGCCCGCTTTTGCTGTCCTTTCAATCATGTTTTGATATGTGTGTGTTTGAAATTACATCGTAGTTTAGACAACTTTGTAGTCTGTAATCAAATTAGTTTCAATTTGTTGCATTCATATCTTCTTAGAAACGAAGCTTTGAATTTTACACTATGTGCAGGTTGGTGGATGGATTTGTATTTGCATTTTTTAATTTAGGCATTTACTAGTATAGAGGAAGAATAAAGTTCAAGTGTTTTAATTCTACGTCTGTTTGTTTGATGATTAGTTATTCTGGTAGTGATAATTGATCTCGCAGAACAGATGTTAACACCTTATTAGCACTATATTGATATAGCTAATTTATTTGAAACCCACAGCAATCGTTACAGAGTACGTTAAATTTCATCGAAAGGCCAGCTGACCGAAATATAATAGTTTCCGGCGTACCTGTTGTTCTCATTTTACACAAAATGAATTTTTTAATTTGTACAAGTGATGGATATTTTCCTTTTTGAATAAGAGATTTTGAAAATCCCCCCTCGTGGCAAAAGTTTGAACTAATTTAAATTATCCTTATTCGTGTTTTCTTTTGTTTAACTAAGATATCCAAGTTTCAGTATTGTATGTTCATGAGGAGGAGCTGCAGAAGACCCTGAATAAGGGAATTCTAACTGTAACCACACTGTAGCTCCACGTGTTAAACGTTGCCAGCAACCACGATGAGTATGTTCTACAAGATTTCTATAAAATAATGGGGAATCTATTAGTTTTATAATTATTAGCTAATTCAGTACAAATGTATTAACTTTAAACGTAATTACGACCTCTATTTTGCAACCAGTATTTCTCAAGTTTCCTAATAAATTACTGTGCAGACTACAGAAGAAAATTTTTACTGACTCTTGAAAAAATGAGATGTGTGCTTCAATTTCTTTAAACGATTTAATTTTTCTTGTTAGTAAATAAACTATAAGAATAGATTAAACAGTGCATTTCAGAAAACATTTATTCAACTGTATCCTGCACCAAAAAATATGTTACTTTTAACATTCTTCTTTTGCTAGCAACTGAATTCAGTTGAAAAAGAAGTAAAAGAAACTAAATTAAGCTTATCATTACACGGTTAACAGTGCATATGCTAAACTTCCTTAGTAGAAAATTACAATGACACTTCAACAGTGCAATCCACAAAAATTAAATTCATTAGAAAATAAGGAAAGCATATAAAAATGTCGAAGAGGTCCCATCTTTAATCGGACAACATATTTTATTTTTGCAATAGGATGAAATAAGTATATTTTCTAATTTCTCAAGAAAAAACGCTCTAGTTTTAAATAACAGTGTAAATAATTGATTGTCAATTTCATACGTAACTTAGTTCATTAAAAGCTACACATTATACTCTTGAATTTATTAAATTAATTTTGTACTTTTTAATCTTTTTCACAAGTTTTAATAAATTATGATGCAATTTTAGATTATAACTAATGACTTATCCTGTTTCTGATTTGACATTGCTTATTTCACTTCTTAGTTATTAAACAGTAGTTTGATAAATTTTTAATCTTATGACATCCTTCCTTGTAAATGTAAATTTTAACCCAGCCTCTTAAAGCACTAAGTTCTAGAAATGGACTGCATTTCTCAAACACCCTAACCTAAAATTATTTTTTTTCAATTTCGTTATCATACGTTAACTGGATATACCATATACCATGAAAACTACCTTGTGTTTTACTCTTTTCTCTTAATTTACATAATTAATCTCAATAAAAACCCCTGAAATGTCTTTTCTTTCCAGAAAAATCATTTGTAAAGGAATTTTAAAGTTAAGTATCTTTCTTTATATATATGTATATATATATATATATATATATATATATATATATATATATATATTATGAGAATAAAAAAAAACTGAGTGGAACAAACAGCCCTAATGGCCCAAGCCCTGCAGTGCCCCAAAATCTCCTTTCTTGACCATGGACCCCGGGGTGTGTAAGCATATGCCCTGAACAAGTGGTCAGCTTGTCCAAGGACCCCCAGTGTTTAGTCTCCAAGCGAACTTGGCACTCATTTTATCAACCCAAGGGATGGAAATCAAGGGATGAAAGGTTGAGTCGACTTTGCCCAGTCAGGGTTCGAACCCCAGACCTGCGGTGCTCCTGCACGATGGGCTAGCCACTGCACCACCGAACCATTATAAGAATAGGTTAGGCTTATTTAGGATCATTAATAATTTTGCCGGACTATGATTTTATTAACAATATTTATTTCAAATTCGATTCAAAGATAAAAAATTTTGAGATTATGTCAAAAGTATAAATTAAATATTTTTTAATATTTATAATTTTAAATATTTTAATTTAAATTTGTTTTAAATTAATTTCACCACTGTGTGATGTAATAATGTAATTAATAAACGTTTCTTAAAGTTTTGCTCTTGTTTCGATCACGCCCACCAGCGGCCGAGCGGTAACGTCGCTGAACACTGGTAGTTCTGTCCGAGGTTCGAATCCCGCGAAAGGGCTGGCTGCATGGGCGTTTTCATGGTTTTCCCCATATGTAACGTGTATACGAGCTAGTTTCCCTTAGGAAGTCATCTACGAAAGCGTCCGAAGGCTTTGCCGTAATCTAATAAAACCAAAATCAAACTTGTTTGGATCACGACGTTGAACGTTTCAAATATAGTAATAAGGACATAGAAATACATGAGGTCAAGTGAACAACTTATAAGTACCATTTTCTTTGAAAATTATCGAAAAAAATATAAGTAGTGTTTAAATGGCATTTTAATTTTAAGAACTGAATTAATAACTTAGATTTTGGTCAACTCGTTTTTTTTTATTTAAGCGAAGTGAGAAATATCTCTGTGGCTGTATACCTTCTCTGTATTATGTTCTTTTATTGTGATTAAAGCTTGAGTAAATAATTTTTATTCCATTTCTTTTCCGGTAAAGAATAAGTAGAGAAAGTAGAACCTTTTAAAATAGGGAGTGCGTGTACTGTCTTGTCATTGATTACAAACTGATATTGAAAGGCTATGCTTCCCAGACTCTGGCCTACGTTGCAGTCTATAAATATCACTATATTGTATAAGATAACTAGCGGAATTAAATCTCTGAAAAAGCGATACCCATATGAGTGAGTTCTATGTTTTCTCCCTCACACAGTTGTAAACTTTCGCAGACACTTAAATGTTCATAATGGAGACTGACAGACAGATATTTTTTTTTTTTCAAATAGGTCACCAAGATCTAATATTAATACAAGTAGACACATTACAAGTAAGGAATTATTAATATTAATGCAGCACTTGTCTCGAAAACTGAGCATATCTAAAATAACTATAGCTTGGATTTTTCAAATAATCTTGAAACATCGGCCATGCAAACTTCAGTCCCTCTAGCCATTAAGCAGCGCATAAAAAGAGGAATAAGTATAACTTAGCAAAATAATGTTGAATTTTTTGTAGTAGTTCAACGAGGCCAGCTAAATATTGCTTTCCAAGTGAAACCTTTTCTTTTCTCGGAGATCTAACCATCACGAGAGCTTATCTTTCATGGTCTATAGTAAACAACTGAAACACAAAATCTGAAGTCCTAAATGAATGATTGTTTATGGAGGTATCTCTGTAAAACTATTTTACAATACTGCTGATATATTATAAAGCAAATAATTCGACAGATAGATGATTATACTAATTAAGTGACTTCGAATTCATTCTGCATGTTTCACTATTGGTAGAATTGTACGGCCACCAAGTACACTGAAGTGGCAAAAGTCATGGGATAGCAATATGCAAATATACAGATAGCAGTAGTATCGCGTAGAAAATGTATAAATGCGAAGTGCTTTGGCAGGGCTTTCATTTGTGTTCAAGTTATTCATGTGAAGAGGCTTTGACGTGATTATGCCCGCACGACGAGAATTAACAGACTTTGAACCGCAGAAATAACCGCAGAAATCAATGTGGGACGTACGAGGGATGTGTCCGATAGGACAGTGCGACAAAATTTGTCTTCTTTGGGCTATGCCAGCAAAAGACCGACTCGAGTGCCTTTACTGACAGCACGACATCGCCTGCAGCGACTCTCGTGGGCTCGTGAGCATATCGGTTGGTCCCTAAACGAATGGAAAACCGTGGCTTGGTCATATGAGTCAAGATTTCAGTTGGTAAGAGCTGATGGTAGAGTTCGAGTGTGACGCAGACCCCACGCAGGCGTGGACCCAAGTTGTCAACAAAGCACTGTTCAAGCTGGTGGTGGTTCCATAATGGTCTGGGCTGTTTTCACATGGCATGGACTCGGTCCTCTGGTGCAACTGAACCGACCATTGACTGGAAATGGATACCTTCAGCTACTTGGAGATCACTTACAGCCATTCATGGACTTCACGTACTCAAACAACGATGGGATTTTTATGGATGACAATACGCCATGTCACCGGGCCACAATTGTTCGCGATTGGTTAGAAGAACATTCTGGACAATTCCAGCGAATGATCTGGCCATCTAGATCGCCCGACATGAATCCCATCGAACATTTATGGGACATCATCGAGAGGTCAGTTCGTGCCCAAAACCCTGCACCGTCAACACTTTCACAATTATGGACGTCTATAGAGGCAGCATGGATCAATATTCCTGCAGGGGACTTCCAATGACTTGTTGAGTCCATGTCACGTTGAGTTGCTGCACTTCGCCGGGCAAAATGAGGACCAACAAAATATTTGGAGGTATCCCATGACTTTTGTCCCTTCAGTGTAAGGCTAGCATAGTATCTGCGGTTTCTTTCTCAGAGTATATCACAGAAGCCTGATATACCATTCCAATTAAAAGCTGGAAAAAAGCCTGAAATTTGTATCACAAAGAAATGATAGCTTTTGGCTACTCATGCCGGCTATCAGGCAGAATGCACCATTCGAAAGCAAATTCAAAAAGTGGTTGAATTCAGTATGATGCTCTACTAATAATCAGTATGCGATTTTTGAAAATTTTTGTGTGACATAATGTCCTTTTGTTTCTTTTTTCAGCTTTTAAATTTCTAAGAAATTCAGTTGAGTTCAGATTCTTTTAACACACTTTGCGCTTAATTCATACAACCAGGATTTAGAATATTTTTTTTCAGGGATTTGAACTATTATTTTCTTCTCTTTTTCTGTACGCTGCTTTACCATCATTTATACGTCACCCTCGTTGTTTAGTCAGTGAATTCTTGTATTTTAGGAGAGTAATTGGCTTTATATGATTTTCAGTTTTAGTCCTCCCGAACTGAAGTAAAATATATCCTTTTACCAGTGAAAAGTGCGTGTCTTGAACTTAGTTGATTCACTTCTCCTTCTGCTGCCTCCGCATTTTCAGTAAATAACCGAAACTCATCATCAAAAATCTTTGTTTTAATCGACTAACTGGGATCTAATTAGAATTAACTGAATCTTAGCTGCTGTGCCATTTAATTTTTATCACGTAATTGAATAGTCTTCCTACAAAAGCCTTACCCATTAAAAAAACGTTTATTGTAATTGTTGCACATCTTTTTACTAGCTTCAAGAAAGATTTTTTTGTGAATATTTAGAACATCATATGGTTTTTGAAGCTAAGTTTATAATCATGAAACAGTAAGATATTCATAAAGGATATGGTTGCGTTTTTATAATAAACGGAAATCTGAAATAGAGGTTCTTTACATTTATATGCTTTACATACTTTTTAAAAACTTTTTGTTTTAATGTCATACATTTTCAGAACTATTCTGCTACTCGGAATTCATTTTAGATTTTTATACAGTCTAACATCCACTAGCATATAAAACCAAAAATGATGTTAGTTTATTCTTTTTTATATTAAAATAAATAAAATCAAGAGATTAATTAACTCATCGGGTGCTTTACTTAGATTTTACTCAGAGAACCAAGTCAGCCACAAAAATGAGAAGAAATATATTATGAAGAATGAATTAAAAATATGGGAATCAATTTTAAAATCATACCATTTATGAAGAAATCTTTTCGGATAGAGGAAGCTGGGAAGTATAAAACCGTTAAAACATAATGAAATGTGTTGCATCTTACAAGTATCTAATAGGAAAACTTAAAAAGGAATCTATCCTATAAACTTTAAATCATAAATGGCAATATCGATTTTGCATCGCCCTAGCAAAGTTATCAAATGAATTACATTGCATAATAGGTATTTTTAAATTTCTAGGAATTCCGAAATTTATAAAAGCTCTTTTGATGCCTTTATATTACTTAATTTATAAAATTGAGGATATTTCTCTCGATTACAAATGGTTTGAAATATGATAAGTTAAACAAAGATGAGAAACCCTGATTAGCTGAAGTCCTGTAAATACATAATTAAAGTGGATTAACATTTGAGTTTAGATTCAAAGACTAGGTCTTAGAGTTTTTCTAAGATTGTGAAGGGAAACAAAGGAAGCTACATCTTCACTATAATCATTGGCATCGAATGCTAATTTTAGTGCATACGTTTCTTTCACTAAATACGTTTCCCTTACTAGTTAACTTTTCTTTGAAAAAAAAAATTGCCTTTGAATTTCGAAGAAATATCTTGAATCCTGCTTTGAAAAAATAATGTTCTAAAATGTGATTAATTTTCTCGTCTTAACCATTCAGAATGAAACGGCATTCTTTCTTTCTTTATAAACATATTGCAAGTTGTTAACTGGTTACAAAATATGTAATGTTATCAGGACTTGTATGTCTTTTGATTTGTTTCGGAAATATGACGTGTCCTGGCTGGACAGGCAGTTTGACTACAAAATATGTCTTAAGGAGTATTGAAGGGATACAGGGATGAGAAGGGTTTAGTTACCCTTTATTCTCCACAATAATACAGGCGATCCCACACTTAGGGATACAAAGACCAACCACTTGTGGTCTGAACGTAAAAATATAAAAATTACTAACTAACTAAAACTAAGAGCTAACTTGGAACTAGTTTAACACAATGGCTTAACTCTAAGACACGCCTTTTAAATTATTCCGTATGTAGTACGCAAACTGCCGAAACTACAATGCATTTTAAATAACGAGAGAACTAAACCTCTGGGCTGAAAACTCGTGCGGAATGCAGTGGCAAGGCGGCTCACTTTCCCTCTCTGGCTTTTAGCAAAAAGCCACAACTTACTTGGGCGTTAGCAAGTACAATTTGCATAAACAATTTAACGCGTTTAATTCTAGCAGGAAGTGGAAAATAGAGAGGATAGTAAAGTTTTAAAATAAAACAAACGTTAGTACAATTTAAGATCCTTACAATGTCTCATGGATAAATTTTCTGAAATTTCGTACTGAAACGTTCAGAAAAATAATGAGTTTTCAGCAAGTGACAAAATGTATGCCGAACTCTGAATATATAACGAAAGAACTATTCTTCTAAAAATGTTTAAATATGTAATTCGATTTCAAGACATTTTGTTGCTATGCAAGGCATCAAGAAAGAAACTAGAAACACTAGGAGTCAATTTTAAGCTACGATCACAATGCTAAAAAAAAAAGATGACAAAAATTGCTGACTCAGTACTTAAAATGTGAGGGACGTAAGCAAATATCAGAACCGTTTCAATTGATAGAGTGGCTGCATATTTTCCAGAACGTTAATCAAACAAATAAAAGATAAAATAAGAACAAAAGGGAAATGCGAGTATATTCAGGATACAAGGGCGGTATCATAAATCTTAGGTCTTAACCTGAAGGAACATCATTAACATACTAAGATGTTCAAAATTCATCCCCAGTAAGTCTGCTAATGTGGAACGCGCGTTGAATGGTATACTTTAGTTTTAATGTGCTGAAACTGCCATTTGGAAACTAAGTAATAGATGGATGAGTGAATTCATAGGAATTACGAAGCTATTAGAAATTTTGATAAGTTTATACACTTTACTTTTACACTTTTTGTCCCCTGAGTCTGAGACGGTCGCATGTTTGGAGGTAAATACCAGGATTCTTAGCATTAAATCTGAGTATGATTATTCAGCATATTCGTGCACGAAGATGCTTTACCTCGTCTTACTAACTTATGTTCCGTTAAATAAGATTGCACTGAAGATAATGTGGGCAATATCTTGGAAATATCGGCAATCTGTCAAGCAGAGAATACGGAAATCAACCTAGATGAGTTTACTTTTTATGCAAATGACTGTGGGCATGGAAGACTGGAGCAATTATTCATAACTTTCTAACTGACACTTTTAAAATAAAATCTGCATTTTATTTTTGTGTTCCAACTGTTCTGAATAATGTTTTTTAGATTAACGAAACTCTTTATCCTAGTAAAAAGAAGGATGAATTTCGTTAAAGGTTTAGTCAAATTACTAATTTTCTACCCTAGTTAGATGCTGATACTAATCTAAATAAATGGCGTGTCAGTCATGGTTTAGACTTCTCATTTGCAAGAATTTTTAACAAATTGTAAAAGCATATGGGATTAAAAAGAGGATACCAGTAAGTTAGCTGCATTTTCGTTTATTTGACTGCATCAAGGTACAAGTAAAAAGTATCTATGAAAATTTTTCATAGCTTACAAAATTCTTAGTCCATGGAGCATGGCTTTCAGGTTCTTCATTTATATTTTACGTAAAATTATTATATCGTACGAAGATTTAGAAAAACTGTGACAGGTGTTTGATTTTTATACAGTGAAACCCACAGCATGCATTTAACTTCATCTCAAGTTCAGAGCATACTTCAGCAAATACTAGGTCTTTATGCATTTGTGTGCTTGTACATGTTAAGTAAAAGTGAAACATGAATTTATAGTGATGACAATAATTCTAGTATGAATTAACATACATATTAAAGGTATAGACTGAACACTAGCCACAGACCTCATTGTGTAAATACCATTCAGAAGCCGTACTAAGTAATCATGTGGACATCCGTTATGAATTCTGCTCTGTTTCAAGCATACTAATGTACTTCAGAGTAATACCAGATTATTCATCATTGGATTACTCATTATAGGATTCAATGGCATTGCCCATTACGTAGTTTAAAGTGATTAGTTTCGAAGACTATTACCTGCCTGCATAACTGGGGTTAGCGCGAAAGCGATAACTGTAATATGCGATATCACCTCGTTAACTAGCATTACATAAACTTAATCGCAGGGATTTGGGATATAAAACGATTGTTGAATAAACATAAATGTCCACCAAAATAGCTCTGTTTGTAGCAATGGGTGGTTACATAATGTACAAAAAGGAGTGAAAAATATAATTCCTATTAACAAAATATTTCGAAAAGAGTGCACGGAATTCAGGAAATGTGTTTGTAAATTTGATTATGAAAATTGTATGTGTTGCCAAACGTTTTAAGTGTTCGCATTTTTAACTTTAATATTTCGATGACCCAATAAAAGTTG
The DNA here is from genome assembly GCF_044657685.1 of Stegodyphus dumicola. Lineage (NCBI taxonomy): Eukaryota > Metazoa > Arthropoda > Arachnida > Araneae > Eresidae > Stegodyphus > Stegodyphus dumicola. The sequence continues at coordinate 164,298,353 of NC_140781.1, forward strand.
AATTAATGGGTTATTATGAGGGAGATTTAGAACTGAAAGCTTAATCTTCTATTAGAAATTCGTATATTACACGAGTAAGGTTACAAATATTTTATAAAGTAACAGAAGTATTGCAAGCATTTCGTGTATTTAGATATTTTAGTTCAAGCACTTTCAGCTTATCAAGGTAAGAAATGTTCGGTTGGATTGTATTCAATATTGATCTGTAGATCTTTTATCACATAAAAGTGGTGTGGAGGTGTGCTGTATTTAATTATGGCACAGCACACTAGGGCTATCTGCCTAAGGGAAGGGATGCCTTCGTGGAGGACTTTCTAAGGGAAACTGGTTCGTATACACGTTACACATGGGGAAAACCACGAAAACACCCATGCAGTCAGCCCGTTCGCGGGATTCGAACCTCGGACCGAACTACCAGCGTTCAGCGACTTTACCGCTTTTATCACATAAAGAAACAACAAAATATTTTGTATATTCAAATTTAGCAATCATAAGAGGCTTCGTGTCAAGTATCTGTGACAACTCATTAACGAATGGTGTATACACATATGAACTCAATTACTACAAAGATATTCTTTTAAGTTTTAAGCAACAGTTGTAAGAAGAAATTCGAAGCTTCTAATGTTTTTTAAATACATTTTAATTATCTGCCAAAAATTATCTAAAATTCTAGTCATGTACTGCTAATTATATACCAAATATTATGACCATACTCTTGCATATTCATTGCAAAGGGTATGAAAGCAATTCTTGAAACAAATGCTGTATAATATCATTTTTCTGAATAACTTAACAATGTCATTATTTAACGCGAATTATGAAATATGTTATTTTCCTGTGTCGAAGGATCTAGTTATTAAGATATTCCCCCAAACGTTGAAAGATAAAGAATGAATTCTTAATGATATTAAATTTACATGGACATCAGGTAACAACGAATTTAATAGCTATTTTTATGCCAACGACTTTATTTCAGAAACTTACAAAATGACCTGATATAATTACATAAAATTAGTGGTTGTAGAGTACAATTATCCAAACTAAGATTAATGACACATAACCAATCATCTCTTAACAAAATCGTTATATGTAATAATTCGTCAGTTGTAAATATGTTTTATTACTCTTAATGCGTTAACTGTAATATTAATAGAATAATATGGTTATGCTTTTAAGAGTTGTTCAAAAAGAAAATAACCCTAATCATAAATCAAAAATTTGTGCGAGTAATCCATAAAATAATTTTAATTCTAAAGCAATTATTTCAGAAAAGTAATACTCTCTTGTTTTCAATTAAGATCTCATATAAGCTTAAGAAGTTTGTAAGCATATCCTAGTGTGATATGTAAGCAACATATAATATCTTAGAATTTAGAACAACAAAACAAAACTTTACTGAATAGAAAACACAGTGTAGATTAAATTTCAGTTATGCTTGCCTTTGCTCTGCTAAATTTATTCAACATTATCCCTCAGCATATAGTAATAAATTTGAGATGCTAAAGACGCTGAGTAGGGAAATTTGAAACATTGGTTAACTGTAACTATATTTACCTTAAATAAAGAGAGTTTTTATTTCTTATTAAAATACGTAATGATCTTCCTTTTATTATTTTTTGAGAATATATTTAGAATGGTGAAAATAGTAAAAAAAAAAAAATGAGTTGAAAAACAGAGTAAAGATAAGTTTTGGATAGAAATAATAAACATTTAAATTAAAGCAATAATTAAAAAAACAAGTTGAACGTATTATAAAAAAGAAATAAAAGTAAAAGTAAAAAAAATATGTTGTAGGGTAAGAAACAACATGCACACCAAAAAGAATCGAAATAAAATATAAAAACGTAATGATTTCAAAAGAACTTCTGCACTGAAATAATACTAAGTGTTTATGTGAAGTTGTTCCTTGAGCTATCCGTGAGCATGTAAAATGATATACCAAAGTTTATATTCATCGAGAAAAATTGGAGTTCGGGCATTATTTATGAAACAACTAAGCAACCAGTGTAAAAGATAAGTGCTAACTAAAATATTTAGGGCAGAATTTTAAGCATAAACTTTCGCTTAATAACTTGTGCGAAAAATAAAAGCCTAGCATTTTTTCACACTAATAGAGAACTATGTATACCATACTTAAAAATAAACTTAAGTAAGTAAAAAAACGCAGTAAAAAATGCTTACGAATTAGGCGCGAACAATTAAGCAAAACAATATTTTAGAAATGTTTTGAAAGAAATTTTAACACAGATATACTAACTGTTAAAAAGTATAAGATGGATAGAGAAAAATAACCTTTGATACAGTTAATGAATATGGTTACCCTATTCAATCAGTTAATAGGCTTTTGGTCTCTTTATAAATATTTAAAAATACTCAGAATTATGAAAGATGGCGACAAGAGTCTAGTTCAGCGGTTCTCAAGCTTTTGATTAACGCGTACCATCTAAACAAAAATTGAAAATCTTAAGTACCACCACTACATTTTAAATTGATTATTTTTCAGTTTCTCACTAAAATATTTTGCCATTTGCACAACCTATTGGCTATTTGTATTAAATATGCACAGATAAATTATTAGATTAAAATTAATTACCATTTTAATTATCAAAATTTAAGTTATAATGCTTTAATTCTAAAATTTAGTGGGAAATTTAGGCCTGTTTAATAGGGATCAATTTCTTTATGTCTGGTCTTAGTTCACTTAGCTCTAACCGTAAATTATAATCCTCTTTTAATTTTGTTCTGTACCTGTAAAATCTGTGTCTTTAAAATTCTGTAAAATCCTAGTTCATAGAAATAGGTTGTCCAAAAAGGTAATAAAAATTTAATAGCTTTATTTAAAATGCTTTTAAATTCTTTTTCTTGGTTCAGCCAAAAGTTTGCAAGTGTGTTATTTTTTAAATCTTATGTTAGAGTTCGATCATAGGAAATCTCTGTCAATTGTTCTTTTTATTCACGAGAAAATATTTCAGGTACACTTGAACAAAATGTATTTCTAATCCAATTTTCGTTTTCATAATCCTCGCGAAAATAAATGTAGAAATTATTTATAAATGAAAAACAATGTTTTTTAATGTTGAATACAAATTCTTCTTTCATTTTAAAATTACTTTCAGTTAGGAAACTTTTTAAAAATGGTAAAAAGCTTAAAATATTATTATCCAATTCTTTGAACATTAGCTCGAGTTTTTTTTATCATTGCATTTATTCTATCTCTAATAGTTAAACAAATGAACACTTTGTCCTTGTAATCCTAAATTTATTTTATTTAACTTTCCATAAATATCAGCTAAATATGTTAAAGGCGCGAGCCATAATTCCCTAAATAAACATTTTTGCAATTCAAATATTTAATTACACAGGAAAATCTGAATTTCTGATTGAAGTTCAAAAAGGACGATTTAAAACTTTGTCTCCGGATAACCACATTTCTTCGCAATGTAACAAAAACGTTTCATGTTCACTGCCCTGCTCTTGGCATAAAATTGTAAATATTTTGAATTTATAACTCGCCTTTTAATAAAATTAACGATTTGACAGCTTGATTCAAAACGATTTTTAGGTTTTCGGGGGATTGTTTTGGCTACTAAAGTTTCACGATGAATGGAGCAATGAGCAAATTTAGTTTCAGGTTCTACTTTTTTTTATTTGAGAAATAACCCCGGAATATTTTTTCCCGTATTTAAAACCCAAGCTTCGTCTCTGCATACAGTACTTTAGAAATTTTATTTGCAGTTGCTCTATAATGAAAGACACTCACAAAATGAATACTCTCCGCAATTTGTTTAGCTTCTTCGAAAAGTATGTAAACTAATAACTGAACAAAGTTCGGGATAGTATTAGTACTTTCATCCAATTCCAGTACTAAATACTCACTGTGTTTTATTTTTTGAAAAAGCGTAGAATATCATTAAGTTCGTCAGCAGCTTTTTCATTGAATAATGTTAAAACGATATCTTTGGTTGCTGGTAATGTAAGGTTTTCTTCAATAGTGTGAGCCTACCCAGTCTTGACAATTCTTAGGCTTACTAGGTAAGGAAATTTCAAAGCTTTCTTACTTGAAGTAACAAAACCTTTCATTACTTGTTTACTACTTTTGAACTCTGTCGACTTCCTCTTAAAATATTCTTCAGATATAATCCTTTAAATTGGCATACTTAGATAATAAACGATGGTTTCCTACTTTGATTGGATAATAATTCACCACATACAACAGACTGAGGTTAAAAACAATACATTCCATTTCCATTCCAAGAAAACCCAAATGATAAAATAACTTTCATTATATTTTCTATAAACAATTTTTCTTTTCTTTTCAATGTGATAGTAGATTGTCCTGGATCCATCACCTGTGAATCCTTACTTTTCCGCTTAGACAAACCTAACCATTTTTCCATTTTGAAAACCTAGTTTTGTTTTATTATTTTTACACAGACATTTAAATACCCAATATAATATTACGAGTTCTTCAAAAAGAAACGATGATATTCTCAAATCGCATAGACAAGTAAGGTATACAAAGCACAAGAAGACAAAATACCTGCTGTTAGAGACAGCAAATTGACGTAAAAATATGCTTCTAATTGAAAGTGGAGCAATATGGGCACGGAAATTACGGCGACATAAAATGAAAATATTCTAATAAATCCATAAACTCTAAAAGAATTAATGAGATACTATTATCTTTTTATATGAACTTATTTTTATGTCCTATTAAATAGAACATCTATTTCTATCAACCCTATCAAAAACTGAAATTTTTAATTTTATTTATGATAAATTTTGTTATATCAATGGCTAAAAGAATATTTGGGAAAATATTTTGCTTAAGTCCTTGAGCAAAGCTCAAATCGCATAAAGTTAGGAGTGTAACAGAAAAACATTTTAACCTGATGTTGGAGTATTTAATTTTTGAATTTAATAGTTTAAAATTTTCTCTTGCGTACCACCAGTGGTACGCGTACCACCGGTTGAGAACCTGTGGTTTAGTCTAAGAAAGAATTAATTGATAAATCAAAAAGTGATATAACGATACGCATAAAATAATGTTGTCCCTTCAAAACTTCGTAAACTTTTGTTTACGTTTTATGCAATAGTACTGAAATTGTAATGTACATATACATTATACTGCTTTTAGTAATTCCGTATCATCGATTTATCAGATATGAAGTTGTTGTTGTCTTGTCCATAAATTTCATGGAAGAATGGTTGTCAGAGCCCCAAGGAGGTTGGAGTTCCATTTTCATCCCCGTTTTGGGGATAAGCACCCCGGGGGATCTTTCGAGAGCCTTCCAGCTCTCTCTCCCTTACCACAATCCACATGAGAGGACTTTCGGCTCGCTATCTATTTAGAGTGCCCCCATGCCGCAAAGACAATATACAGTTACAAACATCCATTTCTTCTCCGGGATTCGAACCTGGTAATGAAAGTAATGAAAGTAAATGAATCTTACCTGTAATAATTTTTTTACTATTCTTTATCTCTAAAGTTCTAATCAATCGTAAAAAAAAATTTCCAAAAAAGCATTATTTAAAATATTAAAAAGGCTGCTTCCATTTATAAATTGAGACAGTATGTGATATACTGCTAATCCGCAACTAAATAATTGCATCGCAAGAAGAAGACAAAAAATTAATGTTTAATGAAATCCGTATGATATTTGAAATAGCTCTTAAATTTTATTTTGGAAAATGCTTTGGAGGAAAAGGAAAATTAAAAGGTAAACCTATGCTTGCTTAAAAAAACGCTTGCGTTTTCAGAAGTCAGTATTTGCAAATTGCAAACAAAATTTATACATTATTCTCTCAGCTGAAAGATAGAAATTTTTAAGTTTCCGAAATATATTTGATTTTCGCAGAATTCCAGGTACACAATGTTCGGAAAAATGCTTTTCTTGCATTGAATATTTTATGAACATCCCATCACTGTTCAAAATTTAAATATTTGCTTATGTATTCTGAGCTTGAAAGAGCGGTTCAATTTAAACCCTTTTCTGTGTTTTCCATTTGATAATAATATTGAAATGAATTTATAATATTGAATGTTTTAATGTCTGGCTGCTTTTTAATCTTATCTTTACGGGAATAAAATATGAAGTATAGAAGAGGGTTTACATTGAAGAAAAAAAAGTCAAATCGTGTAATATGTATCTTTCAAAGTAAAATCATGTCTTATGTGACTTTCAAAGTGAAAGTATATTTTAAATAGTTTTGACCAGTTTAGTAATTTCTAAACTTCAGAACTGTCTAAATCTTTTCGTATGAACAAATGAATTAATAACTTCGCTAGTTGCGGATAACATGCGTTGTATAATGTAGACGTTATTCGGAGTATGGACAAAAATGAACCGCAACAATTGCTTAAAAGGATTTGTTAAAATAACAAAAAATATCATGAACTACCGAGGCCCACGAGGATTTGTGAAATTGCGAAAAGCAGTTATCTAATGCAAGTCTTTTGTCACAGTTGTCCCCAGATGCGAAAGTAATCCTACAAGTTGTTGCGTTCTGTTTCGCTATTGGTTGATCCCTTAGTTAGATAAAAGGGTATCACACTCAAATGGTTCAGGTGCTCTCTCATTCATTTTCCAATATTCCACTAAATATAATTTAGCTTGTGCAGAACGACGTACTTCAGAGTACTATATTATTTCCACAGAAACTAATGTAAGACAACCAAGGTACTCAAGCTTAAAATATTCTAAGTTTAATTACCATGGTATTAATAATGCTTTGAAAAATTCTAATATCAAATATATATTCTTCTATTTGCGTTAGACATAATTATGCAGATTCCGCACAGAAAAACGCAGTTAATTTGTAAGGCTTTAGTTTGAGTTGAATTAACCTAGCACTCTTTTAGTTAATTAGTCCTTTTATATTTTATAATTCATTTCACCACTTTAAACTAATATAAAATAATAAAGAGTTGAAGGGCTGAAATATAGGTACAACTGCGATGATACACCAATTATTTACCATTGGTAGTACAGATGTAGTTCCGCTCCATTAGTTATTGAGCTATGCCCCAATTTTGTTGGAAAACACACTAACGACGTTCCGAGGGTCTCCTACCCCTCTTTCTCTACCACCAACCACTCGAGACGACTTTCGAATTGTCATGTATTTTAGGTGCCCTCTTGCTGCGCACACTCTATGCACTTATGCCTTTTCCGCGATTCGAACCCGTTTTCAGCGATAGACCAGCCGCAAGAAATAACCGATCACAGCTGCAATGGCTGAAGTATAGCACACCTTAGGTGGCATTTTCCCCGGCTGCCTCGGGCGGTATAATGGCTTGCGGAGGATTACTACTAATCCGAACTTAATGTCACAGGGTCGATTTCTGCATAATCCCTGGCTACTTCCTGCATAATTTCCTTACATGCTTATCTGTTGTGTTATAATGTCTTCATTAAGCCTTCCTCACAGGTGTATAGTTTAAAATAGCTTTAGTAACCCAACTGAAATGCTTCATGCATTTTTCTAGATCGCAGATGACGCGCATTGATTCGGAAGGCAGAATAAAATTATGCATAACAATGTCAGATTCAGAAAATAGGAGTATAAGAAGGGACGAAATACTGCAGTTAGAAGAAGAGAAGTCAATTTTATTGTTTGATTTCTTCCCTTTTAACTTTTCTTATCAAATTTTTAATAGACATAATAGTTTTTTGTAAAATTTGTAATGACATTTTGCATAGCAGCTTAAATTTTCAAACTATTGATAGCTTAGTTTTTAATTCTAGGTTAAAATGTTTTCAACGTATGCATTTATAATGGACTATTGTTTAAAGAAGAAGGGCATTCGAATGTAAAATTTATCACCAGCCTACATGGGGTTTGAGAATATATTTAAGAAGTTCTTACAGTTCAGTAAGTTCTTAACCGAAGTATGTACTTACACATCGTCCTTCCAAACAATCACGCTAGCAATATTTTTATGAGAGTTACCATAAATATCCACTTTTGATTATAATATGGATATTGCATATATAATTTTCCTTGATTTTCTGTCCTGTAGCTTACTGAATAATCCTGTAGATTATTGTAGGCAGAATAAAATTACTTTTCTTCTAACTGCAATATTACGTCCCTTCTTATACTCCTATTTTCTGGATTTGACATTTATGCATAATTTTATTGTGCCTTCCGAATCAATGCGCGTCATCTGCAATCTCGAGAAATGCATGAAACATTTCATTTGGGTATGGAAATCTATTTTAAGCCATACACCTGCGAGGAAGGGTAAATGAAGACTGTATAGTACAGAAGACAAGCATGTATGGTAGTTAGGCAGGATGCAGCCAGGGATTATACAGGAATCAAGCGTGTGACCTTAAGTTCGGATTAACAGTAGTCACCCTTCGCAAGCCACTTAACCGTCCGGGACAGCTGACAAAAATGTCACCTAAGATATGCTATACTTCAGCCGTTGCAGCTGTGATCGATACAATGATTAGTGCGTGTGGCTGTTTTATCGTTGACCTTGGGTTTGAATTTCGGAGAAGGCATAAACGTTTTAAGCGCACAGTGTGTTTGCGTCAAAGAGGCATCTAAAATACATGGCTATTTGAAAGTCCTCTCGAGTGGTTAGTAGTAGGGTAAGAGAAGTGAGGGACCCTCGGAACGTCGTTAGGGTGATTTCCAATAAGATTGGGGCATAACGTAATGGCTAATGAGGCGAGACTCCGCCTGTACTAACCAATGGTGAGTAACTGGTTTACCATCGTACTTCTACCTATATTTCATGTACGCAACTTCTTATTCTTTTATGTCTCTGTCTGTCTACATTCCTAAGATAAAATATGACTTTCTCACTGCTGTCTCAAAGAAGATGCATCTTTCGCACTGTAACTCTATCTTAATGAAATGGGATTTCAGGTATGCGATTGTATTTAGTGTCAGCAACTAGGATTTAGCCCGTGAATCATGTGATAATTGTCACGAAAGTGAAGTCTTAACATTAGGTAACAAAAATATGTTCCCCTTGTATGTAATGTAATGTGCAATGTGATTCAAATATCCCATTAATATAACTAGCAAATGTGTGTAAAGCGTATAATTGTCTAACTCGTCGTAGCTTCAGTCAAAGCACTATTTAAATGAAATTAGTGTAATATCAAATCAGAGTACTGTATGTAAACAGTGTATTGTCACACTCAATTTAATGTATTCACATATATGAGCATGACCTACTGCGTCAGGTCCATGCGCTAGCTCTCAACTATGCGTAAAATGATTATTTGTAGTAACGTGTTAATATATTAATGAGTTTGGTGTTAATGTTAATTAATTATTAGTGTATAATGATTATTTGTACTTTGTATACGTCTTTACTTATTTTATAAGTGACCAGTTTATGTGTATTATGCGTGTAATTGTTTAATAAATTAGTAGTATTGGCTACAGTATAAAATATAACCAGCGTAATGTGTAATTCAGTGTGCGTGTCAATCTATGTTTAGGCTTAATTTATGAGTCAATCTTAAGTTTATGTTTAATATCTGCGTCAGTGATTTTGTTGTATGTCTATGTATGAGAGTAATACCAAGTGTAAATTAGCAATGCCTTGAAAAAATGTGATTGCAACCATGCGTAATGTCATGTATCATCTACCTCTGTGTGGCAATGTAATATCTTATTTAGGTTCAATAAACTCCTGATATGTTCTTGGGACGCAGGAGGGTGGTTGCTCTAGATGGATGCTGGTTCTGGACTACAGCAGAATAGTCTTTGAAAGCCGCCCGGGCCTGCTGTCAACTGCCACATGTCCTGTAGATTAAAAACGAAAAGGGAACCCCTGATTTTCATATGGTAAGTCGGGTCTTCGATGCTTCGGTTTTTCTGCCGTGTTTCTGCACAAAATTTCAGTTAGAATAGTTGTATCATATATCATCAAAAAGAATAAGTCATAACGTGCTCTTATATATCAGGTGCGTTTTTGCGACGTATATGAAAATTAATGTCGACAAATTAGCGAGTTAGAATACGCACATTGTGAGGAAATATTATGTGATTGCATCTCAAAGGTCTAGCACACCGATTAATTTCGCAGATTATATCTACAGAAGCAGAATAACACAAATATCAGTTCTGCGTTTGCATAGTCAGCAAGCTCCAGTGCTTTTATAGGCATCAGAGTCATAATACAGATAAGTGTTTTTAAAAGTGTTCAGTGTTCGTATCCGGTGTCGTGTAAATTAATAATCATTAGCTCTTATGATATGGATACCTCAGGTATAGAAGAAAAGCAGAAGCAATAAGTTTCAACGTAGGATTCATTCTCTTTCACCTCTCTGAGTTAATCTTAAAATACAGTCGAAGTAATTGTTACAAACAAAATACCATTTAGTTACACTTCAATCAGTACTGTAATAATTTGTATATTGCGGATAGAACATTCATATTCTGTATCATGTGGAATAAGTTAAAACTATACGTTTGTTGTCTAGAACCTGTTTTATTGTCACATAATTTAATTCTTGACCATTATTGATAAGTACTGATTTGGAACTTAAATCTTGAATTTGTACGTTCGTTTCACTGGCACCTAATTAATTGTTTAACTATATTAAGCTCCAAAATTACTTCTGGTTTAAGTTTGCTGTCAATGCCATTGGATTACTTTAACGTTTATATTTGTTTATGTGTAAACTACAGCTGCAGGAGTAATTCTATGGCCTGCTTTCCTAAATAAATTCGCCTAAAATAACTCATTAGTCACCAGTCCCTAATATTTAAAACCCAATCGCCGTCTCCCAGATCTCTACTCATTTAATTCATTTAAATGCATTCCTAGCTAGCAGCGCTATATTTCCCGTAGCCTTCGCAACTCGTCAATTAACATTAATTACATCCTAAATACTTAATAATTCTATTTCTAATCCCCCCTAAAAATTTTTATCACCATTGTTCAAAGCGTCTAATAAATACATTTCCATTAATACCACCCAAAACCTCTGTCGTCCTATCCCTGTCTTAACTAATTTCCCTCATTAACATTATTTAATTCGTAACTGACCCCCTAACCACCAAAAAACTAATTATCACCCCCTTTCAATTCCTCTAATCAATATCTTCTCTTAAACTCCCCCCCACAAACTCCGTCGCTCTTACTTTTCCTAATTAATGTTTTTAGTAACTTTAATTAGTTCCTAACACCTCAACAAACCACCTAGAACTAATAAATACTCCTGTTCCACCCCTCTAATACTCTTTTTTGATATCATCTACCATCCCCTTTACTTTTTAATTAATGTTTCTCGTTAACATTAGCCCATAACCCCCAACTATCCTATAAACTAATAACCACTTAGCACTTCTGTATTTTTAGCACATTTTAAACTACCCCAGCTTGCTTATTATAAACATAAAAGAACTGCGCCTGCAATGCATAATTCCTGATTGATTAGCATAAATGAAATACAGCTAGCGTGTTTGTTAGACAAATTCCAGTGTTACTATCTATGTTACAGGAATACTCACAAACCAAAAACTTAATAAGAGTGCAAATAGTACAATATAATCAACTTACTGCAAAAAAATAGTACAGAGTGATTCGAGTAATTTTTTAGCGTATTACAAAGCAGATCATAACCTAACTTCCTGAATAAGGGAGCTGTAGCTTAGAATAACTGCTTAGTGTATTTCATATTTTAGATGAGTGCATATTACCGCAATTCGACTAGAGTTGACCACATAGTGCATAATATTCTAGTATAGTGCACATTTCAATAACAAAATTGCTTCATGCAATATGAACGCTACAAACATGTTAACTTATATCAATAGTAATCAAATAAGCATAAATGAAATCTTAACATATGAGACAACTTTGTACTATTATAAGATCCTCGCTGCCCATTTGGAGTGAGTAGTAATTGTTACCAGTAAAAGTAGTAATAAATTCAGGCTCCTGCAGGATAACTAAACTAGGTACAGGGAAAAGGGACTTAGGACCTGAGAACTCAGTTTCTCAAACAGAAGCGGTGGCCATTTGAAAGGCGTTAGCGGTGACAGATGTCTATGATGGGGACATGTATTACAGTTTCTCGAGCAACCTCTCAGTAAATAATTTGATCCGAAAAACCCCATCCATCTTGTCCATTGCATGAAAGATGCTCCGTGTAAATGAGCGCCAAAAGCTTATTAAGATTTCCTGGATAAAGGCCCATGCCGGACCCAAGGAAATTAAGAAGCTGATGAGCTTGCAAAAGAGGCCGCAAGCAAGATAGATGCAAAAATTTTGTCCACCCTATTTCCAAATTCATATTTCAAGAAAGGAATCCTAACAGTTGCACTAAGACATTGGCAGGATGAATGCGATGGAATTCCCCATGGTAGAACTCTTGTCTTTTACAACAAGGTATCCACAGACCACTTAAGTTCAGCGCCATTCAAAACCCGTTTCGTCACAGACCGTGGTCCCTTTCTTCTGAAAAAGGAAATTCACTTCTTCTAACCTCTGTGCGTGCAGCGAGGCTGGATTCACAGATTCACTGCATAACAACACACCCGCTCACAGAGGTGTGGCACATGCGGCTGCAGGACACTGACAACCCATTTAAGAGATTCTAAAAGGTAGTAAAGTACTACTGTCAGGAAGTAGGTGATTCTAAAAGTAGGTGATAGTCCTTAAGAAATTAAAAAATATAATGGAAAAAGTATAGTCACTACTGCGGGAGCAGTATCACGCTGATTTGTGTGCTCCTATGTAATGAAAAAGGCATGCAGTAAATAGCATGTGCACTATAAATAGCATTCCTGCAGACAATGACTGTAGCACTGTCCGTAATGAAACACAATGATTGCAGTGCTGATGACACAGTAATGACAGCAGTACTGATTGTAACGAGTAATTAGTAATGAGGAATATATGTAGTGTAAGGTTTGTGATTTAAGTTTACCAGTTATTTATAATTTCAGCTTTTACTATAACTTCTTCTTTCCGTTTCCTCAACAGAATGTGAGTTAAATTAGACAGTGTTTATAACACTGAGGTTTTGGTTTATAAGTCAGTACATGTTTCTGCACCTCATGGCCATGTTATGTAGCTTCTGCCAGTTTTACTAAGTTTGTAATTATACTGCTTTGCGTTATTGCTACCGACACTTACATTTGATACACCGGTTAGAGTTTTTGAGACAACTTAGATTTAAATTTAACTGTGCTGTCTTCAATTACTAGTCTACGTTTTAAATTTAAATTTCACTGTTACTTTTGTTACATCGCCGCAAGTGGTGGTTCATTCTGTTAGCACAAGAAGTCCATTTATATTCAAAGTTCTGTTTTAATAGAAAGGTTCTTTAAGCCTTTTCAAATCTCTGTAGTTACAGACACAGCGGCAATTCGCTTTATGTCTATTAGGGTTTGGAATTAGTTTATGCTCCGAAAGCAAGCCACACTCTACAGTAGTACTGACTGTCATACTGAAACACAAAAACACAATGACATCTGTCCTGACAGTAGTACTAACTGTAAATTTGGCTTATAATGATTGTAATTGAAAAAGCACATAATGAGTAGCACAGGTACTACAGATAGCATTTCTGCACACACTGTATAAGGTATTTATCCCTCCTTCTTAGCATGCCTTCGTAGTGTGCTCGTCTGCACGCTGAGCGTGTATTCCAGAGGTCCGTGTTTCGATTCTCGGCGAAGGCGTTGCACTAGCGCCCGAAATAAAAGGGTGATGTAATGTGGAATGCATAATGTTGATAATGTTTGGTTTCACAGAATATTGTGCTTTGTGAATAAAATTCGTCATAAAAACTGTCCTTAATGCAATAAGTAATAGATAATGTAAAAGTATATAGTTCTTTAGAATAATGCATATTGTGTATAAAGTGCATCATGTATAGTACTGCAGAAGTGTACTTTAAGAATCACTGTTCGTGAGATAACGTTTAATATATAATGCATAAAGTATTTAGCTCCTTAGAATCATGAGTACATTGTACAACGTGCATCAGATTAGCCTATGTAAATTGCCCAGGCTGTTCAGACCCCCTCTCACTTGTTCACCTGTCCTACAGATTCGGTTATTTTACCATGTATTGAAGAATAAATATAATCAAAAAGAACAGCCCTTGAGATTAAATGTCGCTTAATTTATTTTTGCATGATAAAGTAATTCATAAACGTAGCTTAATAATTGAAGTACGAACACATTTTTGAAAACCTGTGGAAATCTTGCCGGAAACTATTGCCTTTATATCTCTTTAAAAGAATGTTCGCTCATCTGTTCAAGTTCTTCAGCTAGGATCTAGGTCAATGAAATAACAGCAAAATTTAATCTCTATGGCGTACAATATCGTGATTAGAAACTGAAAGATGTATAAAAGAGAAAATATTATCAAGGGCATCTAGTTTATTTATGAATATTTTAATAAAATCAAGTACATAACTCCCAGTTTTGAAAAATAAGTTTTTCTTTATGTACGGAAGTCCTTAATGAATGAAATTTAAAAATTTCCTTTTTGGGAACAAATATGTTAGGTCTCAAACAAAACAAAATCCAGGTTCATGCTTTGTCTATAAAAATGGAGAACACGTATTTTTATCAACTGCATGAAGTCTTGCAAACTAAATATTTGGTGCAGAGTAATTTATTTTTCTTTTGATTATTTTAATAACGTTTCAAATAACGACATAACTCTGCTTTCGGTCCATCGCATTTGATATCTTCTCTTTAATCTAGCTATTCTAGTATAGCAGATATTCTCGTATTACGGCAACCTAAAAATGTTTACCAGCTCTTTCTAATTTTTTGACCGACTGTGCCCAGAGCCGCTCATTGCAGAATGTAAAATGAATTCGTCAAAATATTATCCAATGATTGGGAACTTTACTGAAGGAATAAAATAACTAATTTTGAAAATTGTACGAAAATTTGACACTCGGAAGACAACTGAAAAATCGAAAATATAATCGAATATATGTATACCGTTTATTATTAGATACTGGGCTATTAACAAGAAGTTTCTGGTTAGTAAGTTTTTCTCAGATGTTTTAATCGTTTCAAAAATAAAGTTTTATTTTTGAAAATTGTAATGTTATTTCTGCTTCTGCTCTGCTTTTATAAATATACTTATGAATAAAATAACGGTTTACAGAACGAGAATTCTGGCTTCTGTAATTAAATCCTTGATTTTTAAGTAAATTCTAATATTTTGTATAAATAATTTTGAATTTTTTTACAGGCAATTTTGACAATTATTCCAAAATCGTCATAGTTCACGTGCAAAAGACAACGAACCAACAACCAAAATGGGTTTTATTTTAAAATTGACGTACTGATGTATACAAATTTGGTACCAATATATTCAGTTGTCTGTATTAGATACACAGTTTTATATTATACCCAGTTATTATCCAGTGTTATAAATTTGTTTGAGATATGAATAAAATTGCTACTTTTTATGAGTCTTAGACATAATATATTACTTGCGAAATTCTGTAAGAAACTGATATTTTATTTCTAAAGAGCATTTGGCTTTTAATTTGAATTAATTATCATTGTAATCAGGTAAACCATACGGCTCATTTACATTTATTACTGGAAATATTAAAACATAATGTAACTCGGGTAAAGACATGTTAATTTTCAATTTGTTTTTGTTTTATACGTGTGTGGAATTGCATTTTCGACCAGACAAAGTGCATAGAGAAATCAAAATATTTGATGATAAATTTAGAAACGTTTGTAAATTTTGAAAGTGCTATTTAATATCACATAAATCATGAAATGTAAAGAAAGGAAGACCTTAAGAAAATACTTATCTTTTTTCGAACATATAACATTTTCTTAAAAATTTATTTTCTTGCTGTTTTAGGGAAAATAGAGATTTCGACAGAAATTCAGCCCTATACCAGTGACAAATGCCTCCTTATGCAATATGTTTGCTTGTAGATTTAGAGAAACAATTTGTTTTGTGATTGACAGTGCTGCCCTGTAAAAGAGTTTTTAGGTTTAAAATAAGCAGATCTATCTCATGTATCTTTATATGATAATGAAAGCAAAGTATGCCACTATCATGTAACATGTTTTATTTCACTGCGCTGTCAGATTATCGACTGGAACGACAGTTTATGGTATCCCTATTCAGAGTCAAGACTTTCTTCTATTAAGAGATGTTAGCTGTGTGCTTTTAAGAGGATCACCAGACGATAATACATATTCCAAACCGCCAGACATTTGCATGGTTTCATCAAAGATATATGAAACGCATTCCTCAGAGAGACGGACTATGAATCGGAAATGCTTCTCCAAACCACCCACTTGCAGGTTCATGAGCTGGCTCTAATTGCACCCATACATGCATGCGACATGCGACGGAGGACGTGGGCACCATCCCTCTACCATTAGGGTTAATTGGTATAGCGCCACGTCCACCTGTGTCTAGTGAAACGTGCCAAGGTCACTGAGTCCACAAAAACGCCTCGCACCGACCACTGAAACCCAGCGTCTGATGCAGGCCACATTGCATCAGCTATACCCTTGCGGCCACTGGGAAATTATTTTACAAATATTGTAGAAAATGACATGGCTAAACAAGGGCCATCACTGCTGCTGCAGGCTGAATTATCAGACATTAGTATGCACAAGTTGCTGAATTATATACCAGATTACTAAATTATATATTGGAGTACAATATGGTATAGAATCATGTAATGCATAGTAAGATTATGCTAATGCTCAAAATACATATTGAAACAGGAAGTATTATACATATTGAATTATGACACTTACTGTATCTGAACATACTAAGATATGATATACATAATGAGGTTATACAGATACTTCTGAGACTTGAAATACATGGTGAAACATTAAATACTGTACATACTGAACATGAGCATACTATGACTGAGCATATTGAAACATGAAATATATAGTGAGATATTACTGATTACGCTAATTACACGAGATACCTGATGAAACATGAAATACTGTACGTACTGAGACAGAAAACATACTATAACAGAGCATACCGGAACGTGAAATGCATGGTAAGATTATACTGATATAAGATACTGAATTATATACAGGATTGCTGCATTATATACAAGAGAGATATTTGTATAACAAACATAGAAGGCATAGTGAGATTGTACTGAGACTTGAAAAACATGTTGGAACAGGAAATGCTGAACATACTGAAACATATAACATACTATAATTGTACATTCTAATACGTGAAATACATAATGTACTGCTACAAAGTACTGAGTTATATACGGAATACTTAATTATATCCAGGAGAGATATACATATGTCAATATTGAATTGTATAGAAAGGTTATACTGGTGCTTGAGGTACATAGTAAAGCACATTGTATCTGAGCATTCTGAAACACGAGGGTAACATAATGAGGATATACTGAAATAAGATACTGATACTAATACTTATGTTATACTGATATTTGAAAGACAGAGAAACATGGGAAACTGAACATACTGAAACATGAAACATGCTGTTACTGAATAAAATGTGACATGAAGTACCTTGTGAGTTTATACTGATGCAAGATGCTAAATTAGATACCGGATTACTGAGTTATACAAGGAGGATATATGAATTACAAATTTGAAATACATAGTAAGGTAATTGATACATAGAAAGGGTGACATTATGCTGATATAAGATAATAAATTATATACAGGATTACTGAATTAAATATGGGAGAGAAATACGTATTATAATGTTAAATACGTAGCAAGATATGCAGACAGACGCTACAAGAATACATAAACAAAACAGTTCACTTGGTGACAGGACATAGGAGTGTGTGATAATGGCGTATATAAATTACAGACTTGAGATGCATAGTGCGGTGATATTGAAACATAGAGAGGGTGAGATTATACTGATACGAGATAGTGAGTTATATACATGATTATTGAATTAAATACCTGGGGGAAATACGCATTGCAAATTTAATACGTATAGTGAAATTGCAGACTGGCGTTACAAAAATACGAAGATAACAGTGCATTGGTGGCAGAATATAGGAGTACATAAAGCATACATTTGGTATTTCATGTGTACATATGATGCTGCTGACTGTGATTACAGATGCTGCCATTACTGCGTTTTATGAAGACAAAGTACTTGTATACTACTGCTGCATACATAATAAGTTAGAGCCATTCATATGTGCAGTTGCAATTATATAATGCTGCCAGTGAGCTCCCTTTAGCTGGTATGGGAATGTTGCATGATGCACTAAGTACTCTTAAATGGTTTACACTTGGCATAGGTTTGTTCCTAAGCCCATAAGCTTGTCAACAATTTTTGTAATGCTGCGTTCGAGATGTCGCTGCTTAATTATGAACCTGCTGAAGGCTAATCTGTTTGTCTCTGGGAACGGGATGTGTAGATCCTCCGTTAGTGAGCATTTTTCGACATAGTGTTCTGGCGTTCCCAGTTCACCGCAGCAACATAAGGAGGTAGTCGTCTTGCCGAATCTTTCAAAGTAGACTGGGAACGGGCCATGCCCGGTAATATAGTAGACCAGTTGTGGATTTACTATAAGACGTTCTGGATCAACCTTTGGCAGATGCGCATACGCACGACGTCCTGTCTCATCGTTGTTCCATGCCTCTTGCCACAGTGTGAAAGCGACCTGTTTCAAGCTCTTTTTTAGATATGAGGTGGGCCATGGAATTTGCAGTGTCTCTGCATCATTATTTTGGGCTGCTTCTTTTGCGAGCCGATCTGCGGCCTCATTCCCAAGGTTGCCAATATGCGCTTTTGTCCATTCTAGGTTGATTTTTAAGGTCTTGTGAAAAGAGAGTTGTTCTTGAATTGCTGCAATTATGGGGGAGCCGTGCATAGGATTTAATATAGCATATAATGCTGACAGACTGTCTGTTATTATAAAACTGTTTTGATGTCGATATTGGGTAATAGTGTTTATTGCGTGATAAATGGCTGCGGCTTCGCTTTGAAAAACACTGTTTCTGGATTCCAAGTGTCCTTTCCATTGGCGTATTGGTTGCTGTTGCCGAAATGCGATGTATGCACAGCCAACATTCTCGTCAGTTTTTGAGCCATCTGTGTAGAATACGATATCATTGTCCGTAGCTCTTGTGTTTTGCTTAATATTAATGTGCACGCCTTGGCCTTGCGTCGACGGGTGTGTGTGGAGGCGATTGGACTCCCGTTCTAGGTTATCTGCCGTAAAATGTCTGTATATGACAGTCACTGAGAAAATAGTAACATATGGAGCTGCAATATGGGCCTCTCCGATGCAAGGACGCAAAATAAAATATTGCACCCATACAATGAGAAACACATTCAGTTACTGCAACCAGATAATTTCCCAGAGGCAACTGCTTTTTCTCAATGGTACCTTTAGAAGAGCGCGGCGCACCCTTTCTTTCGGCTTCGGTCTTCATTTTAGGCGAGGCGTTTTTCTCTAGGAATGGGTGCTACAATGCAGATAATTCGTACATACGGGTGACGAAGAATCCATGTTACAAGAACATGTCCAGCACAACACAAGTTAGCTGACATTATTTGATTCCACATTATGGGGGACGACTTACTAGGCTCATAACTCTAGACTCTTCATTCGGACGTCCGGTATTATAACATTTTTGGTTCAGGGATTTGGGCTTGAACTGTTGAATGGATAACAGATCCAACAGTCGTTGTCCATGTTCCAGCATTTTAGTCGGTATATTCGGGAGCACTTAAATGCGATATTTTGTCAACAGTAGCTGTGGCAGTAGCTGTTAATATCTCATTATGTGGCATTTTAATGAACAAAATAATGTTTTTCGTTTATTTGTCTCTTTTTTTCTTTTCTCAAGTTCTTTGAACGCAGAAGTAGCTGTTCCGACCCTGCATTGCTATCAGATCTCATTTTCTATTCAAAGAAACCTGCCCTTTCTTGAAGTTTGTATTCTGGATAGCGAATGACTATATACATTTCATCGGTTTCAGGTATTGTATACGGTATGGTAACTTGAGGGTTATGTTTCAAACGAGATTTTTGTTTCCTAGTTTTGTATGCAAATTTCTTTCTTGCAAATGGTTTGGATATTCTGACGTCTGAGGGAATTAGTTGAGATGCGTAACTGTTACGTGTAACGATAACGCAGCCACAATTTTATAGTGTATGTCATATTCTTCTTGTCAGTTTCGTTCACAATTCGGCTGAGTTTCTTTACACTTTTAGAAATGTTGGTGTAACATTTCCAATTCCTTTTGTAAATCTCTCCAATACGTTGTGAATGTTAGCTGTTTTTTAACATAAGTATCATATATGACAAAGCTCCTACTTCACATACACTAGAGAGCTCCATTACTTCTAAACCACCTTAATTCATCTCATCTCACACATGATTTACTAAGTGCATCATATAGTTGAAAGATCTGCATCTCATCGTCTTCAATCTCCGTTTGTTGATTTTATTCCAGTTGGTAAGTAGGTGCGTAGGTAGAAGTGAATGGGATATGATAAATTTCGCCATGAATGCACCTATAGCGCCCGAGCACACTAACCATCTGGGGTGCTACCTGACGTAACAAAGGTAACAAAGTGATCTATAGCATTTCTAAACATACTTTAGTGTTACAAACGTAGTAACACATAAAACTTGAGCCACAGATTTATGTCAAGATTTATGTCTTGACTTAAATCTACGCTAAACTCAAGGTTGTTGTGTTACTAATTTTATGTTTCTCTTAGTGATATTCTCTTCACTTTTCCTAGCTTAATATTATTCTCAATGAACGAGAAAATGTGAAAATGATGTTGTTCCTTAGGCCTCACAAAGTACATCAAGAACATTTCGTACATATTCATGTGCCACCCGCGGCTGTGTGCATTACGAAAGACATGCAAAACCCTTTTGATTGATGAATTCAATAAAATCATATTCAAACAATTTAACTCAATACATACTTCACCAAGACCTTACAAATTCTCGCTTCTCAACTTCTGAGACACTGTACACATAAAGCACATTAGTAATGCTATAAGCAATGAATATAAGTTTCATATTTCAATTGTAGCTATATATCTTACTTCATGAGTTGTCAACATATTGGAATTAAATCGATTACATGAAGAGCTGTGTTCGATTTTCATTGTACAATAAAATGCCCATCACCGGCAAAATTTCTAAATTTATTCTAAAGGGAAATATTTCTTGCAATATAGAGTGCTAGTTTCTAGTAAAGCGTCTTAGCATATTTTAAACTTTTGCTTTTGTTCCGCAAATTGATCCAGCAGTTTTCCAAGTTGAATGTAAACGGTTTCCACTTAAATATGCTATCCTGTAATTGCAGATGTTCCTACGCCAAGTAATATTTCTAACTTGATTTCCTATGTTCGTAATCATCTCACAACGTCTCACAAGATATTTTTCTATCTTATTTCTTCTATATACTCAAGGGTTCTCTCGCAACCCAGAGAAAAGGCTGAATACTGGTAGCTTGGCTCGGGTTTGGATCCTGGCGAATGAGGAATTACTGTTTTGGATCCTGCATGGGCGTTTTCATGGTTATCCCTACGTGTATGCGGATATGAGTCAGTTTTTTTTTTAAATGTCCACTGAAGGCATGCCCCCTCTTAGGCAGATAGACTTTGCTTGATTTGTCGTAATAACGTGAACCAAACCTCTACGTTCAATCCGTAAGTCCTTTCTGTGACTTGAAGATCATTCTTGTATTACAATAAGAATATGTAATATGAAAAATGTATGAAATTTATATGGAAATCATTCTTGGTTTGAAAATGTAACCAGTGTTCTCTCTTTAATGCAAGAATGATTTTCATCCTGTAATAATAGCAATCGATTGAAGAGATTTAACCTGTTTGATGTACTTACAGTAAATTTTTTAACATCAGTAATCTTTTGAGACCTCATAAATGCTGTCTTTTATTTTTCATTTGAAACATACTAAGATAATTTTTTGTAAGTAAGATATTTTCCCTAAATAATGAGAAAAACATATTTTATTTAAATTAAATTGAAAAGGTAGTTGAGAGACATTTATGAAGTTTTTCTCAATAATTAGCACTATTTTATTTATTCTCATTTTTTATGTTGAAACTTGATTAAGTATTTTCATAAGTTACTATGCAATCATATGTAAAATATTACATTATATGTATACGTTTTAAGCCAAAGTATCAAAAGTTTTGCATACTAGGCACTATTTGCTTATTTTAAATGTATAATCAAATTTTTAGATTAAACGTGACATTTTGAGCCCAATGAAGTGCTTCCTTGCTTTATAGAGCATTGTACCTGTCATCGTAGAAATTTCTTAGAAATTTTATGGCTTTAACAGACAAATTTTCCGGATAATTTTCTGTGAAAATATAACTTAAGTAATGCATATGCCATAGAATACATGTACATTTTTCAGATACACAAGCAGCTATTTTCTTAAATCATCAATACTTTAATTCTACGTCGAACCAACTGAACCAATTGGTGCACAAACTCGAATTAAATAGTTTCAAGTAAAAGAGTAACCTTCTTTTACAAACTCTATCTCTTGAAAATGAAAATATTGCACAAGCCAGTCTTTATAAAATACCAGCAATTATTTGCGAAAACAAGTTGTTTCAACCAATTGTTTTTTGTATGTAGGCTTCGTCAGCTGATTTCCTTCTCTGGATTAATATGCTGATTAATCTTATAAAGGGCTTAAGTGTGAAATGAATGCGATTGAAAGCTTTATTGAAATCCCATCGTTAGATCCAAATAGCTGCATCTTTACAACCATGTGTTTTCTTAGTAGCCTTGTGCTTGTATTAATGATTACAATAGTCTTAAGAAAGCCTTATTTAGAACAACAAATGCAACTTTTCATAAGGAATGAGATGCGTTTCGTTGCAGCCCGTTTCTTGTATGTTAGAAGAGAAATATGTAGCGAGGGATATCTTGCTACATAAAATGAGTATTTCTGTATAATTTAATTTACATTATTATGTGAAGTTCGAGACCTAAGTAAAAACTTACTTTATTTTCATATTTCATTCTGAGTAAATTTACGTTGTGTGAGTAAATTAAAACACAACTCAGAAGGACCATTGCCTAAGCAAAATGTGCCTTCATGAAGATCTTTTTGAGTGAAACTGGCTTGTACTCAAGTTATGTATAGGGAAAATAACGAAAGTGTTCATGTTCATACGCAGGTCTATTGACCAGAACTTGAGCTCTGTTGAGCTATCAGTACTCAGATGTCAAATTAATTCTACAAGACCTCGACAATATATCTGCTTTAAAAACATTATGCTTGAGTAAAATACTGCTTAAGGGTAAACTTGCACGTTTTCATGATAGTAGCACCTTTATATTCTTTTATATATAAAGCACCACGAATAGTCTCACGTAGCTAACCTGCTGAGTCGTCGGATATGGACTAGGAATTGCTAGTGGGAATTGCTAGTTCTGAGTAGTTATACTACTTGATCACTGATGAGTCTACAAATAGTTATTTTAGTATTTTCTCATTTAATGCACGCCGAGAAGAAGAGACATTTGAAGAGGTTGGCAACGAAGAACAGAAACAAAATTTGCCGGCATAAAAAATCTAAATTGGTATAAAATAGATATTTATTAATACACCAAGATGAAGTTTTGACTTTTTAAGCAACGTATTCCTCAGCAGGTTTTCACAGCATTTATTTAAACATAACTCCCTATTTTCAGTTTTTTAAGTCGCATGAGATACAAATTATTTGTAGATTTATATTATTCTTAAGATTACGCTATCATTTGAGGCTCTGATTCTGAATCTTCTTCTTTAATGACAAGCTTACATACTCATAAATTTTGGCACAATATATTGGATTTTGAATTAAAGTTATTACTTCTGTTTTAACTTAAATACATATATTAATACAGAGTATGTGCTTGGTATTCGCAAAATTTATTATGATGTGATCTTACGGACAGCAGACAAATGTACATTTTGTTTTCAAAAGAAACAGTTTTAAGATATTTAGAATCACTATGCGTATTGCATAAATTCTTTAGTCTTTCCCGTGAATACGATGATGAAAAGTGAAAAACATATTTCATTACCCTGTTTGTGAACATAGTAAAAGCATCACATATAAATATAAAATTATGGTAGATAAGTATCAAACAATTTTCCTCCATAAAGAAATCCTTCAGTTTAATCCCCAGGACGAAAACGTAAACTAATTCTGAGCATTTTTTCAGGTGTCACAGGCTCGGAATGCTTCAGCTTTTAGACAAGGACAAGAGTTACTGTTCGTGTTTTGTTGTGACTTTTGTGGAAATTCTATCAAAATAATTCATTATAATTATACAAATGATTTCCTTGTATACATCTCTTATTAGTAACAGAAATGCAACTTCATATTTGAATATTTCATGGTGTACATCGTGAGGTATACCGACGTAATAATTTATCGTGACACACCGATTAGAAATCTCTGTAATAAAGTATTTAAAGTTAATATGTTGTCAAATGTTCATTTCAATCCGAAATATTTGAAGATGAGAACTAGACTGCATTCTCGTCCTCATTTCATGAAAATCCGACAGGCGAAACTCTGCAATAAAGTATTTAAATTTGGTGATATAAAAATAAATATATTTAACTCTAAATATGTGAAGATGAGGATTTTATAGGCATGAGAAAAGAAGGCCAAAGTATAAATGAACAACACTCTACATTAACGTCTATTCAGAAAAATTATGTTTGGTTGGCATTTATTTGCACATTATTTTTTGCTGTTACTGTAGAGACATTAGGATTAATTGGAAGCAGGCAAGATGAAAAATGAGCAATAGCCTTCACCAGGAATCTAACCACGGACCTCTGGAATACCGGCCCAGCGTACAGAACCACTACACCACGAAGGCACGCTAGAAAGGCGGGAGAAATACCTTATATACTTCACCTTTTAAAGGGCGACTGGGGTTTTTAGGGGACACAATCACCAACTCCTGGGTGATGAGACATCATCATCCACCACCCTTTTAGTTCGGGCGCCATTGTAGAGACATTAGGTATTTTTGGGGCAAGAGAGATGAACAATTAGCAACTGCCTTCGCCAGGAATCAAACCACGGACCCCTTCAATATCGGCCCAGCGTGCAGAACCACTACACCACGAAGGTACGCTAGGAAAGCGGATGAAATACCTTATATATTCCCCTTTTTAAAAGGCGACTGGGATTTTTAGGGGACCGAATCGCCAAATCGTGGGTGTGGAGAGTCATCATCAGTTTCAAGATAGGCTTTAAATTCTTTGACAGTTTTACCAGATTTCGTTTTCACTTCTAGTGCTATTTTCACAGCTTGATCAATGAATTCCACAACCTGTTCAAAGTCTTTTTCTTTGAAATTTCGAGATGTAAGAACTGGCGCACCCAATCTAACTCCATAAGGAGCTAAAATAGATTTGTCCCCAGGAGAAGTATTTTTATTAGCTGTGATATTAGTTTCATTTATAACACATTCTAGCCGTGCACCATCAAGTCCGTGGATCTATTGTTGCTTGATTTGAGGCCTAATGGTCTCAAATCAAGCAACAATAGATGATTATCTGTTCCACCAGAGACTAAAGTATCGCCCTTTGACATCAAGGTTTTAGCCATAGCTTTAGCATTTTTTAAAACTTGTTGTTGATACTAACACTAACAGAATTCCGATGGCATAGCCTGTTTTAAAGCTACAGCAACAGACGCAGTAGCATGATTATATGGTCCACCTTGCAAACAAGGAAATACGGCAAAATCTAATCTTGTTGAAAATCATATTTTATTTCTTTTCCATTCTTGTCTGTACTTTTTGTTCCTTTGCAAAAAAATATCATGTCAGCTCTGCCACCTCTAAATGTTTTATGTGTGGTTGTAGTGGCAAAATCTGCATAGTCAAATGGAGTTAGAATAACGCTAGCAACCACAAGGCCACTGATGTGAGCAATATCAGCAAAAAGAATAGCTCCCACAGTATCACAAATCTCTATCGAGGATTTGGCGATTGGGTCCCCTAAAAACCCCAGTAGCCCTTTGAAAGGGGAAGCATGTGAGGAATTTCTCCCGACATCCTAGCGTGCTTTCGTGGTGTAGTGGTTCTGCACACTGGGCCGGTATTCCAGAGGTCTGTGGTTCGATTTCCGGCGAAGGCGATTGCTCATTTTTCATCTAGCCTGCTTCCAAAATACCTAATGTCTCTACAGTGGCGCCCGAACTAAAAGGGTGTTGGATGAGGTTTCTTCAAACCCAGAGTTTGGCGATTGGGTCCCCTAAAACTCCAGTCGCCCTTTAAAAATGGGGGAGTATATAAGGTATACTTCCCACCTTCATGGCGTGCCTTCGTGGTGTAGTGGTCAGCACACTGAGCCGGTACTTCAGAGGTCCGTGGTTCGATTCCCGGTCAAGGCGGTTGCTAATTTTTCATCTCTCTTGCTTCCAAAAAAATCCTAATGTCTCTACATTACTTTTGGTTTTTTTACCTGAAAGTAAAGAAGAGAAAACACTAAGTTAGAATATTTTAGCGAATAAAATATTTGTATAAGCACAGATCTTCACTTATTTCAAGTTTCATACAAATACATAAATAACCAAAATGTAAAGTTTAACATACCCAAAAATATGTTTCATCTAAAAGATACAAACCAATTCCCAAACAAATTATTTAATTCAAATCGTCGCTACTTTTAGACAAAAAAAAAAAGAAATAATGTATATTCAAAGCTATCTCTACTTTCTTTCCCCTTGGAAAAAGCTTCAGCTATACAAATAACAAAAATATTGTAATGATGGTTTTCTTTCGCAAATAAATTGGTTGTATGTATGTTGCTTCCACATTCCATCGAGACATATATTAATAAAAGTATACTTTCTTTCATCAATGCATTCTTTAAATTTTGACTCAAATCCTTCCATCAGAGTTATGTAAGTTTCGCATTCTTTTTATTGGAGAAGCTTTACATCTCTGTTATGATATGTATTTTTCTTTCTATTGCAGTTATTATTTGAGTTTCAGCATTTTGTTGCTTGGAAGGAATTTGGAATAAGCATTAAATTTTCTTGAGAAGGAATATAAACTAGAAGTGAGACAAATAGGGTTCTTAAGAAGCTCGCATGTGATTAGATATATTCAGTCAGCTTGGGTAAGACTGTTATATATTTAGAAAACTGATTTCTTCTTAAGGAGAGCTAAAGAAGATTTGCAATGAATGCCCTTCTTGGAAGCTTGTGGTAAGCCTGAGAATTAGCACTAATTTCCCTCAGATTAATAGAGCCAGATGTTGTCACTGTCCTGTCATCGACCGCTAATTGTTAAATTTTCTCTTAATTTAGCAAACATTCAACAAAATTCGTTAATTGGATCTACGTGTATTTTAGGGGTGTGCTGTTAATTACAGAGGCAATACTCAGTTACGAATTTTAGAGCATTGTTTAATCTAATTTTTATGAAGTTCCTTTAGCATCAAGTTTATTTTTCCGAAAGAAAAATTAATTTCTATTCATTCCCCTGCGTCTTGTTTGATGCACGAAATTTAAAACGATTTTCATTTTTTATACTTCGGAAGTAATGTGTTTCTTCGTGTTGCACATTTAATTAAGATTATTTTCAAATATTTGCTTTGCCTCACATTATCCATTTCGTTATACAGGTCTATCGTTCCTTCAGGCTGCAATTCAGTGAATTTAGATGTAAAGAGAGGTTGTACCAGATTAAAAAGGTGCATTTTTCTAGAAACCTGTGATGCTAAGGTATTTACAAGATTCAATTTAATTAACAAAATATCTTAAAAGAGTTTATTTTTCTTGTAATATAGGTATTTAACTTCTGTGTATTTGAAAGTTCTGTTGTGAGCTCTGGTAGACAAAAAATTGAAACGTACTTTTAGTATGTTTCTTAAACATCACTAAGCAAGGACCTCCCACATATTTCTTTCAACGATGTCTAAAGATCTTGAACTGAATGAATGATATTTTATCAATTTTAGTTTGATGTGAGAGACTATGATTAAGTAATTACAGTTATTTTGACTGAGTTCCGGTAATTACAGTTATAAATTTGAAATTTTAACTTACTACATGCAGATTGGATAAAAAGTCGCAGATCAATGGTAATGATTTTCATTTACTCGATCCTCGATATCACAATGTTTTAGTTGCATGATTATTTCACATATTTCTCAAGTTCATCGTTAAGTGCGAGCCAGTTTTCCAGAGAAAGTATGTTACTGTAGACTAAATATTATTTAGAAAGATGTTTACCCGTGAGTTACTCCCTAATTATCGGTAAGTTATCGCATTAAACAACATCAACTTGCTCAAGCAGAAATTAAAAGTTAACAAAATTTATTTGACAACTTCTTGTGAGTTACAACTAAAGGTCGATTTTCTACTGACAATAATTTGTGGCCATTTTACAGAGGTACCATTATTAAAAATCAGAAATCTTAAATAAATTAGCACGTTGGAACCTTATTAGACTAACTACAGAAAATATTATTTTACCATCTAGGACTACAAAGAAAGTCGACAAGGCCACCGGCCAATACTAAGTACCTTCCAAACGTCAACAGCTGAAGCTATGTGAAAGCAGCAAAGCAGTTCTTTACACCAAAGGATAAAAGACCTGTAGGTAACTTTCGCTGGTGTTTTAAGTTCCCTTCGCATGCTTTATATCTGCATAACTTTCTAGTCTGAATGAACACATGTAACGTAAATCAAAGGAAAGATAGACCAGATTTTAGCTTAACTGTTTGTAAAACTTGTCACAATTTTCTACGAATGTGTTCTTTCCGTGGTAAATGGACTTCCCTTTCTTTAGCATGGAAACTTACCTGTATACGTGCTTTTAATACATGTAGTAATTTAAACTATTGATATATAGCCATTCAAAAGTTGGAAAAACTAATAAGGAAACTAGATTATTTGTATAATATTGCAGGGATGAAACAAGTAATGTGTTTTCATTGTTTCAACATTTGATTATTGCATTTGAGGAACTTCGGTACGATACAATAATAAAATGTAAATTTCTAAGCGATTTTGAGAAGATCGCTAAGAATTATTTCAGCCAAACAGCAGACGATCATTAATTAGCAACTTGATCTGCTAACTAACTTTGTAGAACTTGTTATGTTTATCGTCTCAGGTGTTACTGGGAAAACAAAACGGTTTTATCTGATATTTCAGTACCGTGCAGACAAGGCCTTCATAACCATTGAATTTATTATATCTTTGTCTAAAGTTCAAAAACGTATTTCTTGTGGTAAAGTGTGGTACTGAGTAAACAAACCCCCATTTAAATACTCAATGCTTGACTAAATTAATTAATTATACGTCTTTTGTTTGTTAAGCATAAATATCCATATTATGAACAAGAATCGAATGATTTTCGGAATCAAGAGGATAAGAAAAATATACTCGATCAATTTTTGATTGCCAAATCACTAATAAATTAATGTTGCTCATAAAATATTGCAGTTATGTGACGAGTTACATATTCGGGATATTTTTCTTCCCATTACAATTCGAAAGAAGTTTCCATAGTCATGTTGCATGAAATTTTTCATTTTCTTCCTCATGCTGCTCTTGTAGCCCATCTCATTTTCATAAACTTCAATAATGACCAGTGTGTCGTTCAGGATATTATTCTTTAATCATAATAATACTGTTATAATTTTTCTACGTGTTATTTCAACTGCTTGAAGAAAACGAAATACTAGATTACTTGTAGAGCTATTAAATCACAGGTTATCAACCAGACAGAACTCCCCCTTGGAGGGATTTCATAGTTTCAGAGGAGAGGTAGAATGCTTAGTAAATAAATTAAATTTAAACTTTCGAGGGTTTTTTTGGCTTGTTGAGTTTTAATTTAACTTAATTAAATTACTATTTTAATATATATATATATACATAAATAATATTGTATGATCTTAAATTCATTTAGTGCGAAAACAAGTGACTACTACTTGCGCAATTGCTGCAAAGTAAGTTAATAATAATTTATTTACTAAATAATAATGATTAATTGATTATATTATCTCCTAAGTTTAATTATAGTAGGATTATCTTAAAAGAGTGAATCCATACTAGTAAGTTATATTTTGAAAGAAGTTTTGAAGTAACTTGAAAGTAAAATGTTAAAAATGTTTTAACGGGGACTGGAATTAAATCATGAATAACAAAATTTCAATTGTAAAAGGAATAATTTAAAGGCAAGAATTAAATTAAATGCATGTACTCATCGTCATTGATATCATATAATCAATTAATCATTATTATTTAGTAAATAGATTATATATAAATAATATATATATAATATAAATATATATATATATTACGTATATTATATAGTTGTATATACACGAAATGTAAGTAAGGAACGAGACATTTTGTCTTCATTGACTTTTGATATCATTGAGTAAGTCAGGTTAGGTGAGACAATTTGAATATGGCAAAGCCACAAATTCTATCTGCTTAAGAGGATGAATGCTTTTATGGAGGGCGTTTTGAGGAAATCATTATTGTACTTAAGTTATATTTGGAGAAATGCACGAAACAAAGCCATACAGCCAGCTCGTTCATCTGAGTTCAAACCCAAACCAGCTTGAACTATCAGCTTTCAATGGTCTTAACCACACTGTCGCTGGTGTGGCTGTCAGTGAAGTGAGTAAGTAGTAAAGATGTATATACCTGTACATATAATTGACGAAGAATAATTGCTTAACACTACACTTTAAGAAAAGTGAAAACATTTTAAAAATTCAGGTAAAAAAAATCCAAAATCTAGTCTTCTAAATTCTCGAAGCTGCAGAAAATCTACACGTTGAGCAACGTTTGCACAGAAAATCAGCCAAACCAAGGAATTCATGCTGAGTACCATTATAGATGGGAAGTTCTTTACTTTCTAGGCCAGGCACCTCATAAAAAGCGTTTAAAAACTCTGAACGTGTGAAGAAATCTCATTTAAAAAATTTATTTCAGAAGTGTACTTATCATTTCCTCCCAGTTAGAAAAAGAACTAATAAAATACCCACCTATTTTTAGGTTATGTATGATGATACGAAATTCGATATATAAAGAAAGCAGGAAATGTTTCTTGAAAAAAGCCTTTAAAATTGTATTTCCAGCGGCAAACTATTATACTGAACTAAATTCATACTGCATTCACCCTCAATGCTTTAAATGAAATCAAAATCGTAAAGTGTGTATCGTTTACTGAAATATTTTCTACCTCTCTGATTATATCTCTTTCTTTATATCGTTAAAAGAGTTATTGTGAGCCTGAATAAAATTTCTAGTAGAAAAATTAGGTCTTGGTGAATCCTGTTAACTATGTAACAAAGTTGAGTCTTAAACGTATAAAATTATAAGTATGTGATAATGATGAAAACAAATGTACTTAGGGTTTGAGTATTTTTTTAACAATATGTACTTTTGTAAAATTCTGCACAGTACTGAAATTTTAATTTTGTGTTTATTAATAGCTGAAAGTTATATGAAGACTAATTAGGCTTCTGCAACAGATGAAACACGGTTCAAATTAAAGTACTCCATCAACGTTTTGCAAGAGAGTTTTGGGAAATTTCAATACATTTTTAATATGTTCTAATCGGAAGAAAAAGCCTATTTCTATAATAGAAATGCATAAAATAAAATTTTTAATCCTTCAACTAAGAGTCACACTTTATTATTACTAACGAATGAATTCTTTTAAAACTTATTTTTAATATTTTAAAAAAAAATTCTTTATAGCTTTCTGATTTAATCAGACATTTTTATTATTAGTATTTTGTCTTCATGACTAAAAAACTACATCAGAGTAGTGCAAACAAACGTACACTTGTTTGATTGCACTACTCTGATGTAAATTTTTATTTTGGAATTTAGGAAGTTAAAGGTCATCTCAGGCAATTAAGAACGTTTTGATTTAGGATATACTTAAAAACAGAATTTTTTCCAATGTAAATTATTGTAATTTAATTAAATTATAATTTATATATTTATATATTTATTTATGTGTTTATATATTTATTTATATGTTTATTATTATTATATATTTATATATTTATTTATGTATTTATTTATTATTTATATTTTATTTATATTTAGGTCGTACAGAAATGAATGACACTTTTGCTGCCACAGAGCGGAATACAATTCATAACAAAAAATGATGGTACAACGGTTCGAAATAATCTCCCCCCCCATGTCAAAACACTTCTGCCGCCTGACTGGGAGGTCCCGAAGGGCTTTGTTAAACCAGTCTGTAGGGTGTTGGTGCACCACCTATGGACAACTGTGCAATTAGGCAGAAGATTCAACATGTTGGTCCCTTACTACATCCTTCATGTTGCCAAGCAAGGCGTAGTCCGACGTCCGAGGTCCACCCACTTTGCCCACACTTGTCATCTACAAATCACCATGCACAATCGCCTGCAATGTTCCTTGCTCAAGCTGTGTCTCTTCCTGCATCTTGTTGAACGTTATGCTGCTAATCGCCATGATCAAATCCGACACGGCTGCCACATTTGCTGCTGTGTGCGATGTTGTTGGTTGTTCCGCGCTGACACCTTTGGCTGCGGTCTTTCCTCCACTGCTGAACTTGGCCAACCGATGGGATACGGTACGCCTTGAGGGTGCGTTGTTCCCGCACACCGACACCATGCGACGATGGATCTCACTACCCTGTATCCCTTCCTTTATAGGCACCATGCTGTTCAAAGCTGACCGGGATAATTATCTTCCATCATTGCTGTCCACGTTGTCAATGACGACGGCGAAAGGGACGGGCGCTGACTTATATCGTTCGGAGGCTTGCAACCAGCTACATCTATACATTCTGAGTAGCTCACGCTCCCTTGTGTCTATTTCACTTGTTTTCCCTTTGCATAGTGTAATAGTTTCGTTGTGAGAGCCGTTGTTTCAATCATTTCTGTACGATCCAAATGTATTTTTACATACATTTACATTTTTATATATTATAAAAGTTTGTAATTTAATTAAATTTTAATTAAATTATTACTTCTCAATACACTCGGAAGCAGTTTTAGACACTAAAATGCACTTTTGCAAAAGACTTATGTGTGGTATGGCTTAGTTCGTGTTGTGGATGTGCGATCCCTAAAAACGATGAGGACAACTATCATCTTGGATTTAGCGAATGGATGCCGTAGAGTTCTGATAAGTTTCATGCATTGTGTGTCATCAACTGCAGGTCTCATAACAGTCAGAGGATCTTGACCAAAGTGAGCAGCAACTGAACTAAGATTACCCTATGATCGAATTATGAGTTCCTTCATCTTAGGCAAACAACATATGATCTTCAACAGTTTGAGGAAGAAAACAGAAAAACGTGATTTCAAAAGGAAAAAAAGGAAATTCCGTCTACCTCTTTATTCTAATTCATGGTGTCATAAAAATTGTCTGCAATGTGTGCATGCCAGGAAGCACAAACCATCTGAATAACCTTTATGTCTCATCCTTTAAGCATATTTCAGATTTTTTTTTCCATTTCCTTTAATATATAGTAATTGTAATGGCCAGCAGTGAATATGGTTCCAGAATTCGATTAAAGCAATGAAATTCTGAAACCCCGTTCATTATTATTATTAGATCAAGACTGCCAACTAAATGAACAGTGTTTTTATATAGACACTTAATCGACAACCACTTAGCCAACGAGACACCTTTATCAGGACTACTATTTTTTCTTATCTGTTTTGGGAACATGTAAGTAACCTGAGTAGAACAGTGAGTTTACTTAAACTATGTTCTTTTAAATGGTAGAAGAGATGGTTCCAGATGAAAAGGAAGTGTTTAACCTTTATTCTTCACAATTCGCAGGTGCTTCCGCACTTCGGGATACAAAGACCACCACTTGTCGCCTGAACATAAGAAAATAAGAACTACAA
Organism: Stegodyphus dumicola; assembly: GCF_044657685.1. NCBI lineage: Eukaryota > Metazoa > Arthropoda > Arachnida > Araneae > Eresidae > Stegodyphus > Stegodyphus dumicola. The sequence continues at coordinate 164,332,246 of NC_140781.1, forward strand.
CCTAACTAAATTTAAATAAGAGCTAAACTCGAATATTTTACACAGACTAGTAACACTAAGATTAGCCTCTTAGAATTTTACGTATGTAGTACGAAAACTGCGGAAAAACTACAATACGTCTTCAGTATCAAGAGGACTAAACCTCTGCCCTTAAAGGTGGACAGCAACTGACTGAAAGCACGCGGGAAATAAAGTGACCAGAAGGCTCACTCTCTCTCTACTTGGCGAAAGGCCACAATTTAAATACTTAAGCGTTAGCAAGTACAATTTGCATAAACAGACTAACGCGTTTATTCTGGCCAGAAGTGGAAAATAAGAGAGGAAAGTAAAGTTTTAAAATAAAATAAATGTTAGTAAAAGTTAAGATTCTTATAAATTAACCGACACCATTTAGCTGATAGGGCATTTATCCGACACGGACACTTAGCCGACAGGACATTTAGCTGACACAGAGAGTTAGTCGTCAGGACATTTAGCTAAGGACATTTAACTGTCAACACATTTAGTCAACAGGACATTAAGCCGACAATGACGTTTAGCTGACAATAATTATTTAAACTTGCTATCAAATACAAAATTTGTCGACTTCTCCGTAGGTTCAATATTTAAGTAATTTTTTTTACCTATCAGTAAAATTCATTTTTGGATTCTTAAATATTCCATATGTTCTTTTAATTGCTGTGTAATTTAGCACAGTTTGGTATATATCATGCTGATTGGTGTATATTGGCCAAATTGAAAAAGCTTTGAAATTTCTCCTCAGGGAATATGGATTAGTTTTCAAAAGGGAAAAAGAATTTTTTTAGCTAAGTACGACGGTCACTTAGTTACATTTTAGAATGGAATCCGTAAAATTGTCCGTAAAGCTTCTTCATTTAATCAACTGGGTTCCTTTGAAGACTTTAACATCATTAACAACTTTTCTTGTTTACTTAATGATATTAATTTTCCAATCTCACTCTTTCTTATCCTTTCAAATTTCTAATACAGTTACCTTTCATTACTGTTTTACTCAACACATCATGCTACATTCCTTCCCTTATAAAATCGTTTCGCTCCTCCCACTACTGAAACTTCCTTTCCCTGTCATGGAAAACCTGAATAATGCAATAAAAATTATTGTTATTCTTGAATTAGACTTGTTATAGAAACATTGGCGGTAAAGGGTTAGTTTAGCAAATATATGATGTCTAACGTGTAAATAGCATTCAAAGAGTGTAAATAGCACTTCAGAAAACAAAAGTAGTTCCATTGTGGAGACGAATAGAGCGAATCACTCTACTTTCTGATAGGGAAAGGAAATTTCATTAGTGGGAGAAGCGAAACGACTTTCTACGGGAATGAATATAGCATGATTTGTTGAGCAAAGTGTAGAAAAAGAAAAATGTGAAAGTATTAGAAATCTGAAAGCATTGGGAAGAGCAAGACTCATTATCGGCCCAATGTCCTGTCGGCTAACATTCCGTATCGGCAAAATATCCTGTCGCGTAAGAGTCTTTTTCGGCTAAGCGTCCTGTCGGCTAATTGTCCTTGTCGGCTAAATGTCCTGTCGGCTAACTGTTTTTGTCGGCTAAATGTCCTGTCGGCTAAGTGTCCGTGTCGGCTAAATGTCCTGTCGGCTAAGTGTCCATGTCGGCTAAGTATCCTTGTCAGCTAACTGGTGTTGGTTAAATATCTCTTAGGCTAAGTATCCGCGGCCGGTTTTTATATGTTAAAATTATACATGAAAAATTTTTTTTTGTAAGTCACGCGCATTCTAAGAATCAATCAACACTGAAATTGTTTAATAAGTAATGATGACAGATCTGATATAATTTCGAGAAACGATATTTTCTTGCATTCCAGAAGTGCCGAAAAACTTACAATAATTCAAATTTTAGTTTTCCAGATTGAATTTAAATAGAAATATTCTGAAAGTTATTGTTTTAGCAAATTAAATGAAAATGACTATAAAGTTATTTATGGCTTAATTCGTCTTTGCTTTAGATATAACAAAAGATATCGTTTTCAGAAGGTGAAGATATATGATGAAGGCACATTCATTGCAACAAATTTAAATAGATAGTGTGTGTGCGTGTGTGATTAAAGTAAAGCCTCGAGGGCTATCTACCTAAAGGAAGAGATGCTTTCGTGGAGGACTTTTTAAGGGAAACTGGCTCGTATACATGGGGAAAACCACGAAACAGCCAGCATAATATAGATGGTCTTTGTGCTATACAATTATAACATATAATAAATAAGTTGACCAAGATGACTTGAGAGCGTCGAAGGAAGAAGATATACGAAGAATAGGCTTAGCAGGCGAACATAATGGGATCCATAAAGCAGACAATTTGGGATTCTTTTGCTTTATGAATCCCACTATGGGCAAACAATTTTTAAGGGCAATTTGGGATCCATAAAGCTGCGATTGAGATGTTTTGGTACGTAGTGGTCTCTACCAGTTTTCCGTATTCTAGTTAGCTTTTAGTATTTACTACGGCGTCTTCTACACCGGTATACCGGAGTCAACACGTTATCGGGTTATCCATTTGCCACTGAGGATTAAATACAAGTTCACTACTTCTTTTCTCTCCTGAGCAGAGGTAACGTGAAAGTAAGTTTCTCACGGCGCGGAAACACACCACGTTTCTCCTTCACATCGCGAAAAAGAGGACAAATAGAAGGACATATTCATTAGTTAAAGTCCTTTTAAATTCACACATTTGTTATATTTGCCGTTGTTATTTCTTAAAATATCGTCGAGAACTTCCACTGTAGATTGATTATTTTCTTTCTTGTCATACGTCTAATATAATGAAAACTGATGGCAATATGTTTTATTCTATAGTGAAGAACTGGATTCTTTACTAATAGCTTTGCAGACTGAGTATCACTTCACAGTATAGTTGGTTCTGCTAACTGTTTTCGAAAAGCAAAGTTCTCTTAATAATGAATGCATGTTCATCGCTTTTTTGGAAGCTTCACTACATATTCTTATTCTTCTTTAACAATACATATTCTGACTTAGCAGTTAATAGCACTATAATGCTTTGCTTGCGTGATATCTAAGAAGCTAGACAACCTGCTAACAAGGAGGTCATGTAAACCTGAAATCTTAATTTTTTTGAAAGAATATATGAGAATCTACTTCATTTTAACATGCAATCTACTTATCTACTCTTAAATCTAATTATCTGAAACTGCTACTTCTGCCTAAACATTACAAAGTAACTGAGATGATGTCATATATTTCACATATAGGTCATTAAAATTTCCAATGCAACCTTATGAGCCAACCGTATAGAAAATCCTTTTAATAGTAATACGATAAAGAGTCTACAATTAGTATTAATTTGAACTCTGTTGGATTACAGGGAGGATGGGGAATGGCATTTTCGTAATCTATATGAATAAATGCTTTGCCTTTGGTTTTGCTGTTAGGCTTCATGCAGAGAGTTCGTATTCAAACTTGATCTCTTTGAACTACTAGAGGGAATGCAAGGTGTAGCCATGCGTCTCACCTTGTTCTCAGTCTGAAAGTAACTTTATCAGGGCTGTTCAGTATTCTTGAAAGATACTCACAAGGAAGGTCTTCCATTCTTGAACTCTCAACTTTCTCTGTAAAATATTACACAGGAATTAACTCATCTAGTAATGCATAACAGCAAAAGATTTAGCTTTTTTAGGTTCATTACATGATAAAATCATCTGAATTAATTTTCTGATGTGTTTTATAATTCAGTTTTAGAATTGATGAGGTGAGAACGTTTTTCATTGCTTCGTTAATTGTTATCTACCTTGGGTTTTCAAATTATTTTAATTGTCAAAAATCACCTCTTTCAGTTAAATATTTACTTGCGTAAAACCAATGTTTGTGTGTCTTCAAACACCTTGCTGTATAATCTTAAATCAATATCCAGACCCCATTATGTGTATTTATAACATTATGTGTATAAATAAGAACGTAGTTTTGAAATATAAATTTACATCAGTGTCTCCTTAATTTTTTGGCTTTGGCTATTAGTTCGATTGCGCAGTAATATGAAGTTATTTGCAGTATATAGCGAAAAGAAATATATATCAAACAGTGATCGAAATTAATAAACCTTTTTAATAAAAAGAAAATTTATATATAATTTAACATAAACAAAATGTGAATTATTTTTATTGTTAACTGCAGAGGACAGATTGCTTGGTGCGAATAATTCCTTGACTCAAGGGTACTGCAAGTAAAGAATTCTTAAAATTGGGTAAATCACGAAAGAAAGCTTGCTTAGGCTTTTCTTCCAACTACAGGCTTGGGGTCATTAACGTAAATATCTCAAAACACGCAAGAGCTATTTTCCTGAGGGAAGGAATGCTTTTTCTCGGGAATCTAATGTGAGTAGACGTTACAGCATAGGTCGCCACAGAGTTACAACGCCGAATGAGGAACGGTATTTGGCAGTTACTGCCAAAAGAAACAGGCGGAGCACAGCCTCAGGCCTGTCTCGTCAGCTCACTTCAGCCACTAGTACGACAATTTCAAGGCAGACCGTGTACAGATGCTTAGGGCAGATTGGTGTATATGCTCGTAGACCTCTCAGATCCGTTCCAGTTACTGCAACTCACTGTCGCTTGCGGTTAGCCTGGAGTAGAGAGCATGCATTGTGGACACCGCAAGAGTGGGCTTGTGTGATGTTTTCCGACAAGTCCAGGTTTAGCTTGCAGTCTGATTCTCGCCGGACTTTCATATGGAGAGCTCCAGGTACCCGTTACCACCAAGAAAACATCATTGAACGACACCGTTACGGTGGTGCAGGAGTGCTCGTTTGGGGTGGAATTATTCTGTGTTCCAGAACTGACCTGCAAGTTCAAATTGGAACCATGACAAGCCAAATCTATCGGGACGTCATCCTGGAACAACATGTACGTTTGCTTCGGGGCGCCATGGGCGCACAATTTGTGTTTATGGATAACAACGCCCGTCCTCACCGTGCAAACATCGTAAGCGAATGCCGTCAATCGGAGGATATCACCCGTATGGACTGGCCAGCATTCTCACCGGACTTGAATCCAGTAGAGCACGAGTGAGACATGCTTGGCCGACGAGTTGCAGCCCGTCAACCTCCTCCTACATGTCTACCGGAACTTCGGAGAGCATTGCTTTTTGAGTTGTGTAATATCCCCCAAGATCAGATCGATAATTTGATACTTAGCATGCCTAGGCGTTGTACGGACTGTATTGCATCGTCTGGGAGACATACAATGTATTAACAATCATACCAACCATATAATATTGTTTCTTTGTAAATAGGTTTTTTTTTATAATTTGCTCCAGGGAGAACAAATCGCTAATTTTTTTAATAATATAAAACACATAGCATCTTTTTTTTGCTCTTTACCTTTTGTTTAATAAATAAGCTTTACAAATAAGTCAAATTTGTTTTGCTTCTAACTCTTCCTTTGCCCGATTTTGCATTATCCTTAATTTATGGACATGAGTGTAGATATGCAATGAATGCTATTGCATCACTTGAAGTTCCAGAGAATTTCCTGCATATTATGTTTATTCTAATATGTATCTTAAATTTTTAATTGAAGGGATTGCTAGGCAATATACATTGTCGAAATTAGATACGATGGTCTGAATGTTTTAATTTAAGGGTATGTAAAAATGCCAATTTGAACATTACTGATCATATCTTGCAAACCAATTTAGCAATTTCTACAAAAATTGCCTAATTGAAATATTAATAAACATTTTATTTCATGTATTAGTTCCAATAAAATATTCATTTTAAAAGTATCATGTGTTCTTTAATTTAATTCTGTTATAATCGATACAAATATTTTAAGGTTAAAATAAATGCATATAAAGCTGCTCTGAATGCTAAAATTCTCCTCGTTATATATCGTAAGACATAATGAGGAACTGCATTTCCTTACCACGAAATATTGGGTTTCATTATACAATGTAAATATTAGCATTTTCAAAAATGTAAAAATCTTGAAGTTTTGTTTGCAAATTGCTTTCTGAAATTTGCCTCAGGACCTTTCCTTTTCAATATTATTAATGAATTCTTTCTGATCTTAACGGAGCAATACTATCTTCTTCTTAGTAAACTTACATGCATTAGCTAAAAGCAGCGAAAGTGTCGTTTCAATGAGGGGATCAACTATACAAATTAGACTTACTGCTGATATTACAAATATATGAAAGTCTTAACTAAATACTGGAAATTAGTCCTAGATAAACTGGATATTAGAAAGACGTATGGTCAAAACTTAGTCAATAACTCACACAACTCTTTTTATAAACATAGGAAAAGTACGAATATATGAATTGCTAGGGAAATGTTTAGTTCTGGAGTTTTGGATTTCAGATAGTACTTTCAAATTTTAAATTTAAAAATATAGGAGAGAAGATCAGACAAATTTTGATAATTTATTCCTTACCAAATAAAGCGTGATTCATTCATCGAAACTAACAGTGTCAAAGAATAATAATCTGTTTAAATGTAGTCTTAAAGAATAATAATGTATATGACTCAGCTACCAAAGTGAATAATGCAAACGAAATTTCGGCACACACTTGTAGACATAAAATTACTTAATCTTTATAAATTATTTTAATATATTTTAGTCAGTTAACAAAAAGTTTATTACGAATCATAAAGTCTAAAAAGTGAGTAAATGTTCATTTTGTTTCCATCGCGATTCCTGTTCTGTCTGTTATAATCCTTGCAACTTCAACTCTGCTCTACTTCACTGAAAACGAAAGCGTATTTAAATCACGAACTATTCAGTTGCACATGACTTACTTAGTCAAACAGCCCCAGTTTTTTTTTTTTTTTTTTTTTTTCAAAAAGATCGTATTATGTAAAGGTATTTGAGATGGTATTTTTTACTTTAAATTTACTTTAAATGTATATCTCAGTCTTTTGCTTATTGAAAAAATTATATTTATTTGAACCTGCTTGCTTTCCTATACACACTCGTGTATCTCTCAGTGAGATTCGTAAACAATAGCGCTGGTTTATGTTTTAAAATGAAAAGATCATCATGAAAAAGAATCTACAAAAAAAAGCAATACAAGATCTGTAAACACATTCTTTATTATTCTAAAATGATGCTTTGTTATTTAAAAATTTTTTCGTTTTGTCTCACATAATTGATGACATTTATTGCAACATAATGTGGAATATAATGAATCTGAAGTTTTATACAAGATTTCGTGTTGTGATATACTATATGCAATCTTTTTCAAAAAAAAATCGAAGCACCATCAAGGAAGTGGTTGTTTTTGATGAAACTGAATATGTGTATAGCTCATGCACAGATAATAACATGATTAAATAATCAAGGTCCTAGTACTTGTTCACGGCTCACAATCACCCATTGAGTGTTCAAATGAATAGTTGGTCGAACCGCCCCTAGAGGCAATGCATGCTTGAATTCGTCGAGACAAGGAGTGGTAGAGGTTTCTAATGTCACATTCTTCCAGATATTCATCAGTTGTTGCTCCAGATCTGCGATAATTTATGGTGCCCGAATCTGGCGGCTTACCATGTCACAGACATACCCGATTGGTGAAAGGTCTGGTGAACTTGCTGGCCAAGGAAGAGTATCAACCGCACAGAGACAGTCCAGAAATATGCGAGCGGTATGTGGCCTGGCATTATCTTGTTGGAAAATGGCCCTAGGATGACGTGCTATGACGGGTAATGCAACTGGCCGCAGGATGGTATCAACATATCGTTGAGCTGTTAAAGATGACCTGCTCTCTTAAGAAATACGACCCACACCATCACACCAGGGGTTATGGCTGTAGGCCTTTGTAAATCAAAGGCTGATTGAGTCCGCTGGCCCCGTCTTCTTCAGACATGAACACGGTGGCCATCTGCTTCAAGCGTGAAGGGGGATTCATCGCTGAACACTGTGCAATGCCAGTCTGATGGCAGCCATGATGATCGGCTGCAACACCTCTCCAGACTGCTCCGCCGATGTTGTGGGGTAAAAGGCAAACGTCTTAAAGGCCTCTGTGAGTGTAACCCCGCTTCAGACAACGCCATGAGATGGTGGACGGTACCATCATGGGAGGTATAGACGTGGCTGTAGTGCGTTGAATATACGACAATGATACCGTTGAAGCGGTTCGAGCCTTAGAACAGTCATCCTATCTTGCCTCGCATTTGTGTTCCTTGGCCTTCCAGAGCCTTCATTTTGTCGAGAATTTCCTTGTAGCAATTATTGCTGCCAACAACTTTGCACAGTAGTGTCTGTACGCTGCAGATGGTGGGATGTTGCTCGTTATGACCACCCAGCTTCACGCAACCCTACAATGCGACCACGTTCGATATCGTTTAGTTGTCTGTAAGGTCTTCGATATTGCCGTAATGGCATGTGTAGTTGCTTCTTTACGGGATTACAATGGCAGCAACAGAAAAGATAAATTTTTCGCCTCTGTTACTGGTTTTATACTTTGCGAATTGCGCTCTATGATCGAAATTCCTGTTTATTTGCATTGAAACTTTGATCATTTGCATGTTCCATCAATATGGTTTTGCATACCAAATTTAGTCACGATTGCAAAACTCCTTCTTGGTCCTTCGATTTCTTTTGTAAAAGAGTGTCTATATGGAATGCAGCTGTTGTATGCAAGATAATGAGTAGATAAGACGGAAGATGGATCTCACAATTCTGACAAATGTCTGAATATTGCTGAACCTGAAACATAAGAACAAGATGGTTTCCAGTGTCGCCTCTTCTGACAAGCAAAAGAGGCATTTATTTCAGTCTACTACCGAAATATATAAAAGACATGATAAAATAGAAAATGACTTATTCTAGATTTTCTTGTACATGCAGAAATTTCTACAGACATTCCTGTTTCTACTATTGTTAAGAGAGCGAAAAACGAATAGTAAAGATACGCTTCAAGATTCTACGATTCCCACGACATGTATTTGAGAAAATTCTGTATAGATCCTGTGTACTACCCAACAACTACCAAACAACGATCTTACTGGCGTTTATCGAATTGGGGAACGTATAAGAATTCAGTAACCTAAATTCTCCGTGAAACATGGAATGAATAACCTGAGAGAAGAGACTTGAAAGGAACAGTGGCATAGGTCCCAGCAGCATTAATAAATTCAATGCTGGAAGCTCATGAACTGAAATTATCCCTTTTCAAAATAACTCAAATTCTAGAGTATATGAGAAAACTCGAGGTTCAAATAGTAATAGATTAAAAAGTCTCTTTCAACGTATTTCCCATTTCCAGTCGGCAGTTAGATCTTTTTAAAAAACTTAGTTAACGTTCAGGTAAAAAATTTTAATAATCATAACATTGAAACGAATAATGTTCGCTGTGCTAAAAAAATAAAACAATTCTCTACTTTTTTGATGATTTTCCAATGATAATTATTATTAGATTTTATTGACATTTTTAAGATTATTGTCATTTATGTAGTCAACGTTTCGACTTACAAAACAGTTAACGTTATGGCGAAACGGTTTTACAAGGCATTAACATTCGAATTATTATGTTTGTATTCTTACCTATTTTCTATAGTCAAGTATTCCAAATTTCCTGATGGTTTAACTAACGATTTATGTAAGCATATGTTTCTTTAAATTTAACTTTACTGAATTCTTTGAGTAATAAGTGAATATAATTTGATTAGTTGTTTACCACGAGTTTCTGTTTAAAGAGGAGAAAGCCTGTGGTATGCAAATTCATATTCATAAATTTAACTTGAACATGTTTATTATTGTAGTTTTTTCTTTATATTTTAATTTTTTTGCTTTTTATATTATAATCACTTCTTTTTTTCTGCTCTGTTACTAACTACTCATCCAATAATACTAGATTATCATAGGCAAATATTTACTTACTTTCAACTACAATGGTCACCTACTGCACCACACCACATGAAGGCCTGTCATACTGCTGTGTATAATGTAATTAGCTTCCTTGTAGCGTACCTTGATTACCTTTAAATATACATTAAATCTTTTCTCTAAACATATACTGTACAAGTAATGGTATAATGCTATATATACATATAAACAATATAAGTAATAAATAAGTGTGTATGCGTACAAGCTATCTGTGCAAACTATTTATATCTCCGCAGCGTTTCAGAATGAATGATTGCTAAAAAAGAAATAAAGATATTGAATAGCCTTAAAGGAATGTTTCACATGAAGAAAATGAACGCTTTGAATATATAAAAGACAGTTTTAATTAAGTACTTTGAGATGTATAAAACTGTGGAATTTTACTGAATTTTTTAAATTCATTTGTTTGTTTACAATGTTAAATGCGTTACACATATATATTGCGGTATCTTAAAATGCGCATATTAATGTTTAAGTGTGAAACATGAGTAACGGTTTCAAAAATGTGTTTTTTAGATGAGAGAGTTTTAATAGAAAATGGTTAGAATTTGCTTAATCCATTGACAGTGTAACATAGTAACTACAATGGACGAAGGGTTTACTTTCGACAGGAGGCATTTGAGAAATTTTCAGGACATAAATAAAATAAATCTTTAATCTGTAAGTGTTTTCTGGAAGAAATGGCTTTCTCATGCTCTAATCTAGCCAATAAAAGGCTTCCAAATAGGTTAATCCATCCTTAAGTGCTATAACCACAGCAAAATCGACTTTTATTGGTTTTTTTATCTTTAGAAGCCTCCCCTTTATACTGTTCCAGTATTATAAGGAACGTGTTATAAGCAGTTAGTACACTGTCATAAGTAATTGCTAATTAGACTTATCAGCATTATAGCGCTGGAATGAAAGCACGATATCTGTATATTTCAATTTGATTTAACATAGCAGTACTTGATTCCAAACACAAGAAGTAACTTTTGATATTCTCTGTGTAGTTTAAATTAAGGGCCATCTAGGTTAGGTACTTGTGTTAGCTTCGGCTCAGTTTCTTAGCTAGTTATAATTTAGTTCCTATTTCTTATTCTGAGTTTAAGCCCGAGTGGAGTCTTTGTTGTAAGCCCGAGAAAGAGGCCAACTCTTCATCTTATTTTGAGTGAAATAAAGGGGAGTTAACCTTTCTCGAGTCTACGTCTCTAGTTATTTGAACTCAGCGATAAGTCGTTTAGCAGTTCATTAGGTTCCTCGATATTTCCTTTAGCCAAAAAAGAGTGAGGAACCCTACAAAGTATAACGTTAGGTAACTATATAACAGTAGATAACTGTACTATCGTCCATAATAGTTTTATTCCGACTTACAATCAGTCTCAATACCTCTCCGTTTGCTAACAAGTATGATTCTGAAGCACTTATAATTAAGCTATGATAATAACTTCAAGAGATTTTATGTACAGGAAATGTATTTGCGTAGATATAAGAAGTTATCTTTCATGAGAAAAATCAGCTATCATTTGTAATGCTGCATGTATATTTTATTTTAAAGGAAGGAGTGATCTCAAACTGCGCAAATGCGAAAAACTTTATGCCTTGATACTATTAAATACACTGATACAGCATCTTCTGAAAGAGCTGAAGTGAAGCAGCATAAACAACATTAAAAACGATTACAATAATAACGTACTCGTATATTCTCATAAAAGCATTCATATAGTACTTATAGTTTCAGCTTTTTTGCTTCTTTTATTATGATTAGCTCTTTTTGTGCACTAATTAAAGCAGAAATTCCTTTATAATGTTAACTGCTTCCGTTGTACTTTGAAGTTTTATTTTTCAGTGCAAAAAAATGACTTCTATTCATGCATCCCTGCGCCAATGGCATATGCCAATCATTTTATTCAGGATTTTATATTGACCACAGGAACGTTATATTCGTTAAACATAAATACACAAAGTGCTAAAAGGAGCTTACCGAATTTTTTTGAATGTATAAATTTCAAACACATATTGAGGAAAACAATGACATAGTTAGAGAGCAATTAAATAATGAGGCTGTTGAGAATATAGGCACGAGAAAAAATGCTCGCCTCAAAATTTAGAGGTTTATAAGTCTTTATTCCATACATATTTTTCCAAAACACTGAGTATTTTGCACTTGTGCACACAGTTGGTATTAATTTGTTAAAGGAAACAGTGGATCACCGAGTAACTCCAATCACCTCGGAATCCTGTAGCCAAAGATATGTCCAGATTCATCATTAATTTACGCAGTACACGCAATAACAGGAAATACTGCAGCATTCGGAAAGCTGGCGCTTGTTGCAGTACATGCACCAGTTTAATATGCTTCATCAAGGCGAATTAGAAAAAAGTAATTATATGCCCAATACGTACGCACATATACTACATACAACATGAGTCACTTTTCCAAATGTTAGAGCTTACATGTTATATGCTGCAAATACGTACGCACATGTCATGTATGCCAAATACGTAACATAAATATTAAACGTTTTAAAACACTTCCTCCAATTGTCTCAGTTTTATTCAACATTTTCATAGTTTATTATATTTTTAAACACACTACGAAGTAAAAATTTCAAATGCACTACAAACACAGTTCAAACTGCAAAGATGGTTTGAAAGTTTAATCAGAAAAATATACGGTGGTTCAGAAATAAATTAATTAAACTGATACATTCTTCAGATCATGATTTGCACTTGCTTCATAATTTAGACTTAGAAATAAAGATTGTAACACATGCATAGCTTATTATTAATTATTAATACATATGTTATTTTTGTTAGAATAGCTATTACGGTATAAATGTTTGAATTCAACAATTTTCAGTTCATCAAATATCGTGTAGTTGGTAAAACATCATTGCAAATATATTTCGTTCCCAGTAGGTTATGTAAATAACCACGAAACACACTGAACAAATCATATTTTTGTAACGCAAATATTGATTAATTAAACTCTTAACACCTCAAAACTTAAAAACGATGGTATTCCAATTGTATAAGGAGTTATTTTTATGTTTTCTATTCTTTTCTGAGGCAAAAGTGAATTTTCGGGGAAAATATATTTCAGATCTTAACATTCGCGTCAATATTTGCATAAATATTTGACTGCATATTGTTACAACTATATGACGAATAATATGTATTAGATGCTATCCTTTGTTTGAAATGCACATTTATTTAATATGTAAATGAGGAGTTAATGAATTTCAGGTTTTTAGAAAAATAATACGCAAATCCGAAAAGATAATAGACTGGAGCTTCAGGTTATTGTATGAAAAATGAAACACACGCTTTCTGTTTTGAGAACTACATTCAAGTGTTTCCAGAAAATTACGTACGCAACATTTTATCACATTTTCTACCCGTATAATCATTGCTATTAACATGCTTTGTGAAATATCATAAGATAATATATCTACATTTTATACACTTAACATCATCAGTATCGTAAGAAGAAAGTGCAGAAGTAAACACAAATTTCTTCACATTTTATTTCATATTACTGTCATCTGCAAAATGTTAAGTACTTTTTTTTTAAAACTGTGTTTCCTCTACGTCATAAAGTGTGGCGTCAAAAGTGCGGTGCTTTTCTGTGCTTCCTCCATAACACGTTAAAAATCTAAAAAGTAAGAAACGAACAGTCACTTTCTCCAATCTAGAAATACAACAATACGCTATTATCAGAGCTAAATTAAAATCAAAGTGAACATTTCGTAATTCTATGTATAAGTTGTAAACAAAGCTGAGCTCACCATTTGGGAAGCAAAGAAAATTCCTATACGGCATCATGGTAGGAAATGGATTAATAGTTAACGCAACATAACCCTTGCATACACTTGTGTGTTGTAGGTATTTCAGTTATATTAGTAGGTTTTTGAGTTGTATGAGTATGTTCTATTTGTTCCCATGTAGGAATGAACAAATATGCATATTTGTAAGCAAATAAAAACTTTTCTTTACGCTTTGCTTTTACTTTCAGAAGAATTAATAAAAACTAAATGCAGAACATAAACTTGTGCTCCATTAAAAAACGTAGCTTTAAGTTTTTCGTAGAATTTAATTGGATATCCTATTCATTATGGATACGAAGTTAAAACGAAACTTTTCATTTGGCAAAATACGTAGAATAAGAGAAATCTTGGATCTAATTTCTGCTTGCCACCTTAATTCACACTTTGATGCAGGACTTACCTTAAGAAACAGGGTGATTTAAAAGTGGCGCCCATTACGGAAAGCCTTTAATATTTGCTGGTTAAATTCACAAACTAATACAAGAAATACAATACTTGTTACTAATGTTTATTACCTCTTACATCTTACAAATGCAACATCAAATCATGCCTTTACAACATACGCTTGAAATGGGAGCTTTGTTCAGCAATGCTTGCGCATGCTCATTTCACTATACTTGAGGCCAGTTTGTGCAACACTTAAACGTGATATTGTTAGCCTTAATGTTCTTCTTTAGGTCTTTTAGCGTAAACCGATTATTTGAATAGAATTTTCCTTTAAGGTTATGGGGTATTTCTCCCGCCTTCTTAGCATGGCTTCGTGGTGTAGTGGTCAGTACGCTCGGCACGTATTCGAGAGGTCCGTGTTTCGAATCTCTGTTAGGGCACTGCGCGTTTCTCTTCTCTCCCGCTTAAAAAAAATCCTAATGTCTGTAGAAGTTAATTCCATACGGGAAAGAACAGCGAGAGACAGATTGAGTGAACCCGTGGAACATAATACTTTTGAGATGACGCGAATACGGAAAAGTGAGTAATACTGTCAGCCTTTAATGAATTTAATTTGTAATATGAACTAATGGTCTCGCAATGAAATATGGCATAATTTAATATTGTCATCAATGAAATTCAATAATGTTCATAACTTGAATAACTTAAGGTAAATTCAAGATTCTTTTGAAATCTGTAGGAATATCATGCATTCATATCCACAATGTTTACATACAATATGCTAAATTACTTTAACATTCTAATATAAGATATAATAGGTAAAACCACTTAGATATTTTGCGATAAATTAAACATACGATATATTATAAAGAGTTCCTTAAAAACATCAAGAATAGGCTCACAGATATGCGACAGTGAAGTGGAACTCTAATGTTACGTAGAGAAATTATCTGATAGCGTTATAAAAATTAAGTGAATGATTTTATGATTTATGGAAATCTTAATTTTTATTTGATTATGAATTATTTATTTTAAGGCTTTAATTTTGGGGAAAAACAGATGCTTCTGGAAATATTATTTAGTTTAAATGAATATTATTTATTTTCTTTTATTTGCAAATCTTGTACAAACTTTTATTCATTGTGAAAGAAGCAGGGAAAGGGAGGCAATTTTTGCCAAGTCATGATTTCGCGCGCTTTGTCCTTTAGAATGTTCGAGAAAGAATTTTCATTGTTAGTTGACCTTAAGAGAGGAAAGTACGTGACAGAAAGGTCAAAGGTTGCTACTTGTCTTTCAATGTAAGTCATTCAGGTTTTTGGCGATTGAGGGTCCGGTTGTTGGCTAAGTGAAGAAAGGCGCGCATGCGCGATCACCCTTGTTTCCGCATTCAGGGATTGAAAACGCAAATTTTGCCAAAATTAAGGGGGCGATAAGTGAAGCCATAGTGGGAGCCCGCGTTTGTGAAGGAGATGAAGGAAATTCGAGTTGGATTCACTTTTTGGCTCACTCTCTGACTGACTCGCTGATTTTCGGGCTTGCTGGACTTACGGGCTTGCTGGACAAAATGTAATTACGAAGAGAGATGTTTTCCGGCGGGGAGCGGCAAATATGCTCCCCGGCCGCGTTTGGTTAAGAGGCGAGACTCACTTACTCTTGGACTCGCTGACTTTCGGGCTTGCTGGACGTGTGGACGTTGCTCTTGAAAACTGGCTTGAAGGAGATAAATGTAATTGACTACGAGAGATGTTTTCCGGCGGGGAGCGGCAAATATGCTCCCCGGCCGCGTTTTGGGTTAAGAGCACTCCTCTTGGACTCGCTGACTTTCGGGCTTGCTGGACTTGTGGACGTTGCTCTTGAAAACTGGCTTGAAGGAAATTCGAGTTGGATTCTCTCTCTTACTGACTGGCGGGTGGAACTTACTTGGGACGTTACTCGTGAAGCTTGCTCTTGGGATGAGTAAGAACAGGCGAGCCGTAATTGCCTAGAAAAAACGTTTCTGACCTAAAGCTGAAAACCCTCTTCCTTGCGGCGTGCTGGTAAAGAGGCGAAATTTGAACGAGTTACCTGCGTGTTGACATAGGACTTTCAGGACCAAGCGGATAGCCGTCCTGGGCAGCAGTGCTCCTGTTTCTGTTCTACAGTGGGAATTGGCGCCTACATTTTAGAACCAGTGTCAAGATGAGCCCGGGCGACGTCAACGCTTGATAAGATACGAGTCCTCCACTTCAAGATGTCCCCTCAAGATAAGTTTTATTTTTTTTGGTGTGTTTGAACTTTAGGCAAGCTTTTCAAAAACGTCCTTAGCAGTAAAAACAACGTCGAATCTAAAATTTAACTCTCAGGCCTTAAATTGTTTCCCTTTCCTTTCTTTTAAATTACCAGACAAACCTTAAGTTTTTTTTTATGAATTTAAATGAAAAGACTCTCAGATGAGGTTAAGATTTTTCATATTGTGATGTAATTGAATAAACTGATATTTAATCTGGAAAACTATTACAGTATGTTTCCTTTATATATTTAATATGAACTTTTCCGTTATATCTTGTATATGTTTTATGTTTTCGATCCTCTCACGGCGCGGTCCCGGGATGCATTTTTTTTCACAACGCAAAAATGCTGTACACGTTTCACTATACGATCACTAAAATTTTGATAGTTGGCAAATTCTTAAGAGTTTAGTTTTCCTCCCTAAGAGGAAGTAGAAACCTTTTCACGGCAAGTAGTTTCATATTTAACATTTAACATATAGGAGTTTCAGATATAACATGGTACCTTGAAGTAAAACTATTTAACCTTGGTGTCGAAACTCTCTATATAACACTAATTTAAAATGCTAATTATGTCAGTTGAAAAGACTAAAAGTTTAACCTAACGTAATTAAAGAGGTTTACATTTTTGAAAATTTTAGAACTTCATGCTTCGGCACTAGGAAATGAAAAAAAAATCTGCAGTTTTCTATGAAATTGTGAAACATCAAATATCTGTATTACAAGTGTTATCTAAATACAGTGTTAATTAAAGCACTTCATTTATATTGTATGAACAATTAACTAGCATTTATAACATTAAGAGAATTTTGTACTAAGTATTAAATATCAAATATGTGCCTTCGAGAATCTTAGTAAATTTACTAGAGAAAGACAGGCGTTTTTTTTTAATTTGAAGCTAATGCTTCAAATTAAAAAATACATCACATTGCAGTTTAATTTAATTTTTGTAATCATAAATTCCAGTAGGCCTATTTCAAAACCATTCTTTAGGACGGGAGTTTTTCCTCTCTTATAATCTCAGTTAATACAGAAATACTATCAATCAAAAGATTTATTTTTAAGAGCATTTATTAAATAGGTTAAGAAATATTTTGTGTTAATGTTATAGATTAGGTCTTATGGTTTTTTCCATTGAGTACTTGGCAGTTACACATGCGTTAGCCCATATTTTTATTTGCAGGAAAATACTTCACAGCCGAAGTCAACAATTTGTTAAGCTCAGAAAGAACTTTCTGGCTTCCTTCCAAATACACTCTTCTGAAATCAATTCGTATTTTACAGTCTTAAGTCTTCTTTGTTCACTTGGGGGATTTGAATTCAAAGTTGAAAATGCAGTGAAATCGTTTCAGTTGAAAGTGCAATACAATCCCTGCTTCTATTAGAAATCTTTCCCTAGTGTACGATTTTAAACCTTCAGATATAATTATACAGATACGTTTCCTATAAAGTACACTATACTGAATTGAAACAAATATCCGAAGTAACAAATTAAAAACTTTTGTTGTTTAATTTTCAAGAAAGAAACGAGTAATACAAGACTGTGGAGCCTGTTAATGTCATGCATTCTAAAACATTCTATATATTCTAAAACATTTTAAATCCAATCTATATATTATCTAGAATTGACTTTATTAATATGGATTTTGCACAGACTTCCAAATACAGTAATATTTATGCATTACAAGTAAACTTTCAATATGTATTCTCGCTAACTCGTTTATAGGTTAAAACTCACCAGATATTCATCTAATATACTTTACGATCCTTGAACGTTTTATTAACACCTTTTCAAAATTTACAAGTACACATAATCAATTCTTGCATTAGAAATAATATTCAAATCGTTAAAAGTATGCATCTCTAGCCTTTTAAAGGAAATACTTCTTAAGATGTAACTTACTTGTGGAATTAAGTTTATTCGCGCCACATGTGTAGTTGTTAATAAACACTAAGAACTCTAAAGAGTAAGAAATTCGTTTTACTGAACGTTATTTAAGTTAAGAATGTAAAGAGTGCGTAATAAATTCAAGCAAACTTAAAAATTCATGATAAAAGATGTAATGCTCGGAAAAAAAATCGGTTTGCAAGAATATGATCAGAGGGTCATTGAGCGTTTGTCTATGCATAAAAAACGTTGTTATAAAAGTAACTGAAAGAGTGTGCTAACACGTCATACTGAGACATTTTATGCAAATCAAGCTAGCAATTAAACACATGGCTGGAAATGGGTAAGTGATTCGACGCGGTAGCATGTTAACATCATTGAGACATTTTATGCGACTGAGACATTTTATGCAACTGAACTGGTCATACTGAGACATTTTATGCAAATCAAGCTAGCAATTAAACACATGGCTGGAAATGGAAATGAAAAGTGATTCGACGCGGTAGCTTGTTAACAAGTATTGCATTGCGAAAGTTTCTCACGGAAGAAGAACTGAAGGCTCAGACAAACACCTATTTTATTGAATGGGATACTAAATTTAGGATGACGATTTGAGGAAACGGGGAGTTTGGAGGATTGTTCTCCGAGTAGCAGATCATCCTTGAACACGGACCTCGTCCACGTTCTACAAAGTGAAAGAATTGGCAGCTCAGACATCAGCGAGGAGTAGAAGTGCTCGTGATGCTGGAAAAAAATGGGAATTTCGGAATCATCAATTCGAAGTATTCTGTACGGAAATTTGAATTTGTATACGTACAAAATACAGGCAGATACAGATGAAAGACTAAACTCTGCTACATGAGCGCTAGCACTAATGCAACAAGACCTTGATTGGTTACTGAAAGTGATGTGCAAGATTAAACACAGTTTTCTCTGCACGGGGACACCAACACGCAAAATAATCGCACCTGTGCGGTATCAAACACTCGTGACTACCTGACCGAGGCACTGATTTATTCTCGTGTGACTGGTGTGGTTTCACCGCGTCTTTCATTCAGGTTCATTTCTTTTTGAAGATAATTGTCTTGTATCCGACTGGAAAATCTGTACAGTCACTGCGGAACGGTATGTTACGCTTTTGCGGGACCACAATGTGCATTCAGTGTTGGAATGACATGAGTTACCTCTCGTCACTTTCATGCAGGATGGTTCCCAGCCCCACGTTGAAAGTGAAATCAAGACATCCCTGTTGGGAACTTTCACTGAAGACCGAATCAGAAGTCGAAATTGTAAGTGTAAGCGGCCACCATGATCAACAGAAGTGCCCCGGCAAATTTTTAGCTATGAGGATAATAGTCGCCTGTGTACCAGGGCTTCCCAGCCACTTTGGTGGAACTGAAAAATGCTATTCGACGGACCGTCAGTAGCATTGTTGTCAACATGCTACACTCAGCTCTAATAGGTATAGTGACGATCTTCACGTGTCTAATACCTTTTACTCGTTGTCATGCTGAATATCTTTTACTTTAAAATAAATGCACAGTATTATGTTATTGCAATCTGTTATCTGTTTCATTATCTATTTGCATAAAACATTTCCGTATGATGTTGTAAGGATCTTAAGTTTTACTAACGTTTATTTTATTTTAAATCTTTACTATCACTTCTTATTTTCTACTTCCGGCCAGAATTAAAAGCTTTAACTTATTTATGCAAATTTGTCTGGCGAACGCCAAGTACTTAAGTTGTGCCTTTTTGCCAAGCGAGAGAGAGGAAGGAGTTATTTGAAGCAGGCCGCTTGCCTTAGAAGTTTTACTCGGTTGCTGGTTGCCTTCCAGGCCAGAGGTTTAATCCTCTTGATAAATTTTAAACGTATTGTAGTGTTAACAGTTCTCTGTACTACATACGGCTTCCTGTTAATATACGGCCAATCTTCCACGTAGGCCCTTGTTTATTATTCCAAATTTAAGTTAAAGTTTAGTTAATATTTTTATATTCTTACGTTCAGACCACAAGTAGTTGGTCTCTGTATTCCGAAGTACGGAAATTATTGTAAAGAGTGAAAAATAAAGGGTTTCGTATACCCTTCCTGTGTATCTTGTCTACTTCCCACAGTGATTGAACATAGCCTTAGTAAGCTCCCTCTTCCGAGTCAGGTCCTTGCATGTTCCCAAAGAAAGTAAGGCGGAACATTGAACCTGATAATGTGTTACGGCTATCCTTCGATTACTTTTGGAATATTTTTAATACATAGAAAAATAATTCAGTGTTTATCAAGAATTTTTGAAGTTTGCACGAATTTATGATGCACCCTATATATTGGACGCTATACTTTTGAATTCTACTAAGAATACTCTTCTAAACTATCACATCGCTATTCTCAAACAGTTGGCATTAGTTCCACGAAGTTTGTTTTGATTCGCGGCAATAAGATGCATTAATTTACTTCCCAAGCTATTTAGTGTATGGATACAGATACAACTTCGTGTAGTAGAAGATATTTATATATTTTGCTATTTCATTTATTATCATAGGTACGTAAAGAGTGTATTTAATGTTGAAATTTATAATTTATTTGGTTTATTGCACTGTTTTATTTATGAATATTAGTAATAAAATAGGAAGGAACTGCTGTTTTAAAATATACTTGAAAATATTAAAAAATATACCCTTGAAAATATGTTAAATTTTTATTTTATTAATATATCCATTTTATAATGTATCCATGAAAGTACGTTAATTTTTTACTTATTTTAGATTTCACAAAATGACCATGACATAAGAGAGAGCCGATGACAGCTTTATATTTTGTTGTACTTCGTTGCAGCAGTAGCTGTATTAAGTGGGCGAAAATGTCATCGTTCCAAACAGTTATAAACGTTCGGGCATCTTAAGAAAATACTAGTGCGATATACACTGTTACACACATACTAGTGCGATATACACATACTAGTGCGATATACGAGTATAATCAAACCACATTTACAGATGTATAATACGTAGACAGAAACCAGGTGTGTGACTATTTGCAGTGGAATATGTTAGTTCTTCAAATTATGCAAGAGCACTGGAATATGATCAGTTTTTCAATCTCGCGAGAACACGCCCGCGTATGACATGCCCGATCCATTTTCATTCAATGTTCTTGTTACTTTTTTCTTATTGGATTAGGGCAGAATTTCGTGTAGCTGTATTTAATGTCACATTCTTTCAGTAGGAGGAATGCTAGTTCTGCTGTAAAAATACATAGATTATGAGAAACAGGTATCAGGGTATGTCATACCCATGCTAGTCCTCTCGTCACTCAGATTTTTACATTTTTTCTGTCAGTTTAGTGAATGAAGCGCAATTTGAATTACGACAAAGAAAAAAAAATACTTTTAACAACTTATAGAGACTGTTTCTAGTGATGATGACCCTATATCTGATGACAGTATTGCCTCTGAGGATGGAAAATACTTTAGCAGTCACGATTCTTCTACCGAAATTGAGACAGAAAAGGAAGATGAAAGTTCACTATCAACAACTGATTTTTATATGAGTAAAGATAAAACGTTAGAGAACGGTAGAAGAAAAAATACCGTCAAAATTTTAGAAAGCATTAAAGGAATATAATTAGCAAGCTTCCAGATAATACAGCTTATTCAAGAGATGTTGCTACTCCCGTAGATGCATGGAACGTTCTCTTTGATAGCAACAAAATATAAATATGATGGTGCAGTGAACAAACATTTATATCGATTCAACAACGTTTTACTCTAAAGCTAGATGCAAAGAAGACAGATGAAATCTAAATAAAAACAAGTTAAGCATTTTATTTATTGGACTTGTTATACTTATGTGGAACTCATAAATCATCGTACACTAATTTGAAGGATTTGCATTCCACGGATGGAACCGGTATTGACATATTTCCTAAAACCATGTTGTTTTAGAGTGAGATAACATTTTGTGGAATTAGAAGCTAAATCGCATTTTCGTATTTCAATGAAAAATAATGTTTTGATTTTACTAAAACACCGGGGAGTATATTATCCTTTCATTGCTGACTTACACAGTATGAGCATTGATCTGATAAATTTTATTTTACTCTGTTGATCATTCATGCAATTTAGTCTAACTGAAAGTCTTAGTTTTGCAATCACCAATCTCTTAAAAAGATTATATATTTTTATGAGAGTTTTTGGTTTGTTTTTTTTTCTTTTGCCCGGCATCAGAAAGAGAAGAATGTTTAGTAAACCAGACAGTAGTTAAAAATATTAATACTTAAATATTTTTCTTACGTAACACACTGGGACTCGTTCTTTCAGAACAGCACAAAAGCCTAAGTCTCAAAGAAAAACAACTTATCCAAGCACTTTTAAGAAACTGGAAATCACTATTAGTAAAAAAAAAAAAAAAAAAAAAAAAAAAAAAAAAAAAAAAAAAAAAAAAACATAAATCTCAAAGCAAATTATAAACGATATGCATTTTGCTCATGTAATTAGGGCAGAAAGCAACGTTTATGTGCCAAAAATGTGTAAAAGTGTCCGTGTTGATCATCAGTATGCAGCCTCTCAAAATTGTCTTTAAACATGTAAGTATGTATTATTAAATTCACTAAAATTTGTAATGTATTATTTAATTACATAACGCTTGCTTATAAATAGTATTAATAGTTATTTAAATAGCAGAAATGAACTAAGGTATACGATAGTCGGTGCGTGTTCTCGCTTGTTATGGACTTGCTTGTTATGTATGGTTTCGCAGACAGCAAATATCCTCCGCTACAGTGGTAATGAATTCCATTTTATTTACCACCGAGGCTAGAAGCCACCTCAAACGGCGTGCAGACAGCTTGCCTACAATGCTTATGAAATTATTTCTCAACTTGCCAAAAGAACGCATGGATGGGAAAACGTCTTAAAGTCTGCCAGATCTGCCATTCGCTTCGATACAACTATATTCTGACAGTCAATATTGAGCCGGAATTGATACTGACCTTACATTTACAAATAACACGAAATACACTGTGAAACTAGGTAGCCACAAATTTTACTCACGAAAATCATTCTCTCATTAAATTAAATGGATGCCAAAGTATTTTTCATTTTCTTTAGGTGCCGTTTCTACATCGCTGCTTTTTGTTTCACTATCATTACCCATCTTGAAAACGAATGTCGAAAGGTTTACATTTTGAGAGAACATAGCGCACACTAATGTAGATCAAAGGCCAGAAACGATAAATAAGTCGATTACTGTGTAAAAAAATCAGAAACATTGCCAACAAGCGTCTATCATCCGAAGTTTCGGATTTAAATGTACATTAAACATTCAGCATAAGCATGAATTCTCTCAGCGAGGGCAGTTAAAATACGACATTTAACCATGCATCAGTTAAAATTCACACACGCTTTAAAAGGAATAATTACTTCAAATGTTACTGCATTTTATCCATAACCAAAACAAAACAAAAAAAACTTAACAAGTTAATATGAGAACAATGCGCATTAAAAAGGAAATATCTGAATTACAGGTTCCCCAAAGAGATGAAGGAAAGAATGTTAATCTTGGTTAAAAACAAAGCCATTGAAAGTATCGTTTCCATACCTTGTAAGTGGCTATAGCATCTTGAATTGGAACTTATGTTAAGAAGGTGAAAACGATGATTTGAGCAATGTTCATAACGATCATCATATATGGAAATCTTCATATACGTATGTGTTACGGTGAAACACCGAAATCTGGAGAATGTCGACTTTCACCGGTGAATGTCAACATTCACATAGTCGCTTGGTGTATACTCTTATTTCTGACTTAAGCCGGTGAATGTCGACATCCATGTACATCCATCCACCATGTACTAATGACGAATGTTGAATATATAAGAATATTATATTTTCTTTCCCGTAATTCAGTCGCGAAAAAACGCACTTGAGACTTAAAATAAGAACATAAGAACTTAAAACACACAGCAGATTCAAAATGAGAAAGGAAAATAATAGAAGTTAAAAACTTACTAAATTATGTGATTCAAATCTTATTTATTGCAACAACTTAAACTATTATGACACTTTGCATTGCACAAGAGGCCCTTGCTTTTACAACTGCATTTATTTGTGGAACACTTCCTTTTGCAATGACAGCGTGTACATATACTCCTCTCTTTTCGACCTACACCATAGCATAGCTGTGATTGTCGACATACACCGATGAGGGTCCGAATGTACAAGAATGTAATGCAATATTCGATCTTTCACCTACGTATTTTGTGAATGTTGACATTCTCCGGTGAAAGTCGACATTCTCCAATTTCGGTCTTTCACGGTAACATATGTTACACATATGGAAATATGCACACTACAACAGCATTTTATAATAAGCATATCTATTTCTCGAAAGAATAGCTGCCTTGATTATTTAATCTGAATGCTTGTGATTTTAGGATTCTAGGTAAATTTAAAAACGCAGTTTACCTAAAAAAACATAAATTTATTAAACCGTAAAGTATAAAATTTACTCTATAAGCCACAAGCAGTTGTACAAAATACAGCAATTCACCTTCAGGTAGTACTTATAATAAATATAACGACATATTTTAAATATTCTTTAGTTTAACTAACATTAACAGTTTAGCGATAAAATATTTTACGCTTTTAAAGTCTAAATCTAAGAGGTAAATCATATGTAAACGCAATGATAGCAATAAAGCATCAAATTGGAATAGAAAAAAGGCAGTGTAAAACTTAAGCAAAAAAATCAACCTTAGTTTGGAGAATATTTTCAACAAAACTCAAAATCTAATATCAGACTAGTTTTTGGCTAACTTTGCACAAAACAGCATTCCCTAGCTTGGAAGTGATTTAATGAAATTATTACTTTTATTGCAGAAATAAAAATTTCATGGCTTCTTTTATTATACTACCAAGTTTAAGAGCTTCACGTCCGGAGGTTTTAGGACAGGCTTAAAATGTAAACGTTAATTAAATGTGACCAATATATCCCTGAAGATTCTTAATGAAATCTATATGAACTTAAATAGAGGAAAAACGGTATTAATCCTTGTTAGAAAAAGTCTTTGTTTAGGTAAGTAAAAATACTTTTTCTTCCATGATCTAAATTCCTACTTGAGTGATTAAAAAACTGCAAAATTATATGAGGTTGAGCAGTCTACAAATGCAATTAAAAGTGACGTGAATTTCCAGCAAAATGTACGATCATATTTTTGTTTTTTTGTCATGTAATTAGCCGTATTTCTGTTAACAGGTTAATATGATATTTGCATTATATATACATAAGTGTATGTTTTAAATAGCCATGATGACGTTAGTATAAACATTTCGGGTGTAATCCTTTTAAATGCGGATTTAACTGGAAGTTTGGCCAAGTTTATTTAGAATAAACCATTTTCAAAGCAGCCTTTCTCTGTCACATTTTAAAATTTTGACACCACTAGATTTGTTGTTACTACAAAGTCATTCTAAATGCGTGGAATGTACATCAATTTATTACATTGAGAGTTTAACGTCATTTTGAAGTTTTGACGTCATCAAATGAGAGACTCAAAGACAGAAGTACCTTATTTTCTCAGAGTATCTAGCATGAGTGTGTGTAGTATTTCACTAGTATATTGACTGTGGATGTTACTAGAAAATACGTTTTTTGGGGGGTAGACAGATTCTTGGCTTAGTATTAAGGAAATTGTTTTCATAGTAAGAAACAGAACATTCAATTTAAGTTATATAGCATTTCTATCAGTGCCATCAATTTATCCATATGTTTCAGAAAAATCCATCATCCTTTGCGGATTTAAAAAGAAGCTATTCACCGAAAAATAGCTGGAATCACCTGGATGTGCTACAATTTCCTGCCACTGATACGATAATCTACTAGAATACTCTCATTTATTGTGATGAGGAAGCAAATGAGCACTTATAATAGTCAATAACTTACATATCAAACAATTTTCGTTTCCGTTATGAGAACCGTAAAGAATATTACACTTCACCCAAGAGAATTAAAACTACTTCACCTGCAAATGCGACATCCTCTTTTTTTCTGTTTAAAAAAAATGCGTTTAATTAATAATACCTTATTAATTAAACGCATTTTTTGCTACCTTAATTGCGTATGAATTATTGAGATATTAAAAAATTTATAGAATAAACCCTACATTTACAAAAAATATAGCTACAGAAGAATTTGTGTTTATCCAATCTTTGAGCCAAAGCTCTGCCTACATGCTCTGAAGCTTTAAAAAGAGAATTATGCCAGGAGTAGATAAAACATTCTGTTCAAAAACAGTCGGAAGTAAAGTACTTAATTCTTAGGAGGAAAATGGATATGATTCCCCAGTTAATGCTGGGAAAAAAGGAACCACTTTTACATTTGGATGTATACGTTAAACAACTAATTTTATTTCCCTCAATTATTACTTTAATTTCTGAATATATAAAATGACTATTTTGTAAGAAAGATCTTGTTATATTTATTTAAAATGTTTAATAATGGAAACGAAATATGGTTAAAACACAAAGATCAGCAAACGCCAAGTTCTTTTATATGTGGTATAACAAAACTAATAGTGGGCAAATATGCAAACATTCATTTATATGTTATTATGAGAGCTTGAAACTATAATACAATGTCTTAGTATAATCTGTTTTGCTCAGTGTCTGAATTTTTGCATATACGACCATTAACCGCACTAACATTGCAGAATTTGCAAAGTAATAAGGCAAAGTTTGAAATTAATAAGTAGAAGAATATATCTCTTATGTTCATAATGTGAGTGGTAACTCTATTGATAGTTAATCGAAATAGAGCGTTTGACTTTTCAGCAACAGTACATAAATTGCTCAAATATTTAGAATTAATACGAAACGTTTCTAAAAAATAATGCAGTGAATTTATTATATAAGTTTATAGTTTCAAAATAGTTACAAAATTGAATACAATGCAATTGTTGTGATATAAATATACTGCAACTTTTATACCAGTAAATGCAGATTATTTTAAACTGATATTCATTATTATGCCCATTCGTGTACTAAATCTTGTAAATAATTATACAAGGGATCTCTTAATTGCGTATGAATTACTGAAATGTTAATTCATACTCTGTATTGAGGAAAGTTCCTTTCTATAAATTTCTTATCCGTAGTCATGTTAATACATCTAAAAGCAATCACATGATGGTCAGTATGACAGGTTTAATATCATCGCAATTTAAATCCTTAATGATCAAATGCAAGCAATTTTTAAGCTGTAAGAGTAGTTAATGACCATAGCCATGTTTCCCTCAACACTCGTAGAAGATGCTTAAATCCCTGGACTTCACTTTGCACGAATGTAATCCACCAGCTCATCTTTAGGCCAGGAACTTTCCACACTTTTAATGATAAGCTTATTCGTGGATGCTCAAGGCTTAAGAATTCATCGATAGGTGAGAAACATACACAAGTCGTAAAGACAGCGGATTATCCTTCTAATCATGTGAATATCAAACAAGCATTTGAGACAAAATTTGTGCTACGACCTTTGTTCGCCCTGTTTCATTAAATTCGAACTCAAAGAAGCCAGTAAGTTAATTAAAATTAACTCATCGCAGACTATGAATGATTCAGAGGATTTCCAATTTGCATTGCGTTGCAGTTGCTGCTTCACAAAAGCCAATTAAAAATGCTACCTTGAAGGATAAGAAGCTTTGTAACCTAATTTAATCTCGATCACTCAGTCTCAGGTTTGTGAATAAATACTAGTAATAATGAAATGTCCCTTTTAACTGATTAAAATATAAAGTTAAAATCATACTAATTTAGCCTACTACGTAAAAGGAAGTTATATTGATAAATCTATATCACTTCTAGAAAAGATTTATCAAAATCCTCAGTTAGATTGAAAGAAACTCCATTATTTATAATATACAAAATGTCTGCAGTTGAAATGTTTATAACTTCTAACTACATGTATTTTAATGGTTGAAAAAGAGTAGTTAAATTGTAGGGTTTATTTTAGTTTTCTAATATTTCTTTTCATTTTTGAACAAGCCTTTCCTTTACTTTCTCGTCTTCCACCTATACTTCCTTGACAGAATGAGTTTTTATGATTACATTTTATGTAAATGAGGTAGAAACCAGTGTTTAAGCTGAAGTCTGGGTTTCTTCACTAGAAAAGCTTAGAAGAGCATATGAGAGCATATTCTGCCTTCTGACCACGTTGTTGCTAATCTAATCTTAGTATTATTTGGCCGTATTGTTACGTGCCTGCTAGTATACACCGTATACACTGGTGATCTTAAATAAGGGCAAACTGTGTTAGTTAATTCTGACAGCTTCGGATGGTTTATTTTAGTTAGCATTAGTTTAGTTTTATATCTCCTACCTTGAGTTAAAGCCCAAGTTGAGGCTTACTGTAAGCCCGAGAAGAAGGCCATTTGTTAACCTAGTTTGAGTTGAAATAAAGCGAAATTTAACTATTATTTGGATTTTTTACTTACAGAACTCAGCGAATAGTCGCTACGCATTCTAGCTTTCAAGGACCTTCTAATTTAGCTAGGATATTACATTGCTTTAAAGTCACTAAAGACTCTTGACGCGAATAAAAATTTAACAGGCAATGTAAATTATTTCTCTTCCTTATGTAGAAAAATTATTATTTAAGAATATTAGTTAAAATAATGGATATTTTAAAGGGTATTAAAGGATCAAGGCACCATAATCTGTAAAAGACATTAACAAAGATTTCAGAATGACACATATTTTTAAAACGTTTTCCTGACTAAAACTGGTGAATTGATTGAATTTAATTGGGAGAAATACATTAGCGCTATTCTACCAAAGACGGTATCGTATTAGAAAGTAAACTGGTTCATATTATGGTCATGCATGGAGAAATCTCCGAAAACGGCTATTGAACCAGCTCATTGACTGGGATCTAAAAACTTTCTGAAAATGAATTTTCAATTTTTTGTTTAAAACATTTTGCATAAATGATGTTATCTGAATTTTTTTGTGAAATTCAGAATGCTTTCTAAGCTTTTTTCCATTATAGGTGAAGGCAAGGATGTTCGAGCCATGTGTCCGTTTAAAACAAATCTATATGTTCTTTCCTTAGCATAGCTGTTAAATGCATCCATATTTAAGCTATTAGAGTACTATAAAGCACTTATATTACTTTTCGTTTACTTTCCAATTAGGGTACTATAAAATATTTACATTTCTTTTCATTTACTTTCATCAGCCTTTCTCTGTGTCCTAAACAAAGGCTATGAGAGGCAGGTGTAGTACTCAGTACTTGGTGTACCCTTGCATACCAAGACATTTTTTGTGGCTCAGATTCATTAAAGAGATTTTATAACAGTTTGTTCATAATAACAATGCACTTTGGTTTAATTTCTAAATCGTGCATTCGTGACACCAAAAGTTCTAATTTTGCTATATGCACGGCCATTGAATCTGTAGGATCACGCACAAATGATGAAAACTGCAACTGGCATGCATACAGTGTTTGTTAATTTTTCTGTTCAAACAATTTCTGCAACTTCGCTCGTATTTCTCTTGCTGTTTTGCACACGGAAACTAAATCACAAACTTTTGAGTCTAATGTCCGCGAAAAAATTCCCCTATCTATTATCCTTGCCAAACTTGGCTAACTCTTGGTAATACTTATTCCGACCTTCAAGAGGAGCATCTTCGGCAACTGGCTGTGGTTTGACGGTTTTTTTTTTTTTTTTCGCCTCCAGAACGCACTTCAAAAGCTACTTCTTTTTCCGCAATTAAACCTTCAAGCATCCACTTGTACCCGGCCCACCAGCGGCCGAGCGGTAAAATCGCTGAACACTGGTAGTTCGGTTCGAAGTTCGAATCCCGCGAACGGGCTGTCTGCATGGGTGTTTTCGTGCTTTTCCCCATGTGTAACGTGTATACGAGCCAGTTTTCCTTAGAAAGTCCTCCACGAAGGCATCCCTCCCCTTAGGCAGACAGCCCTCGAGGCTTTGCCATAATCACACACAAACACCACTTGTATCCAATTTTGTGATTCTTAAAGTATTATGATGCAGAATTACATTACATTAAGTTTGATTTATTTAACATTAAGCAAGTAGGAAATTATTTATTACCTTCTACAATGTACGAAGTGCTAACAAGAGGTAAAATTACGTTTAATTTTTAAAAACAGTATTTTTACTGCAACACGATGCTGCCAAATCAATTATAAAAATTCGATAATGCACACGCAAAGAGATATTAATATAAGAAAAAAGGTAAAATACATTTAAGAGAAGCAATATAAAACAAAACCACAAAATAAATTCGAGTTCACAATATTAAAAGTTTCATTGCGACCAAAATATTTTTGGATCCTGAAAAAAATATACCTTCTGCTGTTCTATCAGCTAAGATTTAACAAGGAACATGGTTACGGCAGTTGCCAAAGGGGCAAGGACTGGACAGACATTTGAAAAACGTTTATTATCGCAGAGACCTTTCTGATCAAACTAGGAATTTTCATGGGACAACAATTTAGGAAATTGCATTTAGATAAGAAATTTGATTAACAGTTGAATCAACTGAAAGAGAGTTTATCAAGAATTTTTAGATATATGTCCAAGAGATGTGTAATATGTAGAATAAACCACGAAAAAAAAAAGGATATTTAAAAGTCATATGAAGCTCAGAGACATGATGTGTCTTTCAAACGTTAAATTTTTGTTCTCTCACGTAGATTTTATCCTTCGTATCTTCGAAGCACAGGCCGATGAGAATGATGAACATATTCAGAAGAAAGTTTCTGCCACTGAGAAATGGTGTTAACGATTTTTGGGTTTCCAGGTTGCTTGTTTGTAATTTCCTTTAAAAGCACTTTCAAAGGTATGTTCCTTTTGTCACTTGGTATATTAGTTTATAATTTACGATATTTTACTTTTTTACTTTCTAAAATAATATAAATGTCATCTTAATAAATGTAAGTTTATAAAAATAGAGACTACAGTAAGTAAATTTACAAACTAATAACTAGCTAATAAAGGCTCTTTAAATACAGGTCTTCATGACAGATGCAAAAACCCGAGCCGCTCAGAGGAATAATATTAGAGTAATTGGGATTCAATTAAACAGCGTTTATAAAGTGAACTCCTTCAAAACTACAGGAATATTTCCTTGCGTTTTCATTTACAAAGAAGCAACAAAGTGCATGTTACAGCTTAGTTGCAGAATCACCCACACAGTTCTCTGGAAGATACCCCGTGAAATATTTTCCTTACTAAAAATAAAAATTTTCATTCAGATTTGGAACGTTTTTCAGGTTTTTCACTCCTCAAAAGCTGGGAAGATAATCAAAAGCAGCTTCGTTTAAAAATTAATATTTCGAGCAAGACCGAAACATACTATACAGACGTCTTGGCAAAACTAGTCAGTTAAGTGCATTGTATTACTTGACATTACACGTGATTATGACGTCTTGGCAGAACTATTCAGTTAAGTGCATTGTATTACTTGACATTACACATGATTATTATAGGGGTTTCAGGATTTATTGTATGCACTGTTCAGTTACAAGATAGGAATATAGTAGACTGTTTTATGCATTTGTCAAATACTTTTCTAGTCATCAAATATTTTGCAGTAAATCTAACTATTTTCTGTCAAACAAAGATGCTTTGAGATCATTTATCATTTCCAAACAGGAAATTTGAAACTTCAGAATAGATATAATCACCTTTCTCTACAGTTAGGGAGAAAATATAATTAAGTTTTATTAGCCATGTATGTATTTATCCTCTCACTTTATAAAATAAAATATTAGCAAAGATATTGCAATGGCTAGAAATAATATAAATTATGTAATTAAAAATAATAAAATTAAAGCATAAGAGTAGTCAAAATATTATTTATTGTATGCACTCTGATCACAGACTCGCAAATATTTAATTTTTGCACGAACATTTAAATTCGAGTTGTTGAAAAATCCTTTAGAACTGAACTATACGTAATTTACCCAACTTCTTAATTTTTATAAATTATTCCCTGCTGTCTTTTCCATTTTGAAATAAATACCTTATTAAAATTCATAAATTTATGTTTATTTTCTCTCGGTGGAAAATGAGTAAATGTATATGTGATATTTCTGAGAGAAATGCTGTCCCAAAGATATTGCGCAGATACTTTTGTCGGTTTCGTGGAACAGCACAGTGTTAACTGAAGCAACGTCGGGCTGCCTCAGAATATTTCCAAGACAATCAATCTTATTCTTGACTTTTTCTTTCAAATAAATAAAAGAACTGGAATTTTAAAAAGGTACGAGTAAAATTCTAAATGCTTTTCGATTTGCTTCTCTAAAAATGCCGAAAGAATGTACTCGAGAATAAAATGTAAAGCACGCAAATAAATATGTTCCTACTGATAGAAGCATATTAAATTAAATTTAGCGCTGGAATACGGCTGTTAATATTTCATGATATTGTATATACCCGAGAAGTGGGAGATATATATTCAAACTGCAATTTCAACATTATTTTTAGGGACATTTTCTATGAATATTAGAGATTAAAAAGTATACGAAATCTAGAATAGGTCATATAGCTTAATAATATATTTTCAAATATGGAAAGTACCCTTTGATGATTCTGGCACTATAATCATTAAATACCATTATTTTTTCTTTGTTTAGCCAAATTACTTCTTAATAGATATTTTTGTTTCTGTGTAATGTAAAATGAAGTCGAATATTTTCAAAGAAAGTTACTTCTAAGCATAGCAGATATCTGCTCTGTACTCGCAGAAAAATTCAGTTTCCAACTTAAACGAGTTTTAGTGAAAGCTTTCACAGACATTACAAATAGTTAAATCATTACAGAGCAAATTAAGTACACTCATACTTCACGATCCTTATGATGGTCGACAATGCTTGTTTCCTCTCCGAAGAACAAGGATTCATATCTTTCGTAATCTATGGACGTTTTCGATCACATTGCTGCTAATTAATGGCTCTTGAAAGGTTTCGATCCGAAAATCCTATTAAAATCTGTCGGAAGAGGAATAGTAGTAAGTGAGCGCGACGCTGAGATGGCTTCCGACTGCGGAGGTGAACCAGACGGAATTGTATACCATCGCAGAGGGAAAATCTGCCATCTATCCAAACGTCGACAAACCAATAATAATAATAATAATAATAATAATATAGTATTAAGACCCTCGGATTCCACGACTTTGGAGGCTCTTAAAGTCATCCATCAGAACACGCGCTTAATGTATATGACCTATGCAGAATGGGTGAGTCTAATCTTCGGCTGAGTGCTCGAAACTGTTGAATACTGTTAGCTAAATCAGAGTTCAAATCTTGGGAGACGGGGTGGCTGCATAACGTTTTCATGTTCTTTCTCTTGTGTATCGTGAATATGAGCAATTCTCTACTACAGAATCATCCATGATGGCAGTCCTCTCAGATAGCAGTTGAGAACAATACTTCAGTAATTAAGCGAAGCATAATAAAACCAAGGTAAAAAATGCATTTTGGTATGATCATTTGATGCGGGTCAAAATTAGTTGAAATTTTAAACATTTTCGACTTCCACCATATCATATTTTCAAATTAATTGTGATTATGCTAACTACTTACTATCTAGTTTTGGATACTGGGTACCTCCGTCGTTTTTTAACTGACATTTTCTCCTCCTTTAGCACGTTCCATTGTGTGCAAACAGAAGCAAGTGTTGATCGAATTTGGGCAGGGTAGAGTTCGAAGTTAGAATACCGTATTTTATACTTATTTTTAACGTTTCCTGATTGCGAATAAACCTAATGTGTTTCCATAGTTAGAAATTGATTAAACTGAAATACCTGTCTCATGCTATAAACATGCATCACATAAAATCAATGTACATATTTAAATGGATAATTGGAATGCCTTAGAACCCCAGTTGTACACACACACAAAAAAGGCACAATTCTATATTTCCCGTTCTACTGGGCCGCTTGGAGAAATTCAAATTGCGTTTTTCACGTCTCAAAAGCGCGACTTACGACATGTATTAGATTTAAAATACAAATTAAAAAAATAAATCATAATAAATGTGCTAATTATACTTGGATTAAGCCTAAATTTTGAATTCTGGGAGAAGGAATCAAGTAAGTTTAATAAAGAAACGGGATGAAAATAAATATATATCAAATTCAATTAAAATTGAGGGGCTAAAATTTTCAGAGCTAATTTTTTAAAAACTACTGTGAGTTTTCCAAAATTTGGCAGTACATCTTAATTTGAGTCGTAGAATCGAAGTATGGAAAAAAATCGGCATGTCATTTCAGTAAAAGTCCGATTTTGGGTCAAAATGCTTATATTAGAACAATGCTTTATATAAATATAATATATATCCTAAGTCGCGCTTTCGAGACATGAAAAACGTAAGATGGATTTCAGCAATCGGCCCAGTAGAATGAGAGCTGTCCTATTTTTTTTAGTAGTGTACATACATGGCTTTTATCAAGCATTATACTTTCAAGATAATGGTGACAATTTTAGATCTGTTTCACGTATTTACCTGAAAGAATGGCAATTGCTGATACCACATTTTCGTATCGATGATATTAAAAAAGATGGAAGTTTTAAATATTGAACAAATAAATCAAATAGTTCATTCATTCCTCATTTAAATAACATCATTTAATTTCTTTTAATATTAATTGAATTAAATTCACTTTTACGAGGGAAAGCAACTTTCCAACCATTTTCTTAAGAGTAAAAAAACATTCCATTATTGACGAGAGTGATTTGAAAATAGACTTCTGTTTTCAATGTTAAATTTATAAGACTTTCTTCTTTCACAAGATTTACTTCTGAAACAGCTTAATTAGCCTTCCAGATACTAAAAAATTCATGGTATTATGAATAATCCTTTGTCATCTTTTTTACAGGTAATTAAGAAGTTAGGTTATTACAAAAATTTTACTGCATAATAACTGATAGGAAATCAACTTATCTATGAATAGAAAGCTGTGTTATTTGTTGTGTGCCATTTAAAAAATTCATCCTCGAGCCTTTCTTATATTAAAGTACCTTGTAAATAAATGACTTATGCGTAGCGATTCATTTACATCTGATGACATTTCTCACGATGCTGCAGTAACAAATAATTATACTTTTATTCTCATAATTAATTATAAATTTACTTCTATTCATCGGAGATAATGGTGTCCAGCTTTTAACTGAAAAGGTGTATTAATTAAAATGCCAAATAAACTCGAAGGAATTCGCCTTTCATTTCGTAATCTTTTTATTTCATATGGTTAAGATCCATTTCTTAAAGTTTTACTAATATTTATATCATCCAATATTTGCTTTCTTTTTCTGTTATTCGTAAGCGTAATGAAAATCGCAGTTCCTAAGCAGGTGACATGGAACTAATGTTTTCGCTCTTAAATACTTTTTGCAGTAATTTTGCGGATGTCATTCACTTAAAGTCAGTCGACTCAAGGCAGTAACTGTTAAATAAGCGTATATTTAATTATATTTCTTCTTTATATGCTGTACAGATAGGTTTCCATGTCTGAGTAAATTGAGGTCTCAAATTTTATTCTTAAACTCATTATACTTACCTTACAACCGCACCTTACAACTATAAGTCCAAAGAAGGGTTAAAGTACCCTTTCATTCACTCAAGTAAATACTAACAGACCACCTCTCTCGGGATTACAGGAAAGCCACCACTTGGGCTTTAATTTGAAATAGAAAATAAGAAACTAAACTAAGTCTATCTAGCTAAAGTTAGGCCGAAGCTGTACAATAACTAACCGAGTTGGCTCGTAATTAAACCTCGGGCCCACCAGCGGCCGAGCGGTAAAGTCGCTGAACACTGGTAGTTCGGTCCGAGGTTCGAATCCCGCGAACGGGATGGCTGCATGGGTGTTTTCGTGGTTTTCCCCATGTGTAACGTGTATACGAGCCAGTTTCCCTTAGAAAGTCCTCCACGAAGGCATCCCTCCCCTTAGGCAGATAGCCTTAGTGTGCTTTGCCATAGTTAAATACACCACACCAACACCACACCGTAATTAAACCTCAGCGAATACTAACAGTTACGTAAGACTACGGCCGTCTTCTTCTGAGAAGTTCTGTGCTATTCTACGGAAGTCACTGAACTTCCCATTAACACCTGGTTCTACTTCATTTATATAAAAAGCGATACTGAAATCTCATTCTGGCAGAAGTTGTAGGTAGAAAAGCAGAATTTAAAGGAAAGGGTTTCAAAATTAAAAATAACTATTAGAAAATTAAATAATCCCTACAGAGAATTTTACTAATACATTTTTAAGAAATAAGTTACAGTTTAGTTAAAAAATACTTTCACTAGAATAGTAGTTCCTTATTGATCCTCAAAGTAAACCTGTTATATTGATGTAGTTTATTCTAATAATTTTTATTTGAAATTTTAACAATATCTGCATTATCGGTTTACAGCAATCAGTTTTTATAATAATAAACCATCTAGGCAGTTGAATTAGGTGAACTTGATTTAAATCATAGAACAGGTTTTAAATATAAAATAGATGTTACTTATGAATGCTTAATTAATTGAAAAGTTTCCGTTACATAAAGCAGTTCTTGTCTAAACTTTACCTTCATTTTCTTCTCATTTCAACTCATTGTTGGTCTAGGAAAAAAAAAAAAAAAAAAAAAAAAAATTCGAAAATGTTTAATGCGTCAAAGGAGATGTAGCTGGAGTTTACTCATATGCATGCGAACACTTTAACCTTTAGAACGTGTAAATGTGAATATACTACTACACTTTGTAAAGCTACTGAGGACAATGTTTGATACTTACATCTGCAGAAAAATAAAATAAATGGCAAGATATTAGTACATCGAGTGCAAGCGTCTGTAATTGGCTAAGCCTATTTAATAACTGCTACTTAGGAAAAAATAAGCTAGTGAAAGAGCTAATTGAGGTAGCTAACTCATTTATACAATCTCATTGAATTAAGCACAATACAAGTTAAATGATTGAATTATGTTGTTTTTATCTTCCGGTTAAGGATTTTATGCCTTTAGTAAATCTGTGTGCAATATTTTTAGAATTATCAGCAATTTTAAAGTTGTTTAATTGCCGCTAAGCCTGTTTTTAATGGCGGCCATTGATGTTTACATTTGAAACAGGAGACTAGTGGATTTGTTGCCAATCTAGAGAAACTTAGCTTCGCAACAACAAAGATAACGCATTCATTTATTATTGCCAATTAAATCATGATTAATTCTTTCTGAAATTTTTTCGAGGAAATGAGCGTTTGAAATTTACTTCGTAATTTTTAATATAGATATTCTCAGTTTTTATGTATTTTTGCCTTCTCGCGAAGTGAGAACTGAATTAATTAAATGAGAAATACTCAATCATTTCTGTTTTGTTTTGTTTGCTTAATTTCTTTTATACATAGCTCTAGCTTTATTATAGTATTTGAATGGAAATGTGGCAACGATTAGATAATTCTTTAAATGATATACATTTTGTGCATTCTGAGTTATAATATGAATGAAATATAATACTGTTAAGTAAACCTAGCGCCAGAGTGTCGCTATGGTAAACAAAGTGAATTTTAAAGAATGAATTTATTCTATTGTGGTTTATGCGCTGTCGGCGAAGTAGGTTTAATTCAATCTAATACGTTTAAATAAAATGCAAGAAAAAATGCGTATAATTTAATATTCCGTACAGGGAAGTCATGTGGTGTACACATCAGATTTTTAATTTAGATTTTAGTAATAATAATGACGTTTTGCTGGTTGGAACAAAACTTTAAAATCGAAAATCATTTTAACTTACAAACTGTAGTAGGTACTCTATAGTAATGGTAACAAAATCACGTAGAAACTTTAAGTTTCATTTTTTCCGCTCTACTAAGCGGGAACTCGATTAAGCAAAAACGCACAAGAAGAGAAGCAACGCTCGGTCTGAATGTAATTTGACGTTATACACAATTGTGGAAGACACTGAATAGCAATACTCTTAACATTTTCGATAGTCTCCATAATGAAAGCTGACATTTCCCACTTCAGATGGAATTTGAGAATTTTGGAAGATAATGATGAAAACAGCGAATATATTTCCAAGAAGCCATGAAAAAGCCTTGATTTAGATTGAATTGAAAACTATCCTAGCTGAAAGAATTGTACTTGTGAGCCCTTATGACTGAGAGTTTTTATTCAAGTAAATATGATATAAAATTTATAAGTTTTATATACTTTGTGTTGAATTAGTATAGAGTTGATCTCTTTATCAATTTCGACTCAGCGTCTAAATAAATAACGTTAAATTTTGTTCGAAATAGCAAAAGCCCGTAGATGGTATTAAAATGGCTATTAACTTCATATCACGAATTAGTCTTAAAAACTATGTTCGTCGTAAATCTTTTTTGAAGAATTTTCATATGCTCACTTTGTCATCACGGTGGTTTTGAAATAACGTTTTACTCATAAACTAATTTTGACAAAAACTATTCTACCTAATCGGGCAAGGCTTGGTCTATTTTAGGAACATAAAAAATGAAACCCGAATGGAAAGGAAACTGAAAGACGAGAAATAATTGCTCAGGCTCCGAAGCTCACCCTCAAACCGATGGTTTTAAAATTTGTCAAACCGGAATCATTAATGCAGGTTGAAAAACGATTACAATAAATTCCACTGCTACAGAAAATAAGGCTTGTTCCCACAATGGTTTTGAAGTTCACTTTACTTTAGAAAGGGTATGTTACGTAAATTTCAGAGTCCTAGAATTTCAGGCTCTTCTAAATTTTACAATTTCAGGTATAATTGAAGATAAAAAGGTTATCTTCAATTATTCGACTAGTAACAAAGGAAGGGACATTTTCTGCATATTTCCAAGTGATTTACCAAGAGGGTATTTCAAAGGTTAAGTGCGTGTGGGAAATGTAAGTTGTGCCAGCAAAAGGGTAACAAGACCGCTCACTTTTCGATCATACAAGAAAAAGAGTTTGCCCAAGAAATTGCTGTCCTCTGTTGTCTAGGATGTTTAAATAACAGTGGTATAGAACGGAGTGATTGAATTAACGAAATTTATTGTCAAAAATGAGGATTTCAAAGTTGTTAATGTCTGTAAGTGATGTTATCTGGTCTGATTTATACTTCAGTTTTGTATACCTTTTAAATTTCTGTGTGATTATCTTTTGTGTAGTTTTGTTTTATATAATAAAGGAATCAACTGTATACTTGAGACATCTCTCGGTACATAGGCTCAATGAACGTGTTTCAACATGACATTGGTTTTTCTGCTACGTGCCACTATGCTTATAACCCACCGAATTACAGTGGTGGCCAAAATTGTGGACACTTTTGGAAATTTTTATGTTTTTTAACTTTGTATGCTCATAGAAATTGTTACGTTTCGCAAAATGCAAACTTGTGTATATAATTTTAAAGAGAATTTATTACTGAATTCAATACAAAACACAAAATTCAATTATTTGCAATACAAAAA
The DNA here is from genome assembly GCF_044657685.1 of Stegodyphus dumicola. Classification (NCBI taxonomy): domain Eukaryota; kingdom Metazoa; phylum Arthropoda; class Arachnida; order Araneae; family Eresidae; genus Stegodyphus; species Stegodyphus dumicola. Next base: position 164,371,928 of record NC_140781.1, read on the forward strand.
AGTTATATGTACTTTAATATAAATAAAAAAACACAGTTATGAAGTAGTTTGTAATGTCTAGCTTTCCTGGCCAATCACTGTTCTTGTTCTGAGAACCAATCAAATGTTAGTAATTGCCAGTGGAAGCTGACATCATGTTTACACTTGAAACAATTCCTTATTTTGCTTTGTTCTGTAGAAGGAGGACCTGTTTCTTATACACTGCAATTACAAGTAGGAATTTTTGTATAAAGTTTTAATACTTAGTCAAGAAGCAATGACATCAAATAAAAGAGTAGATTGGACACCTAGAGAGAGATGTAATATTATTGTGTTACGAGAAAGTGGTCTTTCCTATGCTGAAATTGACAGGTGGGTGGTTCAGTGACTACATCTGGAGTCCGAAAGTTTTGTTTACGATATCAGGAGACAAATTCAATAAAAAACAAAGAAGGAAAAGGCCGAAAATGATGCACCACATCTATTGATGACAGAAGAATAAAAGGACTATGTCTACGAGATAGAAAAATGTCATCAGTGGCCATCAGAAGTGATCTGAATGATGCTGGTGTTTCTGTCAGTTCAAGAACAATCAGGAGAAGATTAACAGATGTTGGACTGAGAGGTAGAATTCCACGAAAAAAGCCTTATCTTAATTTTCAGCAACGAAAAAAGACTGCAGTGGGCAAAGGAACACATTAATTGGACAGATGATCAGTGGTCACAAGTTATATGGAGTGATGAAACTAAGATATCGTTATTCGGTAGTGATGGGCGAAAATATGTAAGACGTAGAATAGGAGAAGAGCTACATCCTGACTGCATTCAAGCAACTGTGAAGAACCCAGTTAGTGTTATGATTTGGTCATGCATGTCAGCAGATGGTATTGGTCGCCTTCATGTCATCGATGGGACACTGAATGCCAGAAAATACATTGACACTATTCTAGAACCAAAACTTCTACCTTCCATCAGAGATCTCTTTCCCAACAATGCTTCGTTTATTTTTCAGCAGGATTCTGCTCCTTGCCACACGGCCCAAATATCGAAAGAGTGGTTTCGTAGAAAGAGCATTAAATTGTTGTCATGGCCTGGAAACAGTCCTGACCTCAATCCTATCGAAAATTTGTGGCCCAGTTTGAAAACTCTTGTCCGAATGAGGCAGCCATCAAATAAAAGGGAATTAATTTAGGCTATAATTGTTTCCTGGCATCATGCAATAACGAAAGAAGAGCTTAAAACTCTTGACAGCTCAATGAAACGTCGATGTGAAGCTGTAATAAAAAATAAAGGGTACCCTACTAAGTACTGATAACTCACTGCAATCATCACTATCTAATGTATATCGATAACTATTATCGTTTTAACTTTTTTTATATTGCAAATAATTGAATTTTGTGTTTTGTATTGGATTCAGTATTAAATTCTCTTTAAAATGATATATAAAAGTTTGCATTTTGTGAAACGTAACGTTTTGTATAAGCATACAAAGTTCAAAAACATAAAAATTTCCAAAAGTGTCCACAATTTTGGCCACCACTGTATTCTTTTTTGGTCTGCTAGAAGGCATCCTTCCCTGTACAATGGTAAGTCTAAGGTCTTTTCCATAATATAATCATACAATACAATGGTACAATATTTACATTTTTTACTTTAATTGTATTATTTCTGAGTTTTGGCCCGTTATTTGGAACTGATATTTTTTTTCTTGGGGGGGGGGAAGGTTCATTTTTGTAATTCTTCTAGAATTAGTTGAAACGAGTAAAATGCCCTTATTTTACTCCTTTCAACTAATTCTATAAGAATTTTTATTTTTATTTTAATTTAGAATTTTTAATTTTAATTTAACGAAAAAAATAGGCTAAGGCAAAAGTTCACCAACTACCTATTTCTCTTCCAGTATTAGACTGACAGCGATTTGTTACAGCTTTCAGCTTAGAAATATTAAGTGATCTTACCAACATTTTATTCATGCATTAATTTGGTTTGAATCTTGAAACGCAAAGGATGATTTTTGTGGTTAAGAGAAAATTTTCTTATACTATTATTAGCTAGCTCGATGGCGCAAAATTGAATTTCTACTGTTCATCTAACTTACTGGTGAAAGTATACAAAAATCCCGTGTATTATTTTATTTGCGCAAAAGTGCACTTTATGATGCTATACAAAGGACTTCATGATGCTACACAGAGGACAATAAGGTATGTAAGTCCAGATTTTGAAGTTCTAACTGAGTCTACATATGCGTATTTTCTGATTGATGTCGTTAATCCAAGTAAGCATTAAATACTGCATTACATAATAGGAAAAGGTTGACTAAAATTTATTGTTTGTCGTATAATGATAACAACAAACTTTGTAACAGAAATTATTTACTCGTTTTCATATCGCCATTGGTAATTTTCTTGATCTAATTTCATGCTTTTGAAGTTTAATTAGCATTATAAAATTTAATTGCGGAGACCTACATGTTAGTAGTTTAAGCCCATTTCCTGAAACTAGCTCTTGATTTTTATTTCCTTTTAAATTTTGTTCTATATTTTCCCTATTGCTTTGTTTTGATTCCTTTATTTCACTGTTAAAAAATTATCTCAAAATAAAAGATCACTCTAAATACCTACGCTAAATACAAGGTTGTTTTTACGATTTTGATTGTCACATTAACGTGTTTCTCTTCTAGTCTAAAAGATCACGTACCAAAAGTTTTATTTGTCTTCTTGGAGTAATCTGATTTTATTGAGAAAGAATAAAACTTGATAAGATTAGGTCGGAGAAACGTGCTAGTCATATCGTGTTAAGAGATCAAATAACACTAATATGAGGTATAATTAATGTTTTTGGTTTGGGTTACTCTAGATCTATATAAAATAATTAAAAAAATTGTACATCGAGTGTTAAAGGAAGGTGAGGACAGTTCTTTATTTTACTGAATATTGACCCTAGACATGTAATTACAAAGGACCTCGAAATAAGGTAGTGAATTTCATGAAAGCAATTTCGGAAATGCTAGTAGAAAAAATATGTGAATATAAGTTTAAACTTTCATATGATTCCCGCAGAGTCAAGTCTAATTAGCAAAAAAAAAAAAAAAAAAAAAAATATTCCGTGCCTTTATATACTCAAAATATAAAATGTTTCATCTATCTATATATATATATATATATATATATATATATATACACATATATATATATATATAGAGAGAGAGAGAGAGATAATAGATATAGAAACATGTACATATATTTATATAAATGAAACATTTGAATTGCATTGGTAATGAGTGTTTCAAAGGGTCAACTATGAAGCTCGAAGTAGAATCATTAATTTATTTACCAGCATGATAAATTAGTTTGCACTTTCATGTGTAAAATCACATGAAAATCTGCTCAAAAAGCGTAATAACAGCCAGTGAAAAGTGATAATTCTTGCAAATTCCACTCTGATATCCCTTCGAGTTTTACACATAATGATACAGAATGAATTGTATTTAAATTTGCTCTTCTTGCTTCATCATAATGAAACTTTCTACTTACTGGATTTTTTTTACCTACAGGGTTTACATATAAAATTAGATTTTGCATTTATACAGCCCTTCCACCACTATCGCTGACGTCTACGAAATTCTGTGGCCCACCAGTAACCGAGTGGATATAACGCTTGCACTGACGATATGACGGGCTGGGTGCATGGAGTTTCATGAGTTTCTTTAACATGACTACAAGACGTTTCTCAGTGAGTTAGAATGGATGGATACGTGGATAATCTTCCAGATAGACATCCGTTCTAATGCACTTGGCAATTACATATGCGTTGGAATAGTTAATTAATAAAGTTACAAAACATAAAATTCTCTACCTGATTTTGAACGACTTTGTAAAATTGAAATTCATGCCTAGAATCAGAAGTTTACAGTACAAAGCTTTAAATCGTTGTTCTCAAACACCATATGTACCGTTAAGTTCCTCATTACATAATACTTTTGAATACTTGACATGAAGTGACTAACTCCTGGAATATTTCTTTTCAGTTTAAATTCCAGCGACAAAAGAAGATACCGAAACTTTACTTCGAGGAATTTTCCTTCTACGATTTAGCGACGGATTAGTCAAACTAGTTTACATCAAACTGGTTATAAAAGCTTTACTTCCTGACATGTAATATATTTGGTTTAAGTAAGCCATCTTGATTATGGTGCTTTAAAAATGAATCTCTCTAAATTTCGGAACACTTTCTAACGTATAGAACACTGAAATGTATTCGTAGCTTTCATCTCCGATACAAAATCATGAAACAAAGCCTAATTCGAGCAAAGGGAAAGAGGAAAAAAATAAAAAAGGTTACACATGTTTAGTAACTTTTATTCGTTAAGTTTATAAGATCTAACCTTTTTTTTTTTTTTTTTTTTTTTTTTTTTAGAGTTGTGCAGCACTGATGATAATCTCTGCTAATAACTACTCTTTATCGCTTAAAATGGGTCCACTAGCTACCAAGCATTAAAGTCGATGAACATTGGTAGTTCGACCTGGGTTCGATTCCAGGAAAATGGTCTGCCTGCGTGGGCATTTTCGTCGTTTTCGTCGTCTTAGGAAAAGTAAAAAACAATTGTTATAGGTACTGATTCATTTCATAATCTTTGGTTTTTGTCATCATTAAAGTTTTCAGAGAACGTAATGCCTGTAGAGTTCAGTAACTGAGTGATCATTACGGCATTCAGCGTCTGTATGACTAAAGTTTCAATATCATATTTCCATCCCCTGATTTTATTTCGTATTGAGAACTCAAATATATGCAACTTACTCTTCAAAAGGTTTTCACGCAGGTATCAATAGCTAACAAGAAAGTTCTTAAAATTATTCGCGATAAATAATACGTACTAAAATTTTGATCTGATAGAATAATAATAAAAAAGCCGGGGAAAATGAAAAAATGAAATATTTGTCTTGACTCAAGTGGTATTCTTTTGAGATATCCAGAACATTAGGATTTGAATCTATAATTGTTTGGGCAAAATCTAGCAATATTTCAACACTTATGGTTTGCAGCTTATAGTCGCATTTATCAGTCATCATTTTAATTATTATTTATTAAGGAGATACTGGAAGCCCCATTTAAACGCTACACTTTATGATTACAGGACTTAATTAACTCTTTCACGATCAAAACCCTCAAGACGGCTTGTCATTCATTCTACTTCCTAATTCATTTCATAATGCTTGATTTTTCTCATCATTCAAATTTTCAGGGAACAAAATACTTCTGGGGCTCAATGTCCTCCCGAACGGCCAAGATCTCATGAGCTGATTCTACCCTTCTCTTGAAGTTCACAATAGCCTAAGTGCAGCTTCCCAAATGCATTGTATCAGTTGATTTTTATTGTGGGCTGTCTTGTCCCAAAAGGATGCTTTTGTGATTGCTTATCATTAGGTTGCCGCTGTAGTGAATATACTAGCTTAGTATTTTACTATGACAGTACCTTCGCCGGAGGGCCCAATAATACGAATCCGGCTCCTACGGTCAGAAAGAGCAGCCTATGCTGTCCGGAAGGACGTGACTTAGGCTAACTGAGTGGGCTAACGCTATAGCCAGTAGACCGAGTGGGCTAACTCTACGGCCAGGTGACGTCGTGTACACTCAGTAGCTAATGCCAACTCTGTTCTTAGGAACAAGATAAGATATCATTTGAAACTTTCACATTTCTTTGTTCGTTAACGAAAGGTGGGATGAAATTATAAATCTGAATTGGAATTTGAGGCATTTTGGCATTTTAAACAAACACGCAAATGATGCCCTTGGCCTTCAAGGGGCTAAGTAAAGAACTTCAAGGGTTAAGAACGAAAGCTTTGCCAAAGCAGGAGTGACTCCGTTAAACCGAAGAGGGACGAACACGAAGTTCACTTTATAGAGGCTATCATTTCAGCCTTAGTACCTTTTCAATACCCGCAAAATATCTGTTGAGCCGGTGTCGAATGTTGAAGCACATGTTTGCCAAGAGTTCAAACTTTTGTAACACCTCTTTTTTCCGAAGTATTGATATAGATCACATCATTGATCCGTGTAAATAGATTAACTAATGATTACTTATTTTGAATGAACATATATATATATATAGAAATCTGAGCTTAAATTATCGCGAAAAGTTGTCAAAAAGAGCGAATCCTGTAAGTTATTTGGTTTTGTAGCCGCATTCTTGAATTTCCTGTACACTTGGCAATTTTTTGTCGAGGAATTTTCCTTCTACGATTTAGCGACGGATTAGTCAAACTAGTTTACATCAAACTGGTTATAAAAGCTTTACTTCCTGACATATGATATATGCGGATTAAGTAAGCCATCTTGATTATGGCGTTTTAAAAATGAATCTCTCTAAATTTCGGAACACTTTCTAACGTATAGAACACTGAAATGTTTTCGTAGCTTTCATCTCCGATACAAAATCATGAAACAAAGCCTAATTCGAGCAAAGGGAAAGAGAAAAAAATGAAAAAGAAAAGAAAGAAAAAAGAAGGTTACACATGTTTAGTAACTTTATTCGTTAAGTTTATAAGATTTAACTTTTTTTTTTTTTTCTATCATACAAAGTGAGACCGGGTGACTTCTCGTACAAAGATGAAAATGAGTACAGCAGGGAAGTGTGTAAATGGCCCTTTTATTTATTTATATAGGACAAAACAGTAAATGTACGCTATACTAGCGAAATCACGCTCTGTCTAAACTATTCATTTCACCGGTTTAAATAATCCCTTTGACCCGCTTAATTTGCATGTTTTAAAGGAAATACGAAGGAAAATGGATAATTTAGAAACGATACTAAAATTAAGACAACTGGTTAGTGAAATAAGTGAAACCCTACAAATTAGACTGGATCCTCTCAATTCAACTGACTATATTTCAATTTTCTTGATACTTTATACCACTGTGATTTTTTTCTTTCCAATGATCTGTGGTGTTTTCAGAGCTTAGCAATATATGTCAAATAACGAGAGGAAATGTAATTTGGTTCCAAAATATGCTTATATTTCATAAAAAAATATGTAAGGAATGTAATGTAAAGAATAAATTTTATATATTCTGTTTAAAATTGATTTCCAAACATAACCATCAATGTATAAGATATTTAGAAAAGCTTCAACGAAATATATCCTTGTCTTTCGGTCTGATGTTTTTTGGTGAATTATCTTTCCAACGCGCAACTAGAAGCGTAGGAGGATTCGACATATGGAGAATTTTAATTTGTTTATTGTCACTTCCCGAGTAATAATTGCTATCAGTTGATCATATAATATTTTTAAATTATCGAATACAAAAACAGACGACAATAACTTGAATTTGAAGAACCAAACTGATGTGTATGTAATAAACTCAAGGAAATAAAAGCTTCTTTTGTCAAATCAATTTTTTTTCAATTTTGCTTTGGGTATTTCATATGAACATTTTCAAAGTAGAACATGAGCACACATATAAGGTTGGTTTTATACGTATAATGTTGGTTTTATAATCCTTAGAATTGTCATTGGGTAGCCAGGACTTATATGAGAAATCCAAAAACTAATGATCTCTCATTATTTGTGCCAGCTTTCCTCCTTCCCTACTGGGAATTGTCTTTGCATTTCCTTTCTTCTTTTCTTTTCGTTTCCTTTTTCCCGAAGAATAGTGGAAAAATAAGCCTCGGACTGTAGGTTATGTTTCGAAATTTCCTATATTGCTTCAGGCAGTAGTACCTCAAGTGTTGTGTAATTGTTAACAAAATTATCACTGCTGTGATTCCTTTAACAATCAGTAATTTTTGATTTTCTTCAGGTTCTCAGAAAATAAAAATTTCAAAGGCTTATTAATGCCAAAAGAAAATATATTTGCCCTTAAGCTAGAATTTTAAAAAATAGGATTTGTTTATATTTTGATATACATAAATATAGAAAGCACGAATAATCAGAGTACTACCTTGCATATAATTAGATACTTGTTTTATAATAACAACAAACAAAATAAAAATTTAACAAAGTTTTCTAATCCTAAATTATTGCAACTTTAAATAAAAAAATAAAGTAACTAATATTTTTGATAACGTAGCTAAAACATAATAATTTGTTTATTTATACATATTTGGTCTTTATGTACATACGTCAAAACATTATAGGTTTTTGAAAAAGGAAACGTAAAAATTCAACTATGCTTTTGATGGGTTTCGAATCCCGGATCTTCTAGTTGCTAGAGCTAGATGTGCTATCACTAACACTACGACAGCATAAGATATTTTCTCACACAAATTTGCATAATTTTCCACTCGCATCGCTAGACGTCAACGGCAAAGTTAAATAATAATAATAATAATAATAACTCTAACTTCTCTAAGGAAAAAATGATATTTAGGGAAATTATAAAAAAAAAAAAAAAGAAAAGAAAAGAAATTTCATGTCTTTATTTTTTTTTTTTTTTTGTCTCCATTCTAGTCATTAATTTTGTTTCCTGAATTACTGAAGATACCTTAACAGATTTATTATTCCTTAATAAAATTTGAATTCTTTAGTACAGTATAATTAAATAATGATTACCTCCATTACTTAATTTTTCAATTTAAACCTGTTATTAATATAGTTATTTTGTTTAGAAAATGCTTATTAAAATCTTATGTCAATATCCAGCTATCATTATTTTATGATTTATATATAATATTGTATTTAAAAAAAGAATACTTCAGCCTAGCTCCCAACATCGTAGATGCTTCATTGACACTAAAAATACACTGGAAATTTATGCATATTCATCACGACTATAGCTTATTTCTTATTCAGTTTTAAGTCATTTATTGCTAGATGAATGAGAACAGCTTCGAGCATGGTTATGATGTGCTATGAAAATGAACTCGATATATTAATACAAGTCATAGGATTTATTAATGGTTTCCTCTTTTAGACAGAGTCCCTCGCATTTGTTATGCATATACTTTTTTTTTTTTAATTTAACTGGTTCAGCATTAAGTATTTTGTTATCTCCTCGTTCTGCCAGACAACGAAAATGAAATAGTTAATTTTTTCATTCAATTCACATTTCATCATCTATGTTTACAGCATAAGTTACTTTCCTGCCTCTTATTTATTTCTTTTTTATTTTGACATATTTGCTTTTTTATTTACTTTTCATTTTTCTCTTTGAAAAAGGGACACTTTATATATATAATGCTGAAATGTCTTAAAACTTATCATAACTACACTAATTAGTTGTAGAAAAGTGCTTTTAAAGTCATAATTAAAGAATTTGTATGAATAATGCAATGTGGCTTTCATACATCCACGGGATTAACTTGGGAACTAATAACTTGGAAACTAAACAGCAAAGCTATTTAAAATATGCATAAAATTTCAGATTTTCATCATGTTATGTACACATATTTATGCCTCTTAAACGACAAATAAATTTAACTTTATATCTTAAGGAACGTAAAGATTTGTAACATTTGTCTCTTAATAAAAGTAAAAACTTGCAAGCAAAAGTATAAAAAAGAAATGGAAATATCAGAAATAATAGTTTGACGATAAAAAACAAAAACACAGACTATTGAAGTTTTCTGGTTGCGATCCTAAGTAGATCAAATACACTCCGATACTCCGTAATAAAAATTTCCACACTATATTGATTTTACAGTATGTCATTATAATATATTTTATGCGTGTATCTGCGGTGCATAATTTTCCACATTTGTCATCGAGAGTATATTAGTCAATGCTGTCTAGAACTGTTAGAGAACATGGGACAGATGCGCTTAATATTAATTAATGATAATAGTTTGTGATCATAGCATCACATGATCACGTTCCCTATCGATTACCTTCGCGCAGGATCTTCCAATGCAAAGTGCATTAATAAAAATTCTAAAGCCATTTATGGTTTTATGATAGAATATTTTATTAATTAAAAATCAAGTTTTAATATTTTATGTTCGTTATTATTAATGGAAAGCGTATTAACAAAATATGTGATCACAAGTCCTGTTTTCAAGGATCATAATAACTTTGTAACATAAGTAAGTTTGTAAGTGCCATATATCATGAATATTCTCATCAGACATACTTGCTGACTTATTGTGAAAAGTTTTAAGCATTTTAATAAAAAATTATTTTTCTTGCGTATTTTAGTTAGTTATCTTTGGTTGAAGAACACAACAGGAAACAGCTCAGGTAAAAAATTGAGTAACATAGAACACCATCACGTATTTGCCAATACACAAGATTTGCCCACAAAGTAGCCAGACAAATTAAAAGAACAAGTAATAAAATGAACAAATGAAAGAATAAATGTATGTTGAAAAGACGTGAGATCTCATCTCTTGTTAAAGCCATTTTAAACCGGTCATTTTGTTGTTTGCATGTCAAAATTCCGGATTCATTCTCATTTACTGAATAGACATTGTACAAAAAATTTGCTTCGAAACTGAACAAATGTTATAAAATTAAATTTTGTTACAAATTGAGTAAATCTTACAGATGATTCGAACAGGATATCGTGAGGCATCGTTATCAAGAACACAAGTGTATGAGTAACACAGCCACTTTAAATATATGAGCGAAATCTTTGAAAATGAACCAAAGATAGGGAGCCTTTCAACTTAAAAAAAATGTGGAAAATATGGAGAAAAATATTTCTTTATTAAACTCTGACACACGTGTAACATCTCAGTAATTTTCATACATCCTTGCAATAAACAAAGAATGCTGTAGATTAATTTTAACTGAGAATCTCAAAATGGGGAAACTTTGGGTTTGAGTTCTGCCTTGGAATTTGACAGAACAGATAATCTTGCTGTGAAGATCTGCTGAGATCTGATTTGTTATCTGATCTACGAGACAAGATAACAATTTCTCACAGTGTATCACAACGGGAGATGAGACCTGTTGTGAACAATCTGACCCAACAAAAGGACCCAACAAAGTGCACAGTGTGAAAAACGGTAAAAAACAAAAAGCATAGATGTCTAAATCAAAAACTCGGGTGACACTGATTTCATTTTTGATCATAAAGGACTTATACTTATCATAAATATGTCCCTGAAAACCAATAAATTAGTCAGAATTTTTACGTGGAAGTGCTTTGCTGATTAAGAAAAGTATAAGAACAAGTTTGGAATGAACATTTTGATTTAAAACAATGATTTCTTTTACACGATGATGCTAGGCCCTATACAGTACAGCAGTATCTTGCTAAGCCTTCATTTGCAGTGATAAAATTACCCACCATATTGTAATCAGCTGATTTTTTTCCATTTTTATGCAGCTTAAGATGACCATAAAAGATCCAGATTTGAAAACGTCTCGGATATAAAATCAAATGTTACGCGCATTTTGCAAGCAGTTAGTTCCAACTCCTATAAATAGTGTTTCTATGACCCAAAGAAATGTTGGAAAACTTAAATAAACTTCTCTCGCGATTAATTTCAAGGAGAGAAATTTATTTAAAGGTTAGTACTATTTTACTTACTCATAAAAATTTTCCTGTTACGTTATGAGTGCAGCTTCTATATTACTATAGCGATTTTTTACTATAGTAATATAGAATACTATTTATTGTTAACAAGTTTGATCAATTCAGAACGTGAAAGCAGCGCTAATTGTGTTCCTTAAAGATTTTCTACAGTCATTTATTTTCATACGTAGTCTTGACGTTATTGGATGTTGCTGCAAAGAAAGAGATCTGTGACGTTAATTTATAAGGAATAACTAGAAGCCCAATCTAGAATTTTAATTGAATGTCCGATCTAAGTATACAAGGATTTGTAATCTGAAGCGCTTTAAGGATTTTCATTATCTGGCAAACTCCGCACCCCAAAATGGCCACTAATTAGTTTCTCTCCTTCTTGATAGGCGCTGTCTTAAATTCCGTGTCCTGGTGTGTTCTGCAGTTGCGTCGTATGTGGCTTTCAGCACCACAATTCCAGAATTTTACGGCTGGTTTCTCAACGCTCTTATTCCATCTCAAGGTACTGACTTGTCTGGTAAAATCGTCTAGACGAACAGTCTCTTGATCATCTAGCTCCTGGACTTGTGAAGCTCTGATTGGGTGGCGGTCTCTACCAGTTGCTTGCTCAGCAGAATCAAATTTCATGGCGAACACCAGAGCGCTTTTTAAATCATTGGCATCCGCCTTTCGTAGACCTTTCTGTATTTTGGGATGCCGTCGATGAAATACTGCAGGAAGAGGATTTTCTTTGTTTCTGTCGGGCAGTCCGAGAAGGCCAGATGAGGTAGCATTTTAACATCTGTGGTGAGGTCCCGGAGTGTTTCCGTAAGCTTCTGTTGACGGGATTTAAAGCCTGCTATAATTTTTCTCGTCAAAGCGGAGTCTAGCGCGCCTGATAGAGATTATCCCATACAGGCGGTGAGATGACAGGCCTTAGCTAGGGAATTCCATCCAATCGCGTCCGCCACTATAGAAAGTTGTGCTGTATAAACTTGCCTGCCAGGAGGTCTTACCATCATAGGTGGATAGCTTCAAAGAGGAAGGAGAAGGCATTCGTAAAAATTTAAAGCCATCAAAGAATTGTTTCCTCCTGTCTCTAAGAATTTTCTTTGATGTCCCAACTTTATTGGCGACAGCAGCAGAAACCCTGTCGCCAATTTGTTGTTCCACGGCAGAAAATTCCTCTTCTTTTTAATCTTTGACAAAAGAAAGTCTGTAATCGATCTGTTGTTCCATGGCAGAAATTCTTTCTTCTAATTGTTCTTTGACAGAAGAAACTCTTCCTTCAGTTTGCCCCAATTTATTTTCAACCGTGTCTAATCTGCCTTCCATAGCTCAAATTTATTTTATATTATGCAAGTAATTTCTCTTTTCATTTTTCCTTGACCTGCTTCTTAACCAACATCCATCTTTACTTGAACGGCTTTCATCTCCTCTTCAACGGATTCTTGGCCCCTTTTCATCTCCTCTTTAAACGCAGCAAAGTCTGCCACCAACTGCCTTAATTGTTCTTCTATTGCTCTTGTCACTGGCATTCAACCCCACTCCTGACACCGAAAAGTGTTGCGTGCATACGGATTCGTAACACATTGAATGCACGAGTCCGATAATATATTAATAAATTTGTATCAAAAGGAATATTTCAGAACTGGAATTTTCCACAGAAATGTTCGTACAATTGTTCACAGTATCATGCAGTATAATCAGTAGTTACGCTACAATCTACTAAAGACGTTAATTACAACTCAATGTAAAGAGTATCTTAAGAGAAAGCTAACTTGAAAATCGCAGTTCACGCGAACCTAAACAAATCGCAACAACAGTAGTTAAGCAACTGAGAGTAGATGTTATCTGTTCGGCCTTAAATAGTTTTCAACCGGCTGGTCGAGATCATTCTAGTACTTTCTGCTTGCCAAAATTTTTGGAAAGCAAAAATAGTGTAGAATTACAGTTATAGTTAATATAGTACTGAATAATATTGAATAGTTACATTTATTCAATTTAAATACAAATTGCTGAGATATCCGTTTACTCAATGTTAAATGTACGTGTATTCTTACTTTTCTGCCATAGCGTTCTCTTTAAATTTGTCTCCCGGTGCATTGCACGGGGAAATACAATTTTAATTATAATTCTATTAAAATTACCTATCTAAATACAAAGTTCGTAACAATACAGAAGCTAAAATTTTATCTGAATGCTTGTTTGAAATATGTTAAACAATTCTGTTTCCGCATGTTCCCAAAGCTCATGTACATAGCCACGGGTTCTAGACCAATCATCTTCTAATGCTAAACCAATCCTTTGCTAATCATTGACCATTAGTAGTTCTCAATAGGCCAATATAACTTGAAAGCAATTGGGCAAGGAAGCAGTGGGACCTGATAGGTAATGAAGAGTTATTGAACGTTGGATGCAACGTCGGTCTTGCATTGTCGTGTCGAAATTCAGCAGCGGGCAAGCCTTGAAGGTAATGGGAAACAACAAGTTCCAAAATTTCAGAGATGTAGCTTTGGCTGTCGAGCGTTACGGCAGGTGAGTGTGAGAATAAAATATCCAGTTGCATATTAAACCATAATTTCAGGTAATGCAAAAAGCAAAGTTCTTGAAATGTGTCACTGTGGTGCCACCAGACTGATACGAGTATCGTAGTGTTATAAGCAGATTCGAAGTCGCAGGCACGGAATGTACAGCTTAATTTTAAGTAGTCTCTCAAATGCCTGAAGTTCTTTTTCTAAGATTGTGTTGAAATATCTTACATTTTAGATAAAATCTTTTCCGTTGGAGAATGTGATTAAGTTTACAAAGCCTGATTGAATAATTTTATGTGAACTATCTGCAGTTCTAATAAACGTAACCGCAAAACTACTTTAAATAATCAGGCTTTGCGTTTTTATAGAAATTTAGCAATTTTATATTTTATACATATTTGCAGTTTTAATTACTGATCAATACTAATTTATATGTTTCGTGTTAATTCAAATATACTTTAGTTTTTACTGTCAAATTAAGAATTATACAGATAATTTCTTACTTTTTCCTTTTATTGTACATATGTATATATATATATATTAACCCTATGCAGACTGTTTTGGTTAATGGCAAGTGCGCATGTAAAAGGCAATGAAAGCTTAAGGATGACTACATTTCTTTTTACTACTGAACAATAACTATTTGCGAAGCAGGGTTTAAGGAAAGATTCTTTAGATTTATTTTCTTTCATTTTTGTATTTTTCCTTAACTTTGTCCTTTAGGTGTCAAACAGACTAAATTTCTTTTTGAATATTATACATATATTTTTGCTGCTAAAGAAAGCTCAAAACTCAACATTATGCATATTGGCTTTCCGTGTATATATAAAGCACATCGTTATGATACCTGAGAAACATCCTTAAAGAATCATTATCCATTCAAATGCAAATGTTTTTTTAGGTACTTCAAAAGCATTGTTTTTATAATCGAAAACTGAATAAAAGCCAGTGTAATCTATTTGATTTTAAAATAACAAAAGTTTAAAGAAACTTGTTTAAGATTCCTTAACTGAAAACATCCGTTACCTCTGGAAGTAATGATATGTACTTGGAGGTAAGATTTATAAAATTCTGGTCAGGAAGAATCATTCGTTTTATATAACATTTATACCATCATCGGTATTAAGCATAGTAAAATAGATTACTTATATACAAAGCGTCCAAAACAGTCTTTGCCCGGATGTTGTTTTCGCAACCGTTGGTTTTAGACTAATACTTCCAGTTACAAAATTCTTTTAAATGAATCAAATATTTGCATTTTTTTTTCATTTTTATTAAAAAAATTTTAAATTGCGATGCCTAGGTTTGTATGTTCCCTAGGTCCCTGTATTTACACTTAGGAAAAGTTTATAATTATTATGAAAACCTGATATTAAATTTTGACTCTGTAAGATAAAAATCGATCAAGACGTTAATATTAAAACATTATTTGACACTACTTTCAACTTTCCTTGAGGGTTCGGATAAAAAATAAATTAGAATAATTTTAAGATGACGTTTCACTTAATCTGCTTTCCAATGATATTTTTTTAAATTGCATTTATTACGCGAAGTGTTACAAAATAATAACTATATTTTGCAAACTAAATTAATTTATTATATATATTTTTTGTATGGATAATATCAACAAGATTCATTTCTTAAAATAATATTTAACTTTATTGAAACTTACAGAATGTTATGCGTTAGGAATTTGTTATCAATCAGCATTTTCTCTACAAATATTACAATATATATGTAAGTAGATACATCTTTTGTTAAGGTCAACAATTATTCAAATACCTTCAAAAATCCAGTCTTGTATATTATCATTCGCAAGAATTTGATGCAGTATAAATCATTTCACTTAAATATAACATTAAAAATTAAATAAGGGGCAGATTAGTAAGATATGCGTGAGTAAAATTTAACTCGCCCAATTAGTCAAGCAAAGTAAAACTTTAAATTTTAAGGAGAAACTGAATAATTACTGCCACACTGAATACAGCACTTCTGAGAACAAAAATTTGCGATAAATATCTTGTTTCGCAATGAATTTTAACACTTGCCAGGTAGCATGAATAACATTTGTATGTTAGTTACAAAAATCGCTCACTTTGTTAAGATATGTAGCCTTTAAATTTTAAAGACATAACAAAAATTAGGCTTTTCGAAATGGCAATATTTTTTAATACTGGCTGTATGCCAAGCCGTAAGAAACGGCAGTATTTCTGATTAATGAACTTAACCGCATAATGCAACCGGACGAGATAACTGGAAATACTACACTAATACTGCTGACGTTCTCTACGCCAAAACCTACTAGCCAGGAAACGAAGACTGACAAGAATATGCTGGACGATGCAAAAGTCGCTCCCAAACTTTAAAAAATTGTAGAAGTTCCAAAATGGATATTGATAACACAGTGCCTCTATGAATGGAAGTCCTATGCTTTTACATGTGGAGATAAGCTTTAATAAGCAAAAATATTTTTTTTTGATTGAAAATTTCTTCGCAATTTATACTTACAAAATGATTCATAAAGCGTTTAAAGAGACTTCTCTAAATGTTCATGAACCTAAAAATGCAATAATCTTCTGCTTGATAACTTGATTTCGATAAACTGCAAGCGTCCACCAGCATGAAAATGGACTAAGTCAGGAGTAAAATGTTGCAGTCGCCTGCAAAGAATGCGAGAAATATGGCACGGGCATCAAATTTATGCGCTGAGAAATAATGCTAAGTCATAAAAATTCGTTCTGCTTTTTAAAAACACATCTCCACCTTGCAAACGGTTTTTAAGGTAACTGCATAATCTACAAGTGGAATTTCAAGTTATACTACTTTTCATGAAATGGGTGTATCATCTATTGAAATAATTTGCTATTAATACAAATTTGGAAATTTACACAATTTTTGAAAAATTGATGTGTATTATTTTTTTTTTTTTTTTTTTTTTTTTTATTTTTTTTTTTTTACTTGGAAATTGCATACACTTTTGCCATGGCCTTTATATGTTTATTCAGTTGCGTATGAATTCATATATTATTTCTTCTAAGATAATACTAAAAGAAGGGAAAGGAGCAACGAAAATTTTGCTAACTGAAATAAGAGTATGTCATAGCAGTGACTTATTAGAAATATACTGTAACCGCTAGTCCAGCTTATTTCTATCGTTTTGCTAAGAGAAAAAAAAATAAATTACTGTTACTAATTCGTTATTTAATTACTTTCACACATTTTGAAGTAAGCTGAGAAATAATTTCGAAATCTCTTGTCTGATGATATTCAGATAAATGCTGATTAAATTACATAAAAGGCAATAATATCCTCCCTTTTTTCCGAGCGAAATAATTGCAGCGTTCATTTACTTTACTCTAATAAACATACACAATAAATAAATTAGTATAGAGATCTATATTGTTTTCATAGAAGTACGTAAGAGTGTTAACTTATATTCTTCATGAAATATAATAAAAAATAAAATTATTTATTAAAATTTCATAATGTTAGAATAGCACACTTTCAAAACTACTTATAAAAAATCTTTCCACGCATTCAAAACAAAGTTTTACTGAATGAATGGAATGCATACACCACAAAAGTTCGAAAAATTGTTTGTCAAACTTAGAAAATTTCGTCATTTAATTATGGTAGTAATTAACTCTCATTATCTTTAGTAAGTTCAGAGGAGAGCTGTATAAACGTTTAAAACGTTTGTGAGAGTGATAACGGAGGAGTGCAAAACTAATGTCATTGCTATTAAAGAAACGCTGTTTACAGCATCATATTATCCTGAATTTGTATTGACTGAGCCCTCATTCTCATGTTTTTGAGAATGTTTCCTTTCACACTGAGCAACTCACGCACTTCTTAGATGCTCTATGCACTGAAGATAATCCTCTTATTCAGCGTATTGTGCAGACTTATTTCACGAGGTGTGACAGCTCTTATCACCCGTTCCAGTCATTAAATGCGGAACATTAAGCTGCTCTTTCCACCTACTTCCAGACATCCAACAAGGGAAATAAATTTCCAACAGTGCTCTTTGTCGACGGGATAAAGCAGCTTCACGGAAAAGAACACAAATGCAGTGAAGAAATCGGTTAACTGTTATTCCCTCCCCAGCTTATAATGGCTGTTCTCGCAAGAGGATAGTGACTGCTTTTGCAATTGTAGTATTAATCAAAGCCCTCCGTTTTTTCCACTTCTTGGCGTCATATCATGAATAGGCTTAGTTTAGTATATGAGGACATGAAACTTATTTTTATTTCGAATTCTGTCAGCTTCCAAAATGCTTTCCATTGTATTTCATGTGCCATACTTTTTAAATCTAAGAAGACTTCTTTTCGTACATAAACGACCTTCAAAACGACTTCAAAAACAATCGATTGGTATTTTAGAATAAGAGATTTGAAGAAATTACTAATTATCTGAAATAATGTTCACAAATTGACGAATTTGTACTCTGATACCGCATATGTCTTTATTAAATTAAGGGCGATTATTAAAAAATATCTGTTAGACATATTTAAGCATCTGATTTCATACATTTTATTTTCTTAGAATTAAGGCTTTTTTCTCTCTTCGTAGAAATGAAATTAAGAAATAGCTCAGAAGAAATACGGCATGAGATCATACAGCAAAAAATTTTGAGATACTGTTAGTAAACAATATGTCAGAACAAAGGAACATTTGTATCACGACATACATCAAACTTACATAAATATGACGTACATTTAGCAGTCTGGTATTGTAAGGTGTATAGACCATAAAATATAATCAAATAGCAATGTAATACTTATTAAAATGAATCGATATTGCTTCTGAAAGTAAATAGAAATCCTATTTTACGGAATTAGTGTTAGAAATCTAAAGCTTTTTATCATCAGTATTCCTGAACATTTCATTTAGCATTTTTATGGACTTGTTCTTCTACACGAGTGTTCGGCAAATTCATGTATCGAAAGAGCGAAAGGTCAGCTGTACAACGATTAAGATTTCGAGGGCCAAATTTTTTTTTAGCACCCCTATTTTTAGGACACGGTTTAAAATAGTACTAACATTTATTGAAACCAGATATTATAATAATAATCATTTTATTAATTGATAAAAATATTTTTCCATTAATATAAAAGTATCACAAAGCATGTATTTAACTGAACTTCCATTTCCTTTGAAAGTTTGGATAAGTTTGTATACCGTTGTTAGTTTTCAAGCATTATTCCAAGTTCTCATGAATAAAACGATTACCAACTTACTTTTGATAACGTTCATGCTTGTAAAAAATTGTTTGCATAAGTGTGTAATATGAAAAGCAAAGAATGCTGAAATAGCAAATGCTAGTTTTTTTTTGGGATCATATTGTTAGGTATATCTCCCGCCTTCCTAGCGTGCCTTCGTGGTGTAGTAGTGTATTCCAGAGGTCCTTGATTCGATTCCCGGCGAAGGCGTTGCTATTTTTTCAACTCTTCTGCTTCCAAAAATTACCTAATGTCTCTACAAGTGGCGCTCGAACCAAAAGGGTTGTGGATAATGACACTCCACACCCAGGATTTGGCGATTGGGTCCCCTAAAAACCCCAGTCGCCCTTTAAAAGGGGGAGTATCTAAGGTATTTCTTCCGCCTTCCTAGCGTGCCTTCGTGGTGTAGTGGTCAGCACAAAGAGCCGGTATTTCAGAGGTCCGTGGTTCTATTCCCGGCGAAAGCGTTTCTAATTTTTCATCCCTTCTGTTTCCAAAAATTATCTAATATCTCTATAATATGAATCAGAAATACAATTCCAGGTGCTGAAAATTATTATATTTTCCTTCTTTAGGTATTTCAAAGACAACTATTTTATTTTTGCTGGGAACTAAACTCTTATTCTGTTTCTCCATTTGTTTGCAAATCACGTTCAAATTTGGTGCTCTATAATTCTTTATTTTTAACTCGAGTAGCTGCATTTCAGAAGCTCGAATGTCAATATTAAAGAAAGAAAAATTCAATTCTGTTACGTCAGCGCTGAGAGATTTTTAATACAGGAACTATTTCTGAATTCCTAAAAGCTCCGTAGAAAACCTCTCCTCATGTTTAAAATCATCATTTGGAAACAGTTAATCATAAAAATTACTGTTATAACAAATTATTTTCTTGGCGATGTTTCAGTAGGCTTCGAAAATGAATTAATGTTTTTTGTGTTTCAAAATCTTAAGCAAAAGTGATAATTTGTTTCGAAGGAAAATACCTTTCCCAACATCGAAAAAATTGTGTTTCCTTTCCCTGTAGTTAATGATTGAGATTATTTAGATGAGCTGTAACCCCTACTATGCTATAAAATTTTTGGATCCACTGATAATCCTTTAGTTCAAGACAGACAACATCCTAACGGGGAAATTGTTTAATTTATAATAATAATGAAGAGAAACGTTTTAAAATAATTTTCCTTGAAAGCCAACTTATCTTATTATGCAGCAGAAAAATGTGCTGAATAAACAGATAAATTGGCATAAAAAGATAAATTTCTTCAAGATAAGTAAAAAAAAAATCCCTCTCCATTTTAACTGAGCATATTATAAATTTCCCGTGATAAAGAGCTTTAGCTACAGTGTTGATAATATTGATCACCAACTCATAACACAGCAAATTGTTTTTAAATATATGCGCACAAACTGTTTTTCATGAATGATGTAATGGTAAACAAGTATCTCGTGATTAATGTTTTTCTTCATAACAAAAACATAACCATTTCCCACTTCGGTCATATATTTTTGCCCAATTTATTGAAACAAATACTTTTATCGTGTGAAATACGATGTTTTTCCACGCATTTAGTGACATTATTTGCAATATATTTATTAAACAATGTGGTAGACGTTTCAGTGACAATAATCTTAAAAATCCTTGATTAGAAAGCGTAGACGAAATAAATCGAAGAAACAGTAAAATCTACTCTCCGCTGTGGCGGGCTTTATGTTCACAAGATTCGTCAACAGCTTTTGATAAAGCTGAAATCAAATTAAGATCGCCGGCTTGCTAATTGGTTATGTTCAAACATAATCTGATTGTTCTTTCTTTTACTGCTTTATCAGACAGTGGTAATTCTTTAATTTTTTAAAGAATTTCTATCTTAATCTTAAAATCCCATAATAGCTCTTTGGATGCATTTATAAAAAAAAATTAATGTACTCACCGTTTGTGTGTAATCTGCCTCTCTTAGTCTGTTGACTAACAATAAAGCTTGCAAATTTAACGCTGTTGGAAGATCGTACCCAATAATTAAATACAGAACTTGATTTTTCATGACTCTTTTGAAATTTCTGACCTACTAACGACTTTCGCATACCAGCGACAGGGTATTTACTGCCAAATGGCGTGTACTTAGTTTTAAATTCTCTCTCCAAATTTGATTTTTTGTTATGCCAGTTTTTCTTAATAAATAAGACACATCGTAAGGCCATTTGAGTTTTGCATAAACGCGAACGAGTAGGGGCGTTCAACTGTAAATTCAAGATTTTCATCTTTATTTTCTGTTTCTTCTTTCTAGCCATATCAATTAGGTGGTATCTAAAACCTATTTTATTTTATAACAAAAAAATTACGACAACTTATTAAATTGATAACAAAAAAGACCTATGAGATCCGCAGCCTGATAGAAAGGTATAAGTAGCTTATTGCGTAGTCTGGTTGTTCGCCTGAGCCTTTTCGGCAAGCCAGTCACTGATCACTCTTACACTCTGTCGAACAAACTATGTCTGGCTTTCTCTCGCTCAACTACCACGTTGGTTAACTAGTCGCGCCACATACCCCGCTCTTGACAGAACCGCACTCATTTGGCTAAAGAGCTACATGTGGCTCACGAGCCGCGGTTTGCAGACCACTTTCCGACACCATCAATATTGCAAATTTTTAAGCAACTTTTTTTTTTTTCTTTTTTTTTAAAGCGGAGCCACCTTTCATATGCTAGGACAAGAGTATATAGTTTATTCTCCCTTTCCCCACCGTAAATTGATACCGAACAGCAAAATTTTACTCTCAAACATAACAAACAATTACATTTCATAATCAAACTATACTAAACTGAGATTGCAAACTATGTGTTTGAATACTTTATGTGTATAATTAATGGGAGATTGTATTCCAAAATTTCTAAAATTTATCATTCACAGATTTTTCACTAGATAACAATCAATTTAGTTTTGCATGAAGAATTCAATTTATGATAAATGTTTAAAGTATATTATGATTTATTAGTTTGATTTGTAAATAGGATTTCTGTGTAATAAAACAATGATAAAAATATCAACGATTTTAGAAAGCTGCTTTGGAAGAGATGCGGAAAGAGACCAGCGTTTATTTAAATTTATAAGACTAATGTTTAAAGTCTTATTTATTAAGAATGTTCTCTGTTTTCTTTATAAACTTACGTGCAAAATGAAGATTATCATGAAATAAATCGGAGGGAATTTGCCGTTGGCAGATCTTTAGTATCCTTCCAACCCAGAGAATTTTCTATGATAGCAACAAAGTTTTGCCCAATCAATATGTAATGTATCGTTATAATTTATTCGTTAAATTAGTTTAGAAATTACATTAAAATATTTTAAGGTATTTACTGTTGATTTATCAGAAATAATTATAATCCTACCTAGCGAAATGTTATAAAATTTTCAGAAAAGCACTTACTATGGGAATAAAAACTATTTGTACAGAACACGGTGTTTCAAAATTATGAGACGAAATTTAAGAGCCGGTAGAAAACACTGGAATAATATTCCTTATTTTTGCGAGAGGTGGGAAGTTACAGAATACGTGACTGGCTCTTGCTTGCAAGCTAGAAAATATAAGTGCTCCGCAATTTCAGTTATACTGAGGAGACGGATCAGTGCACGATTGGCAAGAAAATCGAAAATCTCTTCTTGACTGAATCTTTATTTTGAATTATGCGTTCTATGACAGAAAATTATTGGTTCGATGTTTTCTACCTACTCTTAAAATTTTGCACATACTTTTTGATACGCCTTGTACAATGAGTTTTGTACCGTACTATATAGCGTTTTCAAATTTTACTTTTTAAGTAAAATTAAACATAACTTTGCATTACTTTGGCCACTTGTTTCGCAATTTTGAATTGCATTATTATGTGTAAAAATACAGATTAATGTATAAACCCGAAGCAGCAAGAAGCTGGAGCTATTCAGCAAATATCAAAGGTTTGTTTTTTCTGATAGTTGTAGAACTGCCTTGGGAAAGCTTGGAAGTTTTAAGTTGTGAACAAACAGATCTGTGGATAGGATCCAAAGATAGGCAAAATTTAGTTTAAACTGTTGTAAGTTAGAATTCAATGAGTGTTTAGTTTTACTATCTTTCTAAAGTAATCATATAGGAGTCTTGTAATGTATACAGTTATATTTATAATTACTGGATGTTAGTGAATTAGTAAGTGAGCTTTTACATGTTTGTTTATTTTCATGCATTAGAAATTTAGTTTGTAATTACCTTTTCCTTTTGCTTAAAAAATTATGGTTGGGATAAAAGTTTGATATATTTTATCTTTTTGAGTATATATTATATAAAACTTATTGCAGCGATAATTTACAAAACTTAACTAGAATTAAAAATATGATAAAATTTTAAAATCGATTTGTTTTAAATTATTATTATTACGAAAATCTAAATTTAATAATTTCTGTATGTATTTTGCCAGTTCTCGTGATTGTTTAAATAATACTGATTACTTTGTTAGGTACAATGAAGGACACATCTTTTGTAAAAAAGAACAGCAAACTGAATTGCTAGTAAAGCCAAACTATGACATTAAGCTTCAAAATATCACAGCTAAACAAATATGTTTCAGAATTGTATTCTAGTAAAGAGAAATAAATTATTTGTTAACTAATATTAATTATCCGACTATTTCGTAGTGCACGCAGGAAGCCCTCTGAACATCGTGAAGCAATCTATATAACAAAATTCTTGATATTTACAAATAGGAGAAACGAAACATTTCCATAGGAGGAGGAAGTATGATAAATGGTACTCACGTTTGGTCCGTGTTCAGTCGAGGATTGAAGTTGTCATTTCAATGATTTAGAGCTACAGAGCTCCGGGGTTTGAGAGCGAATGTTGTATAATACTAAAAGTTTCGGATTTAAGCTCATGACCTCGATGTGTATTAAGGTATTAAATATATTCAGGGCATTTTATATTACGATATGCATTAAATATATTCAGATGCTATATTTAAATCTCTATTATTCTGCAACGTGTCAAAAATCTCTCACAGCATTGCATGTAATGCGAAAAATAGACATCTTTCCTATCTGCAATTTTTGACACGTGTCTTCAGTTTTACCTGAGATAAACACAAAAGAATGAATTTACATTTTGAAAAGACAGAATTCAGCCATTTTTATACATTTTTCATTTCAAAGAACACAAACCTTTAGTTCAGAATAGGCGATATTCTTCCATATTTATATGATGTGCGTCTTATAAAGATATAATTTATTTATTAAATTGCTTTTGTGATATTTTAAACTTTGTAAGACTTTAATTTTGCTATCAGGAGAAAATTATAAAACAAACAAATTTGTTTTGTGCTGCTTTTAGAGTAGACAGAAGTTTAACTAAATAGATAAGCTTTATAAAATAATGTAAATGTGTTTAGCTAGAGTAGTACATACTTGACTAACCAGTTAGCCATTAAATCTACTTTTCATTATGTCACATTTTTAGTTTCTGCGAATTGCTTCATAAATATGTAAATGGTGAGTAAGCAAAAGCAGCGAAGAAGAGACTTGAATATGAAGTGCTGATTGCATTAAGTTCACTGCATCATAAACTACTCTGGTATTCAGAAGTAGAAGAATTTTCACTCTTAGTTAATTATCTTCAGTAACTGATGTACAGGTTTTAATTAAATTATATATGGAAATAAACTAATTTAATATAAAAATATATCAAACAATAGTCATAGTACTCGAACATGGTCTTGCACAAGGCTTATGAACGCAAGAAGGTCAAAAACATAGTTCACAAATTTTATTCTTTTTAATGCGCTGAAGTTACTTTAAACATATTATTGCAGCAGGGAAATGTGAGATAACTCTACTTCCTAAAATGTCGTTCCTATGTAAATCAGCTCTCAACGACACATGCTGCGATATATTAAATGTAAGTGAAATTATTCTTTACATGTTCTGAAAATTGTCAACCAGCAATTTTATTCTAGTAAATTTCTTCTGAAATCCATTTCAATATTTGGATGGGTAGTTTTCTGTTTTTTTAGATACCGTAGCCTTTGATACCGACATTAACGCCTTTTAATTCACACTATTGTTTCTACAAAAATGTAACTATACAAACTGTAAGATTATTATTATTTTAAGTAACCAGTTATTATATTATTTAGATCTTTATTATCACATTTGTTTCCCTAGCCAGAATGCAAAATTAGTTTGACAGTAGTTAAGGTGATTTCAGATTGTAGGACAGAGCGTGTTTTTGCAATTCAAAGTAACGTTACTAGGTTTCTGCTAGCTCAGTTAAGATTTCATTCGTCGTCTTTGCATTATTGTTGCCAACATTTAAAGTTTTACGCCGGTGAGAAATTTGAGTCAACTTCGCGTTAAATCGTGCCGACATTGGCTATTAGATGTAGTTTTAAATTTGAATTTACTATCACTTTAATTATATCACTCCAAGTGGTTGGCTGATTTGTAAGCAGAAGTCGGGCATTTATGTTCCAGTTCAGATTTAATAAAAATGTTTGTTAAAGCTTCTTTAAACTTTCTAGTTCTTCTCAGACGAAAAGATAATTCTCTCCGAATCTTTATAAGTTTAGGCATAGTTTATGCTAACAGAGAATCCTAAGCTCTATAAATTTAAAATAAATCTTCCAGTTGACATTTGAAACAAAATGCAAAATTTTTGTATCATACTACACTTTTGCACAAGATCTCCTTTGTATCAAATTTATTGATATATATATAACTATTACTTAAATTTCTTGTAAATATAAGTTTTAGAGTGTAGTATACTCCTAATCTTTCGTTCATTGTATAATTAATATGCGTTCATATTTTTTATCTTAAGGATTATTTTTCATGGATCGCTGTTGTCGACTACTTTCATCGACATTCCAAGAGAAACATGTGCTCAAATATTAATAGATATTAGTTTTTGAAAATAATGTATTGGCATAATATCTGAATGCGTTTGTTCACGATATAAGAATATTTCTTCATGGAAAATACATATATGTCTGTTTATGACATAAGTCCAATTTTTTCTCTCTATTTTCTAAAGGAATGAACAAAACTGCATTTCCCTTACGTGTATAATTTTGTTCAAAATAATATCAATATTTTCGCAAATTCTTAAAATAGCATTTATGATATAAATTATGGCATATAAAATATCATATTGATTATAAATATCATATTAAAGTTTTGATATCCACATCATATTCCTTGGTTAAAATTACGCATTTTATATGATTCAGATAACAGCGCTCAAGTAAATCGAGAATGCTTAAGAGGATACTTCTTTGCTGTCTTAACAACACGAATAAGAACTATTAGAATACGTTTCTGCTGTCTTAACAACATAAATAAGAACTACTAGAATTTAACATATGAGTTTGCTTTTAATGTGCTCATCCTTATAGCCTTTAACATGTAAACACAGCTCAATTATTTATTTGGCGAAGCAGATGTTATTCACATTTTTTCTGTATTTAAAAGTACACGTTAAATTTGATACTTTATGAAATCAGATTGAAAACACACACTAATGCTGTTTAAATACAATAGTATGAGAAGTAAATGTACTCAGTTTACCTCTCGTACCATTTATAATACAATTTATTCAATGTATTTATTTTTAATATGAACAAACTTTATTAAGCTCATGTGTAAATTTTGACACCATTCATCGGAGGACGTAATGTCGAAATACTGAAGACTTCTCTCTAAAAGGAAAATGTGTGTTCCTCATTAGTCTGAGAAATTCTGTCTTTCTGGTTTTCGCATAACCCGACAGAGAGCTATAGAAATTTACCCAGGAAGTCTCGTTTCATTTTTAAGTGCTTTTGACGCAGTCTAAATCAACGGCATTATCACCGAAAACTTTGCTCAATATACTAAAAATGGATTATGTGGGATGGTAACACAACCATTTTGCATACAAATTTGTTCCCATTATAGATACTAGTTACTAATATAAGTAAATCTGAATTTGAATTCAAAATATGTAGTGAATAATGTTGAAAATGAATAATGTTGTTTCTTATTGAGCAATTTTGCTTAAACGACGTCTTTCATTTGCCACTAATGTGCCTATTATTTAATTCTTCCTAATATTTTCCTGATGCAGTATGTTTAAATAATTTCCTGTAGGCGTTTGTTCTAAGTAACGACTACTGATATTTTCGCCCTTCTAAATGTTAGTGTTACACGTAAAATCTCCGTTACCTAAACCTCAATCTCGTTTTGAAAATATTACATGCCAGCTGTATGCTGAGTCGTTCCGTTGCATAGTCACTACTACGCACTAATTAACAACTTGTCATAAACCACCAAATTAAAAAAAAAAATGTTATGCTGTAATGTATACGAACAGAACAGCAGAATTGATTTAGATAGAGATTCGATAAAGTTTGTCGCGTTTAGGCTAAAATCTAATTTCTAAACAATTTAAGGTATATATAACTATTTATTGACAGCAAGGTAAGCAAAGTAACCCCAAGCAGCTGCCGACTATTCTAAAGGCTACATGCAGGATCCATCAGAAAAATGCATACAATCTTATACAGACGGCATCTGCGTATTACTTTCGAAGTTTAATTGTCTTTATAATATACAGGCTGATTCAGAATTCATCATCAATATTTGGTGGGGAGGTAGGGAATGGCAAAAAAAGGAGATTTTGCATAGGAATGCATGAGCGCATATGGAGGTTATTGCATTAATTTTCAAACGTACTCCGTAACATAACGCCTTGGTCCTTGGCCCAAATATTGATGATGAATTCTCAATAACTCTGTATAGCATGGTACTTGCTCAATATATATTGGTACTTTTATGACTTCAATATGTGGCGTATGACGCATGATAGCGAAACAAATTGACTTTAAGGTACTTTTTTGGGGGGAATGTCCTGTAGTGAAAGAATTCGGTTACAATGGAGGTCCTTCGTCAAAAAATTGCAGCGGCATGTCCGGCAGTCCCCTTGGCTAATTTAACTAACGTTCTTTAAGCAGCCGTTTGCCGTTTTGCAGTGTGTCTGGCTATTATTAGACACCATTTTGAGACTTTGAACACTTTAATTTAACCTAAACTATAATACACTATAATTTAACCTAACTTATATATATTATTATATTAACTTACAGTTAAGTTCGGTACTAACAGACAATAAAGAATTGTCTTTATTTTTCTGACTGAACCTGTATATTAGAAAAGCTATATGGTTTTTGCGCTTTTTCTTTTAATGGTGCTATTTAAAAATATAAACGTGGAGACTGCAAAGCAATATTAATGTGAATTATATAATTAAAATAAAATTTACTATCTAAATTTTTCATTACTGTTGCGTAATTATTTGAGAAAAATTATCAATATACTATTTTAAAACAAGCTTTGCTATTTTGATGAATAAACTGCTTTAAAAAAGTTATGCGACGTTAATTTTAATAGGTAAACACTTATCGTGATGATTTAAACTGACTAAATTATCTTTTTTATCAGTATAGTTGATTAAAATTTTGAAATATGTACCTGTAAATTGTGCTACCTGTTGAATTTTACTAGAGAATGGCTGCTTTTTACTAGATGGATGAATCTCATTTCCATACAAGGTATTGTACTGCCAGTTTGCTTGACAGAGTTAAGGCTGCTGCCTGATTCAGTTTGGTTCTCATCTATATTCTGCTTTTGCTCTACCAGAACGAAACGCTAGCAATTCCATTTTTCTCTACATTTCTCTTGCGCAGTTTGCTGTTCATCAGTCGAATAAATTCAAGATTCGACAATTTCCGAATATTGTTATTCTTTCCGTTATTTCCTCGCTTCAAATTCTCATTTCCCTTCTTCAGACGACATCGAAGAAGAATGTAGAAGAACATCAAAGGGATCAGAGATCTAATTTAAATGGCAAAGAATATTCTTATTTAAAATTTTAGCCTCATATTTCATGTTTTGAAATATTCAGCAGTCGCTTCTAATTTAATATTAGCTTCAAATTGAATTAACTGCTACTTCAAAAATTGCTTTTCACCTTCTGGTAGTCTGTTCGAATAACTCCTGTACTATTTTTTGATTGGTTTCTTAGTCAAAATATTTGATCCCGTAAAAAATATTCGGTATTAACAGAACTATTAATTATAAAAATTTAAAAAGTAAACAAAGTTTCATTGATAATGTTCTTATAACAAATCAAAAAGAAGAAAAACTAGCTAATTTATCAAAGCATTTTAGACAAAATATAAAGGTACATTTATTCGATTAAAAGGAAACGCTTGAACAAAAGCTCAAGTATTTAACTAGGCTAATTCTCTTTTTTTGCTTCGACTTCTTATTTGATGTTATACTTTTTTTTTAAATGACATGACAGTCGGTTGATAGCCCTCCCTATTTGTAGTGAGTTATCTTTACCTGAAAAATTTTTAAATATTCAGGAAAATTAATATGGTTTCAAATCAGGTTTTCAAAATACATAAATTAGTTGGTGTTGCAAATTGTTCATAATTTTGTCATGGGAATGTTCTAAATGAGAATGATACTGAAAATTATTTTTTTTTCTCTAGTTACATTAGGTAATGGTGCATTGCATTTGGTTTTTATGTTTCTTTGATTGCTTTAATTACCTAAATGGTAAGAAATATTTTGTATGAAGGGTTTTTTAAGTTTTTTGTTCAAATACATTATACTTTCTGAAAACAGGTGTCTCAGAAATTTAACTGTGCCAAAACCAACAACTGAACCCTAGTCCTTGTAAATAGCACTAGCTAGATGCTCAGCTCACTGGACCACAAGAATTCAGGAGAATATCTTTAATTCCTCACTATCTCCTAACACACATTTGAAGGATAAGTAAGTTTAAAAGAAAAAAAAACAGTCAATTAAATAAAGGTGACGGCAAGTTACATTCTACTATATTCTAAAAAGGATGCCACTGTAGTGTCAATAGTTATTTTGGGTTAAGGAATCATAAAAAAATTAAACTGACAATTCTGTAAATCGAACCCAAGACAACTTAACTACAAGGACACAAGGAAAGGTTATTTTTATTTTTCTAGAGATTTAAAGAAATATTTTGTCTGACTCTGTAAATATTAGAAAACAAAATAAGAAATGCACAGCCATAAACACAATCTAATATTTTAAATCAAAAGTATTATTTCAAAGAAACTTGTATTTATTAGCATTGTTAACAGCATTATTGTTACAAACATTATTGTTAGCAACATTAAATAGTGTAAACAACACTATTTTTAATAACATTTGTTAACAATATTAAATATTTCTAAACTTTCAGGTGTAGCAAATATCTGTCGGAAAAAACATTTAAGCAAGTCATTTTTGTAACTTATTTGCTTATGTAATAAAAATAATTATTGGATATATACAGCTCTTTATTGAAGCGGCAGTTATGTTAATATTCTTGTTGTGTAGTCAATTAAACTATTTCTATTTAATTAAACTTATATCAGTTATACCAAATTTCGACTACGAAACTATTATATTCATTAATTAAGGAGTTTGTTATTTATTTCATTGACTGAGTTTATCGTAAGAAAACTTCTAAGTGAGTTCTTAAATATTTGTCACTTATCACGGGTGGAGAGACAATGGCATTAGGTCAGAATTGATTATTGTTTGATTGAAATGATTGGGTTTATTTTTAATTGTTAATTGATAAATTTGAATCCGCGTAGTGATACTTCGTGCTTAGTTACCAACTAGGTAATGTTTTGTACCAACTAATTTAGAGTACCATAACTTTTGAGAAATTAACAGTCGTAAGAAAAATAACATAGTAATTCACATATACCTTTAGAAAAGTCTCTTCCGCCTCATTTGTACTTAAAATGGCATATTGTGTCCCATAATAAAATTATGTAGTCTACATACTTCAATGTTAGTATGAAATACCTGAAACACTGACCTGTCGCAAACGTATAATTACTGTTATGGGAAATTGTAGCAATTTGTTTTAGTGGTACTGTTGATATAAAAAAAAGCAAAAGAAAATACAGAGGAAAGAAATCTCGTTAAATTATTAGATGTATAAACGTGTTTTAAGGTGCTTTTGTGAGACGCTAAATTTCTCACTCAAAATCAAAATCATATACTAGCAACTGGTCAAGAGTACAAAAAGGTAAACAAAAGTTGGCTTAATAGCCGAGCACACTTTTAATAACAGTATATGAAAAATAGCAACATGTAAGGCAGTAACAACATGTAATCTTCCATCCATTCGTTACGAGTTTCATCAAAGTAAACACGCTGCAAAAACATATGCAGTTATCTATTGTGCTTCTTGGGAATCTTTTTGAAAAGGAATCTGTGATTTTCGTTTTGAAAGTTTGAAATTGATGATTTCGAGGTTAGAGACTAATAATTTAGTAGAGCCCCACAAGAGGATGGTTATGAGATAATGTATGTACTTTTGAATGAAAATGTGTCCCAAACGCAGAACTAACAGGTTCGAGTTACGAAGAACAGCTATATAAGCCGTTTTAAATTCTCTTTATGTAGTGGTAATGATTCAGGTAGAAAGGAGGGGGATTTCTCTTAAACCCATTTAGGAGAGCTAGGTAAAGTGAAATTAAAGATATTTTCCATTCAACAAACAGCATAGAAAGTCATTCAGCAGAGTCTGGGTGATGAAAACTGGATATGTTACGACACCCCCTACCCCGCAACCCTCCCAATGACCACTACCTACACACCTTGTGCTGTCTTAAAAGTGCTTTAAAATATATTTGTATAACCAATGTAATTAGACTTAAATCAATTGCACAAGGAAATCTCCTTATTGGAAACATTAACCCATAAAATGTTTAGAAATACACGTCATGATTATTATAAGCAATAAATTGCTTATAATAATCTGAATGAATTACGAAATTGCTGTTTCTTTTCCATTTAATTGCATTTCTCAATGGATAGATTCGTATAGTCTGCTAATGAACAGCTGATTGCGTATATTGTGCGAAGCACTCATAGCAGTGGGAAACATTTCCGTGCTCTAGGCACGAAGTTAAACATTTATTTAATACATTTCAAACTATCGATCAATATGGAGTTCCAGAATTTCTTTGTCAATAGATTGTTTATATTGCGTTTCCTCTTTCCAAATGAAAGACTATAAAGTATACTGCGACAGACAATTAACGGATTGTACCCAAAGGCATCTTTAGTAATGAGCTACTCGTGATTCAAATGATGCAGGTTCTGTACAGGGTATTCAAGAGCTTGACAATTTCGATATCTGCCGGAACAAAGTGACGAGTCAGTACAGATGCGACGAATACACAAAGGAACACATTTCCATTCTCTCAAAGGATAAACATAGCTTTTATAGAAACAAATGTTGCTTATTGCCACCATATAATTAAAAGACTCAATTATAGCCCTTAGAAATCTGCTCTTTAAGGAATTGTTGTTTATTCTTCTACTAAACATACTGCGCGAAATACCTTAGGCGAGGAATTTTAAGTATTTTACCCGAATGTAGCTGAATTTCATTTGAAATCCACAAGTCTTGTTTGCATCATAATTTTATTGTTTATTTAAGATGATTATTTATTTGAGAAGAACAGCGAGAATTTTAACTAAAAATAACCGCATGAAATGGAAGAAAATACATTATTAATTTTAACGTAAAAATATGTAAATAGTTATAAAAACTGATTGCTTAATTGCATAGGTAACACATTTAGTCGTTTCCCATTAATCCATGTTTATATGCTAATGCTCACAGATTCCTAAGCCTTTAGGAGAAAAAGATATTCTGTATCCCGGCCACTTTTGCTAATTTGCTTACAGGCTTCAACTAACTTTCACATATTAGGAAGAATGTGGTCTAGTGCTAATGACAATATAATACAGCACACATTATGTTAGACCACTCATTTGTCTCAATATTTCCGCTTTGCATAAGCAATCGTATAATGTATGTTGTGATACTAACACACTGTATACAGTGGATGATACAGATCTCAATAAATAGAACATTTACATTTGTTACCCTTTGCTGTGCAGCAAAATCTCGCTTGCCTCGAATTCGATGTGCTCAAAAATCATTTAGCGCGACTGCAAGAAGCTATATAATAGTTCCAGCTTTAGGCAAGTAATTCGTGAATATAATTTTTTTTTTTACGTCACGAACATATTTCTCTGTGTCCCATTTTCAGGTAATAATGTTAATTTAGGCACAGCTATTGGAGTGAAAAAAGCATTTTTCTGGCGACAACATACTTAGAATACTATTAATCGAGAGTTTTGGATGAAGTGTTAGAAGACATCTTGGACATTGTTACAATGATAATACTGTAAGAATAGATTAGTTTTAAGTTTTCTCAACAGTATATAAGATAAGTGGTAAAATAAATTTTTCCCAACACTTAAAATCAGTTTCAGAAGGTTTTGTGAAATGAGGAAGACCCTCTATTTTTAAAATATATTTAGTCGTACTTTAATTCTCTGATCTTCATAGTTTCAGTTCTGAGATCAGCCAACTTTTAGGCAACTAACTTCAAGAGCATGAGGCAGGTTTCAATTACACTGAATCTATTAAGCACATTTTGTTTAATGTTAACACTTTTATTACATCTTGTTCGAAAATATAATCCTGTCAAAGCCTGACACTAAATAAAAGTTAAAAGCATTAAACATTTGGATTTTATTAACACTGATGATTTTTATCTCTAATGTAAAGTAAATTTATGTAGATATATTTTTTTTTGAAATTTACCAGAATTTATAGCTATTCGTATATTTTATTGCACTTTAATAAAGCGATTTCCTTCAACAAGCATCAATTGAGGGACTAATTAACAATGTACAGCAAGGTTTTTCTATATTTTATCCATAAAGCTTAATGGCTATGTTCAGTTTTTTACGCTACTAGTTTCTTGAAGTAAAAATGTTTAATGCATTTAAGGAATTCATAAAGGTAAGAAGTTTCGTAAATTTATCCTGATTTGGTTCGTTTTCGAATTTCTAGAGTTTTCTATAAACGAGAGGTTAAAAATATTTCATACCTAAATCACATGCACAAAACAAATGTCTAAAATTATTATTTCAGTAATTTCGCTTGTCTTCACTCCATTTAGCACATCGTTCTGTTAAGCATCGGATTCTTTGTGGCTTCAATTTTTGAGACAAATATAAGTTACCTGGAGCCTAGTCTGGAGAATACGGTGGATGAAAGAGAA
The DNA here is from genome assembly GCF_044657685.1 of Stegodyphus dumicola. NCBI lineage: Eukaryota > Metazoa > Arthropoda > Arachnida > Araneae > Eresidae > Stegodyphus > Stegodyphus dumicola. The sequence goes on from NC_140781.1 coordinate 164,406,290, forward strand.
GCTGAAATCAACCTTGTGTGATGAAATATTATCGTGAAAAATAATGCGTTTTTGATGCATAAAAAACGATACCTGCCACGATGTTTTAATTTAAGGATTGTTAAGATCAAGGCAGACCTCAACATAATTCCGAAAGTCATAATAATAAACACCGAGACTCGAACAAAATAATAAACACCTGTTTTTGAGATATTATGTGGTTCACAATAATTAGCAGTGGTCCCTTTTCATCACAAAAGATGGCACGCGAAAACTTCCCAGAAGATTCGTTGAATCTTAACTTGTGGATTCAGGAGATCCTTGGTTTCGACACTAAGTTTTCTGTTTTGTTTTTCAATAACAGTGGTACATCTTCTATTACTAGCCGAGAATAAAAAATGGCATTTACAGCATCAGTTCTCGAGATATATGCCCCAGTGCTTTAATATTCCTGTTGTAAGCATCATCTTTCGCAAACATCCGATATCCTTTCGACATTTCATGCAGCATTATTTCTGCCAATTCAACATTGATACGTGTTGTCATAGCAATTCGAGAATCTATCACGTCTCTATTTTTCTTCACATATTCCTCTATTTTACGGGACACTTCTTCACTGGTCACATTAAGACTGTAAGCTGCACACAATTCGATTAGATTCTCTCCAGTTTAAGTCTTGCAACAAGCGTTATGATGGTAGCATAGGAAAGTGCTATGTCACCACATACTGCAGCCATTCATTTATGAATATTTTTTGACGAAAGTGTCTTTTCGTTTCAATAACTCAATTATCGAATAATATTTGATGTTTTCAATGTTATAAGGCATCAATCACTGACAAAACAACAGTCTCAAAAAGTCAAAATTACACTTATGCTTTTTCTACTTACTCATTCAGAGCATGACCCAATATACTCATCTTGTTTCGCCAACCCACAAGTTCTTAAGTAAGAGACTTATTGAACTTGACTTGTAGGTCACAAAGGGAAAGTTAAAAGTCTTTCATAAATTTCGGGTCTGTAAGAAGCAGAATTTACAAGTGGGACCACATAAAGTCTGGAATTAAATCCAAAAGTTTAGTGGTATGTAGAACCTGGAATAAAGTATCCGACCGGTTGTCGCCAGATGAATCTTCTCGTATTTCGTGTTATTAGAGTGGCAGCAATGTATGTATCTTTATGTGAAAAGGGGGTAATTTCAACAGATTCTAGTTAATTCCTTCGGTTACTGGACTTGAGAGATACTATATACCGTTCTTTATTCTTAATTGTAAAATATGTGTATTATTAATAAAATAACCATGTATTGTATAATAGGAAATGAATAATTAAGTTGTCTTTAACTACTTAACATTTAACTTAAATTTATTTCTTTGATGTATGTGTTAAGGGCTTTTGAGTACTTATCTGCAAGGATATTAAGCCAAATATTTTGTTTATATAAATAAACGGAGGTTCATTAAAGATGTTCGGTGAAGAGAAATTTTCATGAACTTAAAAGTGCCTTACAGCACTGATATAAACAGATAGCTCAGTACAGTTTATGTTTTTTTTTTTTTTTTTTTTTTTTTTTTTTTAACTGAAAACGGAAAGAATACGGAGATGTCTTTTTAAAGGCATTTTTAGTACTTTGAAAACATTGCTGAATATTAGGTTCTGGTAATTTCAAATTGCTATTAATCATCGTCATACATCATACTCCTAAAGTTTTTGAATAGTATTTTCCGCAGTGATTCTTTCTTTTTGTTCTCCCTTGATATCGTGTTTTGTTTTCAGACATATAATTCTTATGCAATCAGCGTCAATAGACTTTTGACGAGAAGATTTGTAAGGAAAATACTCCTCCTTCAAAGAAAAACTCATTTCTTAGCTGAAAAAATTCTTTGTTTCTAAAAAAAAACTTTCATTTTTTACTAAATGGCTATCATTAACCGACTGAATGGCATCTGAGAATTCCAACGTAAGTTTTAAGAACCAAATGTATTTTTCGATATTTTGTTCCATTTGTGTTTTTGAAACTTTGATTAAGCTTTTCTTTCTCTTTTCTTTGTATCCAAATATAAGGCTTTTGTTTTTCAATGTTTAAGAGCTAAGGAAAATAATGCCTTTTTTAACGACATCAGAAATGCATCATTTTTAAATACAGTTAATTTTCTTATACAAGCTTCAAAATTTATCTTTTGGTATATACTAAAAATCCAATTATGCCACAACTAGTATAAAACCTATTATATTATTGCATGTGAACGTTTCCTAAAAGTATTATTGTTTGTTCTCAACATGAGATAATATACTATTGCTCACTCTCAAGGAAAACATTATTTCCTTCTTAAACTGTCCTTAAGGAATAAATAATCTGAGAAAACAAAAGCAAGTTCCAGCGTTTAGTTTCTCATACTTATTTTACATTTGTTACGAAAAAAAATAATATTTCATCGTCATTGAATTTTAAGTAAGTTTGAGAAACCAAAACTGAAGTTCAGCGTTTCCGATGAGCTTAGAAACGGAGTATAGATCAATAAAAAGCTGTTTCCTGATTGCGAAAGGTTTACATGGCTATCATATCGTTATAAGTTTAATCATGTAGTCGATTGCACTAAGGAATATTGAATAATGAAATAGCATCGATAAGCAAAGGCAGGTATAAGTGTAAATAAAGGGGACACCAGATATTTACCAATAAGTGATTAGGTGCTCTCTCTCTCTGCTAACTATGTAAATAAATCAATGCCCTACAGGGCCCCGAGGGTCCCCATGCATCGCCGCACTTTTATATTCAGCTCAACGTGCACCGCAAACCCTGCCACAGCCAGCTCTACATGTATTCTCTTCAGTTTGCTCATGTTAAAAATATTACATAAATACATTTGTTCTTTGGGTCACCTGGCAGTTGATTACATTTGTCATATATTACAGTTAACATCACATTACAGTTAACTATGATTTCAATAATTATAATTCCGGTATTCACTGCGTAGTTAAACATTAATAAATCTTCTTAGTTGAAAGTTCGTGGTCATGTAAATAATGTAAAGTAATATATAGCTATTTATACCTATTTCTTTATGTTTGTAAGTTGCCGTTAAAGGATTGGGGATGCTTATATTATGTGTGTGCACACACTTCTTCGCCTTTTGTCCCTAGATTACTTATTTTTATTTGAATCTTCTTTTTTAGATGTCTATTATGTACTCCATAGTATACAAAGCTATTTAGAATTTCGTTTTTTAAAAGCAAAGTTTACGTTATGGAGCAGTAGAATAAATAGCATGTATGGTTTATCCTAAATTTTTAACAGTTATCTTTAGTTAAAAATCTACTTTACTATCCCTCTTAATTTCAGTCTACAATTTCCTACAAAAATGTAGTTTTAGAATCGAGGTTAATGCAAATGAGTAAGAGCGGTATTTAAATCGAAGTTCCACGGACTTCATTAGAGTATTACTAGCGCGCGTTTGCCACTCTCTCTAAGCTATCACTACGCTCGACCGTATCTCAGGCTCTTGATAGCTTCGCCTATTTAATAGATATTTAGGGGCCAGCTACTTAGAAATCTTGATAGCTTCGACTATATCTTTCAGTTAAACATTAGTTAAGTTTTACTTTTTATTAGAGTTCAAGCTCAAGTGGAGACTTTGCTGTACGCTCTGAGAAAGCAGTCGATTTTTAAGTTCTTATTTTGAAAAATAAAGGGTAATTAACCCTTCTTGAGTCTTAAGTACCTGTTTCTGAACTAAAGAGAATAATCGCTTACCTGCTCACGATGTTCTTACACGCTTAAATGTTAGATAAAAGGTGGGAGCCCCACAAGCGTTCCAGATCAATCCTATCTCCATATACGTAAATGTGCCATAGAGAAATGTTCTTTTCATAGATGTATGTGGGGAAGGGATTGTGTCCTATGATATACTACTTCATATATAGATCGGTGTTTACTTCATCTGTCTTGCTATCTTGAATGAATCTCAGGGTTTAGGGTAAAAGAACCACCAGTTGCCCCATCTTTTAGTATAATATGCTTCAGTATTTTTTTAATCTGAGATTACAGGAGAAGAATATCAGTTGTTATTGTGTCATGATTACTAGCTACTTCTTTTGCGTATTTATCTGCTTCTTCATTTCCAGGCGTTCTGGCCTCCGCTTTAAGCCATTCAATTATTATTTTAGTGATATAGTGTACTATGGAGGTGTTCCTTTAATCTCTGATTATTGGAGATGTATGTATTTTATATGCTATTGCATGAATGATCTAATTATTAAGGATCTGTTCTAATTTTGCATCGTCAGCTGCAAAAGCGCTTGCGCTTTTGCAGCTGACGATGGTGGTTCGGTAAAACCATCGAAACTAGTCTTGTGAAAATTTGAAAATATAACGCTGATTTTTGTTGTTTGACTTCTGAATTAGGATCTGTTCTAAATTATTACTAGTAGTAGGTTATTGTTAATGGTATATTCAAAGCCATTTTAATATCCAGTGCTTCTGCTTGGAAGATTGTGTTTTTCTTTTTCAGATGTTATTTCTGAATTGTAGGATTTTAGTTCTTTTGATATACAACAACTTCGCACCCGACTCCTGCTTCGTGTTTGGAGCCGTCTGTGAAAATTTCAGGTAAGAACGTTTCTTCGGTATTTTCATATGGATAAAATCTTAAATGGTTATTTAGTCCCTTGAATGGGGGATTTCATGTGGATGTTTTGATTCTTCATATTCTAAGGTACTGAAATGGTATTCCCAGTTGCGGAATATTTCCTAAGTTGCAATAGTTTAGTTGCTTTATTTTACGCTATAAGGAATGATTGTGGAATTTCTGAGAGTGCATACAGAGCTGCGTTTGATGATGTTCTGTAAAATCTGGATGTTGTCAACAGGTATAACCGTTGTATAGTCTACAGATTTTTCAGTTTTCACAAATTGAGGGAATGAGCCCAGATAAATTTCCAATAAATCATATTCGTCTAATTATAATAATTTTTGTAAAAAAAATTATAATAAAGTAAAGACTTTTTCTTATATTATACTGTTGCGATGGGTACATCTAACGAAATTTCACAGCTAAAGCACTACAGTCAATCAGATCTAGTTGTTAATTATGAGCTGGTTTTTAGCTTCATTAGCATAGTAGACGAGATACCGGACATAAAACCCATCTAAAACTTCGCCTTTACAAAGTTACATCAAAGAAATTGGGAAAGTGACGTGGGAAAAAATAGATAGAATTTAATACTAATTTTATTACATGATTGACTTTATTACTGTAAGGAATATTAACACATTTTATACAGAGTAGTCGATATGCGATAGACTGCAAGTAGACGATAAAGGGAATAAATTCACTTTTATTGTTAAATGAAGATTAAAGACAGGTAATATAGCATCAAACATAAAACGGGAAACACGTAAAATTTTCTTTCTTAAAGAGATTGAAAGATTTGAGAGTAAATAGAGCCTGCATTACCTGAGTGTCTTAATGGGGAAAGTATTGCAGTTTGAAAGGTTTCCAGGATCGATTTTCGATCAAGACAGGGGCTTAAGTGCATATGAATCTTTTATTTTGTTTTAAGTGGGAGCTAATTTTGAAAATTTGTAAATGATAAATGACTTGCGCATTAAGTAATGAAAACATCTGGAGATAAGAATTAAGGATAATTCCGAAATGTGGAGAAACAATGAGTTAAATAACTTGCTTCAATTACGCAGTTCCTTTTATGCATCTGAACTATAGAATGAAATGTTTACCACTTGTTGATGAACGATTGGGCTAATTTATGTAAAGAATTACTTTACCTACTGCATGTCATAGGTTACAAGAATTGATAATAGAGGATTAGGTATGCTAATTTGTGATATAACAATGATTCATTCCGATTGATATACCTCAGAAAACTGATATTTTTCAATCCATAGGATGTAGAAAACAAATTCATACGAAGATGATCAGACTTCTACATGAATTCACAATGAGCTATACATGCTATAGAAAATATTTCTTGATTTTCTATCTATTTTAATAATACACGAAGATGCACTGACTAAGCAATCTAATGAAAATATCACAGAATGACTCAATACTTTTGTTATGTTAGTTTTGTTATGTTAGTTAGTAGTGTCATAACAAGGGGATTCTTATCTCTACTTAACTGCTATATAATCTAGGCGAAGTACAGTAGAGATACTTGGAAATGAATCCCCAGGCGACCGATCCTGGAATATCCGAGGATCCTGGGGTTTTCCTCTTCCATTAAAGCACTCGAGAGGACTTTCGAGTCGCCATGTAGTTTAAATGTCTGTATTCCTCAAAGACATTAAACTCTTACAAACACACAAATCTTCTCCGGGATTCAAAATAAGTAACGAGATGGCAATGTCTTTAATGTTTTTTGTGGAGATGTAAGAAGAAAATTTTCTGCATTGTACGCATGCCATTTTTGCAAGGAATCTTTGTTGCCTATCATTGAAGTTTGTATGTGTTTATTTGCTTCTCTATCTTTTTTTACCAGACAGATAAGATATCAATGTTCGAAACTATATATTGTTGACATGATTTCACAGGGATTTACAGTCCATTCTTGTGAAAGGGAAGCTATAAATATACCTTCTAATTAGTGTTAGTATAGCTTGTAACGAATCGTGTAATTGGTACATATGGCCAATTAGTTGTTTCATGTATGAATGCTTATGTTGAGAGAATCGTATTAAAATTTTTAAAAATGACCAGAATGTATTGAAGTTATAAACTTGACCGTACACAAGTTAAAAGCTAGGTTATGGATCATGAATAAGCGAGAAATGAATTTGTAAGAATAAAAATTATTGTTCGCCTTCATTTCATGTATACTATAGTGTAGTTCCTCCTGAATCAGGGTTTATGCCTGAAAGCCTACATTCTGTATCTTATATCTGCCTGACTGAGGGCCCATTCGCCATTATATACATTCGCCATTATATAATTCGTCATTATATACATTTGGATGCAGTTCTTTTCAAGAACACTGAAGCAGAATACCTTTGACAGAAATTTCCAAGTTGCCCTTGTACAGTAATTATTGTAGATCGTAGCCTGGAGAGAAATTAACATTAACACAATGCTTTAACATCCATAAAAACAAGACCATTATGATTATTATGGTATAATTTACGGTAAAAGTATCATGTTAGACTCTCATATACTATTTCCATATTGAAAGGTAGTCTCAATATCCCCAGATGTCTCAAGATCTAATATTTCAACAGTACATCTGTACTTACAGATGTGAAACGGAGTTAAAGATCAAGTGCTCTCACGCAGAATTAATTTAATGAATGAGGAATATCAAGAGAAGAAGATTCCCATATGCTAAATACGAACTTCTGACATAAGCGAAGTAAAAATATTAAATATTTTGGAAAGTTAATTCTTTCCTAGGTTTCTTTAGAAGCACAAACTGGCCTTACTGCACTATTGAGGTTCTAAACCCTAACTGCATTAATAGTATTTCATCGAGGTTTTAAATCAATCTTGTTCTCATGACGGTACTTGCTATATGGTACATTCGGCTGAGAAGAGCAATCAAATAAGACATTAAATCTTTTTCCCTGCTTGAAAATTCAATGAAATTGTACAAGTTTCCATCTACTGCTTAAACTATTAGTAGTAACATTCTGCTGTTTAAGTTAGGTAAAACAACAAACGTATTTTGATGTATATTTTAAATAAAACTATATCGGTTTCGGAAGTGATTAGACACGGGCCATCTTCATCAAAAGCAGAAACTATTCTGCAAGGAACGGAGGAGTGGTGACCGTATGAAATCAAAGCGAAAGGATGGAGCACTGAGAACTTATTGTTACTTCTCCTTTCTTTGCAGAATATTTTGCTTCTGAAGAAGAGGGATCACTACAAACTTCCCACAAAATTAAGAGAATTTTATATAAAATTTATCTCAAAATAAAGTTTCTATTTTCTCTAATTTTATATTTTGCATTGCCATGATTTTCTTCCTATTCGAATCCTAGTATTAGTTAATATTTTAAATTATTCATATACAACATCCAGCTATCTATATATATATATATATAGATAGATAGATAGATAGATAGATAGATAGATAGATATAAATGAAGAGATAATAATTAAACTAAAATTAGAATTTGAAAGGTAAGCAATCCTTCAATAGAAAATATACAGATCAAAATTAAAAGAGGAATATAATCATTTCAAAACTGAAATAGCAACGATTAAACGAAACGAATAAAACTGATATAAATTATAAGAAATTGTTGAAAATTGCCTGCTCTTTTTCAAGGAGAAGCCGTTTCAACAGAGCCAGATCTCTGAATTACATCTAGATGATTGTTGAAAATCGAAACATTTATTCTTTTAATTTTAAAAATGCCTGGTAAGTTAATTTATATCACCTTAACTTGAAATTTCTTGGCTGTAGTTACAGATATATTGTTATTTAAAATAAAATTTTCGCATATTTATATGCATTATTATTATTATTTCATTTACATAGATATGGATTTATAATTGTAATAATGTATATATATATATATAATATTGTATTTGTAATATTATATATATATATATATATAATATTGTATTTGTAATATTATATATATATATATATATATATAATATTGTATTTGTAATATTATATATATATATAATTCGACTATTTTCCCGAAGGTTCACTAACCTTGAAATATTGTAATACCTATAGAGTCCAATTATTTACGAAACGTTATCGACTCCCATATTTTCCGAAAGATTTGGAAGATGTACAATAGCTGAGTGCAGATGGGGAAAGTTGAGATGTATTACTCTTTATATGAATGCCCGTTTGCCCGTTTCATAAAAAATAGTATCTAACAAGAGATTCAGAAGCAAATCTCTTGGAATAGAGCACGAATATAAAGAGCCCAAGTAAAGATCTCACCATTATAAATTTTATCAAAAATAACTCTTTAAAGTCAACAATATATTTAGCTGTTCATGATCAATATTTTATTCCTCACAGAAAGCGAAACCTTCTCTTAATTATTATAATTTTCATCGAAAATAGTTTTATTTGTATATATTTTACCAAGTATTCATTACTTTTATCCTTGCTTTCCCTCTTTAATAACATCTTTATGTATTTATTTATGAGAACATATTTGAGTTTTTCAGCACATATTGAAACATAAGTATGTTTTGTAACAATTTACTCGTTATACCTGAAATTGTATGTATGAACTGTAGCTATAATATGCATAGTATTATTATGTAAGCGTAACTGTAATATGTTCGACAGCATATTTTATACTTAAACTGCATGTGTTGCATCGCCCTTCTATCCCCTAGCGAAACAATCCAGACATACACAAATACACACACATATAGAGACAGACGAATATTTATAATATCTTTCTAATAATATTACACTTAACGGCAAGAAGTTATTTTTCAGTATCTCCGATTTTTCAATTGTTGAACAAATTTTAATTTTAGTCGAATATATGCAGGCTGAAACATCATAATCGCACCATTCTAGATTTTTGAGAGAGAGTGTGTTAAAATTCTTTCCGAGTAATTAAATATGTATTATTTTGCATCTTTCTGAAGGCAGAACCTTTGTTTTATGCAAATTTAGGAAAATATTGTTTTCGCAAAATAAGTGAGTATAGGTACTTGTAATAGTTTTGCTTTATAATTAATTTCAGTTTTAATTTAAAGGCAGCATAAATTACTCCTTGTTTCTTAATAAAAAATTAAGAAAAGATTATTTATATAAGGCAAACAGAAAAATCGAATTGTCCTAAGGCTTCTCTACCAAATTCCGATGTTTGAAAAATGTCGGAGGAAGAATTCTCTTTAAAAATCTATCGTTGTGCTTAATGAAACTTAAAATCTCATTTAAAGCTCAAGGGCAAAACTTGGCCATGCCTTAACCCAAATTATCATATTTCGTCTACTCATTTAACAATCAGATCTTTGTCTTCATTCAAAAAATATGTTTTATTTTTTATATCATAATAAATATTTGGCAATAATGTTTAAGCTGTCTTTTCTAAATTCTGTCACTTTAACAAAAACTTAATCACCCTTATAAAAATTGCTCATTAATATATATTCTAAACGCAATATATTAATCAAAAGACCTGTTAATTTAGAGGTACTGGACATCTATAAATTACGGGATAACTCTTTTAGCGTATTTTCATATTGCTGTTATTAACTGCCCTAGTTTCTTAACCATATTCTGTGTAATACATCATCTTCTACTACGTACTATTAAATATATTTGTGAGTCCCGAAATATATTATTATCCATGTAATTCTCAATGTCTATTATAAGTTGCTTTCTGCGTTGTTTGACTCATTTTTTATCCATTAAGTGAATTTTAGCCTTATTATAATTATTGTTATTATTATTATTAGTTTAAAATTTTTATTTTTGCACTTTCAAACACCATATTTATTGCTGAAAAATTTTCTAATCTTAATAAAATATTCGGGTTCTGACACTCAAAAATTCATGTTTATGAAAATACAGGATCTGACTGTAATGTAATCCTATGTACGCCCGAGTAAAATTCATTGCTTTTTTTCCATTCGCAGTATCGTACTATCGCAATGAGATTAGATTTAGGTACATACTAAACTATTGCACTAGACTAATAATATCAAGTCGGAACTTTTATAGGAATGTTGAGCTACGGACGAAGATTAAGTTACAGTATGGATTATATTTTACGCCCTACCTGTAATTCCGAACTTTTATAAATCCTATTTTACTTTCTACACTATATATTATAATCATATAAATATACTATATCCACTACCATCACTTTAAATCAATGAATACGCAAAAAAATGAAAGTTTCACATGAGTCAGCAGATTAAATAGGATAAGAAACCACATAAACATATCGATAAAGTCTATATTATCAAAAACGAAAGGCATCTTATACGAACTCATGCGAATAAATAATGTTCAAAAATGGTTTACAATTTTGGCTTCAAATATAAACTATTTTATGTAAACTAGTAAATGCATTACAGCTTCAACACATTTATAATAGCAACAGTTTTCCTGATTTTTCAAAAGCCAATCTCCCCGAGCTAAGAGTTTCCTATAATATTAACCCTAACTGAAATGAAACTGACGGCTGCTTTTACATCGCCATTCATTCTTTCCCTATGGAGAAACAAATTAACTAAGAAAAGAGTTTAGCATTATGTATGCTGTTTAACCAAACCTAGTACGACAGCTGCGCTATCAATTAGAGGTTTGTTTCACAAAGCAGTCCCCGGTGTTGTGTCAACACACTAAAATACACAAAAGTATAGGAATTTAAGATGGGGAGAGATGATGATGAGAATTCAATTATCTTTGAGATACTACGAGTGGTTCTCGGTAAATAAGGCAGTGAATTGAAGGACGTGGGCCTGATGACACACTATTTTAAAATTTTAAGACGGTGATGTGTGTTAATAGGAACGTTTATTTTGATCTTACATGCTTTGTAGACTAAAACACGTGAAGAGGATTTATAAGAACCAGGAAATAAAAGTTTAAATATTGTAAAAAGGAAGTATTGGAATAAGCTTATGAATTACTTATAGCCCATTAAAATAAAATAATATCTATATATGTAATTAACAGCTCTGCAAGCACTGCAATTTAATGCTCAATGCTAAATCTTGAAGAAAATTTTAAATATACTGCTAACAGTCTTTTATATGCAATTAACAGCTTGGCAAGCACAGCAATTTAATGCTCAGTGCTAAAGCTTGAAGAAAATTTTAAATATACTGCTAACAGGCTTTTGACAAATCCGATATAACGTTCTTCAAAATTCATCATGTGCTAAGAAACTACATAATGCTTCATTACAATTTCTGTTTCGCTTTTTGTCAGTTAGGTAAGATTGATTTTAAATCAATCCTGATCCAACAGGCATTTTCTTTTTCAAACAAGTAGAAGCCATTCTGGATCATACTCGAATAAATGAATGCATGAACATAAAGATAAGTTTGAAAGGACAAAATATTTTTTGTTATACTTATTTAAAGTTCCTGTGGTATTTTCATAACATTATAATTATTGTCATTATTATAATTTTCATCGAAAATAGTTTTATTTGTATATATAATGATGATAACATGATGAAAACATGTATTAACTCGAACGAAAATTCAGGTACTTTTTCAACAAGAATAGGAGAAGAAGGAAGAAGAAATAAGAAATAAATTACGCATACTTTATATAAAATTAGTTTACATTCTATTTACTGAATAATTGTTCTAACATTTATATTTAGTGATCCCAAATGTGTTTAAAATGTATACTTGTCATACGTGGCCACGGAAATAAAATAAGTCAGAGCAATCATTTTAAATTAAGAGCCCTTTGCAGCGGCAGCGCCAAACAGACGATACGGACTTAAAAACTGTACAGAAAAGCGCCAATTGGCGAAACAGTAAACCCGTTTGGCAAACCTACAGGCTGACGGGGAGAGAGGAATTTTCCCCGGCAGTCAAGTGGAACTACTTCAACAAATGTGTGCGTCTCTGCTTCGCCGAGATATGTGAACTTGTGTACTCGCATCTGTACTGTGCTCTGAATTTCTTAAGCCGTTATAATGTACCCGGCAACTGTTACTTTTCTTTATTAAATTTGATTATTAATTGTAACATGTCTATCTTAACTAAGATTTCAGCTTTCCTAGTTAATGTTAGGGATATTTTCGTATGCACGTGTTACTCGCACGTACATCATTGGTGACCCTGTCCCTCGCTCCTTCTGTTTCGATCCCTAATGACTATCTGTCTCAATCTTTGTTAAAAAACTAAAAATATGCCTTATTTTGATGCCAATGCTCTTCCTTATGACTGATAAAGACTCCACCCTATTTATTTCCTCCTCATTTTATCGTACGGATTACACGTGGTTTATCACACTTAAGGAGGATTTACAGGTATGTGGTCAAATTTTTTTAATTATCTGTGATTGGTCTTAATTATGTTTTTGTGATATGTTTTGCTCTAAAATTATAGTTTTAATTTAATTATTGATTGTTTAAAATTGATCTTTGGGTAATATTTGTGCTCACACTTTTATTGAGATATTGAATGTCTTCATTATTTTATTCTAAATTGATACTGTTTTGATAAGGTATAGTGTAAAACATTAAGTTTACGATTTACGATATATTTATAATTGGCAACCATGCCAGGATCGGAAGGCCAAACCAACGAGGAATCGAATGTGGCGGTTCAGGAGCCACAAATCTCACACGTGGCAGTTAAAATTCCCCCTTTATGAAAAAAAACGTTAAACTTTGGTTTATTCAAGTTGAAAGTAACTTTGCTTTAGCGAAGATTAGTAGGGATAGTACAAAATACAACCACGTGGTTTCTTCGATAGACCCTGAAACTCTTTCCGCAGTATCAGATATTTTAGTATTTAATCCCCCAGCGACGGCTAAATATGATGCCCTTAAAGCTAGGTTAATAGTAGAATTCTCAGATTCGGAAAGCGAGCAAATACGCAGACTTATTTCTGAATTGCATTTAGGGGACGACAAACCATCTCACTTATTGAGAAAAATGAGAGAATTAGGTGGAAACTGTATAACTGACGAATTTTTAAAATCATTATGGCTGCAAAGGTTACCTTCCGAGGTGCATGCCATTTTATCAATAAGTTCGGAATCCTTAGACAATTTAGCAAAAATGGCTGTTAAGATAGCTGAAGTGCGCACGCCAACGAACAACAGCGTGTTCGCGGTCCAGGCAGCTTCGGCGAGTTCCCCCAGAAACCCTAACGATTCTGGTGCCCCCCTCGAGGAGCTTAAGGCCTTAAGGAGTGAAATCTCTGCCCTAAGTAAACAAGTCGAGCGACTCTCCCGCGGAAAAACGAAGAATAATTTCCCCCGGGATCAACATAACCAAGCACGTAGTTTTTCGCGTGGGCATTCCCGAGAGCGTGTGAACAATTATTGTTATTTTCATTCGCGATTCGGTAATAATGCACGAAAATGTCGAGCACCTTGTTCCTTTTCTCAGAACACTACGGCCCAGGAAAACTAGTAGTAGCGGCTGTCGATCGAAATTCATCGGCAGTCGCGCATTCATGTCGTTTACATGTTTACGATAACAGATTAAATTTAAACTTTTTGATTGATTCGGGCTCGGATGTTTCATGTGCGACACCGACTTCTAAGTTTAAGAAAATGCATCCTGATTCGCTTCAATTATTTGCCGCGAATAATTCCAGAATTTCTACGTATGGAACAAAATTGTTAACTGTGAATTTAGGACTTAGACGAAACTTTTCTTGGAAGTTTTTAATCGCCGATGTACCAGTGCCTATAATAGGAGCCGACTTTTTAAGGCATTTTGATCTTTTAATCGATTTAAAACAAGGTAGGCTTATCGATAATACTACGAAATTAACTCGTATTGGTTCTCTTTCCGATTCTAAAAATTATTTTTCGGTAAAGTTAATATCTGGTGATTCACCATATCACAGAATCTTGAAAGACTTTCCGGAAGTACTGAAGTTAAAATCCGATTCGGGTAGAGTAAAGCATAGTACGGTTCATTACATCGAAACAAACGGTCCTCCTGTGCACAGTAAACCGCGTAGGTTAAGCCCTAAGTTATACGAAGCAGTAAAAAAAGAATTTCAATTTATGAGAGATCAAGGTATTTGTAGACCATCAAAATCAGCATGGTCATCACCTCTTCATGTAGTCTCTAAAAGTTCGGGCGACATACGGCCAGTAGGAGACTACCGAAAACTAAACGCGTGAACCGAACCCGACAGATACCCTATCCCGCATTTACAAGACTTTAATAATACGCTTAGCGGAAAGACAATTTTTTCAAAAATTGATATCGTTCGGGCATATCATCATATACCAGTCCATCCAGATCATATACCGAAAACTGCAGTTTGCACCCCATTTGGTCTTTTCGAATTTCCGTTTTTAAATTTCGGACTGTGCTGAGCAGCTCAAACCTTTCAAAGGTTTATGAACGAAATTATTGGAGATCTAAAATTCGCCTACGTCTACTTAGATGATATTTTGATATTTAGTGATACGGAAGATGAGCATAAATCTCACCTACGTACTGTTTTTGAAAGATTAACTTCATATTGATTGACAATTAACGCTTCGAAATGTGTTTTCGGCGTTCCGGAAATATCTTTTTAGGCCATATAATCAATAAAGATGGTACCAAGCCTCTGACGAACAAAGTGGAACCGATACTTAACTACCCACTTCCTAAAACGGTAAAAGATTTGCAGAGATTTTTAGGATTTTTAAATTTTTACCGTCGAGTTTTACCCAACGTAGCCCAGAATCAAATACATTTAACTTCGTATTTAAAAGGGGCTAAGAAAAATGATAAGACAATCCTGAATTTGTCTGAGGAAGCGCGGAGTGAATTTCAAAAGTGCAAACAGCTAATCGCTAATGCTGTTCTTTTGGCACACCCGAAGAAAGATGCCCAGTTGGTTTTACAGGTTGATGCGTCAGACTTCGCGATCGGTGGAACGCTATCACAAATAGTTGATAGATAGAAATTTACAGCCTCTCGCATTTTTCTCACGAAAGCTTTCGCAGGCGGAAAGGAACTATAGTGCGTATGATCGAGAGCTATTGGCAGCTTATGCTGCTATTAGGCATTTTAAGCATATGTTGGAAGCAAGGAACTTTTCTTTAATCACCGATCACAAACCGCTCACGTATGCATTCCGACAGCGTTTGGATAAGTGTTCACCTCGTCAGGCTAGGCAGTTAGACTTTATCTCACAATTCACCACTGAAATTCGCCATATAAAAGGTTCGGAGAATATCGCTGCCGACGTACTTTCGCGTATAGAAGCAATAAGCATGCCTAACCCTATCGACTATGAGGAAATCGCTAAAATGCAAGAAATCGACCCAGAATTACAAACATTGCTTAAAGAGTCAAAAGTTCTACATCTAAAAAAAAATTACCTTACCGAATTGTAGCTTACCGATATATTGCGATGTGTCAACAGGTAACGCCCGTCCTTACATTCCTCCGGCATTCCGTGAGAAAGATTTTGCCACCTTGCACAATTTGTCTCACCCCGGCATTCGCGCATCAACAAAGTTAGTATGATCACGGTTTGTTTGGTCTTCCATCCGCAAAGATTGCGCGAAATGGGCACGGCAGTGCATTCCGTGCCAGAAAGCAAAAGTAAGCAGGCATACTAGAACCCCGTTAATGAAGTTTCCAAACCAATCACAGAGGTTTGATCACGTCCACCTTGACCTTGTTGGTCCCCTACCTCCTTCTCAAAATAATTATTACTGTCTAACTATGATAGATAGATTTACTAGATGGCCCGAAGCAGTACCCATACCAGACATAACAGCACGCACAGTAGCACAGGCTTTCTATGACCACTGGATTACTCGATTTGGTTGTCCGACTGTTATTACTACCGACCAAGGGCGACAGTTTGAAAACGGCTTATTTCGAGCCCTTTCCCAATTATTGGGAATCAAGAGGATCAGGACGTCTCCGTACCACCCACAGGCGAATGGACTGATCGAGGAATTCCACCGTCCTTTGAAAGCTGCCTTAAAAGCGCACGATACCAGTGACTGGGTGGCTGCCCTTCCAACGCTGCTGATGGGTTTCCGCGCCGCTCTCAAAGAGGACATAGGAGCAACCACTTCTGAACTGGTGTATGGAAAGACTATCCGTCTCCCAGGAGAATTTTTCAATCCGACACCTCCGGATGCGTCCCCCAAACAGTTTGTGGAGGATTTAAAATCTCACTTTGCCAGTGTCCGCCCGACCACGACTTCTAGCCACGGCCAGCGAACATGTTTCATTCATCCACGCCTTCACAAGTCCACATATGTGTTTGTTCGACACGACGGAGTTAGAAAACCACTTCAAACTTCTTATGATGGACCATTTAAGGTGCTAGAAAGACAAGATAAAACGTTTGATCTCGAAATAAAAGGGACTAAGCAAACGATCTCCATAGATAGACTGAAACCCGCTTTTGTAACCATGGACTCTTCTCAAGTTGCTTCCAAGAGTGTGAAAAAAACTTCGGACATTTGTATCACCCGTTCTGGACGATTAATCCGACCCCCGCATCGGTATGTCATTTCGTTGACACTGCGGAGGGAGTATGCAGCGGCAGCGCCAAACAGGCGATACGGACTTAAAAACTGTACAGAAAAGCGCCAATTGGCGAAACAGTAAACCCGTTTGGCAAACCTACAGGCTGACGGGGAGAGAGGAATTTTCCCCGGCAGTCAAGTGGAACTACCCAGGCAGCATGCATTCGTAAATTGCACGAGAAAAATACGTGCAATTTACGAATGGCCTTTCGTATAAAAAACGTTCAAGTTGAACGTAAAAATATCATAAAAAGTGTCCAGTGGCAATTACTAAATATTTACGTTATACTATACGTTTACGAATGGCCTTTCGTATAAAAAACGTTCAAGTTGAACGTAAAAATATCATAAAAAGTGTCCAGTGGCAATTACTAAATATTTACGTTATACTATACGTAACTTTTACGTAAAATTTAGGTATATTTACGCGAGAGACTACTGTTTATTCGCAACTTTTACGTATAATATACGTAAATTTCAGGGATTTACGTATATTTTTAGTAAAAATTTACGTATATTTATCGCATATACGTAAATCTCAATTTTTTGCTTCCCGTATGCGTATATATTTAGTAAAAATTTACCCGATTTTTTACTGTATATAAACGTATATATTAGGTAAAACGGTACAAAAACGTATATATTTGATAGAAATTAACGTATATATTTCCCGTAATTTACGGTACAAAAACGTATATTTATTTGATAGTAATTGACCTAAATCTTCCCTATGTTTTCTTTGCATATGCGAATGACTGGTAAAAATTTAATCCAATGTATTCTCTACTTTACTGTGTATAAATGCACATTTTTTGGTAAAAAATTTGCATAAATCTCCAACTACCTTTTCACTGCATTTTTCATAAAATGTACTTATTTTAATCTCATATTTTTTATATAAATCTATGCACAAAACTTTCTGTATGCTATGATTAAAAGGTAAAATAATTTTTATATCAAATTCTTACATATCTGCCTTTTAGTTATGTACAGCAATATGGAATATATATAACTGGAAAATTTAAATGCACTAGTAAATTAAAAAAAAAAATTCTATTAAAAAATTACATAACACTTAAAGGCTAAAAATGACTTTTAATATTTCATTTCAAAGTGACTACAAAATATGCAATAAATTTCATAAACATCAATTCTGTGTTTTAAATCAATTAATACTATCGTTCATTTGCATTTTTGTTTACTAAATTCATTTCATAAATTTAAATTTAGTAAAAAACTGTAGCAAACAGTTGTTTACTAAATAACACTTTAAATAAATTATTTGCTTTTCCGAAGGACATATTCTTATGCCATGTAAATGAACGATAGCATTGATTGATTTAAAACATAGAACTCAGGTTTACAAAATTTATTGCATATTTTGTAGTCACTTTGAAATGAAATATTAAAAGTGATTTTCAGCCTTTTAGTGTTATGTAATTTTTGAATAGAAATTAATTTTTTGGCATTTAAATTTTCAAGTTATATATATTCCATATTGCTGTACATACCTAAAAGGTGGATATGTAAAAATTTGATATTAAATTAATTTTAACTTTTAATCATAATATGCAGAACATTTTTGCATAATTTATATAAAAAAATAAGAGATTAAAATAAGCACATTTTACGAAAAATGCAGTAAATAGGTAATTGGAGATTTATGCAAATTTTTTACCAAAAATGTGCACTTATACACAGTAAATAGGATAAGACATCGGACTAAATTTTTACCAAAGTCATTCGTATATGCAAAGAAAACATAGGGAAGATTTAGGTCAATTATTATCAAATATATAAGTTTTTGTACCGTAAAATACAGGGAATATCTACGTTAATTTCTATCTAAAGTACAATATAGTTAATTAACAAATTCAGTAAACGAATGTAGGACAAAAGAAAACATCATACGTTTAGATTATTTGAATGAGTGTGCTAAATTTTAAAATTGTTAAATATAGACCAGAAAATTGTAGAAAACTTACCTTTTCCAATAGTTTACCAAGTTGACTTTGTTATTTTCCTTGAAGATGAATGTTTAATGTCATAAATATTTCATTCATATCTTCAGATAATACATAAATATATACATATTTATTTATTAAAATTCAGTTTATCCCAAACATGTTAAAGAAAATATTAATTTGCATGCAAGTTAATCGAGTAACTTCTGTTTTAATTACACACATAATTATGATATGTAAAAATTTTACATTTATCAGTCAATCTTGCAATGTGTTGTAATCTATTATTGTTGTCTTTCTCAGTTTAAAATCTTATAAATATATTAGATCAGTACTAAAAGTTCACCTCTACAAAAGAAATGCTTTATTGAGGTATTTTTAAAAAGTTCCCTTTTACAATGTAACTGTTAATTTCATAAATAAGTTCATAAAATTATGCAAATTCAAAATTACCTAAATATGTTCTTTATTTTATCTTATATACCAGATAAAATTTTAAAAAGTTAAATTTGTTTAGGAATATTGAAGTTTTTAAATATTTATCTCATGTGACTTTTTCTATAACATCATTATAAATGTAAATGTTGATGTGGACATAACAATTATTTTTTTTTCATCAAATAGCTTTATGGTATTAAATGACTTAAAAAGAGGCCACTGGACAAAAGAAAGCAATTAGAAGTTGGCTAATTTTTTATTAATTTGTTGTCAAATGCTGTGCATTTTAGATTATGCTCATATGATGACAATGAGTTATTTAAATTATAAAATTATTATGAACATATCCCACATAAATTAACAAGTATAAAATTTCAAGTTGTTTGAAGTATTATGAACTGTAATACTTGCAAAAGAAATACACAAGAAATTAATTTAAGAATTAGGTTTATTTTACAGGTATTCGAAAACTGCAATTACTGTTAAACAATAAAAACTAACATTAAATCTGAAGAGCATATTTTTTTCAATAATAAAATTCAACATAGACTTCATGCAGCTTCGCCATATTTGTTCTATAGATCGCTGTCTTTAATATCCTGCTCGATTTTTGTAAAAGTGAATTCTTTGTCACCCAATGTTTTGAGAACAGCTCCTAAACAAGAAAAAGAAAAATTTGTAATAATTTCACACTTCAGATGTTTTCAGTTTTTAAATATAGTTGAAGTATTAAAAGATGCATATAAAATGCACTGAGTATTTCATATTTAAAAATTTACATTTCAGTAATTGAAAATTTAATTTCATACTATCACACAGTAAGCTTTAATTATATACTTTACACAATGCCTATAATTTCAAGTAAAAAATACTTAAGATTTGTTTAGAACTGCAAGGTTGAGAAAGTCTTTAATGGCTATGTTTGTATTTAAGTACATGAGAAAAAACTTAATTTTGTATTAATTATATTGCATTAGCCTTTTCAATTTTACTCCTACATATAGTAAAGAATATTCGCTTTCTTACAGATAACTTTTTCTTAAACAAAGAGTAAGCAGAAAACTAATCATAACACTATATACATATAACAGAATACTTCATAAACATATACATGTCATTAACATACGTATATGCATTAACAGGCTATTTTACACATTTCAATAAACCAGAAACCAATACACAATCAAAAGTATTATCCGTAAATTCCTCCAAAATCAGAGCAAAAATCTTTAATTATGATAACAATGGCATCTCAGTTTGCAATATAAAATATTTCAAGTCTACATTCATGTGCATTCTAAGCAAACAGAAAGCTGAATAACAATAAAATTATAAATACCATAAAAAAGTTAAGAGCCACGTAGAATGATAGCAAGACTAAATGAAGTCTTCCTTCAAAAATCAATTTAAATTAAAAAATTTGCCTTCCTATTTAACATCTCAAAACAGGGTTACTGCTTTCACTAACTAAATTTCCTGTCTTGGCAAAATAAAAATTGTCACTTCTGTTGCAGGAAATATTTGCTGCAAACTTTGTATGCAAATAATCCAGTGAAAAAATTTTAATTGTGGCTTGAATATTTTCTTTATTAAATAAATGAAAAATTGCCACATAATATTAATTTATGATCCACATGAAGCTTTTTACCTCTACCATATCATGCAGCTATTTTAAAATATATACTCTCATATAAAAGCCACAGAATTTTTTTACCAATATTAATATAGTATAAATCATTAATAAATCTTCTAAAAACAGCCCCAAAATTTCTGAATTTGATACCCAAAACATAATTCTATGTAACTGTTAATGTATGCATTTGCTTGCACATACTTAAAATGAATTATACACACAAAAATTTAACATATTAACTTTAATAAATTCTCAATTAGCAGGATGACTCAATTAAGGCAAAATATGAAAGAAATCTATCTGATGGAATAGTTGTAAAAGATATATTTAAAAAAAGCTAATATTGTTTACCTTACACATGGCAGAAATTGAGTAAACTGTATGCAGCTGGATTATTATAAATTGAGTAAACTGTATGCACCCAAATGGTTAAAGTCACACTAGGGCTTTAACCATTTGGGTGCAAAGAAGCACCTCAATTTAAAAAAGCTAATAGAATTTTATAACTTTTACAATCTAGTACAAATATTAGACACATAAACAACACTAAATGCCATTATTTACTTGCATATTTTCCTTCTTTGTGTACTCTTAATTTTTTAGGATATGATTTAGAAACAAAGTTATGGTAAAAATGTATACTGGTAAAAAAAATATTGCTGAAACTGATAAGTCCTTTTAATTATATACTATAGTGCAAAGAGGGATGAAATATGTGACTAAATATGATAAATCAGATTACAACAACATTAAACAAATAACATGAAAAACTGAAAAAAGAAATTTTATTTGAAATTATTTTTTAACTCGTGGAAAGACAGACAGTATTTCCAACTTATTAAATTCAATTATATTTTACCTTCGTCAAACCAATATTGTTAAGAGAGTTGTATTTAAAATCGGTGCTAAGCTAAAGCTGCTTTCTTGCCTAATTTTATACTATTGAAAATACCGGTAATTGTCAAAGTTATTCGTACTCAATATGTGCAAGATTATTAATGAGCTGCCAAACCGCAGTTAACCATCTAATATACTACATT
Source organism: Stegodyphus dumicola (assembly GCF_044657685.1). NCBI lineage: Eukaryota > Metazoa > Arthropoda > Arachnida > Araneae > Eresidae > Stegodyphus > Stegodyphus dumicola. Next base: position 164,428,495 of record NC_140781.1, read on the forward strand.
CAACATTATTATTTTTCTTTTTGAATGTCAGGTTTTCATTATTTCTGCCAATATATCTGTAACAGGACATAAAGATTGAGTTAATGTAGAATAGAAAATTACCTTGCAAGTTAGCACCTTTACCTTAGTGGCAGTACTTCATTCTCTAGAAAAAACATTTTAAATTATTATACTTAAACAAAAAATTCATATTTGTTACAGCAAAACATCATTAACACAATAAACCAGAGTTGAATGCAAATCTAGTTTAACTCCATTCTTGAAAACTAGTTTATTACTTTCAATTTAATTTAAAAATAATAAAATATAAGGTATGTATTATGATGACTACCTAGATATCTCGCCTAAACTGGCAATCCTTGTAGGTTATACAGGTTAACCCTAACATAGGTTGTAGAGGGTACTAAGATAGAGAGTATTAATCCCACACTAGGGACTCTAACATTTGGTAGGAACAGTTTGAAAAGTGAAAGAGATTTATAGTGAACCAATGCAAAACAAAAACAATAGTTCTTTAGGGACAAAGCCCCTTTGGACTAATAAATACGAGTAAATTAACAGCTTTTAGCTATTTTTTTCTCTTTGTAAAAAATAGACATACAGAATATTTTTAGAAAATAACAGTACTTTAAGCATGCATTTTCCACATATTTAACACGATAATTCATTCTAGCTCTGTTGCAATACTGGCAAAGGTACTTCTCTGTTATTAGGACGGGATTCAGAAATGTACAATGAAACCTCAAGATACGAGGAAAGTATGAGCAAAATATGAGCATTAATTCGAGTAACAAGCAATGAGCCAGGCTGTTGGTATGGGTGGTGCCATTTCCCTATCCGGCTCAACTCGGGGAATCCCATTGTCAGATCACTCAGTGTTCTTTTATATACGTGTTTGTGCACTTGTAAGTTAATTGTTTTGACATTTAACGTGAAAATGATTATTTCAAGATGCCTCGCAAGAAGATTGTTGCCTCAGTGCTGCAAAGAAAAATTAGGAGGCCATGGCCGTCGATATCAAGAAAGAAATCGTAGATAAACATAAGCATGGTGACGGAATTGGCGAAGACTTGCGGCCTTTCAACATCGAAAATCTATACTATTCTGAAGAAGCAGGAAGAAATTAAGAAACCTGATGTAGCCAAAGGAATTATCGTTGCTTCCAAGCACCATAAAAGTACTCCTAGATGTTGAGAAGCTGTTGTTGGTGTGGATTAATGAGAAGGAGTTAAAATGTTGGTAACACAAAGTTAAACTATTGTTATATTATTTACCAGTGTTATTTATTAGGAAAAACTGACTTGATATTAAAATGTTGATATTTTTTGGGGTGTGGAACGGGTTAACTGAATTTCCATTATTTTCAATGGGGAAGCTTGTTTCTAGATACGAGAAATTCGCTATACCAGTTGAATGCTGGAACGAATTAAACTCGTATCTCGGGGTTCCACTGTAGATATGTAAGCATGTGTATATGCATGTATGCGCATATATGTGTATAAGTATACACATACATACATAAAGAATATACACATGCACACACGAGCACCTACATTTAAAAATGCATGCATATAAACACACATTTCTGAATCTGGTCCTGATAACAGAAGAATACCTACATGAATCATTGGATTTACATTAATCAGTTTTATTAGAATTCTTAAATGCAGAGGATTTACATTAATCAGTTTTATTAGAATTCTTAAATGAAATCTTCACTATCCGAAAATTCAGTTTCATTTCCAGCTGAAACTGTATCAGGACAATCTCATTTATATTATTTCCCTCTAACAACTGAACATTTTGAAAACCTTTTCTATTCCATGGAAAACTAATGCTACATTAAACATACATTTTCTAAATCTGAAAATTTTAAGTTAGCTTAGAAACTGTAATCATTCTTAAAAAAGTTTGACTTATGCAGATGTTAGATCAATAAAATTACTTTCCTGTGAAAAAGTAATATGGCATTGAACAACATGATTTTACACATCAAGATATACTGAGTGAAAATTCCTGAAATGTTTTATTTCTTGGTATCTCTGCAAGAATTGTAAAAATAAGAATACCTCCATTTTTTAAAAGAAAAATGTTTAGTAAATACTATGAAGAAAATTGGTTACATTATTTACAGTTCATAATTAATAGAAAATAAATCATTTCTTAGCTTATCAGAATTTATTTTTATCACATTCATAAACAGTACTAATTTAAACAAACATACCATTATGATTTCAATAACTATGAAATAGAAAATCCAAATCTGCATCTTTGATGGTCTAGTAGATTGGACGTCTTCGTTTACTACAATTCAGCAGGGTGCTGACTCCCCAGACTGTAATATATATATATATATATATAATTAATTTACAAGGGAAAAAGCAACAAAAATATAAACAATTTCTTGGTTTTATATAAGCATTTCTGCGCATTTACAATTTTAATTTTTTTAACTAGCTAGTTATATCAAAATACATGATTTAGTAAAATATAATTCAAATAATTTAAGGTATTTTAGATCAAATACTAATTTTTCAATAAATTTTTTCATGCAAGTCTAATAATCAACATAACTATCAAGTTTTGACTTCAAAAATTATGTTTAGAGAAACTTGAAGCTGCAGTAAATAGTAATAAATTTATTCAAAACTGAAAGTAAAGCATTCTTACTTTATTTTCTTACTTTAACTATGGCAGATCTTTTAAAACAATAAAATCAAACAAACAAAAAAGAAATGCATTCGTGAAAGGACTTAGGACTTACTTATTATTCATGAAAGGATATATTTCAGTAATTACAAGTGCATAAAAATGCAGTATATATATATATATAAAAAATGAACACAGATTTGGAACAAAGTACCTGTGTTTCTATGGCATAAAATTTCCTTTTTTAATAGCACAATATCTTTGAGTTAAAGATTATATATTAAAGCAAATTTATAAAACTAAATTCAAAAATAAGAAATTAAATTATTTTTTGGGAAAACACTAAGCAAATAAAAAATTTTGAATTTCATAAATAAATGAAAGTTACATGCTTTATTTTTTGGCATAAGGTAGATAACATTTTCATAACAGATTTCTGAACAATTAGTCATGTTAATATTGCCTTTCTTTTTCCATTAAAAGTTATTTCCTGCTTAATTTCAGTATGCTTTAAGATAAATATTAAAACGTTTGAGTAAAAATAATATAACTATAAAAAGGTGTGACACATACAAACAGGAGTGACACAAACAGTAAGAAACAGACTAGTGCAAATTTTTTTCAATTTATTGTTTTGGTATTCTATGTCATTAACAGTACCAAATCCTGAAAATGAATCATTAGACTCGTACACAAAAGAACACATGGAAAATCACATTTTCTACACAGACGCTATTTATAAAATTTCATATAGGTGAAGAAAGTACGAGTATTAAACACTGAAAATATAAAATATTCACTTACTTTCTTCAAATAATTAGTAACTTCGATGGATTCAGTCACAAACGCCAATCCACGAACAAACAGTATTCTTTGCGACTTTACCATTCTTTTCGACCTCCATTGCTGAGTGCTGACTTCACAAATATCCCGCCACAACCGGAAGTAGAAAGTGTCTGCTTTGCCATTGGTCAGTGAACAAGAATTGCAATGCTTTTTTTTTCTTTATAATTAAACATATTAAGAAAGCCTCTAAATTAGAATATGAAATAAACTTACTCTTGCATTATATAAATTTATATTCACAGCATCTCTGTATTAAGGTAATAATTAAATTTTTCTACGAAAAATAGAAATGTCTGTGTATGCGCATGCTCAGTGTATAATCATAAATCCGGTTAATTTTTATAAGTTAGCGTAAAATTAACTATGCAAATTTTGAGTTCATTTAACTGGACCCTTGTACTTATTCTGTAGATCTCCATATTAAGAATGTCTTTAACTGTTTCAGGAAAAATATAAAATTATTTATTTACATTATTTATTAATTTTTTCCTCATATAAAAATTATTAAAATCGCTAATATCATTTTTTCCGTGCATTAAACAAAATTAAAAAAAGTTAGCCTCATATGATTTTTATAACAAAGATTAAAGGAACTGAAATATATGTAAAATATCAGGATTCAGCTTGCAATTTCGTAGAGTTATTATTATTATTATTAAATAAAAATATTAGTATATCTTTGATTATAATTAAAGATCCTTTGGTCTACATTAAACTATTGTTCAAGAAGTTAAACGTTTTCGAGCATCTTTTGCTGTATTTATTATTCTATTCCTCGACACGAAAGATTTGCTAGTCTTATTCCAATTTAATTGCCCACATTTGCTAAATAAAATAAGGAGAGTATTGTACCAAACTCAGTAAGTACACAAATTTAATATACAGCTTATTCCAGTTAAATGGGTAATAGGATTTTCATAAAAGAAATTAAATTGTGTAAATTAATGTAAGTGTTGATATGAATAAAAATAACAAATTTGATATAAGAAAATAAATAAGTTATTTTGAAGATGTTTGAATTAAGAAAATATAATTTTTTGCAAAAATGCACGTAAAGATTTAGCTCACATGTTAAAATTTATAGAAAAATTTTAGCCTCATATATGAATGCCCTTTTTTTCATGTTCGTGGACAAGGAAAACAAAGTGAAATGCCAGAAATACACTAAATATTTTGAAGTCTAAAAAGATCAAAAACTTCATTTTCAATCTTTTTAGACTTCGTATAATATCCGTAAAAGTGACGAATGAAATATACCATAAAGGCAGTAGTTTCTTTCAGAACATTCGGATTCGTATAATATGCGTAAAAGTGACGAATAAAATATACCATCATGGCGGTAGTTTTATCAGTACATTCGGATTCGTATAACTTTCGTAAAAATAACGTGTGGAAAATAATGATCAAGAGTCAACAGTAACTTCAGCCTTTTTCAATCGTATAAATTTCGTAAAAGTAACGTGCAAAAAATACCATACCCTTATTTCACCAAAATTATACGTATATTTTTGGAGACGTGCTGCCTGGGTACTTCAACAAATGTGTGCGTCTCTGCTTCGCCGAGATATGTGAACTTGTGTACTCGCATCTGTACTGTGCTCTGAATTTCTTAAGCCGTTATAATGTACCCGGCAACTGTTACTTTTCTTTATTAAATTTGATTATTAATTGTAACATGTCTATCTTAACTAAGATTTCGGTTTTCCTAGTTAATGTTAGGGATATTTTCGTATGTACGTGTTACTCACACGTACATCACCTTCTTAACTTGAAACCCGTCTGTCATTGCAAATCTTTGCTCTTTCAGCCACAATGAATATGTTAAAACAAAGTCAATGTTTTTTTTTTTTTCCCATATATATAACGATTTCTAGCACCCTACGGAAAACAGAGGTTATAACGAGGAGCCACTATAGCGAAAAGCTGTGTAATACACATCCATTGATTACACCATTTTGTGCTGTGCACTTCTGATTATAAAACTTTGAAAGTTTGGAAAAATAAAAGCCAATTCCTATAAAAATTTGTCATATTTTAAACTGTTATGGTCCAGAACTGTCCATGTGTAATAAACGGATTCTTTTCTATCGGCCCAGTCGTTAAATGAGCGTCATCCTGCTTGCTAGACTTTTGAATATGCGTCTATATGCAGATTCGTCTCTCATGCTATATTTATCTCTTGAAAGTTTAAAAATGAATGGTTTCAGTTAAAAATTCCTTTTATTCTTTTAACTTGAATCTTGCCAATAATAAACTGCTGTTTTACAAGACATTAAGACATCATTAAAGATATCTGTCCCATGTGTGCAATTGCAAGCAAATCTAAGACGGAAAAATGACCAATTTCCCAGAACACTATTCTAGGGTGAGTGACCAATACAAATTTCCTAATAAGGAGTGGTGAAATTGGAGATGGTTTAGGCATTCACACTATCCATTATTTTCGACAGTTGTACCTTTATGATTTTTCAGTGTATTAAAGGACTTTTAAAGGCACTAAACTTAATGCAATTTTCAATTAAAGTATGGAAGTGTATTCATGAATATGTATTCGTTTAGAAATAATCTTAAAAAAACATCGAGTGAAAATTTTCTGTAGCATAAAGCAAGTTTTTCAGAATGATAACGTTTCCATTACTTTCTTTCTAATATTTTGTTCCTGGTAAACAAGCTATAATTTTCCAGAGTAAATATTTGAATTTTTTCACTGAAAGGTTAAAAAAAAAGGTAAAAAAATATCAGCTTTGGTCAATAAAAATTGTAGCAGCACGTATTTCCTTTTTCACAGCTTTTCATTATCACGTGCAGAAAATTATTTAGCACAATTCATAAATAATTTCATTTAAATGTTGTTCTCATTTTTCAGGATTATAGCTATATGTATAAGAAAGAAAAGAGATTTTCCCATTCTTTACAATTTTATATATTGTTATACTAGCAAGGCGAAAGCGTTTTCTGAAAGAATTATTCTTCATCTAACAGTTTGTCGCAAATATATACTACGATTTTCATCCTCGCTAAAAATCCTCCCAGCACCTACATTTCTCTCCACTCTAGTAAACAAACAAAATGCATTCAGTTATTCCCTCCAAACACTTCACGTATAACTAAAGTCTTCCTAGCGTAGAAAACTATGTTATCGTATGCATAACTTTAAGATTTCGGGATACTTCAGTATCGTGTTTATTTACAACCAATTTACTCACCATATTTTATAGGCCCACCAGCGGCCAAGCGGTAAAGTCGCTAATACCGGTAGTTCGGTCCGAGGTTCCAATCCCGCGAACGAGCTGGCTGCATGGTCGTTTTTTGTGGGTTTCCTCATGTGTAACGTGTATACGAGACAGTTTCCCTTAGAAAGTCCTCCACGAAGGCATTCATTTACTTAGGCATATAGCCTTCCAGGCTTTGCCATAATCACATCAACCAAACCAAAACAAACCAATTTTAAAACTCCGAAAAAAAAAAAAAAAGCAGAAACTCTGCGTATGAGCTGATCATTTAATAAAAACTTTAAGCATAGATGGAAATGAAAACGACATATCAGAGTGAAATTACAATTCAGATGCGCTTTCAACGGACTGCAAATTCAAGTAACTTTGAAAAAGACTTTTCTTCATATTTTAAAGATCAGATTTTTTTTCTCTGACTAATATTCGACCTGAAAAATGAATGATAATTAAACGTTTATACTTTTGCTTTGGATTTTGGAGTAAGATAACAAACTTATGAGGTTCCTTTACAAAATTATCTTTGAAGATTATTATGGATTAACATTATTTAGGTATGAAAATAACATAAAGTTAGAAAAAATAGGAAAATCGGAGATTCATTGATATAGCTCAAATTAATTCTATATTCGCGAAATCTCATGAATTCCCTCAAAATTCCAGGAAAAGAAATCGAGAAAATCTGCGCTACTGTAAAATTATTTAATTAAAAAAAGGTCTAATATTATGATAAAGAGGAAAATTAGGGATTCGTAGATATACGTCAGATGCTGGATAGAATCTGATATTCGCAAAATCTACATTCCCATGAACTTATCTAGAAACGAAAAATCGATGAAATTTGTGCTGCAATGATAATATTCCTAACAAATACCAACATATCAAATCTTTACCCAAACTGTTATTGGTATAAAAGTAATTTCTGCTATTTTTATCTTATTTTGGAAGTCTGGAAAAAAAAACTTACTTATCTTCCATGTATCTGTTTTTTTTAAGTTATTTTTTTGGACCCTTCTGATCCACTCAGAAGAAGAATGCTGTTATGAAGAGATCATGCGATATTTATGGTTAAATCTGTATATGCGTCTATATGCAGAATTTAAGCCTATATGTATAAAATGTAGTAAACATACCTACCTATGATGAGTGACTATTTATATAAATTACAAAATGCATTTTTCATGATTTTGGATATACATCCAGTCGTACAAAGAGATTTCACATTCATATGAATTGGGTAAATTAATAAACGGATTGTATTTGATGACGACAAGAATGGTAAACTTGTTGTTCAGATAGCTAACAGAATAAGAAATCAAACTGGTGTTCCAGTGAGGATACTAGGTGCTTTCACTTTATATGAACCATAAATAAATAATAATCTAAACGAAGAAAAATATTAAGAAATCTTAGAACAATGATCTCTAACGAGAAGGGCTTAAAATATGTGGACGGACTTTGATATTTTAATAGGAAATATTTTTATATATAAAGAATTTTCTCCTTCCTTGCTGCGTGATTTCGTAATGTAATTGGAAGCACGTCCGACTAGCAATCGGAAGGTTTTGGAGTTTGAATTCCGACTGGCCACAATTCATTTCCCTTGTTTCCTGTTCCGAAAGAAACATGTTGTGTCTACATTTATACTCTTCTTAATCTTCCGAAAACTGACTTTAATTTTGCAATGCTCTTGTGATGACGTGATCATTATGCAATGTATATGAATCCTCTGTACAACTTTAAGAATTCTGATCCAGAAAATACAAGTTGAAATTAATTACGCTGCAAAAAGCTAAAATAAGTGTCCAAAGCAACGTTGCTGAGTGGCACAAACTAAGCCAGCAATGCTTTTAAAAACGAATTTAATAGAGAATCTGGTGCAATTCGTCTAATCAAAGTAACTTTTGGCCCTCGGACTTTCAGCACCATACCAGAATAATTATATCATGTAAATATTAAATGAGTTAACACACATGAATTTAAATTTAACCGAATAATCTTGAAAAGGTAAGTTTATCAAAACATCAAATTTTGGGGATAATTTCAGGCAGTTGGCGCAATTCTTGCATTGATTTTGAAGATTTTTCTCACTAATTATAATATCTTGCATTTCCTTTTGAATAGTCTTAGAGTTTTTAGACGCAACAGGTATGCATTTCCGTTGTTGCTGTGAATTCAATGAAAATTTCTGAAATATTTGAATTTCTACGAAATCTAATTGCGCCTCACTCTCCGACACTATAATATAACGCTGAAACATAAGTCACATAACTCAGTGTATTTGTTTATTCTCGAAACATAACCAGCGAACATATGAAATCGCATAAGACATAAGAGATATGAGTCGCATTTTCCCCTTACATTCTTAGCATTCTACATTTGGCATTTTCTGAACGCATCATGTTATGTCAGCGATGAATCAACATAGCTATTTCTAGCTTTCCTTTTGCATTCAAAATTCTGATCCTGTATTGTTGATAGTTTCAAGAGCAGCATATTTTACTGGAAGAACTTTTTTTTTCAATTCTGCTGAAAAAATTTCCTTGCATAATTTTTGGAAGGGAAAAAAATATTTCTTTCATTTCTTCGTATGCGAAGCATCGCATCCTGAAAATTGAGTGTTATCCACTTCGTTCCAATACTGCTCCAAGTAAACAATCGATATTTTCGTTCGCAGACAAATTGAGCTTTTGGAGTCAGTAATAGGCTCCAGACACCAGCTAAAATCAATGACGTGTTGTAGACATGCTGTAAATCCAATAAAACTATATTGAACAATACGGAAACAGAGAAGAATAAAGGATTAAACTTTTGGAAAGGTTATGGTGATTGAAGTTCACGGCAATTGGAAGTTTTCTCAGATCCACATTCCTATTTGTCAGAATGCAGATAAAAATTGCATCTAAAATTATTTTTAGTACCTACTATGTAATGAAAAAGGAGGTATTAATGCAGATTCGATAACCATCACAAACCAGTTTTGGAACTCAAAAACATTCGGCTGAAGTTGTACCCCAAAAATTCAAACAATCCGGGAACGAACCTAATTCTGTTGTAAATGAAACTACATATGACAAGTAAAGACTATTCGTATTAATTCAATTATCTGAAAAATATTACTGTAATGTTTGGACTTCAAAATCAGTTAAAAAAAATTATTGCACTTAAACATAAAATTCAACGAAATTTGGAATTAACCAAAATAAGTCAGGCATTGTTTGAGGAGAAAATATATAAAAAGTGCTTAGAACTTACATAAAACAATTTTGATTGCATGAGCATCTTAGCTTCTGTCTCGTATTAAACAGGATCGACACTGAAGAAAGGTAAAAGACTACATGTGATTACCGAAAGTTTATATCTACTTTTAAGACAGCTTTTTCTCCACCTCTGTTTAGATAATATCTGAATTCATAATGTAACACTCATTGTTTTCTACTTCATAATACAGCAGTGTGAATATGTTAAAAGTAAGGACAAACGGGAACTTACTATACAACCAAAACAGAAACAATAATACACAAAACATAAAACTGAAGTTTATATTTTTCTTTTTATAGCTAAGAAATTAAAGATAAATATGACTTTAATGTTCGGCATTTCTATCATATAGCTCTATGAAATTTTAAAATGTTACGTACAGGGCACATCACAAATGGGAAAAATTTTAGTGCTTATAATTATAATGTAATTTTCACTCTTGAAACAAAATTGCTATTAGACTAATTTTTGTCCCATTGCTTTTAACATGGCAAGATCACCAACATAACACAGAAAATTGTCGCATCTGTTTGTTGATCAAAAAAAAAAAAAAAAAAACTTAGGAAAGTTAAAATGGTCTTCTTAACCACATTAAAAGATTTCTAACATATCTTATGATAGGATTGGTCGAGCGTATTAAAGAAACTATTATTGTTTCGAAATACTACCTTAATTACTTCTATGATTCGCCTTTTTCCGAGTGGTAAAGCCGGTTCCGGCCGAGTGGTAAAGTCGCTGAGTACTAATAGTTCGGTACGACGCTTAAATCCTACGAATGGGCTGACTGCATGAGCATTTTCGGGGTTTTCACTATGTGTAAGGAAATATAGGATACAGTTCCCCTTAGGAAGTTCTCCACGAAGACATCACTCACCTTAAGCAGATAGCCCTCGAGGCTTTGCCGTTATGATATAAACGAAATAAATCTACTGTTTCCCATAGAACCGAAGAACCATCAATGAAAAAATTAAAAAAAATATTTAAGATTAATTAATAAACTCAGTCGCAGATCTATTAATTTTTTCATTGATGACATATTATTTCTGTTTTGTCATAACCTGTATTTCAGCCGTCTTTCACTCACTAGTCATTGTCGTTAAGCAACAGTTTTTTTTTTTTTTTTTTTGTATTCTTAAAATAGGTTAAAGTACTTTCTTCTAGCTTTGTAAGATAATGCAATTCTTCACTTTAATTCTGTGTGACAAATCTTAAATAAATACGCAGTCTGAGTGACTCCAATGTGCAAGTGATATTCTTTATAATGCCAATGTAAAATTTTACTGAACGTGCCTATTTTACTTTGAAATGGTGTTAAAGGACCTTGCAATAGTACAACAGAAATTGTAGGACTTCTGAAAGAATCAGATGATAGTTCAAACTATATCCGACGAAAATATTGCAGACCAACATGCTGTGAATAAACGCGGTAAAACACGTTCATCCTATGAAAGGAAAACACGGAAAAAGCCTCTCATATCTAAAATATTATGCTATAAAATACAACAGCAACAAAACTTCGCAATCTAAAATAAAATATTACATAATGACAAGGGAAGAAAATAACTTTAAAATATTCAGAAATACGAATTTTATGCATTAGAGAAGGACACAGTTCTTTAAAACGCATATGTTAGAGAACAATGAAATACATAAAGAGAAAATATTGCTCTTTAAAACTATTTTTGCGTTTTTACCTTGGCTTGGATTTTAGATACAATTTGATGAGAAACTCGAAAAAATGCATTAATGTTTTTAATCGTTCTGTTGATATGAATGTGCATCAGAAATAGTACTACAAAATCTTCATGCGCTAGAACAATTCCACTATAGATTTATGAATAATCACTGAAGAAACTACTATTTACTTAATCAATTCAGAAATAAATGATGCTTTCCTAGGAATACTTCTACCTTTTATGATTTTTTTTCCAAATTATTATCTTATCTGCCTGGTTCATGATTATTTTATGAACATCAAACATCAGGTTTTGGTTGAATTTGTATCAAATGTAAATAATAAAACAACTTAAAAATCTTCCTAAATATCACTTTAGTGACCGAAATAACTGTTTGTTTATTTTATTGGTATTATTTTATCTTCACTTCTAATTAAAAGACAGAGAATAATGTTATACTCTCATACTTTTCTATTTCGTCTCTTTAATCGTCCCCTGCATTAACCATGATTTTAAGATAAGCACTGGCGCCTTTCCCCAGCATTACATTTGTGATTTCAAATTTGATTATGTGCAATTTATACGGTTTGAAAATATTGCATTTCTTGCTCATAAAAATGTGTTTCCAAGAAATATGCATTTTTTTTTTCGGGAAATAATTTTTGAGGACAAGCCTTTTCATTAAAAATATTTAGTCGTAAATGTTAAAATGATTTTGGAATTTTGGGCGTTTGCAGTTTTCAATTGTCATATTTTACTCTTCATTAAATATTACAAATGAATCTTTAAACTCAGAAGTAAATAAAATTTTGAGCTAACAAATAAGTGCAAAATAAATGTGTATTTTGTCTCAAGCCTCCCTGAGACAACTATATAACTTCAGCTACTCCATATAGTCCGTTAGTGGTGAATAAACGATAAAAAAAATTATATGAAATAAAAATGATTTATTAAAAATAAATGAAATAAATGATAAAATAAAATCTCTAGCAAAAATGATGAAAGACATACCTAGGAATTTTTATTTATTGATTGATTTTAAATGATAGAAACAATATTTGGTGAGTCTTTTGCCCTTACTTGGTCTGGTCTTAGAATGCAGAGCTAAAGCAAAAGTGGTTTCCTGTTCTCATCTTGCAGAGAAAATTATGTCTGTTACATCTGTGGGTTCAGAAAGCTATTGAAATATATTTTAATCCACAAGGATAACTATTGAACGTAGCATCTTAAAAGACGAAAGGTGTTTTCATATTTAGCGCAGGTGGTCCTTTGTGATAATAGACTGTGGATTGCAAAGGACAAGCTGAAGAATGACTAAGTGCTATCACGCGTGAGGTCTTCTCAATTATTATCAAAGTTTCAAAGTTAGGAAATTACTTCCCTCAAACGGAACCTTAAATCCGGTTTCGTTGATATTCAGAGCATTAATCGTAAAGACTTACGTATGAATTTCAAAAGGATCGCAAACCATCTAATAAATAAATGTTGTCTTAATTTTAATTCAGTCCATTCTGAAGTTTTTAGTCATAAAATTCCAATAATACAGTGATATTTTTAATTAAATTCCAAATAACTTCCTTTGTGAACTTCAAGTTAATAATATTTCTTATCAAATTATCTTTATGTACGGTTATATTTAACTAAAATAATTAGTATTTTAAAAAGATTTATTTCGTTTTATATTTTTATTTACTCCAAAACCAAACCGTTGCAAATAAAATAGTCATATTAAATTTGAATGCGCTTACATAATTAGTCAGAATTCCATAATTAAACCTCAACTTAAGAGTTGCGTTTCTCTCTCAAGCGCATATATTTCTTACATATTTTCCAGAGTTAACACACACAAACACATATTCATAAATTAGAAGGGGTGTAACAAATCTCTCAATTGGCTAACCAATGTAATTCATTGAAACAAAATCTAAATCTAAAGTTTCTTTTTTACTTAGAAGCCGAAAATTATTAATTTCTTCTTGGAAATAAAATCATTCTACTCTGTTAATTAAGTTTCATATCACACATATGTGACTCCCTTTCCTTTGTGACTGCAATATGGATTTATGCTATATCACTATGATATAGTGAACCCTGAATAAAATTTCCAGCTCAGAGGAGATAAAATGACAAGTGTCTCTTACCGCCAAATACCTAATATTTTACAAAACCAGGAAGTGAGATTCGGAAATACTACTTTTAAACCTATTCGGGAGGCCTTTAAACGTTTTCATTTTAACATGTGTGTGTTTTAATGGAATTTAACTACCTCTGTTAATTTCTCAAAGATAGTTAAAATGAATAATATTGTTGGTATTTATTCCTAATAGTAATGAATAGTTATTTTAGAGAGAAATAATAAATTAAGGCAAAATATTTGAAAAGCTTTCTGGTTAAGAGGAAAATTTCCCTCTTAGTGGAATTCATGGAGAAACCTAGTTCATATTTAAGGTAAATTGAGATAAACCTCTGAACATCATGCAGATAAATCATTCAGCTGCCAAGAACCAGACCTGGATTGAGTTTAAATCACTTTACCATTGGAAAAAAAAGCAGTTCTATAAATTTAGAATGAACATTTTTCAACTTATCACTTATCTGTAGTATTCTTATGCAGCAATGGGTACGCGCAAAAACAATAGAGTTTCCTCTTTTAAAATTTGCCCCTCTAATTTAGAAGTGCAAAAGCACTATTTGACTTACACGTCCCTCATATTTTAAAGACCTCAATTTAAAAATCACTCACCTGTATTATTTTCAGATGAATAAACTTATAACCTACTATAAAGCGAGTCATAGTAACCACTTCTGAAATAAAGTATTTCTAAGAACGTAAAAACATCATTATTGAATATCATTGGTGGACATTTTCTACAAGGGGACTAAATTTGCACGAGATACAAATCGTCTAGAATCGTGAATCTTCGCCTTCTTAAGAAAGTTAAGTCTTAAGAAAGCTTCTGTGTGGTTAAAATTAAATTCTAAATGCATTAAATGCTTACTGTAAAATACGGATTACAAATTAAAGTCCCTTATGTAAGGATTAACAGGTAAAGTCATTATTTTGTGGTACAAATGTTTTGTTAAGGTATCAAAGTGTTGTTTTCTAAATGTAACATCAAATATTTTTCTACTGTTCTTAAAATTTTAAATCAATGAACTTGGAGCTAACAACCCTAGTTACTAAGAGTGTAAGGTGCGATAATACGATTACAATAAGTCACAATAATAATAATACAATAGGCTACAACAACAGTAAGATAAAATAATACGATTAATTTACATTCAAATTACCATTTTAGTTAACTTTTTCAATTAAAACTTTTCACACATAGCTAATTACTTCCGGGAGATTAGGTACTACATGTTAATCGTGAACATTTTTTAAAAATTTAGTAACACAGTAAGATCAAGATTATATTACTCAGAAGCTGATAAAGTACTTCTTATTAATCTTAACATGTCTTAAGAATTTAATAGCGCAATACGGTCAAGAAAAAAATTTCTTTACTAATCCGAGGCAATGGGAGATCCCTCAAAAAAAAAAAAAAAAAAAAAAAAAAAAAGAAGAAGAAGAAGAAGACGCAAAAGAAAAATTAGTTCCATAAGGGGGAGCGAGCTAAGGAACTCCCTATCTCTGAAGAATTACCCATAGCAGCAGTGAAGCATTTAGCAGTGAAAATCGGTGGGAGAAGGAATTTCTTGCACCTGGCACGGAAATCGGAGACAAGACGGATAAGTTAGTGTAGATACCTCCATGAAATGTACTGGCCTGGGAAACTACTGAGTTTTGTATATCGGGGTACGTTGGAGAGTTGCGGGGGTGCTACTTTGGTAGACGGTTGCACGGAGTTTTGGCGATTTACGTTGGCGCGGCTTTTTTACAATCGTCAGCCATCTTGAAAAGCACCGTTTTTACGTATTTTAAGCATAGTAAAGTATTCCAAAATTTAAAAAAATAAATATCGTTAAAAATAATGGATTAATTTTTTTTTGAAAATGTCGTATTTTAAGATGGGAGGCAAATGTAAATAAATACATTTACTATGAATATAGGTACTTTTCCGTTTCGTCGGCGCAAATCTCGCCAAGCAGACTTTATTGGCGACAACATACAGTATACAGATAAAAAATGTTAACGAATGTTAATGTTAAAATTTTTTTATAAATAAAGGCATAAACATTTAATATCGTTTAAAATTATTGTAAAAGCGCCAATAAATAAAGACAATACATTTGTAAAAAGATAATTATTTAAGAATGTACTATGTTTTCATGGTTCAACATCCTGATTCGCCTTTTCATATCACGTGATCCCAAGTCTCACGTAAACTACAAAAATCTGTGTCAGTAATTATCTATATTAATTTCAAGTTGAATCTTAATTTGGAATATAAGTTTAGATGCAAGAATTATTTCAATTCGTACGAATAGCTTACTCAGAAACTACGAGGGCTATCCAGAAAGTAGATTACGTTTTGGAATAAAAAAATAAACAAAGTATAGGAAACAAATTTTATTATATACAGATGAAAGCCACACTCAAATACTACTTTTCTACATAGTCACCATACAAATTAAGGCATTTATCGTAGCGATGTACGAGCTTGGAAATTCCTTCGTCGAAAAATTCGGCCGCCTGCGCCTTCAACCACTTCGTTACCTCTTCTTGCAGCTGTGCGTCGTCATCAAAACGCTGCATAGCCAGCCACTTCTTCATTGCTGGGAATAGGTGGAAGTCGCTCGGTGCCAGGTCGGGACTGTACGGCGGATGAGGAAACAACTCCCACTTAAAAGACTCAAGAACTTTACGAGTGACATTTGCCGTGTGGGGCCGGGCGTTGTCGTGAATCAACAAGATCTTAGAGCTCAACATTCCTCTGCGCTTGTTTTGAATTGCTCTTCTGAGTTTTTGGAGAGTTTGGCAATACCTTTGAGAGTTTATTGTAGTGCCTCTTTCCAGGAAGTCCACCAAAATTACACCTTTTCTGTCCCAAAAAACAGTCGCCATCATCTTCCTTGCCGACATTGTTTGCATGCATTTCTTGGGTTTTTGGGGAGAACTTGTGTGCCCCCACTGCATTGATTGCAATTTCGTTTCACAGTTCACATGTTTCACCCATGTTTCGTCACCAGTAACGATGCGATCGAGTAAAGAGTCACCATCCTTATGGTAAGCGTCCAAAAAGTTCAACGCTGCAGCCATTCGCTGATTTTTGTGGTCCTCTGTCAAGATTTTTGGAATCCATCTTGCACAAAACTTGTGGTAACCAAGCTTTTCGCTGATGATTTCGTGCAACAAACTTCGCGAAATTTGTGGAAAACTCAAAGAAAGTTCCGTTATTGTGAAATTTCGATTTTCACGGACTTTAGCATCGACTTTTTCGAGAAGTTCGGCGGTCACTATGCTGGGTCTCCCACTTCGATCTTCGTCGTGAACATTGGTTCGGCCATTTTGAAATCTTATGACCCACTGACGCACTCCACCTTCAGTGATAATGTAGTCCCCATACACTTCACGAAGCTGCCGATAGATTTCTATCGGTTTACAGTTTTTTGCAGTCAGAAACCTTATTACTGAGCGCACCTCGCAGCTCGCGGGATTTTCAATTAACGCAGACATTTCAAACCGTCACAGTATCTGAACGGAGCACAGCACGAACCTCTCACTAGCACGGCTAGATGCAGACTGAGCTGCGCAACGCTCTGACCCCAAGATGGCCGCGCTAGCCCCGCCCCTAGCGGACACAGACGGAAACGTAATCTACTTCCTGGATGGCCCTCGTATGTAAATTTGCGGTGCTTTACTTCTCTAGTGCATATTCATTAGAATTGATGAATTTAACCCATTGACTTTGCCTTTTCTATATTTTCGCCTTCGGGTAAGCGGTGTGATTGCATCCTAATTCACTTAATTACCGCGAATGGCCTTAGGGCATAAAATTGAACTATCTGGTAAAATTTCTATGTAATTGTATGCCAATATTTAAAGAAACAATCAATCTGATAAGAAATGGCTGCGAATTGTTTTGAAAATGAGGTGTTAAAGGTTACCAGCGAGGATATTACGTTTGGCATTAGCTGTAATATTACTGGAGACTTTAACGCCTGCGCCGTCAAAACGAAAACGTACCTGAATATAAAATACTAAAGTAAGGTTAAATTATTACTTTCATATAGCAAAGAAATAGAATAAAAACACCGCTATAAAAACTATGCGCCAACGTTTAATTGGATTAAAATATTACTTAAACTGAATATCGAATTAAAAACATCAAACCAACGTTTAAATATTACTTAAATTCAAATACTTTAAAATAAGTTTTATAAGATATAATTATTTAACATTAAAGCAAATGTGGCAATAAACATCTCGGCAATTTTTCAAAAGAGTGTATTAATTTTTTTAATAAAAATTGAAGTATACAATTATAAAGTAAATGAAAAATGTGTACTTACATATTTTTGAGTATTTAACCTGTCGTATATTGATAAGTACCACAAAAAAATCTGAATCATAATTTAGATATCAATGAACAAATTTTTAAAAATGTAATATAATTTTTAAAATGTAATCTAAGGAATAAAATTTGAAAAAAATTGTCAAAAAATTTGAAAAATGTAATCTAAGGAATTTGAAGAGATGAATAATATAATTTTAAAATGGCGCGGTAATGAACAAATATTCAGTAACCAATCAGGGAGCTGATTACAGCTCGTTAATGAACAAATATTCTGTAACCAATCAGGGAGCTGATTACATCACGAATAGAATTAAAATTATTTAAATAATCATACATAATAAGATCACTTTAAAAAATGCAAAATAAATTGTATTTTAATATTTAACAGCCATAAATAATGTTAAAGACATTATATCAAATTTATAGATATTAAAACCAATTACTTTTAAAGTAATGTGACGTCATTCATTACATCATGCACAACATAAAATATAAACAATAAAATTTTTATTTGAAATAAAAATGATTTTAAATATTTAGAAGCCATAAATAATATTTAAAACACGGAATTTATGCATAATAAAACGCATTATTTTTTTAATAAAATGACAACTAAGTATCGGTTACCATAAATAACTTGTCTAGCAATGGGGTTACCCATAAGTCGTATCGCTCGTCAAAAAAAAAAAAAAAAAAAAAAAAAAAAAAAAAAAAAAAAAAAAAAAAAATCGCCAAAATCCGTGCAACCGTCTACCAAAGTAGCACCGTTGCGGGACCTTTCTGGAGAAGTAACCGGGGAACCAAGAAGCTCTATCCCACGGCTGCTCTATAAAGAAATGCCCGGGGAACCGGAACAGTGCTCCTCAGGAAGATAGGGATGTTTAAGGAAACTGAAGCGTTTCCCAATCCTTCATCATTTATTAAGTTTACCTCCCGACACGCGAGAGGAGTAGAAATAATCGGTCACTAAGTTTGGTTTTGAAGTAAGAATTCATTTTTTTCTTCCGTGGTGTTTCTCAGTGACCCAAGAGTTGTGGAGCAAAAGTAGTTAAGTAAGAGAATGAGCAGCATAAACTGAGCTCCAAACCTTGTATCCAGTTTTAAAGGGATTTCAGGACACCTCATTCCTGAAAATGTCCCAAAAGAAGGGGGAAATTCTACCAAGAATAAAATACTACCCCCAAAAAATTCCATATTTTATATTACGCCCAAAAAGGGTCTTATTTTAACATTTTGTGTGTTATCTTTATTTATTAAATAAACCTTGCACTTGAACCACATAAAATTCAATTCAACAGCAGTGTCACAAAATATTAAAAAAGAGGGTGTCTTTAGACTTTTCGTTAGACAATCTCGCACGCTGGAGACAAAAAGGTTTTTTCCCGTACAAAGTTGCCATTGCTCGTTTTGAAATCGTTGAAGTTTGCTAATAAAAAATTCGTTAAAGTTTTACAAAATATAAAAATAAAACAAACAAATAATAAAACAAATTCGAAATAAAAATTTGGGCTTCCAGGTGCCCATGCTCGGGTGGAGGATTATGTTATTCAAAATTTGATGGCTCAAGGCTGTAGGTACATTGTGGTGGTTTTCACAATGCGAGAAGCATACAAGCATTCATGCAAATTCTTCATTTTTTTATTTCTTTAAATATAACACAGGGCGATAAGATTTTATGTCAATAATTTAAAAAATTGATACGTCGTTTACAGTCAGCTGATCTAAAATGCCGTTTTGAGACTAATAGCCCTACTAGGCTAAAATGCGGCCTTTGCATTTCTTCAGTCCAACCACTCTTCGAACTGACGCCAAGGTCAGGCGGAAGAAACATTAACCCCTTTCCCCTCACAAACAACCCCTTTAGAAACAGGGTGTGAAAAACAGGTCACCTTGAGCTAAATGACGTTAAAAAATGGCTTTCCTAACTAAAACTAAACGATAAAACTTCCTAAACTAAACGATAGTTCCTCGGTGAACTATCGTTTAGTTTTCTTGGGCGCCTGGGCATAACCCTATCCGAGTGTAGTAATATTTATCCTTTTCCAAACGTTGAAAGTTTGGAAAGTTTGGTCAGTAAATTGTAGGATGATGAGTTTAATTCAAGTTAACGATTTGGAATATCTCTCGGAGAGCTATTCATAGTACAGGCGGCGGAGACGAGTATTCGATGCTGAATGAAAGGGAGAGTTTCAACTGTCAGGTTGTAGCCAGGAGCTTGCTCGAAGACCTCCTATTATCTTCAGTGTGTTAGGGGAAGGGGATGGGCTCTTTAAGGTCTATACTAGCTTAGAGGGATAGCCTAGGGTGAGGCGGCATAAATGAAAAAGCCTGCTGAAATGTTTAATAATGATTAAATAATGTTTTGTGTTCTTCTAATTGCTAGTATTGAACCATACAATTTGAGATATTACAGTATAAGTTAAAGAAGCTGTTAATATTTCTTTTTAATGTTATTATTTTAAGGCAAGAAAAAGTAGTTATCTATAAACAATTAAAGTGTAGTTAATTATTATCAGTATTACTGAGCTCTTCAGATATTAAAAATATAAGGCATATTTTTCAAATTGTAGTTTCTGCAGCTTGAATTTGGTTGAGGCTTTTATTAATTAGGGAAATTAATTTTGATAGTTTAACACCTAATGTGGTTTCAAGCTCTTTTATTGTTTTCTAGAAATCCTAATGAGTGAGTATTTGTGGAATGTCTAGTATTTTTTGTGGGGGAGGCTGTGTTTGTTTGAACGGGTTGGCCAGGGTTAGTGATCTCTGTCTGTTGTAAATCTTCTGGTGAGTTATGAGTTTTGTTAAAAGTAAGTGGCTTTTGAAACCAGCAAAGGTGTTTTTCATTGCTATTGAAAATATATACTTAATTGCACATAATTCCTGTCACAATTAACCCAAGTTAACAATAGGTTTTCAGAAAGGAAAAATTTGTCTGTATAATGAGTATAAATTTCAAGTAGATAAATAAATAATTAGTATATTGAAATTACAATAATACTCAGAATTTTACCTAAAAACGCATTGTCTCTCAGACTGAGATAAACTACAAACTAGAAATCCGATGTTCGATATTTCAAGCAATAAAGATAATTAAACAAAAGAATTACTAACACCTCTACCACAATAAATTTGGATTAAGATTTTAATGACTTAATTAATGAAGGTTAATTCAATTTGACTACACAATAGCATCAAAATGAAAGTTGTTCATTTAATACATAACTCAAGAAGAACGAGAAAAAATAGCATCATTAGTCAAGACTTGTTTGGAAAAGTTTATAGCCTTTTACAAAAAGGGAATATATAAGGTATCTTATCCCTCTTCTTGTAGAGACATTAGGTATATTTTTGGAGAAGTGAAAAATGAACAACGCCTTCGTCGGGCATCGAAACGCGGACCTCTGGAATACTCGCCCAGCGTGCAGATTACCGTACCACGAAGGCATGCCAAGAAGGCGGGAGAAATACGCTGTACTTTCCGCATGCCTTCGCCTTCGTGGTGTAATTAGAAGCATACTCAGCGCGTATTAGAGAGGTTCGAGTTCCGGCGAGTGTTTTGCTCATTTTTCATGATTCTTGATTCAAAATAAAGTAATTATTCTACAAGTTAAAACAGTAGATCGCCACGAACGTTTCAAATAAAAGGCAAGAAGCGTTAGATGACAATTCAAGAAAGATAATAAAATATGGTTTCTTAAAAGACTATCTTAATGAAAGAGTTACATATTCTCAAATGTTTATTTATTTCTTTAATTATTCAAAGAAAACGAGGCAAGCGTTGCCTGTCTAGCTTCTTGACAGACCTTCTAAATGATACTAATTCATGTTCGCATTACACTTAGCGCGACCACAAGAAGACCGTGAATGCAGCTCGTTCGCCGAAGTTTGGAACACATATTGAATTACCAGAGTTCAGTGGTAATATCTTCTTTGCCATTAATAGACCATTAGTCTCGAAAAAAGTGAGCTGCCAAGATGGAACACTTCGAGTATGAATATGAGAAAAAGATAATGATATAAAAAAATCAAGTATATAAGAACGAAAACATAAGTGTATTTAATTAGTGAGATACCTAACTCAAACTGTTGTTTCCTTCATCATTTTCTAGATTTTTATTTTCGTAGCATGTGTTTGCTACAAAAACGTGCTATAAAACTAATAGTTAAGTTCCAGTGTTTCTATGCAAATTAAAAATAGCGAGTAAACGAAAATACACGCTAACTTTTATTTCTATATAACCGTTCAAACTAAATTCAGCTGTACAATTTACGCGGAAAATGAAAGTGCCTGTTCTTTCGGAAATCTGATTTCCTCGCAATTGAATTGTTAACAACATTTTCTTTTTTTTTCCCTTCGTTCTAAAAAGGAAGAATTGTGAATTAAAATAAGGGGAAGTTATTAAAGGGAGAGAACGATTTTTTAAACTCAATTTGCTTTTTTTCAAGGAAAAAGAGCTTAGTGAATATTCTTCATTACACACTTTTCCACGTTTCTAAGAAAAGCATTTGACGCATTCGGAGAATATTATTCAACCTGGTTCAACAAAAACTGAGTCAAAACTGAATATGCTAAGAATTGAACTTCGAAGAGAGTGTACATCAAGAGTAATGTTCGAATGCTAGAACAATGTGTAATGTTTGCTTGAAATCTAAAATCTCGAAGGGGGTCTTAATACAGATCATGCTGCAATCATGATTATGAGAAAAAGATTGCATCACTGGATTGAAAGAGTGTGTTTTATTCCGTCGAGCTATATCTCAACACCCAAGCTGGAGCGATGCGTTGAATGAAATGATCTTGGTACCAGCAGTTCCGTGAAAGGCACAATATTCGATCAATCTAATTCCGTGGAATCAATGCAATGCATCCGTGGATCAATGTAATTCCGTGGCTAATGTTCCGTGAAAGGCGTAATGTTCGAGTGATCGAATATGCAGAAATATTCGATCACTGGACGAAAAGAGAAGTGTGTGGTCATGTGGTCTTCAACATGTCAGATAAATTCAACATGGTAAGCCACTGGGCTTCAAGTGCACGTATATATGAATCTGGTGATAGGCGGGCATGAAATGTGGTTTGATTATGCTAGGCCTAACAGCTCTCGCATATGGGAAGCCATATTCTCCATGCTAATTTTTATCATAGGACATTAAGTTGAAGATTCTTACGAAGGCTTCCCTTATTTTAATCAAAGGCATCACAGGGAATTGTCCGAACACACACGGTACGGCACTTCCAGTGCCTCTCCTTTAACAGACGTAGCTTTGCAGTTAACATTACTACCCTGTAGTATTCTGTTGTAATTAAAGCTCTAGCTGCATTTTAACCAGCTAGCAAAATACTATAGAAGGTTTAAAAGTAATACTAAAATTAATTTTAAATTGGTCAGAGCAAGTACAATCTGTGCTACAAACGAATCTTCCTTTGGTTGTGAGCATTTAAATTAACGTAACAGACAGTTAAATTCAAACTACACATATAACTACATATAAAATAGCTTACTTAAGCTTGCCAAGAATTTTACCGCAGCGTATTTGGAAACATCAGCAAGCAAGACCTAAAATTGGAATATAACTTTAAGCAGAGCAGGCGAGTGTATATATATCAAGATGCGTCTGCAAAAAGCTCGAATCTAAACACTTCGACCCTCAGTTTCAATATACAAAAACCTAATTTGCATCCTGGTAAGAAATCCTGAAAGAAGAAGTTATAGTAAAGGCTTAACTAAAATAAAATACGTTACAAATCCATTTTTTTTTTCTAAATGCGAATATATAATGAGATGCTGCTGTGCTCAATCATGAATGTCAAGAAGCTCTCTAGCCAGCTGGGATACAAATCTAGCATGTTATAGCTCAAGACGTTTCCCCTTAAAATTATATATGTACTCTACTTCATGAACCAATTGTATCTGGATCAAAGATGCTAATTTCGTTCTCTTTGAATTTCTCATCGAATAAAAGGCACTAATCTCTTTTCTTATTCTCTTACACTAGGTATAACATATTTCATCACATTTAGATGAATTTGTATTTTAATTATTGCAAGAGAGGTTGTAAAACCTTACAGAATTTCAATATACCAGTACATAATTCTAGCATAAAAAAAGTGAATTTTTATAATTCTACTTCTATACTTTTTCTTTCTCTATTCTCGGAATTGTATGATAGTTAAAATGTATATTGATTGAGTTATAGAGCAAAAATTTCTGACCTCACTCTCTTCTATACGTTATGATTTTATTTTTAAATAGCATGCTATGCACGGTACAGAATAAATATTTAGTCGGTTTCTTAGCATTTTAAAACTTAGTCTGAAAACTTAGTCAGCTGGGCGAACTCGTTCAATTAATTCAAAATCTATGCGAAATAATATTCATTTCTTATGTCTAGCAGTGGAAACTGATTCCTTTTTTTTTTTTTTTTTTTTTCATAATTCCAAAATGTTAATCGTAAATGTTGCCCCAAATTTCATTATTTTTCACAAATATCTGAAAAAAAAAAAGTTGTAGGAAGTTCGGATAAATACGTTTTCTTCATAATAAAATACTTCAATCCAGTTACTAAGATTTCAGCCACAGTTTACCTTCCCCAAATTAAATACCAAAACTTCCATAAAAGAATATTTACGGAGGCATAAGTAATGTAGAGTTTTATGCAGCTAACTGCAAAGTTAAAAACGCAAGTTGTTTTACCTAAGACGAAACCATCAACGTCCGTTATTCTTTGAAATTTCTCCCCGTTAGGTGCTGCAAATTAACATAATGACAGCAAAAAATGAAAATACTAAACTACAGATTTTTTCTAACGACAAATCGCTTAGATTCTACAAGCGATATTTACAGATATATTCCAGAATAAATGCGCTGAGTTAGATCACATTTCAGTGGCTGTTATCGAGTTATTTCTAAGATGTTTTAATCGAGTTAAGGAGAAGTCACAAATCAAAAGTTGCTTGTTTTTGAGTGTTGAAACTTAAAAGTTTCTAATAGGTAAAACATCATCCGTTATTCGTTCCGTATAAATATTCATTATGTATTCTTCGGCTACAAAGATATGTTTTTGATTTAATATCTCGAATCATACGCAATTTTTGAGCGGGAATATATAAGTTATTTCTTCGTACTGTAGTGTTCAGCACGCTGGGCGCGTATTCCAGAGGTCCGTGGTTCGATTCCCCGCGAAGGCGTTGCTCATTTTTCATCTCTCCTGCTTCGAAATAACCTAATGCTTGTACAATGGCGCCCGAACTAAAAATGGTGGTGGATGATGATTCTCAGCCACCAGAATTGGCGATTGGGTCCCCTAAAACCCCAGTTGCCATTTAAAAGGGGGTTATATAAGGTATTTCTTCCGCCTTCTTAGCATGCCTTCGTGGTGTAGTGGCCAGCTCGATCGACGCGTATTCGAGAGTTCCGTGGTTGGAGTGCCGGCGAGGGCATTGCTCATTTTTCACGTCTCCTGCTTCGAAATAACCTCATGTCTTTACAGGCTAAGCTATTGAAGGCCCATAACTGAGGATAATCCATAAAGAAATAAAGGCTGTAGCCAATTTTCTTAAACATTTGCACAGACTTCGTATACTACGCATGCGGAAACCCAATTTTAAATTCCTTTGTGTAAAATCTATGTCTAAAGATGAGTCAAGGAGGATTTTCATATTCTCTTATTACTATATTGAGGCAAATAAAAGATATTGAGTGGAAGAGTAAAATCCGAAGCATGGGTGTATTTATGCTTTAATATATTTTGTGCGCACACATACATATATCCGCCTTACTTTGATGCTTACCTCTTTCCTACGAACATTCATTAGATTTGCGGATACCTTTTATCCTAACTTAGCGATTAAAGTTTTCAAGACTCAGGCTGTCGGAAATCTCTATGAAGTGGAATCGACTTTACGAACTGCAAGATAGTCACATGAGTAGCACTACCATTAAAGAAAAAGGGCAGTATTGAAGGAGAAAAACTTCTGGCTGCAGCAGAGCTGGCAGACTGCTCCTGAATGCCCTCTACATTGAAGCGATGATGACTTTCCTATTCCGCTTAATATCTGTTCGTTTTTTGAGGCAGCGATGTTAAAAATTGATATCCGTCTTTCCTAACGTCGTCTCCATCGCCAAGATTTTTATCATTTTCTTTCTTTCATTTTTTTTGCCAACGAATGAGAATGGTCTCTGAAGAAAGTAAATCGATAAAGAACGTATTATCTCTTATTCCCGTGGCCCATGTCATTTTAGACAATTGCTAAGAGACCACATCGTTTGTTGCTTGTGATGAGAAAAAATAATTCCAAAATGTGATTTATCAGAGTTTTCTATTTACTTCGGTAACAATAGGCCTTTGTGGTGAAATGCTCAATATTTCGCAATAATTTCGAACTAACTGCAAGTAAGATAATCAATTTTAATACTATATATTTACAATGGAAGTATTTTTATTTGTTTAAAGGAGTTTCCTATTTCATTTTTATTCACTTCTCGAAACTTGCGCTTCTAATATGGGCTAAAAAACATGCTATACCAAAATGTATTTTTAATTGTATAATATTAATTATATAATTAATATTTTAAAAACATAATTTATTATTATTATATAAATTCACAGCCTGTCTTTTAAAACATAGCGTATTGTTATTAACAAAGCTAAAGAAAATTATTTGGCATAATTTCTTACCTTTTCGGTAAATTTATAAACTCGTAAACTTTCAATAAAATTTGGCTAACATTTAAGTGTATCATAACCAACATCATATAATAATCTAATTCATACCTAAAATGAGTGAATTTATTACTGCTGCGATATTTATATTATTTATGATCGGTTGATAATTTATCTGAATCGTAAGTTTCTAGTTTTCATCTCAGCGTATTATTATCATTAAGCTTCTTTTGTTAAAAAAATAAAATAAGAAGATATGCAATTTAAAACTTTGGAAAAATAACTGAGTGTTTTGGAGGTTATAGTCATCTGTTTTATGGCGACAACTCAGTTTACGATGATTAAAATTTAAAAGGCCAGTTTCGATATAAGACCAGAATAAGAAAAAATATGCTTTCAAAAGTCCCTAAAATAAAAATAATTAAAATAAAAAATCCGATAAAGCGCAGCAATTTACAGTTAAGGCTATCATTTTAGCAATTATTTTTAGTATCTTTCAATCTAATATTCTAAGCAGAAATTATCTAAAAGAATAGACAATGAACCATACTCAAGGAGAGACATAAGTCATGATAAATTATGCTAGGGCTATCAGTATAGGAAGATTTGCCATAATCCAAATAGTATTCCGAAAATATAAATAGTATGTCAGATAATATAACTACGTATTCCTTGTCAGAGAAGTTTCCAGTTGCTTTCATCCATCCTAAGATGCAATAAAGTGTGACATTTAGTAATATGGCAGTGGTGTACGTTCATGCTTCTGCTTTTTACATGTTTTTCATTACCTTGATCAAAGAAAAATGCAGTGCTTTTTTGTTTAGTACAATACTGAGAATACGTAAAGTTGCCTGAAAGGAGCAGTGCTTAGAAAGAGGGCTGTCACGTAGCTAGTCTCTTAGATGGTTTTTGAAACTGAGTTGAACTAATAGTGTTCAACTGCATTACTACTCAACCATTCATGTAAACGGAAATCTATCTCTGTTTTGGAAATACCTCTTAGGTAAAAATTAGAACTCTTAATGTTTCCTCCAGCAATGCAACTAGAAGACCTCCGATATCTTCTGATAAAAAAAAAAATCAGGATGCCTTACAGTTTCTCTTTCTTCATTTCAGGTAGTCGCTAGCCAAATCTTACGTTAATAAATTTGCCTTAGATATTGCCATCTTGGTGGCAACGACGCTGCGCCTGGCGCCGGTGTTAAATATTCTAACAGAGTGACACTCTGTAAACTGCTGATGCAGTAAAAGAATATGCATACAAATAAAGTTGCTTATCATTTTGATTAATTTAACACGAAAGCAAATATTTAAAATTAATTCTAGTCTTAGAAAACTTAATTTAACTAGGATCAGTTATATACTTTATGTTTATAAGGTATTATTTTTATAAGGCATTTTGCATGCCTTCATGGTGTAACTGGAAGTATATTCGACGTGTATGCGAAAGCTTCAAAGTTCGAGTCCTGGTGAGAGCACTGAACATTTTTCATGTCTCCTGATTCAAAAACCCTTATGACTCTATACTTTTTATTAGACTAAAGCAAATCGTTTACATTATATTCTAGGTTTGTTTTACGCTGTTTAGGCTTAACGCGCTATTGTAGGAAAACGATATTGGCATAGATCATGGTTTTGATGTAATTTCACTCTCATGTATCAGGGTAAAACTTCTTAACTCAGATGGCAACTGGAATTATAAGTAATTAGCAAACTGTATCTGTGCTTTTTTACCAAGTTAGAAGTACTCTACCACATAATTTTTAAACTCTGTGCTTGTTCATTACAGAAAATATGGGAAGTCTTTCTTTTAAAGGATAAAGAGATTCTGAACCATGAAAATTAACAATTTATATTCTTAAACATTAATAATATTTTTACAGGAGGATCATATTTTAGCCGATTTTTCTTATGAAATTAATCGCATTAAAATATTATTCCGAAAATTTTGCATTAAAATAAAGATATCGTACCTAAAAGAACAACTAATTATTTCACTGTTGTATTTCTCTGAATAAGTATAGTATTTCTTTAGCATATATTTAAATAAAAATTAATTTTAATTCAATTGCTGAATTACACTTAAACGAAACCTTCATTAAGCATTTATTACCTTAGTAAAGCATTTAAATTTAGAGTTACGTAAACGAAATTCCAAGTCAGAAGCGTTTTATAGCTCTATAAAATCTTAGGGCGTGAAATTAATATTTAAAGTTTTTATGCCACGGGTTTGTTAATTTCAGCTATGTTCAAAAGGAATTTGATTTAGTGCTTCATTTTGGAGAAAAAAAGAGGCTATTTTTTCCCTTAAGGGTGTTATAAGTTAACTGCTTTAGCTGAATACTACAATGCAGATCCTTCTCTGAGTTAGACTGAAATGAGTTAAAAATCGTTTGGTGTGGCTACATAACTACACTTTCCACAGCCTAAAGCATGTGCAAAGATGGTATTTTTTTAAACTACCCCATACAAACAAAGTAAAACTAAAATGAGTTTAAATTCCTTGCCCAAAAAGAAATTAAACACTTTCACAACGTTCATGAGGACACTAAATACTGGTAATTGACCCAGGTTTATATACCAGCGAATGGTCTAATTGCATGAATCTTGTTATGATTCTCTTCACATGTAATACGCGTACGGTTCAGCTTTCGTTAGAAAGTTCTCCGTACTTCACGGAAATCATTCTTCGCCTACTTTGCGTATTCTGTTAAATAAGCAAGCGCAACATTTCTCTTTTATCCGGATAAATGTATTAAGGACTGGAAACATAAATGTATACCAGTTGGGTATCATGAAGGACGTTATTTCTGCTACACTTTGATGATAAGCCTTCTTATTTTTATATAATATTTAGCTTTATGCGCCTTTGCTGTGAAGTTAAGAATTTGGAGAGAGTTTAATTTAATTAACTCGTTATATTTATGATTTGAATTTTACTATCAATTCTACTTTTATCATTCTCATATGATACATATGTATATAAAAACTGAGTTCTTGTAGATTAGATAGAGAGCCTTGGAAGCAACGCTGATTATTGGGGTATTTCCTCCAACAGCTCTGAGAATTAGGTTATCAGGCGTTAGCCTTTTTACAAGCCGAATCATTAGAGTATTAATCTGCATCGCCAGAGTCGAGATTTGCTAGGCTTTTGCACTGTGTATCTCCAGCAATAATTATATTTTGAATTTTAATTCACATTCTGTGTTATATGAAATCCCACAAGCTGTAAAGATTTAAACTGTAAGCACAAGCTATGCATCTGTTAAGTTTAAAGTTTTATATAAAAATGCTGATGCAGTTGTTATTACCAAAGACGGGGTATGCTTCATTCTGTATTTCAAAGAATTATTTACACTCACTAATTTTATTACCTTTCTTTGTTCACTTACATATAATACTTTATATCCATCCTAACTATTACTGTGATGAAAAATGTAAGGGAGAATATGCGATGATGAGAAAAATGCGAGTAAAAAGCAGCGATAAATTGCTAAATTATCATTTAAATTTAAACTTGCCTAATTGCAGTAATTTATTTATTAATTTTCACCAGTTTGTATTTAAATACGAAATGTAATCTGTATTCTTTTTTGACGAATATAGAGCATTTCAGGTTAAAATAATTTTTTGCGTGTGAAATCGTTTGTAGTTTAAGAGGTATACCCATTCACTTTGAAGCCAGCTGGTATGAAACTGCAAGGTGAAATGTTACAGGCAAATGCAAGGAGGGGGCTATGTGATTGACAAATGTGGCATTATAACACCGGAATTGATCATCCTGTTATATATCAACAGGAACAGTGATATTCTTTCTATTTTACCATATGAGCAAAAACACAGGAAAATGGTGCTAATAGTTGCTTAGGTGAACTATGGTTAAAAAGGACGTGTACTAGCAAGATGTGGACAACCACTGTCTCAACGATTACGCCCTTATTCTGCATGATCATAGAAGACATTAGAGAAAATGCATGTGTGAATGCTGAAGGCTCACCGCTCAAAGAATAGCAGCGCCACAAGTGACCAAGTGGTTAATGAGGCACAGTGTGGGATAGTTTGACCAAAGAGAGATTCTTTGGATTGACTCTATCTCTAACTCGGGTGAACGGCCTGGCTGCATGATTGTTTTTTGTGGGCCTCCCCATGTCTAAAGTGATTACGAACAAGTTTTCTCAGAATGTCCTGGAAGAAAGCCTCCCTTTGCCTAAGCAGATAACTCTCGTGCGCTTTGTCATACTCAACTAACTTAACCTATTCTAAAAAGAAAAAATAAAACATCGAACGTTTTCCAACAGAAAAGTCTGAATATTTATATTATTTAAATTATCCTTTCTCCAGACATTAATGTTGTCTTGGTAATAACATGCAGATGTACTAACTCGAAGCTCTCAGATCGAACCCTGTAGCCACCACAGTTTGCCCATTGATGGTTTTAGAGTTTTACGGTTTATTTATTTATGTATTAAAGAAAATTTATTCATGAAAACTGCGTTATAGATAAATTTTTTAAACCGAATTTGCTATGAAAATTTCGAACAAAAAGCATATCTTATTTTTGACAACGGATTTATCATTAAACTTTCTGACATTGAATAAAGAGGATTTATCAGATTAAAATTTTTATTCATAATATATGCTCTGGTTTGCGTTGCGAACTCCTTTAATGCTATTTTGTTTTTAAAGAAAATTTCTTCACGAAAATACTTTTAGGAGACTTACGTGAATTTACAACACCACAAAAATTTCGTTGTTTATTTTACTATAGCTTCTTGTGTTTTTGAACGAATTTATTTACAAGTGATTTATAAAAAAATGTTCAAATATATTGTGTTGATATCAGTAAATTGAATAAGTGATCATTTATCAATTTAAAAAAAAAATTATTCGTATTTTATTTTGTGAAATGAATATAAAATGATAATGGAGAAAAATACGAGTCCGGTAAATGTTGCGTACGGAATATGGGAGAATATTTTATGAATCTTAATGGAAACATTTTTTTTTATTAAAAGTTTCATGAAACGTCATTCTGACTGAAAATTTAAATTGTGATGAACTGTCATTTATTCAGTATATCTCTTATGAATATTTTGTATTTTAAATGTTATAGAAAAATACATCGTATTAGTAGAAGTGACGGAATGCAAAATTGCTTTTCGTAAGAACTTTTCGTAGTGCCTCGGTTTTTCGGCATTCTGCATATAAATATTTTTCACGAAAACTTCACCTTGAATACTCTTCCAAGGAACTAGTTTTGAATAATTCTTAAAAGGATATGTTATGCTTATTTTTACAAGGATAATCTTAAAATGCGGAAGCGTTTTGTTGCTTAGATGTAAGCATAATTAATCATATTTTGATTGCTACTGAAATTGTCCAAAATGCTGAATTAGGTAAATTACAAAGTCTAACAATATATTAAAAGTGTCAGGTATTTTCCGAAATGTACAATTTTTATTTCATATAATGGCATTTTTTTATCCTATGCTTATTCAATATTCTTCAGAGAACTGTTTTGACTAAAATAAGATTTTTATGGTGATGAGTATTAAAGTGATGATGGCTCTGTTTAAAAGTAAAAGACTATAAAACTAAAAATCGTAACTTAAATATTACTTAAAATTTAAACTTTCTTATAAATTTAAAACTTATTGTGTCTGTAATAAATATTGCGAAGTAAATCGGAGGCTATTTCTATGTAACGAGAGCCGTATTTAGTTGGAATTTCGTCTCGCCAATATCGAATGCCATTCATTAATGAACAAATTATGCGTTGCCTAGAATAAAAGGAAATACGCGAATACAGGTAAAAATGCATTTTCATCCTGTGAAAGAATTGATTTTGAACGCTTCGGTGCAATTCATTCTTTCCTGAATGATGTTAGAGCTTCTTAACATCCAGACAACATTCGAATCATGCGATTTTGGAATGAGTATCCATTTAAAGAAATTTGCATGCTTAATAAAGGGGTATCAATTCATTTGTTAGAGAGTGAAACTAAAGTTTTGATAAATGATAAAATGAATTTTTCTAAATGCACTGGAAACTGACGAAAATTCGTAAAATGTACCTCTGAATGCAAGCATCGAAAACACAGAAATGAGATATCCTTTGTTAACACAATATTAATGCAGATTTTATTCAGCAAAGTACATAGATACGATACATAAATCCATTAATTATTCACAAACCTAAATGTCAGATAAATTGTTATTATAAAGAAACACACTTTTTGAAAAACATCAGTTAAACAGAACCGTACGAAAGGTAGTTTGGGTACATATAACCAAATTTATAGTAACTAATTCCAGTAATGCTACTACTTTGCGAGTAAATACATGAGATATTTTCAAGCAGAATACTGATCTTGAGAATTTTGAACATTCCATTTGTCTAAAATTTATTTTTCATCTGTCAAATGATAATAACTTTAAAAGCATCTAACTTAAGATATAAAGCAACATAAGAGAATAAGTTATCAATAAAATTATAAAAGGAAACAAAATTTGTAACTGATATGAATTCTTAAGATTTCTAACACTTTATGATACTTTGTTCTGGAATTTCTTCTCTTTCGAAAAATCAGTTTAGACTCTTTTTAGACCTAAATCCCATAATACGATTCCAAGAATTCATAAGAAAAATAATAGTGTTTTGCAAGTTAATTAACGTTTTTGAGTGAGTGAGTGAGTGAGAGATTATGGCGCAAAACCAAAGTTGATTATAGTGCGCCAAACGCGAGATGGGGTGAGTACAATTGATGAAATTAAAATACAATAAATAAAAACAAGTAGACAAATGTATCAAATCCAGAGGATGAAGTCATATAAAAACAAGTTAAAACCACACATTTAAAATTCAAGACACAATTTTCAAAACAAATTACATTAGGTGATAAAAGCCAGTCTCTTTTAAATAATAAAATAAATTACAATTCACCTCCCTTCCGATTAAACGGTCGAGAGGTAAGTCACAGCTATTAAAATACTTCTGACGAAGATTATTAAAATATGGACACTCAATTAAAATATGACGGACAGATAGACAAACATTACAATTTGAACAAGCAGGCTCATTCTCTGCTTTTAAAAGGTAGCCATGTGTCACTCTTGTGTGACCAATTCTGAGGCGAGTAAAAAGAACTTCTTCTTTACGATTTCCAGCAAAATCCCAATGCTCAATTCTAGGCTTTACATTTCTTAACTTGTTTTGACGCTGAACATCCCAAAATTGCTGCCATTTTTTTCGTATCTTCTTTTTCACAACACAACAGATGTCTCCAAAAGGGATGAGGCGATTGGACAGTTCATCAGCAGATTTGGCTGTGATATCTGCCAGCTCATTCCCTTTAATTCCCACATGATCGGGAACCCAGCAGTACAGAATTTCATATCCACGACTCGTTAAGTTTATATGTATCTTGAGAACATCCACTATGACTGGGTTTTGAGTGTTAGAAAAAGCTTCTAAAGATTTCAGTGCACTATAGGAGTCTGTATAAACTATAAACTTTTTGTGGCAGAGCCTAGAGATGTACAAAAGACAATAATATATTGCAGTTAATTCAGATGTTAAGACAGAGGAGGCATGGTGCAAGCGTCTGCCCTCCATGTGGTCTTCAATTACAAATGCCATCCCGACATGATCTGTTGACTTGGATCCATCTGTATAAACTGGAAGATAACTGCTATATTTGTGCCTGTGCTCAGCGAAGAGTTGTCTATAAATAATGTCATTGGTGCTTGCCTTGACGTGATGCTTGAAAACATCAAGAAGCTGAATCCGTGCATTTTTCCAAGGTGGGAATTCAAAATTCTGTACTGCTTGGGGGCGCATATCAGAGAGGGAAAGTTCCTCAATGATAGGGCGAACTCTTAAAGGAAAGGTAGGAACACAGGATGGACGTGTTTCAAATAAAGTGTTACACACATCCTCAAGTAAGTACATTTTATTGGGATGTTCAGGTTGTGATAGAATATTAAAATATTGCAATAGGGACAATTGCTCACGCCTCAGATAAAGTGATGGTTCGTTAGAGTCAACATACAGGCTCTGGACACGAGAAGTTCTGAAAGCTCCTGAACAAATCCGCAGAGCTTGATGGTGAACAGGATCGAGTTTTAACAAAACTGATGACCGAGCGGATCCGTAAACAACTGAGCCATAGTCCAGTCTAGAGCGAACCAGGGCTCTGTAAATGCGAAGCATGGAGCAACGCTCTGCACCCCAGGAGGTGTTCGCCAACACTTTTAAAATATTTAGTGTTTTTAAACACTTCTTTCTCAGGTTTAAAACATGAGGAAGGAAAGTCAATTTCTGGTCGAACGTCACTCCTAAAAATTTTACTTCGGGCGCAACTGGAATAATTGAACCATTGAGATATAACTCAGGTTCGGGATGGAGACCTCGCTTCCTACAAAAGTGCACACACACAGTTTTTTGTTTGGAAAAAGTAAATCCCTGTTTGTTTGACCATTCTTGGATCTTATTCAGAGCTATCTGCAACTGCCTCTCTACGTATCTCATGTCTGCCCCTCGACAGCTAATCTGCAGATCATCAACATATAGAGATCCATGATGGTGGAAGGAAGTTCTTTTAGTACTGAGTTTATTTTTAAACTAAACAGGGTTACACTAAGCACACAGCCTTGAGGCACACCCTCTTCCTGTTGAAAAACATCCGAAAAAACAGAGCCAATTCTTACTTGAAAAGTTCTAGCGTTCAGGAAATTCTGAATGAAAATTGGTAGGTTGCCGCGCAAGCCACTCTCGTGAAGATCGCGAAGTATACCGTATCTCCCTGCCTTATCATAAGCTTTCTCTATATCGAAGAAAATTGAGACAAGGTGATTTTTTCTTACAAAAGCTTTTCGAATGGATGTCTCTAAGAGGAGCATGTTATCTACGGTTGTTCTCCCTTTTCTAAAACCGCTTTGATAAGGTGATATAATATTATTTTTTTCCAAGAAGTAGACTAGGCGGCTGTTTACCATCTTTTCAAACAGTTTGCAGAGGCAACTCGTAAGGGCAATTGGCCGATAGTTGGAGGGATTCCTTGGATCTTTCCCTGGCTTAGCAATAGGAATGACAACAGCTCTCCTCCATGCACTGGGAAAGGTACGCTCCTTCCACACCCTATTGTAAAGAGTGAGAAGGGCATTCAGTGACTTATAGGACAGATGCATTAGCATTTCGTAATTCACGCCATCAAGAACCGGAGAAGACCTATGTGTCTGCAATAAAGCTCTCTTTAATTCCACCATAGTAAATGCTCTATTGTAAGGCTCAGATTTGGAAGAGTTGAATGCGATGGGATTTATTTCAGAGTGTTGCTTGATAGAGAGAAATGCAGGTGAATAGTTTCTGCTTGAAGAAACGGCAGCAAATGTCTCACCAATAGTATTCGCAATTTCCTCTATGGAGCTAATCACTCGGCCATCTTTTTCCAAAAAGGAAAGTGAGTGGTCTTTATATATGCCGCATGCTTTTCGAACTCTTTCCCAAACCCGCTTACTAGGCGTGGAGGATGTTATTGACGACACATATGAAATCCAGGAATCCCTCTGGCTCTGCCTTCTTACTTTTCGTGCATTTGCTTTGGCTCTTTTAAAGGCTATGAGGTTTCGCAGAGTCGGATATCTACGAAAAATACCCCATGCTTTTTTCTGTTTTTTCAGTGCTTCATGACAGTCGCGATTCCACCACGGTTTCGAATATTTTAGTATTTTTCCTGATGTTCTAGGAATCGAAAGCATAGCTGCCTGAATAATAGTATTAGTAACAGCTTCCACAGCGTCTTCGATATGCACATCTTCTACCATTTCCTCTGTGAGCTCTGCGGAGGAAGAGAAGAGTTCCCAGTCTGCCCTGTCTAGTATAAACCGAGGGAGTCTCGACATGGGGTTTGCTCCTCTTCGTGCAAGAGATACAAAAAAGGGATAATGATCGCTGTTGTACAGGTCATTTCCGACACTAAAAGTGCAAAATGGCAACAGAGACGGTGAACAGATGGCAAGGTCGAGAGCGTGGAATGTTCTTGAAGGCTCATGGAAGTAAGTATCCTGCCCATTATTCAGGAGACAAAGGCTATGATCTTCGATCATCTGCTCAATTTGTCTTCCTCGGCAATTTGTATCTATACTACCCCAGAGCGGACTATGGCCGTTAAAATCTCCTATTATGATAAAAGGCTCAGGCAGCTGCTCTAAAAGACCATTTAAA
Organism: Stegodyphus dumicola; assembly: GCF_044657685.1. Lineage (NCBI taxonomy): Eukaryota > Metazoa > Arthropoda > Arachnida > Araneae > Eresidae > Stegodyphus > Stegodyphus dumicola. The sequence continues at coordinate 164,465,507 of NC_140781.1, forward strand.
TCTTGCTGATCAATATGCTCATTTGGAGGCAAATACAGAGAAACGACTGTAACAACAATATCAAAATTTGTTTGAGTAGCGACAACTTGGAGGGATGTCGTCAAAGAAAGCACATTTGAGGGATAATCCAGTGAGGTGAGGAGACCTACACCTCCACTGGCACGCTCACCTGCAAGGTTATCTTTCCTGACGAAGGAAAACCTCCGAAGTTTTGCCTGTTGTTCTGGTTTTAGATTTGTTTCCTGTACTGCGAAGCATACAGGATGATAAGCATTTATTATGGCTTTGATGTCGAGCAAATTTCGGTGGAAACCGCGACAGTTCCATGAGACGAGGGTGGCCATTATGTCTGGTTTTTGTTCTTTCTGTGCTCTTGTTTGGTTTTTCGTGGAAGTAGATGCCTGGGAAATTCTAGACCCTCCTCTACTTCCATGGTGTCTGAATCCGCAGATTCAGAAATCATTTCGTCAAAAGAGCTATTGCTGGAACTTCTATTTTTATTTGATACTTTTTTGGTTTACTTTGAATGACTGTTTCTTTATTTTGTATTAAATGAGTTGACTTTTCTGTTTTCTTGGTGGATGTAGTCGGTTGGGTTTTATTTGGTTTAGTCTGCGTGCCTATTGATGTTTGGGTGGCAATGCTACGTGTTGTTTTAACTGCACTGGCATAAGACTTGTTTGATTGGAGCTGTGTGCTTTGAACTAGTTTTCTGGCTTCCGCATACGAGATGTTCCTGGTGACTTTAAGAGTCTGTACTTCTTTTTCGGATTTCCATTTTGGGCACAGGCGTGAAAATGCTGGGTGCTGACCCTTGCAATTTATACACGAAGGCGCAGCGGAACAATTTTCGGAATCGTGGCCAATCTGTGAGCATCGAGCGCATGTGAGGCTGCCACGACAAGTCATCTTAGAATGGCCGAAACGCTGGCACTGGAAACATCGCATAGGGTTAGGAATATAAGGTCTTACAGGAAGATTTAGATATCCGGCCTTAATATTCTTAGGCAGATCAGGCGTGTTGAAGGTAATGATCACGTGTTTTGTATCGATCAACTTACCTTCTTTTCGCATCTTGATCCGCCTAGCACCACAGACATTTTGGTCAGCTAACTCGGAGACGAACTCTTCTTCTGAAACACACAGAAGGTCGATCTCCGAGATCACACCTCTACAAAAATTAAGTGTTTTGTGCGCTGACACAATTATAGATATTTCTCCAAATTTGGTTTGTCCGGAAAGAGAAGCAGACTGGGTGGCCGACATGGTATCAATAAGCAGGTCTCCTGACCGGAGACGCTTTATGTTCCTTGGCTCACCTATACATGAATGTATATATTTGTTTACGAGAAAAGGAGACATCTTTTGCAGTTCACCAAAAGGACTAGAGATAACAAGGAAGCGTGGACAATCAGTAGATTCTTTGGCATTTGCATCGGTGCGGATCTTCTTTGTATTGGATTTATCAATAATTTCAGTGTCTTTGTCATTTGCATCTGTACGGGTCTTCTTGTTGATGGATTTGTCTACAATTTCAATTTCTTTGTTCGTTTCATTTGACTCGGGTTTTTTGAGAATGAATAAAGAAGCCATGATTAGATGAGAAAAAATTCGGGTCCGACGGCCCCGCCCACCACGGAGCCCAACAAGGGAACACAGATTCCTGTGTTAGGGCTAGCCGGACCTATACGCAAACTGAAGCCCCACAGTCGGCTTTCCCGAAAGCAGGTACTCCCGAGAGCTTGACCCCAAGCCACTGACACAAGGACTAGTGACCAGCCGATTGACACCCATGAGGACGACTAAGGTGCCTCCCGTTTAGCTGAAGCAGAGGTCAAAGCAGTGTGTTGGGGACAGTACCTCGCCCCTCAACTACCAGGACCCTCCTTTCCAGCGACACGGGTCTCCACGCACGGCAAACACGTGGGCAGTTTTCTCGCCACTCGAAAACTAGAAACAAGGTCTGTTCCAGCCTCTCGTGACGAGCCCCAAACTCCGTAGAGAGAAACCACAAGGGAGAAGGGAAGGGAAAAAGTTCCAGCCAAGAGGAGAGGAGACGGAAAAGAGGATACATCACTGGGGCTCCAGGATCGTGACACCCGTCTCATCAAGAAGATGATCCCCTGAAGGGCTAGGGTACCTCGGGATTGCCACACCCGTACTCACAAAAGTGAGCCCCTGAGGGCTAATTAACGTTTTTGATATAGTTAGTTAGTTTCATTGTAAAAATAAAAATTAGTTAGTTTCATTGTAAAAATAAAAATTAGTTAGTTTCATTGTAAAAATAAAAATTAGTTAGTTTCATTGTAAAAATAAAATGAGATATTATTGTATTATATCATCTTTAGGACATATAAAAACTGCGTCATAAAAAATATCCATAGTTGTCTTAACTGGGTGTTAGCAGAAAACAGTAACATTGGTTTAAAAATAATGCTAAAATGTTTTGCAATTTAAATAAATAAAATTACACATAATAGAGCTATTATCTGCTATTAAATTCAGGCTCAATCGAGGTAAATGTTGAGAAATAGAAACTGGAAATGAAATATTAAATTGAGTTTCGTTCATAAAAGAATAAATAGAATGATTACCTAACTTCTCTAAATTAGTGTAATATTCGCCAAATTTAATTACTTAGTCAGTAAAAGAACGTCGCCATACTAAAATTAGCCTAAGTTGTATTCATTTTTATAATAGGGAACTAGCATACAAAACTGCATTTGGGAATGACTCATTATTTTACATTCTAAAACAGGTTTTATAGCCATAAAAGAAATTTTGAATATATTCTTTGGGTAAACAACTGCTATGGTATGCCACCGGGAGACTTGAGAAAAACCATTCAGACGTAGTACGATGACTGTATATAAGCAATTCTGTCGTTTACGGTCAAAATAAATTCATATCTGCGGATTTGTCACCTCAAAGGTTTATGGCCTAGAGTTGAGGTTTTTGGTTTAGAGTTGAGCTTGTAGTACAGGATCCAACACGTGTGATTAAAACTGAACTAACTGGTCCTTAAGATTGTATCTGGTATCATCTATCAAAACACTACACCGGATTTAGTGACTGTTATAATGGCTTTGGCGGTAGTCTGTGCACCAAGGAGCTTTACAGGATTATCAATAATTATTCGGTATGAGAAGAATCTGGAGTTAATCAGTCAGTCGATATCATTAAAATAAAGTTCTTTGAAGGGTTCATTACAGCGCAGATTTACACGGTTCTTCAGTACTTTAAATTTCTAATCTACTAGAACTGCTAAGGCATGTCAGACAACTTATCATTGCGTCTACCATATAAATATAGAAATAACAAAGTGAAGGTTTAAAATCTATTTTATGAACACGTCAGTTTGACGTTGAGCAAACTTAAAAGCATAACAAAATCACAAATTCCGTTAGTAATTAAGTAACTTAGTTCAGATTTAAATATTTTTTCTGCTTATTACTTTGATTCTATGCTCTGTCAAACATAAAATTCACCCTAGCCAAGAATATGACTAAGAAAGATGATTATGGAAATCAGAGAATTCGTATAGCACATATAGCACCGACTTATGAAAGCAATACCAGAAATATAATGCTTTTACATTAAAGCAAATAATGCTAAAATTGTTTATTACTTTATATATCATATTTTGATAATATACTTTTTGAGGTGTTTCAAAATCTAGAGATAACAATCATATTTTTTAATGAATTTCATAATTTTCGTAGTTTATTTGGAGTTCCTTTTAGTTGCTCATCTAAAGTAAGTGTCCCACTCGCTTTACCCTTGCCCCGGCTCTGGTTGCTGACATAGTGTTTTGGTTATTCTATTGTGATATCTCATACCTAAGATATTTCTCTATTCGTTAATATTTGGATGAAAATTCTTTCCTGTATAAAATATTTTATGCCACTTTAAAGCACATGATGAAATTCGTATTTTATCTAAACTTCAAAGAGTTTCTCGTACAGTGTTTTGTGTTTATATTCTTTTATTTATTTATTAGTTATTTTTTTATCATGGCTTTTATGACTCTTTCTTAATATACTGAAACCAGTGCATAATCTGAATTTACATTCTTCTTTTTATACGCATAAGGAAATGCACAAAAATAAGCTTTGGCATATGGAAAATTATAAATAAGGTATGCAACGAAATTTAAAATGTAGCATAATTTAAATATGAAAAGAAATTATAAACTTCATCAATATGTAGTGATGTCAAAGAATTCGCTTACTGTATTTTGAAGAGTTCAGCAATAATACGCAAATTATATGACAGTGGTAGTTGCATAGATGTAAAGGATGGCCTTATGTCCTATAAAGTTTCCGAATAAGATGTACAGTAAGCGTTTCTTTTATAGAAATGCTCTATTAGTTTCAACTAGGAAAGCAAAAAGACGATATAACTTATAATCAGGGAATACAAAGGGTACTAAGGTAATTTAAAACTCAAAGAACTTTATTTAAGATTGGCATTTGAATATTTTCAGAAAAGTGAGGTTTATAAACATGATATCATTAACAGGCAACAGATAAAATAAAAATCTATTACTCAGAGTTGCTATCATAAACTGCTGGCCACCCAAATTGCAACACCAAGAAAGACAAGAGATATCACAACAAAATTTATTTAGTAGATACCATGTTGACCAAGTATCAAAAGATTAAATTTATAGACTTCTGTGAAGTGTGGTTCCTTCCAGAAACAGTAGCCAGAGTAGCCGCCCCATTGTTGGAGATCACCGCTGCCACACGCCTCGGCATTGATTCAAAGAGATTTGGATGCGGTCTTGGGGTACAGCAGACCAAGCAGCTTCCACACGTTGCCAAAGTAGATCTGGTGTGGCAGCTTGGGATGTAATCTGGGTCAATCATTCAGCAACATGGACAACATGTTTTCTATCGGCGAAAGATCCGGAGAGCGAGCCGGCCATGGAAGCAATTCAATCTGGCGATTGACGAAGAACCCTTGGACAATGTGTGCATACGTGTGGTCGTGCATTATCCTGTTGAAATATGGCTGTGGGCAAGCCCTGAAGGTAAGGAATGACAACTGGCTCCAACACCTAGGAGATGTAGAGCAAGCTGTTTAAAGTACCGGCAATGCATATTAGAGGAGTGCGAGAGTGATATGCAATACCGCCTCATACCATAATACCCGATGCAGGACCAGTGGGGCGGTGCCTAACGCAACTGTTCAGCATATTCTCTCCACTGTGTCTCCAGACTCGAGTCCGACCATCGTGGTGGTGCAGACAGAAGTGTGACTCGTCAGTAAAGACAATTTCATTCCATTCTGCAGTCCACATCCTTCTTTCTTCGCACCATTGGCGGCGCAGACGTCTGTGGTTCTCTGTCAAGGGTAGACGAAGTAATGGACGCCTTGCGGAAAGACCACTCTGCTGTAAACGGCGTCGAAAGGTACGCGTAGACACTGGATGATGCGTTACAGACTGAATGTGCTGTGCTGTGGTTCGTGATGTAACTGAGCGATCCGTCACTGCCATGCGTACAATGTTCCTGTCATCACGTGAAGTGAAGCACTAAGGTGTATGCTATCGAACACGTCGGTCCGTCGTACCCTCCTGCATGCAACGGTCACATATCCGCATTGCAGTTGTTTGGTTTCGTCCAACACGGCTACCGATTTCCCTGAAAGGTAATCAACACTCTCGGTAGGCCAATATGCTTCCTCTGTCGAACTCGGATACTTGATCAAACGATGATCGCTGTTTACTACGAGGCATAATGGATCTTTTTTGAAAAAAACTCCAAGCTTTAAATAGCGGTTTGAAGTGGCGCCACAGGCGCGCGTGATGTGCATCTGCGCTGAAATCCTAATCATTTGCATATCTCACCTCCGCTAATGCATGTTGTAAATTTCATGTTATTTGCATGCTTTCTTCAGGGTTTTGCATTTACGGTGGCCAGCAGTGTACATATAATACAGTAATTGTAAACTATATTACTTTGTTAAAGAAAATATGTAAATTATAACAAGCTAAAATATCGCTAAGTGATGCAGTTTTGGAAGTTCCATGTTCTAGTTCCAGTTTGGAAGTTGCATGTTCCAGTTTTGAAAGTTGCATGTTCCAGTTTTGGAAGTTCCATGTTCGCTAAGTGATGCAGTTTTGGAAGTTCTTTCCATGAAGTTTTGAAAAGTCTTCACTATCTATATTTAAATATATTCTGTCTCAAGTGAATAACTCGTATAATGGAGGTTGTAAATGAGTTGAGTAAAGCAAATTTTTCGCTTATGAGTAAAGCTAAATTATACATTATTAAACATAGAGTACCCTTATTTTGGGAACACATAGTGCTTAGCAGCAAATGTTTCGTTTTAATAAATATAAAATAAGAATTCAAATATATGAAATTTTTAATCGATGTTGAGTTCTAATCAAGAGCACTTTTCATTAATGAAATATGATAAAATACTTACACCAGTTATTATCATATAGATGTATAATATCTGAGTTGAAATTTAATCCGGAAATAATTGAAATCCTTGCATTTGTTTTTCATTCCAATTCAGACTTAAGCATGAAATAAAATATCAACAACGCGTATTTATATGTGGCTGTATAACTGAAAAGCAGCTGAATAACAGATTACTAGGACAGCTAAAACTCTTTAAAAATTCAAATGTAATTTCTGTGCAGACATATTAATCAATGAATAAAGCAAAAAATAAGGTTAAAAGACTCGTTCAAAAGTAACAGATTATACCACTATTTCATTTGAGATTTTATCCCGCTTTCAATTTATAACTATCACAATTGGAAACTGTGTTTTGAAGAACTTTAAGATCTTAGAATTTCACTTTGAAAAACTGAATGCACACAGTCGCACATTTCTAAATTTAAAAACAAAATAGTAATTTATAAGGTATTTCTCCCGCCTTACTAGCATGCCTTCGTGGTGTAGTGGTTCTGCACGCTGGGCCTGTGTTCCAGAGGTCCGCGGTTCGATTCCCGGAAAAGGTGTAGCTAATTTTTCATCTTGCCTGCTTCTGAAAATACCTAATGTCTCTACAAATTAAAAATCCTAATCATAAAGACTGGTATTCTTATTGAAAGAATTTCAAGCTTTGTATAAATTTTGCATTTCTTTGATATGAATTTTACAACAAAATACTTCTATCAACATGGGCCTCTGACCTTAATATCTGTACTTATTAAGACTTGAATCAGAAAGAAAATGCATTTTCTTTTTCTCCATACGCAAGAAACATAGATTAAGTAAGTTATACAAAAAAAAAAAAAAAAAAAAAAAAAAAAAGCTGACTGAGATTTCAATTTCAAATTAAAACTAAGAAAACTCGTCTAAAATTTGTATTCTGTCTGCTGCTGATATCGGTGAAACCATGCATATAATTAGAGATCGAAGATCCATTTTTGCTGTTGAACTATTAGTGCTAATGTTTATCTTAAATTCAGTATTCCAACATGCATTTATATGTTACCATACTCACTAGAAACAATGCTTCCAAACGGCTCTTGTTTATCAGTTTCCAATGGTGCATGAAAACATAAAATGTTCTCAGATCTTCTCCAATAACGTATTCTTAGAACTGATACTTCTAAGCTTTAACCGATTGTTTCGCAAGGGAACATCTACCCATTTCAGGAATGTAACCCTGAAGACATCTTGCCAAATAATTCATTAATATATATCGAATGATCAATGCTACATCTGATACTTAAAAACAAGATTATATTTTCAAGTCATTTCCATCGCAAGCTGTGCACATTAGTAGTTAGAATATAATACCAAGAGATTTCCATTAATTTGATATAAGATAGTTCACAGAAACATGGTTTCCTTCAGTATCGGAATAAATAATGGAAAAATAAAATTTTGTGTTCAATACTTTTGCACTCTAAGTTATAGTATTTTAGGAACCCCATACTGCTTATTATTACGGAATTGAAGTAACCATGTGTATTCCATGCAGTTTCTTTTAACTTCATATAAATTCTACTTAAAAGGTAAAGTATTACGTTTTGTGTCACTAATGAAATTTTCAACTCTTATATATTTGAGCTTAGTATCATAGTTGACATTGTAAAATATGCATCTAATCATAAGATTCAGAAAAAAATAATTTTAAAATTCACAGGTACATACTGCATGCAAAGAAACCAAGAAACTGTTTATTCTTATGGTACGTAATATATTTTTATCCCTTTCACATTTTCTATTAACGTCACCTTGTTTCACGATCAAGAGAAAGAAGATACACTTTGATGCTATTTAAAATTAAACGTAATATTCACTTTATCATATTTCATTAAAAACTATTTTCTATTTACTTTTTTGCTTCTCATTGTAGGAAGGGAATCCTACTTCCTTCAATACAAACTTAAAAAAAAAAGTTAGCATACCAGACTGAAACTCCGCTTAACATTTTAATGCAGGAACCTTCTCGACTTTTCTATTCAAGGAAATTATCGCTCTTAGAATTTAATGTGTACTTTATATTTAAATGCAGAAGATAGATCTTTGATAATTTCAGACAGCTATTTTGTTCTGAACTTTCTAACTTGTTGGGATCATGGAAACTCAGACATTGTATGGTAAGCTCGAAGATGAGCAAAGCAGGACTGTCGATGGTTTCACTCTTAAGCATATAAACAAAACATATTTGAATAATTCTGTGCCTATGAAATCAGAGATTGCTTTCCCTAGTTATTAAGTTAACCTAATCATTAGACCTTACATTGACCATTTAAAATATTACCTGCGTTTAAGCACAATTAAATGTACAATTAAGTTTAATAAATTCAAATAAGACCATGTATTATTACATAAATACATTATATTTTACGAAACCTTGAACCCAAGTTTGTTATTTTTCATATCAGTTCTGTTCAGCCTTAAATGGAATTTTTTGGATTTCTTTATTTTTACTTATTTATTTTATTTTAGCATTTATTTTTTAATTATTTTTAGGAAATTGATTATATCTCTAATGTTTTTAGTACATGTAAATAGATAAATGTTTTCAATCCCATAAATTATAAATCAAATTACAAATCAAATAATATTCTTATACGAAATCAGAAACACCAGACTGTGTTGCAGTTCAAGCAGGTATAGGTTTTGGCTTTTAACTCGAAACAGCTTTCCTTGAGAGTGAATAATAATTGCGTTGTACAATATTTATGTTGTGAATCAAAGTACATAAACTCTCATTTTGCTGAAAAATGTTTCAAAGATTAATTGTGAGCCAATATTGTTTGCATCATTATAGCTTTGCTAGTGGACTTTCAGAGTATTTCGTTTCAACATACTTAAAAGTTTCCGTTTTGTATTTTGGAGGGAATGAAATGTATTTTTTTTTCACAGAGTGAAATCTTACCAAATATAGGTTTCTATAATTGTTAAAGGAATTGAAATAATTACTGCAAGAATAAATCCAGGGGGAAAAGGAAATTAAAATATGTGCAGCATCAAAAATGCTATAAATTTATATTTCGTTTTCTGGAGTAAAACGAAATAAATTCCATTGAGATGTAGCTTCCATTTCTAAGAAAGTAAGTAGCAAATTATAGACCTACTAATTTAAAGTCATTAGCGGGAAAAGTGTTTGAGTCACTGGTTAAAGCTTAGATGAAGTCGGCGCATTGAGGGCAATGGTCTGTTCTTTGACTCCCAACATGGTTTTCGAACTGGTAAGTCATTTGTCAGGAACTTATTGGTGTTTAATGATGGCGTCACGGAAGCTTATGACAGATGGGCGTGTACTGCGGATATTGTATATATCGATTTCCACAGATCTTTTGAAAAGGAACTTCAGAACGGCTTGATTGTTAAATTATAACCCATAGAAAAGACTCGGGAACAAACTATTGGTTTATTTACCTTATGAACTAAGAGACTAGAAAGACTAGTAAATAATCAGCTGAATGCAGTGAGCAGAAGTTCTATACTGTAATCTCTATTTTAACTTATAAAAGGACCGAATATCAAATAATATTCTTATACGAAATCAGAAACACCAGACTGTGCTGCTGTTCAAGGAGATGGACTGATGAACAGAGTATTATACAAAGGAAATCTGAAGTACGTGATTGACATCACAGAAATGTAATAAAATATGTCGTCAAAACCTTTCTCTTAAAATAGACTAAAATCAGTACAAGCAAAAATGTAAAGTAAGATGTGTATTCGGTAATGGATTTAAAATTACACGGGATATATTTTTAATGTCCAAAACTATTTAGCTTAAAATAGCACGCAGAATAACGATTAGGGAAGAAATTAAACAACAAGAATCAGTGTAATGTTTTTAAATTTTCCGGCTATGTAATCCGACAAGAACAACATTTTAGTTATTGATGTAAAATACTTTTACTTACTTTCAAAACACAACGCACTTTGTAGATTTAGAAACATTTATAACTGGAAAACATGCGAGGTTCTTACACTTGCAAATGTATCTCTTATTCCGCAGAAATTGTTCTTGTTCTACGAGTCAACAAAATATGGTGAATAGTAACATTTCGTTCTCTGCTTTGTAATATATTTAGGTTTAAATAATCTAAAATATGCGTAATTAAAATGACTTATAGACCTATAAATGCTTTTAGTCTCTCATTTATTCTAATGTAATTAATCAAATATTATTTGTCTGTTGGGTCATTATTTTCCATTTTCCACTAAATGAAATTCAGCTATTGTAAATAATTTCAGCAAAACGAATCACATTATTTTCATTTGTTGTCTTTCAATCAAATCGTCTGATGAATGAAATTAAAGAATAAAAAAAAATTCTGATAAAAAGTCTAGTGTTTTTTGTTAATTTTGAACAATAATTCAGGGAAAGCATTAAAGCAAAAATTGATAATTGTTATGACTTTATTTTTGTATAGAACATTTTGAACAAAGAGAAAATCCTCGTCTGATAAACATGACTATTGGCCTTAATCATCTATTATTTAGCTTTTTAGCTCATGTTTTTTCCATAGCAAAATAAAATTGTGTCACTTCTTATTCAAATACAAATAAAACCATGTATTGTTAGAAAACATTTTTACCCGATTTCGTTATTTATTTTAAAAACCAAATTAATCTTTGCTATAGTAAATATTAAGAATCTTCTGAAAGCACAAACACATATAGTGGAAGTATATTTTTACAGTTTCCATTTGATTAAGAAACGGGAAATATAATAGGTTGTACGTTTGATGGTGACTTACAGATAAAAAAATCAGTAGAAATTCTCTTAAGAAGAAAAAAAGGAAGAGAAAAACCTAAGGCAGATTTTTTTAATTTTTCAATGAGAAAATAGGTTTTACTTCTCATATTTATGAAGAGCTGCAAAGGGAAGGATGAAAAGTAAATGAACGTCATCGTCATACTCCATTTACTCACTTTATTAACAAGCAGTATAATAATGACGCATTGAAAAATTGCATATATTGAGCATTATAAGTCATCACTCTGTAACACTTCTAGAGGCATTAGTTTTTTTTTTTTTTTTTTTTTTTTTTTTTTTTTTTTTGTGGGGGGGGGGGGAAGCGGCAAGTTGAAAAATTAGCAACGCCTTCGCCGGGAATCGAACGGCTGGCCTCTCAATTACGCGCTGAGTGTGCTGACCACTACACCACGAAGTCTCGCTAAGAAGGCGGGAAAAATAACTTATACACTCTCCAAGCAAGTTTAACAATGTTCCTATTCTTATTGACTTATTATCAATTATACCGTTTCTGCTTGTAGTAAATTTTGAATTCATTTGTATTTATTTGAGTTAACCTGAATTTGAAACACGTATTTTCTATATAGGATCTTAGTACTAGCTATACTAAGTGCATTCACCATCAATCAAATTACCAAGTTAACGACAAAGCCAGATGGCCTTAATTTTGGCTCATTCGATCAAATTATCAAGTGGGGGGAAATCCAGTTGACTCTGCATTAGCTAGATGTCTTTTCTCGTTTCGCTTCATCGTAGTTTCAAGATTTATCAAAGCGCCCTCAAGCTATCAATGATAAATCTAGATTGTCTGCTTTGTTGAATGGGATGAATATATTACAATAACCAACCTCCCGAACATTCAGTCCTTCCTGAACAGTTCTATTCACTTGAAAGGTTAGCTTTAACCGCTCCAAAGCGCACTTTCGTCTTTTGCATTGCAGCAAACAATGTAGTGTTTTTATTCCTTCCCGCACCTTTTTATGCTAATACATTTCAGTCAAAACTGTGGAATTTAAGATATTTTGATTTATTTTGTAAATTGCATGCACAATAGCTACCTTCAAACCGGCGCGGCTGTATATGAGAGTTACCTATGAAATGTCCTGCACATTTCTGTAGAATAAAAAAGTGAGCCTTCACATTTGTAGTAAGTGAAATTCAGCTGAGGTGCTTAAAAGAGAAGTTTGATTAAAGTGCATTTGAAAACTGGTTAATGGCTTTACTTCTGAATTTAATTTGGTCAGTAATGTTTTAAGAAGATTTCTTCTTGAGAAATAAACCATTTAAATTACCAAGATAATTTGATACGTTTTTGGTATGTAAATAACTTTTAATAAAAGAATCTAATCTCTCCTTTGCCAGTTAGATTAATTTTGCTTATATTATAAAAACTGTATTTCTTATCAAAACCATTTAAAGAGATAGATGCAAGGAATAAAATATTCAATTTATAAGATTTTATGATTACACCAGTTATCGTGTTAGTTTCCCTGAAATTTCACTTCTACTTTCGTCTAATCCAACCACATTGCAAATTAGCTAGAGTACATAATGCATAATACTTAAATTTATGAGAGGTCTTTTGGCAGTCTTTCTCATCCGTTACTTTCCTTGTTACTTTATTCTAATTTACCAGCTTTAACTTCCGCAAAAGCCAAATTTGCTTCGCAGATATTAAGGGCCTGAATCGAAGTTTAAGTTTATGGCGATTTGTATTTTATATTTAAATTTTGCTTGAAAGTATGTTCAGCATTTGCCGCAAGTTGCGGAATAATTTTTTTTATTGTATCAGTTTTGTGCCATTTTCAGACGTACGTATTAACAAATAGGTTCCTTTCAAATCTTCATTTGATTTTGAATTTATTGTATTTAGAAGGCAAGACGAGAATGTAAGTCATCTGCCTGTCGGTACGATTATAGGGGTTGACATTTAAAATAGTGGAGATTATTACACATATAATATAATGCGAATGTTCTTTATAATGCTTGATGAGTAATCATTAATGTGCTGATTTCTGTAATTTAAATATCCATAATATATACAGATGATTTTTGTTATTAATTTGACAATAAGCGCTATAATGTAACTCATTAAATCTCATGAAAATAAGACGTAGTATAAATGGAAAGTGTGTACTTAAAAACTTGAACTGCTGTTTAAATGTACAAGAACTAACGTAAGGTTTCCCAAACTTTATTAAGAAAGTCGTTAAAATTTCGATTTTTAAAGTTCATTACATAACTAGTATGTATCTGATCTGGCAAGTTTTATAAAACACGATCGAAATACATTTTATTTAAGAAACACTACCCCTCTTCTTGAACGCTTTAGGAGAGGAGGAAAACCGATGGATAAGAAATGTGAGGCAATAATTTGATTTGATCCTAGTCAGATGTAATACACTAGAAATTTTCTAAGATATTTAAAAATTTTGTTAATTTACAAAGGAATGAAATCCTTATTGTTAAAGTAATAAATCAATTATTTTTTTAAATATTACACAATTCTGAGCTATACGGAAGAAACTCTAAACTGAATATAAACAAAACATGTTGATCGATAGAAATTAAGTGTTTAACAATTTAATTAAGCGCAATGCAATGCAAACTAATTGGCTTTATGTTCTTAAAGTATTCTTGGAAGTTTATATTGTTATTAAATTTTCTCGCGAAGAGATACCACCTTATATTATGCTATTATTTTTTTATATACGTGTCTTTAACATCGTTAAGAGTATTTCCCTGAATTTTGATATTTTTTTTTAAATTTTATTTTATGTAGTCAAGTACACGGAAGTATAGATGGAGTAGGCTTTGTTCACCTTATAAATAATAGAGGTAAATTAAATAACTGAGTTATAAACAAAGACGACAGGCAGATTAGGACTGTGCTATCTGAAGGCATTTGGAAAAATTAAGTTAACTCTCATTAAAAAAATAAAGGCAGTATAAAAATGATGAATCTATGCATTTTATAAGCATAACCACATTTATGAGCATTATTCTGAGAAGCAACTCAACACTTGAACAGAAAGATTGGAATTTTTCAAATTGTATTCCAGCTTTCATACTTTTTCTGGCTTTCTCATAGGGAAGCTGAAGTTTCCCTCTTTCCTTTGTACGATGCTTGTCCTTCCAGCATGCTTCGCTGTTTTCACAGAAGACAATACTATGCGGTTGAACTCTAAAGGAGTAATAACATTTCGCCCAATGGCGGAAATATTTATCGGCAGTTTTAAGTGATATGATAGTACGTTGAAACACTGAAAGTAGATCAATGGTAATGCTAACCAGTGGAATGGTAAGTTAAAAATTATAATAGATGTAACAGGTTTTGGGAACAGCTTTGTTTGATGTTTTCATTGCATCGTTTCAAATTGTTTTGCTGTGTTTACAGAGAAATCAGAAACTTTTTAAGCGTTAATAAGTTAGACTTTGTACCCAGTTTACCCAGTTTCACATTTCTAGTGTATCAGATTCTTCAATTGCTACTGCATTAAAAAGTGTATAAAAGAAAGGTCACGAAACTTCTAATCTATTAAAATTAGTCCTATATAGTTATAACCTTCATATTCCCTACAAATTTACTTAGAATTTCCTTATCTGCTTATAAATTCAGAGAACATCAGATAAAAGAACTTGCAGATATTGACAGAATGAATCAAACATACAGCTCCCTGTTTCATCTCGTGGAAAAATGACAGTACTAAAAACAAAGAAAATGGTTTATTGCCATTGCCAAGACAAATTGCCCCGTTTAAGAGTAATATGGAACAATATCAGCCGCATTCATCTCATAGTTTTAAGTTTTCTAGCCATTTCAAACTCTTTTAATCTTTTCTGAAGTTCACTGATGACATTTAGTGATGTAACATCACTATAATTTACACTTAGTGATGCACACACTTAGAGCTGTAATAGCCCAAAACAAGTGAACTTGTTTTGGGCTATTACAGCTGTAAACAGTTGATTTCTGAGATTTGCGCAGTTGCCTAAAATATTAAAGCGTTAAAATGTTTTCGCTGTCATAGCTTCACAATTAATCTGGGCAATAATCTGTTAGATGGCTGCCTAGAATTGTTCTAAATCATTTAGGCGTGCACAATCAATGCTCCAGTCATGCAAGTTGGGGTTGCTTTTTACGTAAAAACTTTATGCTGCATGTCATTGCTCAGATCAAGGAAGGGTGACACAAATATCAACGTCAACATGTATGGGTGAAGCATGCGTTGTGGACGTCTTCAAGACTTAAAACGATTCATACTTTTTATACTTCTGCTTTGCGTTTACCTTTATGATATGTCAGCACATCTTGCCAAAAGAGTGTAGCGTAGCAATCGCTGCTGGAATGTGTTAATAAAATGCATCTTTAGTTATATGTGTTTTTCTCGGAATGAGGTAACATTATCTGGGTTATCACTACAGTAATCGTTCCAGCGGAGCTGTTAGTAAGTACAGGTCGATTGTGAAATGCTGAATGCATTTCACAATCGACTTGTACTCACTAACAGCCCTTTATCTTTACATCCAGGTAGCAGTTGCAAGATCCGTGATTTGAATCCCAGAGACTGCACAGCTGTTTTCTCATATATTCCGACTCCAAACATATATACGAAACACTAATCAGTATAGATCAGTTTCAGGGTGGGAGATGGAAAATCCAAACACCCATTTTGCAATTGTAACTTGCTGTTATATTTTCAGCGAGTCTTCATTAATATTATGAGCGTGGACACAATATTGTTATTTGAAATGAAAAAATACTCCCAAATGAATGCACCATTTGCGTATAATGTACATGTTACATTTACTTCAAACGCACATTCATATTTCTAATTCTCCCAAACTTTGCAAAATGATATGATTACCTTCAGTTTTAGATCATATGCCACTTGTAGAAAGGAATATTAATATTTTCGATTGGATGCAAAAGAATTTACTAAATCAATACACATTTTTAATTTTTTACTTTGACGTAAACTATGCGAGAGCCATGAAAATCTAGATGGCAGCCCCTTTCATTTTGTATTACTGTTGACTTTTTTTTTTCATTTCTTTTGCACGGACCTCTGACATTCTCTCTGGAATATGCTAGATTTAGATGATATCACCTTTGAAGTTTAACTTAGAAGTAACACAATCATTATCAATTTTGGAACTAATGGTATAGCCCTTTATCTTTAAATGCTTTTTATTTTAAAATGGGGGAGTGAAAAGCTTCCTATTTTAAAAAATTATGAAGACAATTTCTTTTATATATTTATATTTGATGTTGTTTCCTATATTTATTGCTTAGACAAGTTACCAGCTTGAGGGCCAAGACTCAAATACTTATTGTATTAAAAAGTAAACTGCTATATACGTTTTAGAAAATTTTTATTTTCTAATGTTATCTTATAATTTAAAGTGATTTTTTATAAATTTTCATCCCTCCCACAAACTGAGTTACAGTTTTATTTCCTACCTTTATTTAGAACTGAGTTAATATTTGTTTTCTGTAACGATAAGTTTTTTTTTTTCTTTAAGTACTAGAAATGTAGCAAAAGTAGCCTATGCTGTCACTGTAGCCTACGCTGACACTATGCTTTTATTTAACCGAGAAATTACTCAAATGCTTGTCACTGTAAATGTAGATATTTGCTAATAGGTTGTGATATTGACAGAACATAACATAATTGTTTCCAAATATTACTGTTTAATCATAGTTATACTCCTAACAGATTGTTATGTATAAAATTGCGATTAAATAATTGTATTTTGATGAGACACTGTAATGATTAGAAACATTCAGAACAGAATATAACTCAGATACCAAATGCACATTTATCTAAAATTTTAATCAGCTGTCTGAATTAAGTATTTCTGTATACTCTATGCAAGTAGCACTGAGTGAGCGGGTAATAATCGTATGAATCTTAATTGATTATTGTACTATGAGGATTTATCTATTTATTTTTTACTAATAGTTAATTTTGAGTTAAAGTACTTTTCTGTCGCTCTCCCGTTCACCCGTGCTTTTCATGCCAGAATGTAATTAAGATAGCGAACGTTTATTCACATTGAAGTAGAAAGAAGTGTTATTTAATTAAGCGAAAGTGTTTTGCAATTTGATTTTACTGCGTGTACTGCTTACTTAAGGCCACTCTGTTACCGTGACTAAATAGCGACTTGATTCTATGGCGTTGAGAGCTTCAAGCAATTAGGTTTTTCTCGCCGGTTTCACGCAAACCAGAGCCTTGCTGCACGTTACTTTATGATGTTAGCCATTAGGTTAATCTAACTACATTTAATTTTAGTTCATCATTACTTGTTTAAGTTAAGCCAGAACTTTTGGCTTGTCTAAGCGCATGTCGGGTCATTGTTACTTCTTTTTGTTCAAATAAAAGGGTCTTATACACTCTTCGTCTGACTTTTTGTTTGTATCATAAGACTTAAAGATAATTCTTCTACAGTCTTTTTAGAGCTCATTAGTGTATGCCTCCTAAGCATTCTAGACTCTGTAGCACTAAAAATTCGCACAGAACTTTTACAATAATTAAAATAAGTTTTATTCAAACTCCTGATGAATATTATCTACTATTAACACAACTTTTGAACTGTATCGAATATTAGGATATTGATTGATTAATTATATTATGGCACAGCACACTAGAATTGTTGAATAGAAGCAACGTCTTCGGGGAGGACTGCTTCAGGTAAACCGGTACCTATTTATATTACGAACGGAGAAAATCACAAGAATAGACATCAGGTAATAATATTACATGTAAATATAATCATGTACACGAAAGGAAAGTTTTGTTACTTAGAGTATTTTCATTTACATAATTTCAGATAGTTCTCATGCCGTCCTTCAACATTCTCTTTTGCGATCCATGAAAATGGTCACAGAAAAATTAAACAGGAAAATCTCAAGTGAATAATGCTTTAGTAGAATATAATATTTACTACGCGTTATATAAACCGAAAATAAAATATTAGTCATAGCAGATTTTAGGTAGTATTAGTTCTATGGCTATATGTCTTATTTTAGATTTCCACATAAAACTTTACATTACTTTGAAAATTTAAAAAGATGGAATATGCTTAACCAACATGCAAAATGGAAATTATGAAATAAGACATTTCAATGCGATGCAATTATTCATTCCTTTCTTCTGTTCATATCCAACTTCCGTTTGAAAACATTTATAATGCTTAAGAAAGACCGGTATGCCAGGCATCCAAATTTTATGTTTCTTGCTATCTCAAAAATGAAACTTCCCACAAATTTAGATTATATATCCTTTCAAGTATATGTTGGAAAATGAAAGCGTCTATAAACTGTATTTGAAATAAATTCATTTGACTATATATATTTATTGGTATTTATCTAATACTTTTTGCAAGAAAAATATTTTTAATTCAGATTTCTTTTATCTGGTTGCAATATGAAAACTTTCTTTTAAAATTTATATACCTTAATTATTTGTTGCTTGGATGCGAAGGTTCAGGTTAGAAGTGACTTCTCATATTAAAAATCGCAGTGCTAAAAAATGTGTGCATAAACTCAATTTCCATTTTAGCTTTATTAGCTAGTTGTCTACTTATAATGATCAAGACCCTTATAATTCCAGTTTTCAACCCAACTAGGTGAATAAGAATTAAAATGTTAAATAATACTTAATTCTACCTCCAACGAGTTGTCTTCTCCTTCTTCCTCAGAGGTACAACGCTAAAATTTCACATTTATAAGGTATTTCTCTCCTCTTTCTAGCGTGCCTTCGAGGTGTGGTGGTCTGTAAGCTGGGCGCGTATTCCAGAGGTCCGTGGTTCAATTCCCGCCAAAGGCGTTGCTAATTTTTCACCTTGCCAACTTTCCAAATACTTAATGTCTCTACACATTCATCTCTGGAAGAATGGCCTAATTTATCAACAATTGCAGCAATGTTTCGCTTTTTACATAAACAAATTTGTAGCAAGCTTGTGTGCTATACGAATAGCGGTATAATTCACAAAGAAAATTACTGCTGTTTCTGTCTTGCTGTATCATCGGAATTTTAACAGAAATACAGGGGAAGGGACACACCATCATGAGTCTACGCATGCAAAAGGCATGTTTTCTGAGTATCAGCATAATGTATATAAATGATGCAAATTCCCTCGGAATTTTTTTTTTATATTTCCGTTAAAAAACCTAGAGTTGTTCACTTAAAATTGGTGTTTTTGATATGCTTCTGGTAGAGGGCTATGTTAAGTAAAAGCGTTGAGTACTTCGTTTCTACCGCGTTAAGCAGATGTTATTGGAATTTTTTGAAAACGTTTTTATCGATAAGTCATGTCAAGGTTGTTTCATTGAGAGCACCAACATATAACGCGTAATAGATGTTGTTTGCTGTATGCTGATATTTGAAGGATAGGTTTGTGCTGAAAAAGGTTTTAGCTACCAAACCAAATATTCTGTGATTTAACGGCTATTTGAAATACCCCTGCTGTTGAATTTTTGCATAGGGTACCAGCGCAGAATATCTGTAGGGTAGGAATCACTGCAAATGGTTCAATGAAAAAAGATAGCACATGGTGCTTACCAGAAGTAAGATTACTACAAAGATTCGGATATTTTCATTGAGGTTTAAATAAAATAAATTATTTCATATTATATTATATGAAAATTGATAAGCGTAATATCATGAAGTAGCCATCACGAATCCTGATTTGCTTTTCATTTAACAATAAGGTAGTTTCGCTGCTTAGTGTTACAAAAATAATTAAGTCCCAGATCGAAATTAAGATTAGAAATGTACCGGGAATTCTTAGATTAAGGGAGAAAATATGCTTTAAAGCATGAAAAAAATGCTGCAGAATCTTTGACTTATATAGTGCTAAAATAAGAGACAAGCAATAAACTCGAATATGTGCTCCTCCCGAAGCCCGAAGTTTGAATTTGAATTCGTTCTTAATTCATGTTATATTTTTCAAGAATTTAATGGCCCACCAGCGGCCGAGCGGTAAAGTCGCTGAACACTGGTAGTTCGGTCCGAGGTTCGAATCCCGCGAACGGGCTGGCTGCATGGGTGTTTTCGTGGTTTTCCCCATGTGTAACGTGTATACGAGCCAGTTTCCCTTAGAAAGTCCTCCACGAAGGCACCCCTCCCCTTAGGCAGATAGCCCTAGTGTGCTTTGCCATAATTAAATACACCACACCAAGAATTTAATGAACGTCATGAATTAACAACGTCAATGATTTAAAAGCAATTTATTGTCTCTCGGCAAAGCGTAAAATATTTAGCGTAATTAAATTGACGACAGAAAATTCAGCAATTTAAAAGAAAAGCATAACCACTTGGCAAAATATAAGATATCTGCTTTCAAATTTAATAAAAGAACTCAGCGATTTAAAAGAAACGTGTTGCCTAGTCCCCAAATAAAATATTTTTATTTTTCCCGCAACAGTGTGTTGCCAATCGATAAAAGCATCAAATATTTGATTTCAAGATTGTAAGCAATAGAAACCAATCATAAATGCCATTCCTGAACAGTAAAGGTCAATATGAGTCTAACACAGGTCGAAGATATTATCAACTGGGAACATTTCAGCATCATAATTGGGAAATTCATCGGTGACAGTTAATCGGGTATGACGGAAGGGATTATGAATTTTAATTGCACGTATAATTATTCGAATGCCTTCATAACAAATTTATAATTGAAGTTCACTTCTCACGTTTTCACTAAAAGGAAAAAAGAAATTTTATTTTCCTTTCCTTGATGCATTTACTTCGACCAGATTGCATTTCGACTTAAGCAGAATAAGATTTCATTTCGAATTTCATCAACAAAATAAAACGTAATGTACAAAATTTCAGTCCCTTATCGGATGTTATAAAAATTCCAGGATATATTACTAATTTTAACACATAAATTAAAAGATGTAAAACACATTAAAAGAGTATAAAGAGAAATTGCTTTTATGACTGAAAAAAAGAAATGATTACATAAATTTAACAAATACTTGTAAATGATGCTAAACTCGATTTAGCAGAGACATCTTTCTTTCATGCGTGATAGCAATGAAGTGAAAGAGGGAAAATTCGAAGTGAAATGAATGAAGTGAAAGAGAAAAAGATTCGAAGATGTGATACAAAGTGAAACATGTTCTGGAAAAATAAATGAAATACAAAATTCAATTTAACGAAGAAAACTAAATGTAAAAAAGTGTAAACGTATCATCGACTACATGCTACTTACTAAAGATTGGAAATTCTGTGATTATAAGAAAAAAAAACGGTATTTCAACTGAGCATTTCAACAACGATATCATAAAAATAGTGCTATCTGGAATGTAAACCTTTTTTATATATAATTATGTGAATGTAGCATTTATAAAGTAAGTATAAAGAGGAGAAAAGGCTGCTTATTCGTTATTAGACAGCTTCAGTCCTAATTAATAACTCAAAGACCTGAAAGATTTCAGCTTTGTGAGCAATATGCAATTATTTTTCTTCTTTATACAAACTTTTGATATCAAAAATTAGAAATGAATACTGGCTCGGCTTATTTTCGAATACATTTCATATAAATATCTGCAAAATATTCTTAGGATTGCTAATAAATTATTTGTTAAGTGTACATCATGTAAATCTGTACAGATCATTAAATGTTTCGAAGCAGAAGCTGTAAATTTAGCTACGCCAACGCCGGAATTTGAGGCATGTATTTTCAAATTGCTTGCCAGGCGTGCTACAACAGCATTATGAAAACACTTGCAATTCCTAATAAGTGTGTTCACTACTTTTCATCACAGTGTAGCTCCAGTGTGTTGCTACTGTCACAGCAGATCATGTGGATAAATGGCTTGTTTTCTGTCCGTAAGTGAAACACATATTTATTGTAATGCAGGAGAGGAAAGTTTATTTTTTCATTTTATCTGCTTGATTTCAGCAAAATTATAAATTTAAAGGGAAAAACATACTTTGATTTCTTTTAAAGAAAATGCAAAACACGTTTGCTTTAACAAAACTGAATGGTGATATTTTATATTTGCATATGTACATAATCCGTGTCTATTGCAGCTGAAATAAAACATTGCAGTTTATTTTTGAGTACGCAGGATGGAATTCTCTAAGCAGAAAAATTTTGTTTTATTCATATGAATATACAAGAGATATGACATCACCACCAAAATTCAGTCTTTGGAAAGAAGTAACTGTTATGACTTACAAGAATACAGCCAACAACCCTACATACAGCTTGGCATAAATTTTGAAAAGGCATTTATGAGTACATAATTATATATATATATATATATATATATATATATATATATATAATTATGTACTCATATATATATATATATATATATATATATATATATAGTTAAGGAAAACGTAAAGCAGGAGTTAATTTTAATATCATATACTTTTCGTGCACAATACACCTTTTTACTCGAACGAAGATTAAAAGTATTCCGAACAAATGAATATTCTTTTCACCGAAAGAAAATAGCATTTACAATAAATACATACAATTAAATTTTGTGAAAATTAAGAGATGGAAATAAATTACTGCAATGTCTCGATATAATTATTTATTTTCATTTTATTTACTATAAGCAAATAAATAAATTATTACAAATCCTCAGCCGCAGAAGAGAAATATATAATCACAATTTATGAATGTTATATCATAACAGTGCTGTTCAGTATATTTGGAATTAAAAAACATCTAGAAGAGAAATTTCCATTACATTTTGGTTTAATTATATATGTCCTGTAAATACACTTCGTAGTTAAATACTATGATAAGCAAAAGAGTAGTATTTTTAAATTATTAGAGATCTCAAAAGAAAATGAACTTCAGTGGAGCCCAAGTCGTTAAAGGATGATAAGGAATATTCTAAATGTAAAATCCGAATTGCTGCATTAGAGTATTTAATGTACGTACCATATAATGCATATGAATTTAATTTTAGTTATTTCGATTCCAAATCTTTAGTATTTTGTCCGGTTTATTTCATTTGGCTAATACTGTAGGATATATTTTTGATATTCTTTATTTCGATTCCGAACTTTTCGTATTTTGTCCGATTCATTTCATTTTTATAATATTTTTGTTTTCATTTTGTTTCCACATCATTAGACACTGAGTATTTGAATACCAAAGTACCTTATAATGATTGATTTACACATGACAGCTTAAAAGTTAGCTACATAAATATTCAATCCCCTAACTTTTCTTTCTCCATTAGTGAATTTAGGCTGTTTATGTTTTTAGGCAAACACTATATTCTCGATTTTTATTTATTTATTACCTTTAGCGATGTATGGAATACATTTCTTAAGAAAATAGTTTGAAGAGAATTTCAATTTCACTTACGTATTTTACGTAAACGCATAATCCTTTAATGTCTTTGTAAATGATGTGTCTATTCAACACCAGACATATCTTAAGGATATTGCTCGGTCAAGAATTCTAGACGATATCCTCTTGTCGTCAGGTGTTTTAGGCACTCATAAATCTTCTCCGAATTTTGAGGTTTGTTGCTTGCGAGACATTTCCCGTCGTTTCTTTAATATTTCATAGGTTACATGGAGTGAAACTTCGAAAGGGATGGGAATGCGTTTAAAGTGACAGAGAGTCTTAGAAAATTGTTTTAGTCGTAAAGATTTTGATGGAATACCATTCTAATGTTAGCAAGTTTAAATTCTACATTAATTTGTCATTATTAGAATTTTCTAACGGATGGTATTTTTATAGGATATAGTTTCTGCTAATGCGCTTTAAGCATTCTATAACTGCATCGAAAATGTAAGTAATTTCATTTATATCTGTTTTCTAAATTTGTTATTCTATTCTTAGAAAATATATTATTATTTTCAATTGAATCCCATTTCCTTAGTTTATAATATTTTATGACTAAATTTAAAGAATTTTAAAACATTTTAATTGTGCAAATGTAATCGGCAGAATTCACCATTTTTATCTTTTGAAACTAATCCAGAGTGGAAGTGTAATTTGCTTGCTGAAAATAAAAGATTATATTATAGGGCAAATATCTCATGCATTTTGATAGCAAAGAGGAACATGTGGCATAAGAACATATTTCGTCTTTAAAATATAGATTATCAAATTATCATTTAATTATAGACTTTAATTTTTAAATTATTATTAAATTATACTTTAAATTTTGAATCCCATTTCCTTAGTTTATAATATTTTATGACTAAATTTAAAGAATTTTAAAACATTTTAATTGTGCAAATGTAATCGGCAGAATTCACCATTTTTATCTTTTTAAAGTAATCCAGAGTGGAAGTGTAATTTGCTTGCTGAAAATAAAAGATTATATTATAGGGGAAAAATCTTATGCATTTTGATAGCAAAGAGGAACATATTTCGTCTTTAAAATATAGATTATCAAATTATAATTTAATTATAGACTTTAATTTTTAAATTATTATTAAATTATACTTTAAATTATAGAGTAATCAGGAAATTGAAAGCTACAGCTTTGTTCAATATGTTAATGTAAATTGGCTAATACGCATCATTATGGTTAGTATAAAATTGTTAATACCATTTTTAGAATATTTAATTTCCAAATAACATTATCCTGATAATAGCAGTATAATGATACAGATCCTAAAGACGTGCATCACGCACAACTTTAGAACATGAACGATATAAGGAAAGCTTTTATTAAAAGTGTAAAGCACTTCTGCATGTTAGTAGGACAGAGTGATTAGAAAACGAAATTCTAGTATGAAGGAACCCCTAGGAACATTAGATTATCATTTCTATCAACAAAAGAGTATTAAATTTTAAAACCATAATTTTGATTAACATTATACTGAGAATAGCAGTAAAATTTATAATTCTAAAGATAATACTGAGGAAGATGTTTTATGACCTATTACACGCTTTTCTGGCCTTCTCCTAGTTATCTATTCCAATACCTTTTACTTTAGTACTTTTAGTGTTTTGGAAGAATCTATAAGAAGTATTCTTAGTCGTAAAGTTAACAGTTTTGATGAAAAGATTGGAATTATTCCCCTTTCATTCCTTCTTCTCTGATCGTTTTGCTTTTATGTTTCTCTTGCACAAATATTCTTGAAAATATATGAATCTAAAATTTATTTTAAAATTCAGGAGCTTTTCTTATTTGCTGTATAAATATCTTTGTCTTTATTTTTAAAATTTTATATAAAAGTAAAAACTCATTCTTATTTTTTGAAGATAAATAAGTTTTATGCTTTTATTAAGAATTATTTTATTAAGAATAAAACACAAGACTTTGCTCGCAGAATCAGAGTAGGTTTATTATATATATCTCCAGGTAGTAGCCCATATATCGTATAGAATGCATTTCCGAATGCAACTTCAGATAATTTGCTTGTAATGAAGACGAAATTTTCATGCACATCTTTAGAATATTAACGATATAAAGAAAGTTTTCATTAAAAGTGTAATGTACTTCTGCATATTGGTAGGACAGAGTGATTGGAAAGCGAAATTCTAGTATGAAGTAGCCCCTAGGAACATTAGATTATCATTTTTATCAACAAAAGAGCAATACGTTTTCAAAACATATTTTTAGTTAATTTTTGCAAAATGTTTCTTTTACTAAAGAGAAGAAAATAAATTATATTTTATGACAAGTATAACGCAATTTATGTCAGATTCTTCGCACCTCTGAAACAGAAGCGATTAATGTTAATTATTTCTTTATTTTAGACCTTTATTTCTTATATTTTAAGTTCTTTGTTTTTATTTTAATCTTGAATACACATTTCAACGTAAGACACACTAAAATTTACAGCCATATGTCTCATATATCGATATCCTTCGTTTTATCTTTAAAGCGATCTATTTTATATCCGTGAAGAATATTGAAATGCCAAAGCCCTTGAGCATTCAACATGTAGTTGATGATTATTTTTTACCCCTAAGCAGAGTAGATTTAATATATTTTCCAGATGGATCTAGTAATTTTTATTAATAATTCAGTTATTTTCACTAAAGTTTCTTGTTTACATCGTACATGCGGTTGGCGCAGTTACTTCATTGCAGACATATATTTCTTACTTCTACATATTTGTATACACTACATCACGTTTATAGTAATAAACATTTACGCTTTACATATTCTAAATGATAACTATGCGTCAACGTCACTTGATATTTTTATAAATTATTGAAAACTATCACCTCTACGTAATGAATAAATGTTTGCCAATAAATGGAAAAGTTAACAAATTAGTCTAATCTATACCTCGACAAATACTCAACAGCTTCGAGAAAAATCACCTACTCTTGCTGCGCATAGGAATAGCCGAGTTTGAGTATGTTTCGAACACTTATATTCCTTTGCTGCACAGTAGGTGTTCAACAGACAAATGGAGTAGTATTGTAGTATAGAAAGCTTCCCCTCGTCTTCTATAGGTGCACTGATGTTATTAGTCCTTAAACACTGAGAGGCATAGAGATTTGTTAATGGACTATTTTCATCCATATCAGCAGGAGGTTAATCCAAATCAGATTTTCATATTTCAATATCGCAGCGCACCTTGTCACCCGGATCTAAAAGCTAACTACAGGTTGTGTTGATAAAGAGAACAATTAATTTTCTAGAATGCATCGATTCTCACGCTTCCCTGAATGGAAATGAATTATAAAGATGCATAACATAGAAACATGAAACCTAACATATTACTGGAAAATTAACTGAGCTATTGCCAAAAGGTAAGGTTTGATTTATGAAAGGAGGAGCTTGAAAAGCTTAAGGAATCTGTCCCTAAGCTAGCTACTAATGTGAAATGTGGTTATGTGGTTTCAAATAAAGGCGGAACAACGCTTTAATAAATGAATGTTCCTGATATAAAGCCAAATTAATATATAATGATCATTATGTAATTTTTTATATTACTAATATTTTACCTCAATTAATTGCTTAAAACAACATCATTCTTTTAATTTAAGGATACCATTTTCTTAATTAATAAGATGGATCCTATTAATTTAGAAATAAAACAACAAAGAACAGCGTTATATTTCAGGAATAAATAGAAGAGCTAGGTCATTCCTTTGTTCGACTCCTCGCCGACGCGAGCCTCATGGAGGGGTTAACTGGAAGTGAATTTGACGTGTCCGTGTTGCATCTGCTCTGATTTCGCGCGTTTAAAACTGTAGTTTCATTCAGTTGCGAGACGATTTTCTGGAGGTCGCATATCCGAAACTAATTTTAATCATACATATTTGTTTTCTAATAATGCAAATATTTAATAATTTGTGTATATATATATATATATAGTTTTAGTAATTTTTCCTTTTAAATTCTATATTTAAAGTATCATTTATGTAATATGGCTTCTTGTGCTGTAGCAACGCGCCGTAACACTTATAGAAATACGAAAGGAAGAGATATTGTATTTCATGCTTTCCCAAAGGACAATTTGCTTTTGTAGAAAGAATGGATACATAAATGTCGAAGACAGGACTCTATTAATGTAAAAAACGCAAGAATTTGCGGCGAACATTTTCTGTGCAGTGATTATGAAGATGACATGAGAAATTGCTTGCTTGGATTGTCGCAAAAGAAACTGTTGAAATGCAATACTGTGCCGAAAGTAAATTTATCGTGTGCAGTAAACGAAATAACACAAAGAAATCGGAGACATTTGAAAAGAAAACTAATGTAGAGTGCTTTTTGAAAGACTACACGAATTAAGCCCAAAGGAAATTTATTTTGAGGCCGAGAACGAAATTGAAGCTGACAATAATAAATCAAATGTCAATGATTTTGAAATAAAACTCACAAGTGACAATGGCCTAAGTGACAATATCCCTGAATGACCTAAGTGTAAAGATAAACAAGAATGTATTGATAATTTTAAGAACAAAATAACATCCCTAGAAAATTCTAATAAAATATTGAAAAATATAGAAAAGAAAAATTTTAGAATGTTTGCTCAGTGACAAAGAAGGTGGACGACATCTAGAAAGAAATTTGTATCGGAAATTCAGAAATTAAAATCCCAAACAGCGAAATTTAGAGAAAAACAGCACAGATCGGAGAATTTGGAAAAACGTCTAAAGCATATTTTTACAAAGACGCAGATTAACGCCTTGCTAGAAAAGAAGGAAAAAATCAGGTGGACTAGTGAAGATATTTTACATTGCATTGTCATAAGAGTTCTGTAGAATATGTTTCTTAAATAGAAATGCATATGTTTTTTCCCCAAAGAAAAGCAACCCAAAAGGGAAAAAAGTGGATTGCTTCGAATGTGGTAGCCAATAAATATTTTTTCAATAACTTGTAGTTGCATTGTGACTGTACAAGTAAGCATATATAATATGTTTTGATTTGAAATATTTCTAGATGACATTTTAGAAGTTAATAGCGTAAAGCATATTTCAAATGAGAACTAATTTCGTTAAGTTATTGTTAAAGTTATTTTTATTGAATCCTGTGTTATTATTGATTCGATTTTGTGCTAGCTTAGCATTCTAGATAAAATATAGTAGTATAACATTAAAGTAATTGGCATAAGAAAATCTGTCTCCTTAACCCCCACTTTTGAAAAATTAAATAATTGTTTTAGGTATTGTGAGTAAAGCTGTTTTGTCTAAATTAAGATAACAATCTTACATCCATTTATTTAAATGTAATATTGATGTAAGCCTAAGTTACAAAATTATTTTTTAAAAATATATGTTATTATATAAAATCGGGAGAAAAATATGCTAATGTAAAATTTACAATTAGGCTGAAACTCAAACTTAGATTAGCAGAAATTTTGAAAACTATGCCAATTTAAGGTTGTTTTTTGATTAATTTTAAATAGCTGTTATTATGGTTATCTTAGAAGCAGTAAAACAGTTCTCTTAGTGAACATGCAGATAAAGAAATGATTAGAAATAAACAGGCATTTAAAGAAAAAAAAATATCGCTGCAAATTTAAAAAAAAAGGAACTTTATGCTAAGAGTAGCGCATTTTATCTGTTATTTTAAAATTGAGTAAGTATTATTAAATTTTTTAATGTTCAGTGTAAAATGCATACTGCAGTAACGTTGTATCTAAATTATAGCTATCTTTTACACACAACTCATTTTAAACGCTGGTTCTTCAGATATAAAACGCTAATTTCTATGTTGTCAATGGTATCTTCGCGCTCAGTGTCATCATCGCTACGTCATCACTCCCCACTGCCTATTTCCAGGGGAAAAAGCTCTATGAGCTAGCCCTTCTCTTTTAAGTTTTTGGTTATATTTGCAAGTTTTCGCAGGACTAGTTTCGATGGTTTTACGGAACCATCAGTATCACCTGCTAAAGTGCAAATGAACGAGATAAGATAAGATAAGATAAGAATGGCTGGACAGAGTTAAGCTACTGGCGCCATCTTTTGATGAAACAAGAAAACTAAACTATAATGTTCTTAAAGGCTGAAGGTAAATATGGATAGGAGTGAGGGTCGTTAACTAGAACAGAAAGATTGTTTTTGAATGTTAAACGCTCTAGAAAATCTAATTCACCAATTGAAGATGTTTTATGAATACTTTTGGCTGCAGAAAAATGGAAAGTGTGATTTTCGTATAAACTATGCTGTGCAACAGAGGACTTCTGTGTTTTCTTTTTTCGTAACATATGCCTCATGTTCCTTAACGCGAAATTTCAAGGTTCTCTTATTTTAGTCTGTTATGGTCATAACAGGCTACGCTGGAGTATATTAAGTAACCCACCAGCACTAATATTGGCAAGATCACCGAAGATTGATGATTTCAAATCTCGGCAAATGAGCAAAATAAATTTTTAAAAAGATTTTAAAAATTTCCTCAAATGGAAAGTCATTTGCTTAGAACAAGATTTGTAACTCAAAAATCAGAGTGAGATTCATCATGAAAGAATAAATACTATCCTAGTCTATTTGCTATAAAGTATGTGCAAACTATCTGTCTTAAGCTTTCGAAGTTTTTTGAAGGGAATTTGGCTCATACTTACATTAGACATGGGGAAAATCACAAAATAATATAGAAACAAACGCTTCGCCAGGAATAGAATCCAGAATGAACTAACTATGTTTTAAACACAAAACTAAAGCTCATTAAGCAACATAAGCGCATGCTTAGGACATTAATAGGTTCGCTGCCTCTACGAGAATATTTTCTCCCTCCTTCCAACGTGCATTCGTGGTTTAACGACATTACATACGACGCGTATTCGAGAGGTCCAGGTTCGAGTCCCTGCAAGGGCATTGCACATTTTTCACATCTCCTGCTAAAAATAAACTAATGATGCTATAATAAGAATATTTAGTATTTGTAGTATACAAACCTGGTAAAATCTTAGTTACGTTTAGATGTCCTGGGAGACATTTCCATAAGCATTTATAATTTTTGAAGTTGGTAATTTACTAAAAGTAAATTGGGAAGGTTTTATGTTGCTTTAAATTATAAAAAAATGGTAAAACGTTTTTAACGCTCATATTGTACACCAAATTGTATTTTTGACGATTATACTGTTTTATGTAGAAACCTTGCTCACTGTTACAAAGACTACTTTAGATTACATCGATCACGCAATAAAAAATGATTTTCACATAAAAAGCAATAATAATAAAAGCCAAATCAGAGACCTCTCAGTACGTTTTATTCTCAGGGTACAACTTTTTTTATGTATAGCATCAAAGAAATGGAGGAATTGGTAATCCAGAAGATAGAGTGCAGGATATGTTTCCTATCATAGAAAATAATTACGATCACCGTGAATACCTTATACACTAATCTTTTCTGAAGGCATTTGAATATTTATAGTTTATTAATTAATTATTTGAATTTGGATTTTTCTGAAAGACATACTTCTATGAAATTCTTGTTCCAAAATTCTTGATAGAATGTGCAGTATTTGTGAAATATTTTCGGGTCTTATTACTGTCAAAAACAGAGCATAGGGTAATAAACTTTATCATTTCTTTGCGGGAAACTCTGAAAGCTTAATAGAGATTGTCTGTGGTTTTCGGGAACAGCATCTGGATCAAACTATTCCTTAGCCTCAAGCAATATCAGTTACAATGGCAAACAATTTCACTTACCAGAAAGTAAAAGAAAAGTCGCCAAACAAAAAGAACTTTATTTCTCTTGATACTCATTTAAGAAAAAAGAAGCAGAGAAAAATAGCATTTCACATACATTTGTGTTTCTTTTACGAAATACATTCGTTTAGTTGATTTTTTCGTGTTCCTTTACGCAAGCATAGGCAGCGTTCATTGCAACTATGTCTTTATTACAGCAGCGGAGATATCGCCGACATAAAGTAGAAATAAGTACGCTTGTCGGAGAGAAGTTTTACAGGAACGTATATAGCTAGTCAGACAGAACTTCTAAAGAAACGTGTATATCCTGTTAGACAGAATTATTTGGATTAATAATTTGGAGTCTAGGTTCCTAAATTTGCAGCAGTTTTCGTTCAATATTATATTTTCCCTCAGTTTATTATCATTGCAATATGTTAGATGGCGGTATATATACATTGGTATAAAAAGTGTAATTAGTTTCTGAGACAGAACAATTTGGTTGTTGAAGATTTATTTATCCTTTTCGCTTCCTTGTACGAAGTAAAGGAAGTATTGTAATCGCGAAACATTTTGGGTACTATATTTCAACAAAAATATCCATTTTGACCATTTCCGAAACCATTTGGACGATTTTTCTCGTTGATGTTTGTACGAACGAAAAGAATAAAGGACTGTTTTTACCAAACGGATTGCAAAACGGATATTCAAACCAGATGTTTTCATTATCTCGCATAATTCAAAAATTATTAGAAAATTATTCAAAAATTAAAAATTAAAATTTTTTATATGGAACAGTTATAACATCAAGTTGTGCATCTCCTTTTTTTGTAATCTTCGTAATAAAACGTAACCACTGAGCGTGCGCGGCTGATGTTGAAGTATATATCACCGAGGAATTATGTATCTTTACATTCTGGACCTTCGCAGAAAGAGGCAGATTGATATTTCGATACTAAGGCCGATTATCTGCTACGCTTCTCCCGTTTGAGCAACAGCTAAAAGCACTCACATACATAAGTTGCAGGTTACGCAAAACAAGACCTTGCGTACTATCCCTGATGCGAGTTTTTCATCAGAAATAAGCTTTTGCACGATGACCTGCAAATAGATTACACAGATAAGTACCTGCACAGACTCAATACCAATTTCTATGATAAAGGCTTAAAAGGCACAACAGGAGAATTCAACGCTTCTCTGACCTATATTTGCATCCCAGAAGATGTCAACCTCAGACCTTTCACTGAGAATAGAATGAAAGACCACAATTTCGTCACCTAGCCACATACACAATTGTAAATCTCATTGTAAATACTATTCATTGACGTTTTCCCTTTCATTTTATTGTTTTTATTAAAATTCTTCTTACTGATATTGCTACTCTTATGGATTGTATATATGTATTTTACTATTCAATTCATTTTACAGCTCATCTATCTGCTAAGGGTTTGTCGTACGTTTTATTGTGATAGGACTTTGCTCTACATGGCCAATGGGCCCTCTTTCCTTCCTTTCTCCTATTTCTCGGCTGGGATTTAGATGATAGGTTACAATATGATAGCGTGAGGGATTAGATAAACAGTGTTTATTGAGACCATCAGGCTAAATAAGCATAAGCATATCGCATTTAAGCATTTTTCCATCGCCTTAGAACATCTCAACCAACACGATATCTTCTTGCATCCACGTGACTACTAAAGGCCTGGCCTTTCCTAGCCTGTTCTACGGACCGACTCTGAACCATAGAATACCTGAACCGCTCATAGAAGCAATATAAAGAAATATTGGCATGCATAGCGCGTACTAATAGCGCCAAAATATTGGAATTCTTTCCAAACATAGCGCGATTACCTACATAATGGGAAAAACAGCTGTTTTATCAGACTTTGATAAAGATCAAATCGTGAAGGCTCGATGACTGGGAAAATCAATATCATAAACGGCGCGTTTAGTAGGCTTTTCATGTGCAGTTGCTGTGAGCACATATCAAAAAAGTTGTATGGATGGAGAAATGACAAGCCGCCGTCCAGCAGTATGTCGTCGACGGCGCATTGATTCC
This sequence comes from Stegodyphus dumicola, assembly GCF_044657685.1. Classification (NCBI taxonomy): domain Eukaryota; kingdom Metazoa; phylum Arthropoda; class Arachnida; order Araneae; family Eresidae; genus Stegodyphus; species Stegodyphus dumicola. The sequence goes on from NC_140781.1 coordinate 164,498,811, forward strand.
AGAGGAGAGCGGAGATTTTCACGCATTGTTCGCGGTGACCCAAGAACTACAACAATGGTGACCCAAGAACTACAACAATGGCGACCCAAGAACTACAACAATGGCGACCCAGACAGTGTTTCTCAAAACACTGTGCAGCGTACATTCCTGCATATGGGCCTACGCAGCCAGAGGCCGAAGCATGTTCCTGCAGTGACGGCACGTTATCACCAGCTGTGTCTGCAATGGGGCAAGAAACATCGGAGTTGGACATTAGAAGAATGGAAGAGATTTGAATGGTCCGACAAATCACATTTTCTGGTCCATCACATCGACGGGCATGTGTTAATACACGCCAAACGAAATCCTGGCAATTTCCAAACGAAATCCTGGCAATTTCCAAACGAAATCCTGGCTCCCCGATGCACATTTGGACGGAGACAACACGGTGGCGGTGTATTATGGTCTGGGCACTGTTTTCATGGAACACATTAGGATCCATAATCCCCATAGCACAATCCTTGACGTCTATGCCCTACGTGAACATCGTTGCACACCAGGTTCACCCATTCATGCCAACAGTACTTCCTGCAGGGAATGGTGTTTACCAACAGGATAATGCACCATGTCATAAGGCTCGAATCATCAGGGAGTGGTTCCAGGAACTTTCCAGTGACATTAAAGTCATGTATTGGCCTCCTAATTCACCTAACATTAATCCAATAGAACAGTTGTGTTCCCACATGGAAAACCAAATTTGTGCTGCTACGCTACACCCCTCGCAATGTGCGGGAATTGCAGGACAAGTTGGTGAGCGCTTGGTACCAGATAACTCAGACTACCCATCAGCACCTTGTGGAGTCAATGGCACGCCGGCTGCTGGCAGTTTTGAGGGTTGAAGGTGGTACTACATGTTATTTACAGGGTAGTCATAATGTAATGGGTTTTCGACGTGTATATATATAACACAAAATTTAAAAATTAGAAGAAAAGGTTTACAGTACCTAGGAAAAAATTCTTTCAAAGATAAAGAAAATTTTAAAATAATTTATTTTTAAAATCATGAGAAAGTAGAACGAAGAAAGATAAAAACCAAAAGTTTAAAAAAAATTTAAAACTTTTTAGAAAATTAAAATTTAAACTTGATTTTCTTTTTAAATTTTAAACTGAACATAGTTTAATTATTAAAATTTGAATGTTTCAAATTGACTAAGTAATAATTTAAAACATCAAAAGCTCAAGAATAAAGGAGTTCTGAACTTACGTATCGTTTTACTTGAAGCTCACAACACATCAATTGTTTGGGTTTTGATGCATCAAATTATTGCCCCTTCAAAAATCGATCTGAGGCATTAAAATTTGAATAATTACAATACATTTAATTTATTTTAATTTTAATTAACTTAAATTTTAATTTTCCTAAAAAAAATCGCACTTAACTTTCGGTTTTCACCTTGTTTCGTTCTAAAATTTAATAATTTATCATGGTTTTCAACTTTAATCACTTTAAAAATCTTTTTAAATTATTTTTAAAAGAATTTCCAGCGATAGTATAATATTTTTCTTCTAATTTAAAGTTTTATTTTATTTAATTAAAAATTTTAAGTATCTTTGGTGCTTGATTTTAAAATGCTTTTTCCCCTGTTAAAATCTTTTTATTGTTATTAACATATTTATATATACGAACCCCGTTACCCGACCTTTATTTTTGCAATCATTAATTAATCAAAATTAGATGTTGTTTGACAAAATTTTACTGTATTTAATTTCAAAATTTGAAATTTTAACACAACTTGCCTTGAGAGATAGGTTAACTAAGTTAATATAATTCAAGGAAATAAATTTAAATGAAGTACTGCAAAATTGTATATATTTTAATAGGCGATATAAAAATGTTATGTAGTGTACACATCAAAATTTACTGTTTCCAAAAGTAAGCTTTATGTAATCTTGTATTTTCTCGGAGTATACACATTATTCTGATATTTTTGTTTTTCATCGGAAAACAATTCAAATTTTTTTTTCTCAATAGATTTGCTCATCATATCTTTATATGCAAGACAGACGAGGATATACTTTTACTGCATTACGGAAAAGAAAATCATTAGAAACATAGTAATACCTTCTTATGGTACAATTTTCAATAGTTTTTGATTGTCTTAATAGTTAGCATTCACATTCAAAATAGAAAGAAATATAATTCAGTAATATTTTACTTAACATTTTGCTAAGCACATATAATACTTTTAATACGGAAAGGATTACATGTGAACAAAATATTTAATTAATTAGAATTTTTAGGTAAGATGGCTGAGCAAGAGAAAATTATCGCTTTCAAAGTTTCCAGTACATGCAGTGTTAAGTTACGATCTAGGTACAGGCTCCTTTGAATAAACAAAGTTGAAATTATCCTAAGAAACTTATTCTTTTATTTTTTGTCGATTGTGAAAATGCAAAGGCTTTCCCCCAAAAAAGAAAAATAAGGTTAGTCTTCATATTTGACACTGAATCTTTCTCTGAAACATCACTTCATAAATTATGTATGTTATTGGTTAAACGCATTTTTTATCATTATGTATTCTTTATGATGTTTAAGAACCAGTGCCCAGACCGAATAATATTAATGGAGCAGTGAATAAGGTATTTCCACACTTATTTTCTCAAAATAAAAATATCCACAATACTTTTTCATATACTGCATAATTGACAAGAAAGATACTAAGTGAATAATAATGAAAAAAGATAACAATAACAGACCTTTTATTGGAGAGCAAATTTATTTTCACTTTCAGTACTTATACAATACACAAACCACTGATCTTTTAATCCATTAATCCTACTGAAATAAGCAATATCGCTTAATAGGATCAACTTCAAACAATATGAGCGATCGCACAAAAGCTGAAACTGTACTATTTATCTGTGCGCTGGCATATTGCTTCAAAATTTAAAGAAAAAAGCTTTATAGATGCTGCATGAAGTATCTGAAGAATACTAGACACATCATCTCGAATAGTATTATTTCCTCTTAAACAAATACAAATAGGAAGGGATAGCGTGATGTGGCTTCTAGCAAAAAGCTAATACACTTGAAGATTCTTATTAATATCTACTTCTTGACTAAGAGTAACTATTCTTTTCTTGGATTTTGTCATTACAAAAAAAAAAAAAAAAAAAATCTGAAAGGTTTCAGATTTTAAATTACGTCCAAACGGGCGTTTCTTTAACGTTTTCTGTGTTAGCTTTATTTATTAAATATCATGTTCTTTGCACTTAAACCATAAAATTCAATTCAATATCAATGTCACAAAATAATTTTAAAGCATATCTTTAGAATTTCTGATATACAGTTAAAAATGTGGAGATAAGTGTTAATGGAGATAAAGAGGTCCCCCCCCCGTACAGTGTGCCATTGCTCGCTTTAAATTCGTTGAGTTTGTTACTCGAAAATTCGTTAAAGGTCTACAAAATCTGAAATCGATAATAAAACAAATTCCAAATTTCAACTTTGGTCTTCCACATGCCTGTATTTGTAGGAGGATTACGTCATTCAAAATTCGATGGCTCTATGTACCGTTGTTTTATCATAATGCGAGAAATATAAATACATTTATGCAGATTTCTCATTATTTAATTTCTTCAAATATAATGCAGGACTCTAACATTTGGTGGCAACAGTTTGAATTGTGATTCGCCATTTATAGTGATTCAACGCAAAATCGCAAAACGAAAACAATAGTCCTTCAGGGACAAAGCCCCTTTGGACTAAAAAGACAGTGAGACTATAAATGAAACAGCCAGTGCTGTACACTGTGGTATGCATAATAGTCAATTGGATAAACCTCTAAATATTCTTAGTTAGAACCGAACAATAATCCTTTAGAAGGGGCTGGTAGTATGCTGCATGTGAAGTCTTACCCTTTTTCTAACGTAAACACGAAGCAATGTCCCTTTGAAAGTTAACCAAACGGCATCGATCTTCTTAACCCTTTCGTGGGCCGTGAGAAGGTTACTTCCCACCTACATGTTCCTGGGAAATACACCTGTGGGAAGCGCAAAACCCACTATAATATATTGGCTTTGCTATTATAACTTTGGGAACTCTAATTCCCAGTTCAGTATTGTACTGCCATCTGTGTTCAATCGATTGAAAACAGAATTACCACATTTATTTTGGAAGTTCGAACGCATTGTGTGAGATCTGTTCCACTGAGACACCTGATTTGATTTGACATTTGCATTGCTATACGATTCTGCTATAAATGTAAGTAAAACATTGTTTTTTATTATAATAACGTTTTCTTATTTTGTATATTTCTGCAGTAACTATCTAATATTGATTAATAAATAATGGGTAAAAAGTGAAAATGCTATTGCATCATGTATAAAAGCCACGTGCAATAGGTATGTTGGAAAAATTAGAATATTTTTGAAAATGTCATTCAATTCTACTGAGAAAAAAAAAGGATTATTTTGGCATGATTTTTACCGAGGAAATTTTACAGAATATTGTTGACGAAACAAACTCATATGCAAAGCAGCCTAAGAAAAGGAAGAGATTGGGTCATACCACAAAAGACATTATCCTGAATTGGAAAGAAATCACATCAGAAGAATTGAAAGCATGGGTAGGTATGCATATACTCATGGGTATACATCAGTTGCCTGAACTGAAAAACTGCTGGAGCACAGACCCTATTCTCAATGTTCAATCAGTAGCAAAAATAATAATCGCAAAGAGGTTCAAAAATGACTGAGACTTTACATGTAAACGATAACAGCACAAATTCATGTGGGCAATTTGCATATGATAAACTCCTAAAGTCAGGCATCCTCTCACAGCTCGATGATTCCATACCTAAAGTCTACGAACCTTCGTCAACATTATGAATAGATGAATGTATGATAGCTTTCAAAGGGAGAACTTCAATGAAGCAGTATATGCCAATGAAGCCTATGAAAAGAGGTTACAAGGTGTGGTGTTTAGCAGACTCTAAGACTGGATATATTCAAAATTTTGAAATTTATTGTGGAAAAGAAACTTCTGATAATAAGGATAAAATATTGAGCTTAGGGGAAACAGTAACAACTAAACTAACAGAAGATGGGAAACAGATAGGTCATCTTATAGCCTATGATAACTATTTGACATCTTTTAGGCTTGCAAAAAAGTCTACTTATAAGTGGTCTATTTTCTGTGGGGACTGTGAGGCCGCAAAGGAAGGCTAATAACAAACTACAAAGAGGGGAATCAGTGTTCCTAACTAAGGAAGGTGTTGCTGCAATAAAGTGGATGGACAAAAAGGCTGTTACATTGTTGACTACTGCACATAATTCAACGATTATTACATCTGTAAATCGTACAAAAAAGGATCGTACTAAAACAGAAGTACCTTTTCCTAAAGCTTTTGCCTTATATAACGATATCATGGTAGGGGTTGATTGCTTCGATCAAAGAAAAGAAAGGTACCAAATACGAAGAAGATCTGTAGAATGGTGGCATCGTATTTTTTTTTCTTATTGATCTTGGCATGGTAAATAGTTTTATACTGTGGCAAGGAAACAAGAGAAACAGAAGTTTAGGCCAGCTAACATTCTGTATAGCATTAGCTCGTCAACTAATAGACGGATATTCCTCGAAAAAAGAAAGGCCGTTCTGCTAGCTTCCAAGCAAAAAGGTGTTCAGTTCCGTATGATGTACGCTTAGTCAGTGTGGGAAATCATATGCCAAAGATGGTTTCCAACTATAAACGATGTAAGAAATGTAGCACAAAGGCACAAGAAAAGAGGACCCGCTATATGTGTGCAGTATCTGAAGTACACTTGTGCATTGCAACATGTTTCTCATCTTTTCACGGCAAATAATCGCCTTTAAATTGAATTTTCTCTATGACCATAAAAGGTCCCGTGGGAAGTATACTTCCCACCCCTAGAATTTAAATGTAAACAAAAAATTTGGCAAAATAAAATATATTTCCTTAAAGGCTATTGTTTAATTGATAATAAAACACAAAAAAACAGGAGAAATTCAAAAGAGAAATAAATGGCCCACGAAAGGGTTAAGCAAATAGTCGTCATGGGCTTTCCCATATTCAAATAAGCAAACAAGCTCACTAAGTAATACGCATGTTGTCTTGGTGCTTAAGGTTACTACTTAGTTATATTCCCGCTACTCCCACAACGAAGACTGCAAACTATTAACTACTGCATGTATGCAACTGTGCTTCACCCTGCTTACTTTCTTCAACATATCATTACTAAATAAATATTCATTCAGCTCCTATATTTTTTTAAGGTTTTCTCAACAGCAATCGATATATTTACTAGGTGGTTGAAAACTTTACGACCTGAAAGAACTGGTTTGGTTTGGTTTATGTGATTACGGTAAAGCCGAGAAAAACTCTGTAAATTAGCCATTTTGTACTAAGCACTGTATCGGCTTCTGTTGAATAGAGAGAATATACCTGTTCATTCTCCATGCTCGTCTGTGAGTTTATTTCCCTCTGATACGTATATGAGCGTAATTTAAATTTATTTCATTTTCATGACTTCTTTCGTGATACTAATTCTATGAGCATACACGTTGCATTATTGATTTAAAAAATAGTTATTAGCATAGAAGATGAAAACTGCAAAGAATACTTTCAAATATTTCATCATTCTTAAGTTTATTATTAGGTATTTTATTCTATACTAGATTCATTCTGATGTAGATAGTGATAGATGCTTAAAGCAACAATCAAAATATGCATTTAAATCTTATTTTACCTAATGCGTTTAGCTGACAAAACTGAAACTCATTAATGAATTCAAAATGTTTAATGGGTTAAAATGGTTGTGTAATGGGTTAAAATATCGGTGAAAGTGTACACTAAAATTTCTTTATAACTAAGATATTTAGCTGACAAACCGGAACCATATATTGAACTTACCATAGAACTACTATGTACAAATTATAATTGTAGAAAAATATGTAAATTAACGTAAATACTTTAGAGATTATTAAGTTTCAATAATAAATCGAATAAGAAATTATTTTAAACATTTGGAAGAACATTTGCCGTATAATATGTTTCACATAAAAATATAATGGATTTTTATATTTCATAGAAACCCTTGAAGTAATAACTCATGATTTACAGGAAACAGTATTGCTTACAAAGTGTAACAGTTTTGGCAAAGGGAAATAAACCCCAAGAAACTACACCATCTTGGGGATATACTAATATAAATAAAATATTTCCATACTGGATTGCCCATGTTACACTATTTATCATCAATAAATTAATTTTTATTCGTATTCTTATGTCTCAGAATCAAGCCTACATAGAAATTTATAAAATTATACGAAATTTTTCTAAAAAAACGTTAAAGGAAAACTGCTACTGAAAAAAAGGTCTAAAATCCGAGGAAACATATTTCATGTAGCATTAGACAGCATCGGTACAATCTTGCAACCTTTTTTTTCCTTTAAGTTTCGGGAGATAGGGAGAATCCATGTAAGAATTCTGGACCACTTTATATTCATTACGGGATTTCCCGTTGCCGTTAAGAGGAGAGAGCTCCCTGCTGATTAAGATGTTTTTCTTCGTTTCAACTGTATAATGGTATAATGAGGATGACCCTTTCCAACGACGAAATATTTTCTTGTCCTTTCTTGTTTTCTTTCTGTTGTTAAAGGAAAATAATATTGGACGACAGTTGTCGAAGCTTTCAAATGGTAGTTATTTTGGCACTAGTCCAAAGTTTATTTTGGGCTTCCTTCGTAGGAATTCCTTCCTTAATTAAGAATTATTGCTAGCAGTGAGCATCATGAGTTTTCCCGAATAGCAATGAAGGAAAAGGGATAATTTCTTAAAAGTATTAATGATTAACCCCAATTCAATTAACCGTTAATATAAAGATTAAAGCATTGTGAAAAACGTGTGGATCATTGCTATACCCATTCTAATGATGTTTTATAAAATATAATGGATCTAAGATGAAACGAAAGTCGCTTAAATGTAAAGTTAGCAAAACAAGTTTTTCTATTTTTTAAAGCTTCTTTGCCAGCATTGAACGAAACCATTTCGTGTTAAAGGAAACTTACCTATTTCAGAAAATATTGGACAACGTTCTTTATCGTTTTGCAACAGAAAAATAAATTTTGACATTTACTCTGATAAAGTAACAATAGAACTAGAAAGTTACTAAACGTTTGGACTCACTACTGTACGTTTAAAATCCATAATTTAATATAAGTCGTAATTACTTGATCTATCTGGATTCATTTATTTTATAGCCCACCAGCGGCCGAGCGGTAACGTCGCTGAACACTGGTAGTTCGGTCCGAGGTTCGAATCCCGCGAACGGGCTGGCTGCATAGGCGTTTTCGTGGTTTTCCCCATGTGTAATGTATATACGAGCCAGGTTCCCTTAAAAAGTCCTCCACGAAGGCATCCCTCCCTTAAGGCAGATAGCCCTCGAGTGCTTTGCCGTAATCTAATATACCATACCATACATTTATTTTATAACTTCCAGTTAGGAGAAAGCATTTTTTAAACAGGGGAAATATATAGTTGTAATGTTAAAAAAAATATGTTTCAATAATATATATTTACTATAATTTGCACATATCCAAAACCTGCAATAATTATGAAATTTAACGCATATGAAAGATTTCCATTGTACAACGGGTAAAAATCAAATCATTTATAAACAATACAAAATAGTATGTATCAAATGTGATTGTGGCAGTGCGATAAGAAAGAAGGTGAGTTTTAAGTGCAAAATATGAAATTTCACAAGAAGTTTGAATTGTAATGCTATAATTTATAACTAAGTTTGCAGTTTATAGATCTCATGTAGTCTAGCCACTGGTATCCTCACTGATGTTGTGGATATTGATGGTACCTCCTTCCAGATGACTACTCAGTATCTAGAAGCTATCAAGTTTATTTCCATTACATACTGTTCAAAGAATTCTTTCGATACACGGAAAAATGTATACTCAGATATCGTATAATGGGTATCTAATGAATCTCCATTTAAATGGAAACGTTTCTAAATGCGAGGATTATTATGTGCGAAACACATTCATTATGATCTAGATTTTAGAACAAATAGATTTATGGTGTAGAGGAAAAATACATATGTATATGGTACATGTTGATAACATATTTTTGATACATTTAATGAGCTGACTAACAGCTGAGCTGTGTCATGTGCTTTTATTGCAAGAATTGTTTGGAATATTAACTAGATATGGAGTTTTCTTTATTATCTGCGCTTAATTTGCAAACAACAAAATACGAAGAGCTATTTTTATTACATTTAAGTATATAATTCTTCGTATCACAGAATCACGCAATTCCTTTTCATACATTTCTGATTAAGAATGTAAATCTTAGCAGTTAACCACCGTTCCTCAAATTTTTGACCAATGTTTTATTGAAACGCATGTGGAAACTAAATATATGCATGAATGCTTTTATATAGTTAATATAAGGAAGTTTTAAACAGTTCACGTCAATACCTCTCCTAAAACTTAGAGCATTATTAGACTTCATTATATGCAAGACAAAATATCAATAAATGGATATTAAGCTCAGCGGTAGTATCTCACAATCCACTTTGAAAGTTGATATGGTATCCATAGCATTAGGGCGTTTGCGGGCGTTATTACATATTCTTTGATTTACAGCCATATGATTAACTCATATTGAAATTTCAGTGAATGTAAACCGAACTGGATGGGATTAAATCATGTTTAGCTGCATATTCTTCATTATATAACCTGTTGTTTCACATCCATAATGAAACACGAAAAGAAAAATTAATTAAAAGTGAATGAGGATGGACGCATAATTTACTGATCATATTTGATTCACAGCTGGTATCTGAAAAATCATTCAGCATAATTTTGAAATCAGATAAACATTTAAATATAAATATTTATGCAAATAACTGGCAATGCAGAATGATTTTGAGGATTTGCGGTTTAATAACAAAAATTATTTTATAAATAAGGAAGCTCAACTTCTTGCAGAGAATGGGCCACCAGCGGCCGAGTGATAAATTCGCTAAAACTGTTTTTTGGCCAGGGCTCGAAGTCCGCTAAACAGGATGCCTGCATCGGCGTTTTCGTGGCTTCCACGTATATAGCGTGTATACGACACAGTTTCCCTTCTGGGGATCGACGTAGAGAACTTTGCGAAGCTACTGGCTAGGGTCTGTACCTAGGCAGTCTCGGCCACGGAGATATAAAATTTATGAACTTGGTGATTCTATAAGCCTTGGGAAAGGTCACTTATTGGCCGTCCTCGGGATCTGGCCTGTCCTAAGCGGTGTGGAACCGTAGCCGGAGGGGTAGTTCCCCTCGGTTTGCTGGGTAACGGCTCACTGCGACGGGCTCACCCATGCGACTGGCAGGAGCAATTGGCGACCAGTGCTGCCTGGTGTCGTATCCAGGTGGTGCGCTGCTCCCCGTGAAGGGTAATAGTGGAGGTTTAACCTCCACGAAGTGCCCAAAGGGGGAGTAGACCCTTAATGTGATTGAGTTCACGAGGCGGGGAAGCCAAGAACCTTATTACGACCTAGGAATGGAACGAGAGTTAATAATGCTCATATTTTCCTTTATAACGAACAGCACCTTTATGGTTTTTGTTACTGATGCCTTTTCTTCACCGAAGCCTATGCTTAGTGGGGTCCCACAGGGTTCAGTTATTAGCCCTGTAATCTACCTCTTTTATGCTGCGGATTTCCCTAAAATTCAAGATAATGGGAACTCAAGTCTAGCCTGTTACGCAGAAGATAATTCTTTGGCAGTAAAATCGGCTAACATTAAACAAGCCGTAAAATATCTCCAAGACTTCATGTCAAAAATTGAACAGTGATGCAGTTATTGGAAGATCTCAATTAATGCTCAGATGTCCCAGCTGCTCCTCAACGGAAGACGCAAACGGAATCACCAACTGAAAAAGAGTTCGGGTTTATTCAATGAACTCATTCCTGTGGTTTCCCATGCGAAATATCTTGACGTTATTCTTAACGACAGATTGACTTGGAAATACCATATCGATCGCGTTCGTGATAAAGGCTACTACTGTTATAGGATGCCTGCTGCCTATTGTAAAGTTTCATCTTAGCAAAATGCTAAGATCACGTTTATCATATATATATATATATATATATATATATATATCATCTATCTTTCAATAGTCAGACTAATTATGACCTACACATCCCCTGCCCAGGCTCCAGCCTCAGATAATAATATGCAAAAACTACTAATAGTACAAAATCGGTTTCTGAGAATCATTACGAATGATCAATATTTTGTGAGAAATAATCTTCTTCATGCAGACCTCAAGATTGACCCCATGACAAAATTTCTTAGGAATACTAAGAGAAATTTTTGATAAAACCAGAACTCGTGATTTGATGAATGATTGCAGAGTTTTTCACTATATCATTCTTAGTGAAGACAGACATTTATGACCTTTTGAAGCCTTCATGCTAAAAGAAAATGAAGATTTCTCAACCTTGCCTTATACCTTTATCTAATATTTCAACATATATTTTTAGAATTTATGATTTACTGTATTTAGATGTTTATTTTACAATTCTTCTTCTACCTGAAAATGTCCTCCTGGACCCACCATTCAAGCATTCATTTCACCTTAAGCGCTCTAAACAACATACCTCATGACAGCTGGAAAACACTGCAAGCTAACGCGGCGCTCAGCGTTAGTCGGAGTCGGAGTTTCCTTTAGAAAATCCTCCACGAAGGCATATTTTCTCTTAAGCTCGCTTCGTTTGCTTTGACTTAATCAAATAAACCAAATCAAAACCTGAAAAGTATTTTTAATCGCGGCATAATTTCCTATTATCTTCAACTTAAGAATTTCAATTCTCTATTAAGAATGAATGTTTACTAGTCTTTATTTTTCATTCTATATTTATTCTTCATAACATCCAGTAGGGTTATTTGCTTCCACGCTTCTAACCAATTAAATGCACTTAAGCTCTGTCTCACTAAAATCCCGCATTACAGATACGAAATCTAAACAAAAAGACATTGGCGAAAAGTACTGCAAAATTTTCTATTTTGAGAAAACAATGCATCCGCATCACCAAAATGGCAAATAAAACATTTGTAATTTAGTATCTCCGTGTTCGTTTTGGTAGCATAAAATGTGGACTCTACGTAGAAGACGAAAGAGCGAATCTCGCTATGTCATTGAAGAATAAATACTGCGGAAGAAGGCTTTAAATAGCCTTTTTATTCACTCTAAATTAACAGATGCACGCATTTGGTGCTCACTATTCACCAACATTTGTGGCTAACTAAATTAACAGAGAAATAAAAATGTAAAATGCACATTAAATTAAGAGGGCTAACGACTGGCTCCTTAGCTTAACTAAACGCTAAATCTGCTGCAATCAAAGTCAAGCCTAGAAATATCAGTATATACTGAAAGGTGTCTAACACCGATTAGAGAGCTAATTTCAAACACGTAGCATAAACTTGGAACTAACCCCACTACTACTGTTCGCAAACTCTTGAAACGCAGCTTAAATAATGCTCCTGAAACACGCTTAGATTAGCATAATACGTATTACAAAATTTATATTCCGGCAGGAAACTGAAATCAGGAGGGTAAGGAAAATAAAACTAAAAATAATTGGTTAGAATAAAATTAAAATCCGTACAGTAATAATAGGAAAATAAATATAAGGTAATATAAGGAAAATAAAACTAAAAATAATTGGTTAGAATAAAATTAAAATCCGTACAGTAATAATAGAAAAAATAGCATTTATAAATCTTTATAATATGAAAAATAATAATGCATATCATTAGCACACTCAAACCGAAAATAACAAATCTTACAAATAAATATGTAACTGAGCAACTGAAAAGAGCAAAACGTTTTGAGATTCATTCTGTAAAACATTATACATAAAATTAGGGTTAGGATTTAATATTCCCGATCAGTATGTACATAAAGTATTATCATCTGCTTTCGCAAAAAACTCTCTATTAATCTATATTCATAAGTACTATATTTGGAAATTTTAAATGATAGTTTATTGTTATTAAAAGATATTTTACTGAAGAACTTCCTACTCAATGCAAATGCGATATGATACACGATCCTAGAAAAAATGTATGCTCACGAAGGAGTTCCATGTATTAATGATATTATTTGTTTCGCCTTATTATATATTGCGGTTAATTTTGTTCAAATCATGTATAATAATATAACTTTAAATTCACATAACGGATATATTATATTACTGACGAAATATTAATGCGAATGAACATAACTTATGAAATTGGAATGCTTGAATATAAAGTACTTCTCTATTTCCAGACTCTTATTGAAAAGGAAAGATGTTCAAGTCTGGATTTTATGTTAGAAAGTCCTCCACGAAGGCATCCCTCCTTTAAGGCAGATAGCCCTCGAGTGCTTTGCCGTAATTTCATGAAAACAAACCAAACTGGATTTTATGATACACTATATGAATGCAAATATATTTTGTATCGGAAATAATATGAATGAAAGGGGAATGAAGGCCATTATCGTCATGATTATCAACGTTTTCATTCATTATCTTTATTAATGTGATTCTTATTATATGCTGTTGCATGTCTCTTGTTATGTAGTAAAATGCCTGAATTTATCGACAAGAGAATTAATTAGCGTAATTGTAATTATTTGGAAATTAGAATTATTCTAGTGTACTTTTGGTTCCTTATTCTTAGATTTAACAGTGAGTTCTTATTTCACTAAATTATTTATCCGAAAACCAGTGCTTCAATGCTATTTTTTGTTTATTAAATTTTAATTGGAAAATTGTAAAAATAAGGAAATAATTCTTGTGTGTAAAATCAAGAGGTCTGGCAAGGTTTCTGCTGCGTCATTTTTTTTTTTTTTTTTCAAATTACGGGAAAGCGGTAGAATGTTCCCGAAGATTGTTCATTGTTTCGTAGGTTACGCGAAAAGGTGAACGGGTTGGCTCTGGCGGTGCCCACTGTTGGCTTCCGGGCTTATTGGCCGCGCTTACGCAAAGGATTGTTTTTTGATTGATTTGGCGGGAAAATGGTAATTTGGTCATTTTGGGGGTACGAAACTTGAAAATTTTGGTATCTTGCTGTTTTTGCTGTTTGGTATCTTGCTGTATCTTGCTTGTGGATATCGTCACTTTTTGACTGCTCTTCATCCGGGTAAGAACATTTCTGGACTCTTGGTGAACTGGCCATTTTAACGGTTTGTCATGAATAGCAGGTATGGCTCAGCGAAAATGCCTTCTGAGAGTCGATGGCTGGATTCCTCGCAGCGATCCATGAGCATCTAAGTTAAACTGCGCGAAATTATGCTGGATGTTATTACTAACGCAATTTCTTTTGTGAGTTTTTGCTTAGATGAATTTAAGAAGCTCCTGAAGGCTCCTAAATTTTCATAAAAAATGGACGAATTTTATTTCGAATGAACCTAAATTTTGAACTGTGAAAGAAGGAATAAGTATAAGAAAAAAGAGATATTAATAAAGACATACCAAATTGCATTAACATTGAGGAGCTAAAATTTTGAGAGCTAACTTTTTAAAAACTCCTCGTGCGATTTTTACAAAACTTGGCAGTTTGGCATAATTTGAGTCGTAGAATCGAAATATGGAAAACAAATTGGCATGTCATTTCAGAAAAAGTCCGATTTTGTGTCAAAATCTCTGTATTAGAACAATGCTATATATAAATCTAACACATATATGCTAAGTCGCGCTTTCGAAACATGGAAAACACAATTTAAATTTCGTCAATCGGCCCAATAGAATGGGAAATACTGTCCCATTTTTTTTCGCAGTGTGTATTACAAATGTTACTGTTCTAAGTTCACTAAATTCCGTTAATACCGTGTAGACGGTACTTAACACTCTGAATATTTGTTTCTATTTTAGAAAATAAAGCAATATATTTAATTAGATTTATTTGTAAAACTGCGTTCATGATTTCTTTGCCGATTTGCAGGAGTTAAGTTCTAGGCAAAAACGATATTTACATATCTTTACCTAGGTCACAATTAAGAAATTAAAATTATAATTACCATTGCTTATTTGAAATTTATTTACTAAATAGTAAGAGTTATGTGATGATTTACCTAAACCTACTATATTTACAATTTTTAACTGGAAAAAATATATTTAGTGAAAGGATGATGACATCTCTAACACAGGAATGCATGAGACCTCTTAAAAAATAAGAGATGAATTTTTTTTTACAAATACGCTTATTTATTGTCATTAAAATATTATATGCTGTAAGAAGGAGAGATGCTAATAATTTAGTTAAACATTTCTTAAAATATCAAAAGAGAAAAAATAAAAACCACCCAAAAAAGGGGATATGCAATCTCTTAATCTTTCCTACCACAAGCAGTTAAAATGAATGCAAGGACACCGCCAGTTTCTGATGTTTACAGACTTTAAAGGCTATAGCAGTTTTCAAAAACTCGTATAATATTATATTAGATTCCATAGGGTAAATTAATATTATGATATTTCCACTACATCTGAAAGATCCATTGGCTCAGTCTTTTTATTATTATTATTGTCATTACTTTCAAATCCGTTAATTACACACAGTCTGTTTCTGTAAGGCTTGCAATAATTACTTTGTAAAAAAAATAATAAAATTTTATCTTTTTCATTTTGAAAGAATAGGTAGAGAAATATTTAGTGCTATGCACAAAACATTTAAATGACACCTTGTTAAAAACTATCGCCTTCGTCAGTGTGTATTTTCATCTGTTAACTGGTATCACTTCAGGTTAACATTGGAAGATCCGTATTTTGAATACGGACGAGGCATAATTGACTTTTCGTGTCTGTTTACTTTGAAAAAAATCCTGGTAGCTCAGTAACCTCACATATGTTAGGTAACACGTTTGCTTGATTGGATGCGATAGCAACTGAGCATAAACTTTTTTAAGTAAGGAAAATAATTTTTTCATTTTTAATAATTTAAAATATGTCAATTTTTCCATGTCGGCTTATACAGGGTCGCTGTGTAGTACCTTTTATTGGCTAACATTAAAGCCCACCTTAGAAAGAAGTTACATAAAAATATTTAAAAAAACACTGCTTAGAGATATAGCTAAAATATAAAGTAATATATTAAAAAGGGTATGATTTTATACCAAAAACTACATATTTACAATGACTCATATTAAAGAATAAAAAAATTAAATGGATGCAAATATTGAAATCCACTAAAAAATTGGTTTTGAATTTTATCGCTGAAATCGATCATGAAAGCAATATTTCAAAGTGGAAAATTATTCGAGTGCGCCGTAAAATAAGATAAACGTTTCTTGAGATTTTTCAGCATATTAAGAATTGTTGCCCTATAAAGTATTGTCCAAACGTCACAACTAATATTAGTCCAAACCTTATAGCTTTATATATTAGTTCTTAGAGGAATTCTAGATCATTATATCTCACTGCTTTGACAAACTTGCTTTCCTGAATGCTTTTAACTTGACATGTTGCTAGTATATAATCAATGCCAAACGCAGGGCAGTTTAAAACTTTTAATATTATACCCTTCATTCCAAGATAACCGATATAAAAATCATAATTAAGAATGACACATTCTTCTAAAAAATCGGAAAGATTAAAACGTGAAGAAACGGAAACAACTGATCGAGATAAAGCTGTTGTTATAATGATTTAAAAAGCTGAAATTAAAATATTAAAATTAATTACCTTAGAAACTCTTTTACTGGTGTGTAAAAAAGTAGTTGCAAAAATTTACCATATTTGCAACTTACCATTCGACACATTGAAGCCCCCTGAGCTGCTTGCTTAGACAGGGTAAAAGCAAAGACAAATCTTAAAGCATCATTAAGTCTTATCAGTTTTAAAATTAGACTTCTACTATAGGAATACGATGAGGAAGAAAACTTATAAAAAGTTATCTGATAGTGATATGGTGTACCAACTATATTCCAGAGAAAGAAATTCATGTTAAAATGAGAATTGTGGTTATGTAGTGTAAAACATTTACTTTCAAATTTAATATTCTGTCACAAAATTCCCAATTCTGAGAGAGATATTTTAACAATAATTTTTGCAGTGTATCCGAGTATATTTCTGAATTCAGATTTTTTTAAATATAAATAGAAATGATGATGTAAAAATTGCATTAAGTTGATATTTTTCTAGCTTCATTATTTGTATTATCAAATTAATGATTAATCTGGAAATTTCCTATGCAAATGTACTTTTGCATCAAATTTTTGCTTTTTGAAAGTGGCTAGCTGCATTCTTAAAGTCTTTTCCATGTTCAACGGCAATACCAGCTATTTTCTCTTTGGAATTCCTCCACGATGGTTTCCCTCCAAAGGCAGATAGACTCCTACTAGCGGCTGAGACTTAAAAATACTAAACACTAGTTCCGACCTGGGTTCGATTCCGGAGAACGGGCTGGCCTCTGGAACATTTTTCATGGTTTGCCTCTTGTCTATGTGTATAAAAGCCAGTTTGCCTTAGAAAGGCCTTCACGAAGGCATCTCTCATCTTAGGCAGATAGCCCTAGTGTGCTTATTATAATCAACTAAACTAAACCAAAGGCAAATTACTTCATACTTTTAATTAATAAAGTAACCAACCAACAGAATTCTGTTTTACTAAGTGCGCCCCAAAAAGACTTAAAAGGCAAAACATATTCTTTGTTCATGACAATTTTTGGCTTTGTTCTCTTGCATTAATATCAGCATATAAGAATTACAATATAGTTCCTTTTGAATACCTCTATTCTGGTATAAAATACACGAGTATATCGATTTTATTTACGTAACTTTTTCTTTAAAATTTATCTGAAGGAAGCTTACGGAGAAATTGCAACACATCTTTTACTTGATCTGCAGTTTGCGTGCTACTGTATACTTTTCAGAAAGCGTTTCAACAACTTAGTCTAAAACGTCATACAGCCATCATTTCACATTGAAAACATATTCGCCGCAGTTATTTGTACTCTAACTACAAAAGAAAATGACAGTTTAAATGCAGAATCATTGCTTATGATAATATTTCAAAGTGTATAAGAAATTAAGCTGATCCTGTCTGAGTAAGATGAGTTTTTTTCCCTTCGTCTCCCTGCATGTTTTGTTTTAGTTGTATCCATGGGAAATCAACAATAGGCAAACTCCTCTTTTAAGAGAGGGAGAAGAAACGCATTTGTAATAACGTGCCTTGCATGCAATAATACTGTTTTGTGTTATATCGGAATTTCTTAGGGTTCTGCTTCTTCATGCATTTTTAATAAGCGACTTATAAATGTGGTAAATAAATAGGTATTAAATCAGAAGTTACAAAAAATCTTTGGAATCTATTACATGTTTCGAAGTATTTCAAGCAACTGGTAATTTTTTTTTTCTTACTCTGTTATTATTATTTAAACCGTGACTCTTTCCTCCTTGAGATGGATTAATCTGCGTAAACTGATGTTATTGAAAGCACGAACTTATCTAATTGAAGAAGTTCTTAATTTTAATTAACCGCTTTTAAAATTATACTTGATTGACGTGATGAAAGACAATATATTTACTGGAGAGCCCAGTAGTTTTACTGAGAAAATTTAATTATTTTTTAAGATACTCAAAGCTGTTCGTTACGACTGCAGTGAGTAAATTTAGATCTAAGAGGACCTGAAGTGAATTTTCATCAGTATTTGAAAACAAGCTAATGCCAACAATAACGCTTTTTCTTCAGAGTCTAAATATGGAAAGAATTGTGAATATGCAGTATTTCAGAAACAAAACGAATTTTTCTTGTCGCAAGAGACTGGAACAAACGATATGGTAGCTTCTGAGGATACACAGAAAGTTACAGCAAAGAAAGGACTATTACCTCCTCTATCTTGTCCACGATCCGTTTTAAAGGTTGAAGCACTTCATGAAAGTTCTTGAAAAACATTGTTGCGTTTCTACAGTGATTGACGACAACACTTGACGAAGCATCAAGACACAATTTATTTGCCAGTATTACTTAAGGCAATTCCAAAACCACGCTTACAGTCGTCAGAAAACGAAGACAAACACGCTGAAAAAAATCAGCAACACAGCGTTCAGGTTATCAAGCTATAACGGTGAAGAGAGCTTCACGGCAAAGCATTAGAGTACAGCTCCTGACTCATTTCGGTCATTCTCGGAACTAAACGTACTCTCGAGACAGACGTACTCGATGATATCATCAAGACCTCAACGATGCACATTGTCGATGCACTAACTCGCGATACATTGCTATTCCACGTACAGGCAGGGTTTACATAGCTTTTGGCCTGCCTTCGAGATCAATCTGTGTCAAACCTGTAAAATTCGTTCTAGAATGTTTTCCATCCGTCTATGGCATAGCGCGAATTTTTTCGCCAAATCTGGCAACCCCGCCTTTCCTTGCCATTTTCTGGCAACCCTAAAACTAGCCTTGCGAGGAAGCTATTTTACCGCGGTTGGGCATTTCGTAACAATATTATAGGTAAACGTTTTCAACAATTCCTGAAAGTCAAGCTCAGCACAGCTCTCTTACAAAACTGCTCTAGTTAGTAATTGTGTTTTAGCAGAGGCTGAGTTGCTTCTCACACCATTTAATCGTCGTCTTTTGCTTTGCACAATAGTAAATAAATGGGAACGCTGTTGGAATCAGTATCCTGGAACCACTGAACCAGCTATCAGAATCGATGCTTTTCTTCCGCTTGGGCGAATTTTGATGTTGCGTCTCCAAATGGTTACATTGGTATATAACTTCAGTTCGTGCCATTTTCTCGCTTACAGCATTTTCCTCATAAAAAATTTTAATATTTTTTAAATAGAAAATAAGTTAATAATACATGGCTTACTCACAACTCTTATTGTGACTAATACGTAGCTTACTCACAACTCTTATTGTGACTAATACGTGGCTTACTCACAACTCTTATTTTGACTACCAAACTATAAATGATAGTGAATTATTAACATCTTCCTGAAAAAGAGAACATAACACGCGGCCTGCTCAGATCTGTTCTCGTGATGAGCTAACTGTAAATAATTATAGTTAAGACTGTCAGCTATTTAACGACGGTTTGCGACACCCGTTGGAGATTTATCGATAATCTTAGTGCCTCATTTGCTTTATCATTGACAATTATCTGGTTTGTTTCACGTCTCTGATGATGACTTGAACGGTGCTTTGCTTCTGTCCTTGCTTGTGACGTAGCAATACGTTTCCAAGAGCTTTTCTCTTACTAATCGTGCACGAATCTACTTTAATTTCCTATCTAATACTATGTGGCTTACTTAAATCACAATGGAAAAATATTATATACTGCTAAAGGTTGAAACTGATATGTTACTTTTATTTTCTTCTTTAATTTACCCTCATATCTCTTTTGCTAGCTACATTCATGACATATTGCAGCCCTATTAGCGTCGGTATTCCATGTGCAGTTATCTGGGGAGATTGAAAAACGCTTATAGCTGAATTTCAGTATTTACACATTTGTATCCTTTTATTAAATCAATTTAGAAAAGGAACTTTCTGCATTGGTAATTATATATATATATATATATAATTAAATTTGAGAAATGCATTAATTAGTAAATCAATAAAAGTTTAGCGCATTTGTTATGCTGAAAATGAGTGTTGGTTTCCATAATCCTTGAGTAGAGCTCAATATTAAAAAAAAAAAAAAAAAAAAAAAAAAAAAACTAGGCTCATTGCCATTTACTGGCAGTAATTCGGCGGCGCTCTGCTTTTATGCTCGAGAATTCAAATTCAAATTAGAAAATCGCTATATAGCAATTCAGTGTGTGTGTGTGTGTGTGTGTGTGTGATTATGGCAAAGCCTCTAGAACTATCTGCCTAAGGGGAGGGATGCCTTCGTGGAGGACTTTCTAAGGGAAACTGGCTCGTATACACGTTACACATGGGGAAAACCACGAAAACGCCCATGCAGCCAGCCCGTTCGCGGTATTCGAACCTCGGACCGAACTACCAGTGTTCAGCGACTTTACCGCTCGGCCGCTGGTGGGCTATATAGCAATTCAAAATCAGATGCTGTGCTTCTTCGTGTAACAGGAAAATAAGGACAAGAGCAGAGTTGAAAAGGTATGCTTTATGGTGTTACCTTTACATTGACCAGCATGTTTCAATTAACATAACACTCATGCACATGTACAACTTGCACTAAACTATCTCCCATTCTACTAAATCGATTGACGAAATATGACTTGAGTTTTTATATTATACATTTTTTAAATTCAGTTTTATAAACAAATAATGTTAGTATTATTTTGTTAGGGAATTTTTCCTCCCTACCGAGTGGCTTTGTGTTTTTCATAGAAGATCGTCTGACTAGAATGGGAGTTTCAAACTCCGGCAACGCCACAGCTTATTTTTCATTTTTCGCGCTCTGATAAATAACTTATTTCCCTACAATTTGACTATAAAATTAGATTTACTATTTTTTAATTAAGGAAGTTTGATTTTAGATTAAGTTAAAAATTACTTTAGCATAACAGCTGAGCAGAATAGTTTCAGTTATATTTTATTTATTAAGTTTTATATTGTATTTTTAACTGTGTTTTACAAATTGAAGTCACTTCATTTTTCAGGAAAGGACAAAATTCCTAGTAAAATTGTCAGGTCTTAATTACAAAACGGTTTAAGTTTATTATTAAACAGAAGGTTAAAGTATTAACAGAAATAAGCAAGAATGCAGTCAATCAATGCAGCGCAATATGCATATTCTAAAAATACTATTTCTTATAAACAACTTGCCTCTAGCTTCAAAGTAAATTTCGAAGAAGGAAAGGGTGGCAAATATATGAAATCCATCAATATTTGCTACATTTTCATCGTTCTGGAGGCAATCAAAATCATCGATTACTTTAAAGTAGAGTGTGCGAATTTCCTTCAAAAACTCGTTTCTCTTAAACTAAACAGATTCTTGAAAAGCTTCAAATATATTTTAAAAATTACCATGTCTCTTTTGTTTCACTTTCTTTGAGGGTATTTCAACAGTGAAGGAAAAACGTATTTTTCTTTCAAAGGAAGGACCGCAATATTAAAACGAAAGCGGTATTCCTTTTGCAATTTATATTTGATTGCTGTGAATATTGCACTTTTATATTTTTTCTTTCATTTTGAGTTCTGTATTAGTATTCTATAAAGTAAAATATTAGTTGAGTCAAACAAAAAAAAAAAAGAAAAAAAAAAAAAAAAACGACATTGGTTAAAAATCCCGGTTACAATATGTTGCAGGAATTGGTTACAATATGTTGCAGGAATTGGTTACAATATGTTGCTGGAAAATTAAAGCTTTCTTTACAATTCATCATTTATTTTTCCTAATTCATTAGGAATTTTTCTCGTTCACATTCCCTAATTTATTTCCAAAAATTTCGCATAAATTTTCAGGTGTTTTGCATCATTACAAAAAGGAATACTAACTTATTCCATGAAAGTATTGTTTCAGAAAAATAGCTTTCAAACGACGGAATTACTGCCTGAAAATGCTTGAGTTTTGATTATTGAATTCATACTATCTCCTTTCTACAATGGCAAGTAAAATTATCTCTACACATTTCAATCTATCAATCCAATTCATCATTAAAGCTTTTTCAAACAAGAAATATTATAAAACTAATTGAAACCGTGATCTTATCTTTAAACAGTTTGGTGATTCTTGATTAGTAAATCTTAATGTCCTCATCTCAATCGCTTTTTCAGGTTTTGCCAAAATATTTTTCTATGTTGACGAAATTAATTTGATGAAGATGCGCAATACAGCAAGCTTAGCTCATGTAAAAAATTCCATGTCATTATTTACCTCTATTTTATTAATTATATCATCATTCAATTTTCTTCATTTTTCATGATAGTATTGATGGCTAAAATTCATAGAGATCGAGGAAAGCACGTGCATTGCTTATATGTCGTGTGTGGAAAGATTTAAAAAAAAATTCAAATTCTTATAAAGCTTTTTGTTAAATTTTTAACATCAAAATGCGTGTGCCATATGTATTGTTAAATTTTATTTGGATTACATTACGAGAAAATAATTTAATTCTTCTATGATGGAATATTTTTCGCAAAACTATGTACAATAAAAATTCGAAGTCTTGCACTGAAAGCGACTTTATTGTCGAATTCTGCGAGAATTATATACGGCACATTTCAGACTTTCTTATTGAGACGAGACTTATAACTCGTATCATAAATCATGTACCATGATCGTATCATAAATCATGTACCATGATTTATGATACGAGTTTGAAATTGGTACGCCTTTACGTTCACTGGAATTTTGCAATGTCCTTAGAAAAACACGTTTGTATCTATTTCCTTATGAATTTTTGTACAACACCCAGGCTTCAGAAAGTATCACATCGAAATGCTGAAGCATAAATTTTCTGTGCCATTTTAGTGGTTTGCGCAGTTACAAGTAGAAAGAAAGCCGTTATTAAAGAGTCGCTGTAATGTAGCTCCTATAGCATCTTCTTTTTTTAATTTTATTATATAACTCTTAGTACGCATTACATCTAGGAGCACATTGTACTCAATAAGTCATAGTACCTCTCTGTAAGTAGCAGCAGATTACCAAAGTGGTCATCAACATTTTTCATTTAGGCTCAACAACAGAGCCCCCCCCCCAATGCACTTTGCCAATGCCAATGATTTAAAAATTTCGGAGTTCCTATGGTTCAAAACCATCTACCTCCACATCAGAATTACTAAAAGCGAGCAGAAATAGGAAAAATTTTGCATAAGTGATTTACTTGATGCACACTAGAGGGAGCCACAGGCTCAAGAAAGTTTAGGGATAGAGATGAGAAATAAAAACTTAAGTATCATAATCTTTTTATAAGTTTTTAGGTTTTTAAAATTTTTTTGTATTTTATATTTTATACTTTTTTTGGTTTTTTATACACAGTACAAACACTAAAGCAAAAAGTGGATAGGAAAGATTTTACGATTAATAGGCTCATTGGCATGTGGCTTGTGTTGGAGAGTGCAAATAATTATTGAGATCGCGATGAAAATATTCATAGGCAGATTTGAAATCTGCGGGAGATGTGATTCTTAAGTAAACAGATTGATAACTTTGCTTGAAGATCTTGATAGTAGTAGCAGAGGATGAAATAAGCAATTATATGGCAGCTCGCTGAAGAGACGTCCTTCCTTCATGGCGCGGGGGCTGGAACTGAAGTTGAGAGGGCGTGTCTTGCCCTTTTAGATGGCGGATAGATGCCAAACTCTCGGCCAATCACGGCTCTCGGTCTCTTCTGTGAGCTGCGAATAGCAGGATCGTATGCTGGAATCTGCTGAAGTGCTCGGTTATCAATCTGTTCAATTTTGAGGAATAAATTTTGACTAAGCTTTTTAATATGATAATCTACAGGTTTAATATTTAGGTCCGAATGAATCACATCTGTACGGACGTACCAGGCTGCATTCAGGGCCATACGTAAGGTTTTACTTTGAAAAGATTGAAGTTTTTTCACATGAGTTTTTGCAGCAGTACCCCAGATTGTACATGCATACATAAAGACAGGTCTTATAATGGATGTATAGAGAAGGATTTTGTTTTTAATTGACAGATTGCTCTTTCGAGCTAAAAATGGGTAAAGTTGGGCTCTAGCACCTTTCGCTTTGTTGAGAACATTTTCAATGTGAAGGCGTCAGGTTAATTTTGAATCAAGTACAACTCCTAGGTACTTGTAAGAATTTGACCAGGGAACATAGTCATCAAAGAATTTAATATTAATGGAAGGGTACGGGAGGGGGCTACGTTTGAATATCATAGCAGCACATTTAGCAACATTAATTTTTATTTTCCAAGTGATGAGCTAGTGCTCAAGGCTAGAGAGATATCTCTGAATGATATGGACCAAGCTTTCAAGGCGTGTGTGTTGAGCTAGGATGGCCGTATCATCTGCATAGAGTGCAAGAGTGATACTAGGTGATTTTGGTATGTCATTTATGAAAATGTTGAACAAAATTGGGCCTAAAAGTGACCCTTGGGGGACGCCGCTTAGTATAGGACGGGGTGCCGAAATGAAAGAATTAACTCGTACAGAAAAAGATCTATTAGTGAGGTACGAATTAATTATATGAATTAAATGGGCCGAAACGTCAAGTCGTATGAGCTTGATAATAATTCCTATATGCCAAGTCCTATCAAATGCTTTGGCTATGTCAAGAAATAAAGCGCCAGTAAGCATTTTGTTACGAAACCCTTCGTGAATGAACTCCACTGTCCTCAGCAGCTGGTGCGTGGTGCAGTGTTTTGCTCGAAATCCAAATTGTTCATCAATCAGAACGTTGTGATTTCGGAGAAAATCATTCAGGCGTTTAAGTAACACAAACTCGTATATCTTAGATAACGAGGATAGGAGGCTGATAGGTCTATAATTTTGAGGATTAGAAAGGCTTTGGCCTGGTTTTGGAATAGGCACAATAAGTGCTTGTTTCCAGCTTTGAGGAAAATAGCAATGCTGTATCATAAAATTTATAAGCATTACTAAGAAAAATAGATAGTTGGAGGGTAAATTTTTAATCATACGATTAGAAATAGAGTCCATACCAGGGGCTTTTTTGGGTTTGAGCTTGGTAATGTATTCACTTACCTCGCTCATGGATGTATAGTGTATATCTCTCGCGAAAGGCGAGGAGAGGAAACGTTCAACATCTTGTGGGAAAGAACTTGCGCTGTTCGCAAAAATTCCTTCATTATGTGGTGTAAATTGAGTTTGAAGAGAATCCGCAATTAATTCGGATTTCTCAGCGTCTGTGTGAGCCACCACTGCGTCCGTAGCTAAGGACGGAATGTTAGATTTGTGTTTGCGTAGGCGGGCTGATGCGCGCCATAGACTGTTATCATTGGTCGTTAGGGACTGAATGTAATTCGTGTATTGTGATTGGAAGAACTGGTCACATGATGCCTTGATCTCATTTTGGAGAGCACGGAGTTGAATTTTTAAACCTGGATTTCTATTTCTTTGCCAAAGTCTCCGTACTTTATTCTTTTCTTTAATTTTGAGTTTAATTTCTTGAGGTAATTTACGAAAATTGGGTCTAAGGGTGGGTTTTGATACTTCCTTATAAGTATCTGTTAGAATGGTCGTTAAGTGATCAACTGCCGAGTCTATATCATGGCTGGATTTAATTTCAAGGGAGGGCAAATTTTTACTTTTAAGTTTGAAACCAAAATTGTCCCAGTTTGTAGAGACGAGTGCCGGAGAATTTTGATTAAAAGTAGTACAGTTAAGGTCTATGATTACGGGGTTGTGATCTGAAGATAAACAGTTTTCAACAGTCACGTGATATCCAAAAGGGATGTTTCGAAAGAGTGCCAAATCAATGAATGAAGGGGCACCCCGTGAACCATATCTAGTAGGGGAATCCGGCGCAATAATTTTAATTTGGGCGCACTGAGCCCATTTTAGAAGGCCACGACCAGCAGGGTTTGATCTATGACAACGCCAATGCTGATGGTGACAATTTAAATCACCAGCTATGATAAGATTATTTGAAAAATTGAGCAGTTTATTGAAATCTACCACAGGAAAATTTCCACCTGGTGGGAGATAGGCAGAGATCATAACTAGGGATGGTGAATTTTGAATAAAAATTTCGATGATTGTTGCTTCAAGTTTGCTCATATTTGGTGTGTCAATTCTACGATGCGGGATGGAATTTTTTATGTAAATACAAGTGCCACCATGATAAACATCACGTGTATTTGAAGCTTGTCTGTCATTTTTATATAGTGCATAATCTACAAGCTTGGGAGCTCTCCCTGGCTGGAGTTTGGTCTCTTGGACAAAAATGATATCAAAATCCTTTTCTTCTACATAGTCTCCAAACTCATGGAATTTGGAAAGAATGCCATTTGCATTCCAGGTGCATAGTTTAAGATTTTTCAACCCTTTCAAAGTATTGAATTTTAATGAATGTGGGAATCAGAGAATTGGAGAGTAATATAACTCTCAAAGATGTAGTAGGCCGCGTCAGCACCAGATGGAGCCACTCTGAGCTGCGGTAAGGCGTTTTTGAATGCCAGAAGTAGTTTGCTCTGGTCAATGCCAGGCTGATTTGAAATTTGGATTATAGCCAAAAGGATCTCGGTACAATTTAGAGTCGAATTTGCTCCTAAGGGGACCGATAAATTTGGAAGAATTTGGGGTGCAGTCTGTTGCATACCCGTAAGGGCAGCAGAGTATGATACTCCAGGGCGAGTATTATTTGTACTGGGAGTGTGTGCAGCCGGCAGAACTGGAAATGTATTATTTTGTAAGTTAAATTTGTTTGTGTTGTCAACGGTCTGACTGGGTTTGGTACTTGGCTTTGGAGGTTGTCTGTTTTTGGAGCCTGGGAACTTCGGGCAGGAACGCCAGTTAGCAGCATGGTTTCCCGAACAATTTGCACATTTGTTCGGCTCTTCAAAGGGTTTAGTGCATTCCTTGGCTTGATGCGGCCCAGCGCATCTGACGCATCGTCTTGGTAAGGTGCAAACTTCAGATGAATGAAAAAATCCCTGACAACGCCAGCATTGGGAGGGACCCTTCTGTCCTTTGAAGTGCTCTATGGATACTTCAGTTCCAAGGAGTTCAGTTATAGAATAGATTTCTTCGGCTTTGAGGCTATTGAAGATTTGTAAATAAAAGAGAGGCATTGGCATTTTGGTCTTCCATTTCTTTAGTTGAGAGATTTTGTGAATTTTGAAGCCAAGCACTTCAACCGCAGTCTGCACAACGTTGAGAGGTGTATTTGAGGGTAATCCCCTAATGACCACTTTAAGTGATCTATCTGATTTGAGTGTGTGGGACTTGAATTCAATATTATTGTCTGTGAGGAATCTAACAACTGTTCTATAGTCGGTTTCATTAGTGGTTGTTAGTTTAAGAAAATCAATGTTTTGTTTGGAAAGAACAGTTGGTGCATGTCGGCGTAGCTGATTGAGGAGAAAGAACCAATCAGCTCGCGGTTTCATGAAAATTGGAGGTGGTGCTTGAATTTTTGGTGTTTGAGTGACAGCCGGCTGCTGCGTCGAGTGTTCAGTGTTATCAGAGTTTTGTATGTTTGTGAAAGAATTGGATGTTGTAATGTTTTCATTATTATTAGTGTTGGGAAGTGTTTTTTTGGCAATTAAATGTTTTGGAGGAACTACAAATCCTTCATTGTCTGTGGGTCTGGTTCGTTTTTTAGAATAATTTTTGGGATTTTCTTTTGGAGGATTTTGATTGGCTGAGGATGAGGGTGGATTTGTATTTTGGGTTTTAGCGTTAGAATTTTGAGTTTTGGAATCCGAATCAGGGGTTTTAGAAGTCTTTTTGCATTCTTTGAAGAATTCCTCTTCAGTGGCAGGGAGGGTAAATAAATTTATGCCGAGTTTAGAGCAGAGGGTGTGTAAGGAAAATAAAACTTTCTCACCCTCATCCTGTAACTGTTTGATCATCAGTTCCTTATTCGGTGTCTCTGTTCGTTG
This sequence comes from Stegodyphus dumicola, assembly GCF_044657685.1. Classification (NCBI taxonomy): domain Eukaryota; kingdom Metazoa; phylum Arthropoda; class Arachnida; order Araneae; family Eresidae; genus Stegodyphus; species Stegodyphus dumicola. Next base: position 164,527,303 of record NC_140781.1, read on the forward strand.
AAGACGCTGGATATCGAAAAGGAGGTCTGTGTGCCGATTCTTGAGTGAGTATATCTGGATTGCGCTCTTGGATAACTCTAGCGCTGAAGGAGAGGCAGGCGGAGTAGTTGCAGTTACTTCCATTTCGGTTTGTATCAGTAAAGGTGGAGCAGAAGAAGGTTGATTGCCCGCTGGCGGCGCCGTATTCAGGATACCATTCGCATTGACATTACGGAGCTCAGAGCTCGTACGTCCGTCACTGTTAGCAGCCATCGCTGTTTCCTTCCCTGTTCCGGTCCTTCTTTCAGCATTCCTCAAGTCACATAGTAAAATACTGGAGGACGTAGTACAATTTTTTTTTATTTTTTATATCTCATCGGTGAGATCCAACACGCTGATGAGCACCTAACAGTTGTCCTGTCGATGGCGGAAAGAAAAGAAAAGTTAATTAAGACTCCCGTCGCATCACATCCATTTTGTTGTTAGGCAGAATATAATCTGGCTTCATAAAATATTTATTTTTCGTTCGGATACGCTGTTTAGTAAGTAACTGGCATATACTGCTATCATATGAAAAGACATCATGTTGAAAACTGCATAACGATTAATATATAATATATCTTGGCAAAGAATGTGAAGACTGTCAACTAATGGAAAATATGTTTTTGTGGAAGATTTTCTAAGTAAAACAACTCGTATTTACATTACGCACGGGAAAAATATGAAACATACATGCACCCAGCATATTCGCCAATATTAATATTCGGGTCGAATTGCCAGCATTCAGCATTATTATCGTCTTCGGTCTGCAAATAATTAGTCAATATGCCTGCAATAAGTAGAGATCGCCGTTTTAGAAGTTTTAGATGCTTTCATACCTTCTGATCACAGCAAATCATGTATCTGAATCGTTCTTGGATATTCAATCTTTTAAGCTTGATAAACATACCTCAGTCTAAAATTTCAAATTAATTTATGCAGCGAAGTACAAAATTTTACTCTTTTGCCATTTTTACAAGCTTATTTGGGAAAAACGGAGTTGAGAAAAAGGATCAAACTTATTTCTTTCGCAGAACAGCAAAATCGCTATAAATTTCTGTTACAAAATTCTGAATCCGATGTAGAAATTACGATTTCGTAAGAAAAATAAGCATTACAAATTACATAAGAAACATTAAACCCTTTTCCTTTCACAAACTATTGTGGATCAGTGCAACCTGAACAACAAAATAAGGTACCAAAATTTTCAGATCAATTAAAATGACAAAATGATTGTGAGGAATCGCTCCTTAAAAGTAGTTTCTTCTACAGCCGTTATTAAAATCATTTTGCCTTCATATATTTAAAAACATTAATTGATATACTTAACATAATATATTCACACTTAAAGAGGTCACCATTTACTTATCGCGTTCAAAATCTTATAATCATGTAACTGTTTTTAAAAATCGCAAAGCACCTACTATACTCCTGAAGCCATGTTTAGAAACTAAGTTTAAAATCAAAAAGAAAACTTACTGTATGAAATATGATCGCAGACTGTGTAATGACAGCGATATACGGAGCAAATGTATCTGTGGGCACTTTAACAAGATGTGCAAGATGGTATTAAAAGATCATAAGAAACGAACTACTGGAGAAGAAGAAAAATAATTTTATTTCGGTGCTTCTTCCAGCACCGAAACACACTTTTCATTCCATACGTATTTTCTTTTTTATAACGTTAAGATTAATAATAACAGCGCATTTTCTCCGAAGTAAAAATACGGTATTATGTTACTTAAGCAGTAAATTAAAATTAGTGGCTGAGTTTGTGAGGTTACTTTCTTTCCTGCTAATTAAAAAAACATGCTGTATTCTTCAGTAAATGATTTTCTTTACCTGTAACCAGCCATACATTTCTGCTCCCGTAAAATTATAGAAATAAATGACTTTTCAACGCTCTCAGTTTCTACGGAAGAAATATGATAAATTTGAAATGTGATTTTTTTTATTTACATTTAATTAATGAATATAAAACAATTCATTTTAAGCATACTATAATAAATTATTTAAATTTTCAAACTAACTCTAATGTTGAATAAGTAATACACTGGTGAAAAATTGCTAAGGATGGATCACATACAGCTATTTAGAGCGCAAAAAGGTAAATGCGGTTGAATGTCAAATGAAATAAAAAGATGCTTGACATAAGAATAAAGAAAATTTATTGTGCTTTAAATTCCAGAAGGCTTTGAGAAGTGTTCAAGGGACAAAATGGTAAGTTCTGTTGAATACATAGAAGAGAAAAAAAATGCAATTATGTTCTCAAGCATTCTGGCGTTAAGATGTTAGTACGGGATATGGCTATCATGGAATGCGATGCAAGATTCCATGCGTCATGCTCTGCACAACATTATACAGCAGCTGTTGGAGTAATTTGTCCCATTCCTATGTCAGTGCACGGATGAGGTGTCCTTATTTATTTCAGGGCGCGTTGCTAACCAGCAGACTCCTTCCCAAAGCATCCCAGACATTTCAATGAAATTCAGATTTGGAGAACGGGCTGGCGATACGAGGCGTTGAACATCTTCGCTTTCTAGACACTTCGAGTCAGCGACTGTTCGATGACATATTGCGTTATTACTCATGCAAATAAATTTACAACTGACACCAGAACGGATCATTCGAACATGAAGCATCAGAATATTATTAATGTAGTATTGTTGACTAGTCATAGTCCCAGCTGGAAGCACACAGAGCGAGGCGTGGCCGTTGATCATGATCCGAGCCCATACCATGACACGACATGTAGGATATCGGTCCTTTTCTGTATGTTTGCCAGGCTATGTGCAGTACCACTTTACGCCAGATCAACTGGCGTCTTCAATCCGATGACAGATTGAGCCTATTCTCATCTGAGAACAAACAGCACACAAGACGAGTCGTCTTCCCCCCCCCAGGTGCGAAGTTGAAGACATCATTGCAAACGGACTCAGAAACTTTCAGTTTCGTAGATATAAGCATGCTCTTCATCGTGTAAATGTTTTACTGATCTACACGTTTGTAGACAATCAAAAACGTGCAGATGTATTATGAATATCTCTCTATATCTTAGTTTATTTTTTTTAAGAAACATTTGACAGTTAAAATGGTAAACTATTTTCAAATTATAAAAATATTACTCGAATCAGACATGTGATTATATTTTTGTTGCTTTGAATTACGTTTTCTGAATATAATACATTCCTACTGAAATTAATTTGCGGCATTGACTTTATTGAGCCATTAGGTTATATCGATGCAGAAGACCTGAAAAGAGGGCAATGCAATCGACGGGATTCGAATTACGGACCTTCCGTTTTCGCGTCTACCGTGCTTTCAGTTACAAAGCGAAGGCACTCAGAAAGGAGAGAGAATTTACCTTTATAACATTTCAGAGATTCTGATTTAGGAAAGTGAAATGTTTGATTAATTTAAAGCAAAGCAAGCAAGGCCTAAATTTAGGGATATCTTTGTGAAAGAAGTTTCAGAGTAAACTTATGCATAAAGAAAATCACAAAAGCTATGATGCTTCCACCTCGCTTGCTGGGATTCGAGCTTGAGTCAAGCTACCAGTAATCAACGGTCTTGTCCACCAAGGAGGCAAATAGTCTTCGTGGGCTTCGCCATATTCTATAACCTAACCTAGCCTTATCTACTAGACCAGCGATTATTGAACTGTGGTACGCGTTACCCAGAGGGTGGGAAGGCAACAATTAGTCAAGTGTACGCGAAACAGTTACTAGTAATAGCGGGAGACAAGAGTATGTTAAAATGAAAACTGATAAAAAATTTCAGAAAGATTAAATTTGTTACTAAATAAAAAGGAAAGTATCTGACAAGAATTCAAGTATGACAGTCCGTACACGATGACTGTAAAAGTGTTTTGGAGCTGTCCTGATTAATATTGATAAATAAAGCGTGTTTCGATACTTTAATCATCAAGTTCACTCCAAATCCACCCGAACCCCGTACGAACGTGAAGGAAGAAAATAACGTAACATCTGGTGTCAGAAAAGAGAAACGAACAATATTCTAAGGAAAATAACTTTCTTGGTGAATCAAAGATGTGTTTGATGATTTGTGTATTGACAGTAATTTAGAATAAAAAATAACCTACGTTATCTGTACATGTTGATAAGAAGACCAATATATAAACATTTCGAGATTCTGCTGAAATTTTTGCTTTAAATGTAGCGTGTGTGAAATATTAATTTCACTTTAAGATAATAATAGTTTAGCATTTTTCTGCAGTACAACATTATTTCAAGAACGCTTAGGATGTAGGATGTTATTATAGTCTTAGATCCTATCTACAGTCAACAGTTTCATAAACTATCTAAGTTTTAAATTTCCTTTTTCGGAAAACTGATATTCAGATGATCACCGTACATTAATAAAGTTCTATTTTAATTTAAAATATGAGTTATCGCTCCATTTATTTGAAATAAATAACGTAATAATCAGTCTGTTTTAGTATACGTGTTTGGCCTTATCTAATGCAGTCTATTAATTTTAAACTATTAAAATAATACAGTAGTAGGATATATTTGAGTATACTATGAGGGGTCATTACTTTTAATGTGGTGGTTAAGGATACACTATATTAGAAAGCCTTATCGAGGGGTATGCGAAAGAGAACAGGTTGGAAGCCGCTATACTAGACCACTGGAGAAAGAAAACGGGAAAAAAATAAAAAGCTTTCTCTGAGAAAGGAAAATCAGGCTAAGAAAAAATCCCGTATTTTCAACATATCAGTACATATAAAAATAATCATAAACTTACAAAGTATTTCTTCAGCCTTCTTAGCATGCCTTCGTAGTGTAGTGGTTAGCACCCTGGGCACGTATTACAGAGATATGTGGTTGGATTACCATCGAAGGCGTTGCTCATTTTTCATCATTTCTGCTTCCAAAATACCTAATGTCTCTACAGTGGCACCCGCACTGAAAGGGCGGTGGATGATGATTCTTCACAACCAGGATTTGGCGATTGGGTTCCCTAAAAACTACAGTCGCCCTTTAAAATGGGGAATAATATAAGGTATTTCTCCAGCCTTCTTAGCATGCCTTCGTAGTGTAGTGGTGAGCACGCTGAGCGCATATTCCAGAGGTCCGTGGTTCGATTCCTGGCGAAGGCTTTGCTCATTTTTCATCTCTCCGGTTTCGAAAAAAACCTAATGTCTCTGCAAACTATTCCCAAGAGCTTCAAAATTACTTATGAATTTAGAGATTTACTTTATGAGCTCTTCGTGGAAAGGGTATTATTTAAAATTACTTTTTTCAGCTTACTCATTTTGTTTGAATGACCTTACGAAGCTTAGAAAGAGCAATTTACATACCTAACCCTTTACTATTTTGAAAAGGTAACTATGTAAGGTTGGTTTTAATATGGAAAAAAATAGCTATATATGCTCTACTGGATGCGAAACGCTTTATTAAGTTTACATTTATTCTAACCACAGACTTAGAATACGAAGCAAAAGTGCGAGATGGAAGTAAATTAATGGAAAAGATATAAAATATTGTATTAAAATTTGAAATCCGAAATGATCCTCCTTTCTGTTTTCATTTAGATATTTCTACAAAAGAACTTCAGCCTTACATCTATACTATTCTATATTTTTTCTGTACATCTTGCTTATAATAAAGTACTTTCTTTTAGCGTCTGGTTGTTTTCAAAATTCGCGATTGTTAAATTTAAATTATGGCAGAGCATTACAAGGATCTTCTTAAAGTGAGGGATGCTTCGTGGCGGATTTTTTAAGGTAAACTGGTTGGCATCTATGTTACACATGGGGGAAATCACAAGGAAAACGCCATGAATACTTTCTGTTTGGTCAGCATTTGAACCGGATCGAACTGCAGACGGTTAGCGGCTTTGACATACATTTGATTCATAAGAACAAATAAATTTTACCAACATATTCTTCATAATAAAGTACTTCGAATTTATTTTCAATATGAGTATCTATCTATCAATTCTTATTAAATTATTTACCGATACTAATACAATTAAGCGTAGAAAATAAAAAAGCTGCATTGTATTAATACGGCAGTGTTTATATTTTGAACAAGTATGGATTTGTAAACCTCTCTGCTAATCGTACTTTAAATAAACGTCCGGAGATATAAGTGAAACCTCTGGAGAAGTAAAAATAGCTCTTTGATTTTGTTTTCCAGTCATCTGGATTGCTTTAAATCTTAGAACTTCTCCAATGTTCCGTACGAGCTGCTGCGGCGCAAACTGTTTAAGCAGTAGATTAAGTGCCCGCAGTTTCTTTGCCGTAAAAAATGAAGCTAACAAAGAAAACAAGGATTTCCATTTCGAATTTGATCTGTCTGTCGAATGGCGTTGCGTTTTTTACCTGCAGTCATCACTCTAGATACATTGGATAGTTTAATCTTGGGGAATGTTGGTCCAAAAAAAAATCAGAAAGTTTGAAGAAAAAATTGCCCGAAGGATCAAATGTTCCTTTGGTATGCATAGTTTCAGAAGCTCAGCCTTAAGGAGATTGATTCCGCTTCAGCACCGAGTTGGCGGTGGAAATTGATACGCCGAAATGAAAGAGCTAGGTTTTTATAGGAAAGTTTCCTCTTTTTCGTAGTGATGAAGAATAAACCTGAAGCGTGGATTGCTTCGTCGCATTATTTCAAACTTATCAGTATTGTACAATCACTTGAAAAAAATCTGTGAAGATTTTTATACAATTGGAAATTTATCGACGGAAACACACAAAAAAAATTGAAAAAGGGAGACGCAAGAAAAGGTGAATTTAAACAAGGTGCATGGAAATTCTGGGAGCTATTATTTTAGTTCTGTGCAAGTTATTATTATTACATCTGAGTAAACACAAGATAAAATAAAGGAGTATTCACTTAACCTATTGTTATTTTAATCAGAAAGATCACAGAATATCATACTCATTTAATTTACATCCAATGTAACCTATTTAGATTTAGTGAATTTTTATGTCACATATATTCCTGTTTAGGCAGGTGATTAACATATAATCGAAGTTACACGTGCCATGAAGGTGGACCAGTTCATAAGCTGGCCACTGGTGGGTAACAGGTTGTAAGGATCTTAAGTTTTACTAACGTTTATTTTATTTTAAATCTTTACTATCACTTCTTATTTTCTACTTCCGGCCAGAATTATAAGCGTGAAGGTTTTTATGCAAAGTTTGTCTGGCGAACGCCAAGTATTTAAGTGTGGCCTTTTTGCCAAGCGAAAGAGAGGAAGCAGTAAGTCAACGCAGGCCGCTTATCTTAGAAGTTACGCAGTTGCTATTCGCCTTCCAGGCCAGAGGGTTTAATCCTCTTGATAAATTAAACGTATTGTAGTGTTCACAGTCTCTGTGCTACATACGCTTCCTGTTATTATAAGGCCAATCTTCCACGTGTATTATTCTAAAGTTAAATTAGAGTTTAGTTTTATTTTTATACTTTTTTACGTTAGACCCCGAGTGGAGGGTCAGTGTATTCCGAAGTACGGAAGTTATTGTATATAGAGAAAAATAAAGGGTTTTGTATACCCTTCGTCTGTATCCTGTCTACTTACCACAATTAGTGAACATAGCTTTAGTAAGCTCTCTGTTCCGAGTCAGGTCCTTCTATGTTCCCGAAGAAGGTTAGAAGGAACATTGAACCTGATAGTGGCGCCCAACGAAGAAGAGTAACCATGGCCGAGTTTCAAGAAGAACCTGTGCTGCCTGCAGAAACGGCTCAGAATCCAGAAATGCCAGCTGCCGCCCTGGAAGGATTCGGTTACATCGTCCAGACCATGCGCGCTTCGATGAAACCAGAAGCAACGTTTAATGGAAACTCACCGGTAACCAGTTTTTTGGAAAAATTGGATGACCACTTCATGCTCTACCCCGTGCACGAGTTTCAAAAAGTTACCTTAGCTACCAGCGCTTTGAGGGGCCAAGCGCTTAACTGGTTCAAATGTATCGGCAGAAGTCTCTTGGGTCAAGCAGGAAGTCCCACCTATACTTACGAAAATTTCAAGACTGCCCTACTAAAAGCCTTCCCTGTTGTAAGGGATCGTGCGAAATTAGAAACGGAACTTTTTAGTATATATCAACAAAGAATCGAAAACCTCTCGAGCTTTATTTAAAGAAAAATTCACGTTTTCAAGCTCTTGTATGGAAACCGTCCGGATCCTGAAATAATTCAAGTGATTTTGCCGAGGTTACTGCCCCAAGTGCAAGACTTTATTGAATTAAGAAATCCGACTACACTGGAAAAGTTATTTGAGCTAGCAATCCAGTTTGAAAGTAGAAGAACGGCGGACGTCGAAAGAAGACGCCAATATCAACAGCGAAACCAATTTGGTACGCCAAGACTACAGCAAACTCAAGCATACGGCTACGGAGAAAAAGCGAATCAGTGGGCAAGGAAACCCGAGCATTCAAAAACAGCCGGCGAACGTCGACAGTTCAATAGCAACCCAGGAAAAAAGTCTCAAGGCCAGGGGAAAAAGAAGGAAAGCACGGAAAGGAAAAATAATTTAAACTAAAACGGATTTCTGCTGACGAGAGGGTGCGGAAATCCGAAGGCCACGAAAACCCCTCTTCCTACAATTTAAATACAGTAATGGTGAAAAATTTGACTCTTCCAAAGATTGAAGTCTTGGTGAATAATATCCCGGCCACCGCACTCCTGGATACCGGCGCGCAGTGTTCCTGTGTGGCAGAGGAGTTTTTTAGAAAGTATTTTCGCAAATACCGCATATATAATGCGGATAATACAACAGTGTTAGCGGCGCAAGGAGAAAAATGTAAGTGGGTAGGTAAAGTACCTTTGTATATCCGTATCAAGGACGAACAAGTAAAGGTGATGTTTTTTATAGTAAAGAATCTGCAAGCACATTTAATCTTAGGAATAGACTTTCTTTCAGACGCACAAGCTACACTGGATTTTAATGAAGCGTCCCTTAAGCTGACAATGAAACCAGTGCGTGTAGAAAAGGTTGAACCGCCAAGGTTAAATCTTGACCACCTGCCTAATGACGAGCAAGATAAAATCCGACAAGTGGTAAGTGAATTTGCTTCGTTATTTAGTGATATTCCAGGATTTACTCAGGTTACTAACCATAGTATTGACACCGGAGATGCATTGCCAGTTCGTCAAAAACCATACCGGTATGATAAGAATAAGGAAAAATTATAGAATGGCATATTACCGATATGCTACGTAAAACGATCGTAACGCCTATCTCAAGTAGTTATGCTAGTCCGGTGGTTTTATGTAAGAAAAATAATGATTATCCTTTGGAGCATCCAAAAAGGTGGAGATTCGCTATTGATTACCGTAAATTAAATTCCATAACGAAATATCCGGTATATCCGTTACCTATTATTGAAGAAATTCTAAGGAACATAACGTCTACCAAATACATGACGACTTTAGACTTAACGACTGGTTATTTTCAAATAGGGGTTAGACCGGAAGACGTGCCTAAGACTGCTTTTATAACCAAGTCTGGCACTTATGCATTTTTGCGTATGCCGTTTGGCCTTTCAGGCGCCCCGGCAAGATTTCAGCGATGCCTGGACATTGTGTTAGACCTGTTCTTGGAAAGTCCACATTTATCTATTTAGACGATATCATTATTACTAGTGATAATCTCGACCAACATATACAGGATTTAAGACAGGTGTTTTCTTTATTAAATGAGGCCGGTCTAAAAGTTAATGTCGAAAAGTGCAAATTTGCAGCCCCTGAATTAAAATATTTAGGTTATAAAATATCGCAAAAAGGGATCGAGACAGATGAATCAAAAATAATCGCTGTACAAAAGTATCCGACTCCAAACACGGCAAAGAAGCTCTCTTCTTTTCTAGGACTTTGTTCATATTATAGGTCCTTTATAAAAGATTTTGCGGCTATCGCTGAGCCATTGTTAAAATTAAAAAGGAAAAAGGCAAGCTTCTCGTGGACGGCCGAAGCCAATAGTGCTTTCGAAAAATTAAAACAAGCATTAACGCAAGCCCCTGTGTTGAAATTTCATGAAAAGGATGAAAATTTAGAAATTTCAGCGGATGCTTCGGATTATGCGGTAGGAGCGGTACTTTCGCAAAATCAGCAGCCCGTGGCATTTTTTAGCCGAACTTTAAATCAAACACAAAGAAACTATTCCGCGACCGAGAGAGAGGCACTTGCAGTTCTGTTAGCAGTGCAAAAGTTCCGAGTCTATTTTGGAAAGGCGCCGATAACAGTATACTCTGATCATGCGGCGGTAACTAGATTGTACTCAGGGAAAAATTTATCCCCAAGGTTAATAAGATGGGCACTCAAGCTGCAAGAATATAATCTGGTAATCAAGCATACCCCTGGAAAGGAAAATATCGTAGCAGATGCCCTATCAAGGATTAAAATAGACGAACAAGGCAATACCGTAAAGATGGCAATGCTGACAGCGTGTACAATAAATTCCCGAGAAACTGTAATAACCGAACTGGGTAAGGATCCTGAGTTTGCAAGTATTTATGAGTATTTGAAGGATCCTGGAAATTTTAGCCACCAAGATATTGTGGCGATAAGAAATAGGGCGGCCCATTACGAACTAATAGATGGTCTATTATTCTATACAAAAACTACGAATTCCAACAACAAATTTCGACCTGTTATCCCAGCTAGTCTTAGATTAAATATCCTGCAGGAGCTCCATGACAGCCCTTTAGCTTCTCATGCTGGTATTCGAAAAACTATCCAACGCGTACGCGAGGCAGTCTACTTTCCTGAACTGCAAAAGTTAACAAGGGCGTATGTCCAGTCCTGCCCAACATGTCAAGCAGTTAATTATATTAATTTCCGCCCGGGCGGGTTTCTATATAGTATTAAATCCGAATTTCCAAATGAAATAATTGGCATCGATTTATTGGGCCCTTTCCCAAAAAGTCAGTTAAATAAAAGTCGCTATCTCCTTGTTATGGTTCATCATTTTATTAAATGGACCGAAATTGTTCCCTTAAAACGAGCCTCCGCGAAATTAGTTACCGATTCTATTTTAAATAAATATATTTTAAAATACGGGGCGCCCCTAAAAGTTATATCGGATAATGGTCCTCAATTTGTAAGTAATATATTTGAAGACATGTGCCAAAAACTGGGCATACGTCATTTAAAAATGGTCCCGTATCGGCCGCAATCAAATATAGCGGAACGGGTCAACAGAAATATAGTGAAAATTATCCGTAGTTATGGTAAAAATTTTCATAAAAGCTGGGATAACTATGTCAATGAATTTGCTTTCGCCCTTAGGACCGCAAAACATGATACAACGGGCAAAACTCCTGCTGAGTTATTTTAGGTAGAAAGATTATAACGCCGTTAGATAAATTATTTTATGTGCAACAAAGAGCCCCAGAATTTAAAATGGGTGATATAGAAAAACTAATAAAAGAAGCAAAAAAGAATACGGAAGTAGCACAAAGAAAACAGAAGTTATATTATGATTTGAAACGACGGGGAGTAACTTATAAAGTAGGGGATGAAGTTTTAAAAATTAAGCATTCACTTTCTTCAGCACCAGAAGATAAAACTACCAAATTTTTTCCACGATTTGAAGGACCATATGTTATAGAAAAAATAACTCACGCTGTTAAAAGCCAGAAATGGTGAAACCTGTTCCGCAAACATTGATCAAATTAAGCCCTACTTCGATCGTAATAAAATGCAAATCTTTTCAGATCTTTTGCAGGATCCGGCACGGCAGACACCGCAGGTACAAGTTCCAGAGGTGGGAAAACGACAAGTACAAGGGCAAGCCAATCAGAGACAGAAACAAGTGAAAAGAAAATTGCCCCGCGGAAAAATTGAATGTAACAAGAAAAAGAAGCCGTTCCACCGTCCAGAAAACAGAGTTCACGAACACCCCCAGAATGAAGAAGGGAGAAGGACGACGTATGTGAAGAGGACCAGGAGAAATGACGGCAACTATAACCCGGCTTTAAAACGGAAGATCTACTCATCCGACAGAACTCTCCGCAGCAAAAGTCGTTGAACTGCGGAAGGGCCATCAGCGGCGGAGGAAAAAGTTCAAGGAAAGTTTGAACGGCCAGCAACGAGGTCCAAGCAAGAACACGGAAGAAATTTCCCGGTTCCGCCAAGACCAGCTGCCATCAAACGGCAAAAACCACAAGCAGAGGAGAAAAGGTAAGTATTCAAGGGTGGCCGTACTGGTGAAAAAAGGAAGCTTCCAGAGGAAAGCACTGAAGGGCGAGCCCGTACAAGAAGGAGGATAAACCAAGCTACTATCTGCAGTACCTTTAAAGACTGGGCCCAGAAAAGGATGTCCGAATATTACAAAGATAAGTAAAATTTTATGTTACTTTGCAAACTTAAGTTAATCTTTCATTCTTACTGCAAGTGGCAGATTTCAAGAAGTTTTACCTCATGCGAGGTCTACCTTTATCGCCAAAAGGGCGAGAAATGAGTTGTGACCGATTTTCTTATTATGTTTTTCAATTACTCGCGCGTAAAACTAAAGTTGATGTATAATAGCGTTGTGTAAAAACTTAAATATTGTAAAAAAAGTTATTGTATAAATTTTATTTAAAACATTCTAGCAAGAGAGAAGTTTTAGTCTGAAAGACTTTTTGAAATGTATTATTTCAATGTAGAAAGAATTGGCACTTGCTTTGAAAAGGATAGAAGTTAACAATGTACTACTAATGTATGTTTTCAAATCTGTAAAATTAACCGCATGTTGATATGTTCTGTTATTTTAAATGTTAAGAAATACCGTGATATGGTAAAAGTGAAAGTAATGTTAAAAATTTGTTATTCGTGTGACTGTAAAGATTAAATCATGGCGAATATGTGGTAAAGGTTGAATGATGTAGTTAGGCTCTCTGACGCTACACTTTAGAGTTAGCCACTTTTAGAATAGTACCTCAGGGTTTAGAGTTGAAATTAGGGTGTGTTAAGAGGTCTCGTTATGTTGAATTTTAACACGTTAGTGTTTTGATTGTAGGAGGAAGTGTGGCACACGTAGACAGAAACACATTCGTGTTTGGTGGTCTTTTATAATACATGTCAGAGAGCACGGGGAGAGATAATTAAAATAGTCATGAATGAAATAAGAATGTTAAGAGCAGTATAATTCTATATGTTACTTGCCATGTCATTGTGTAACATTTCATTAAACTAGTTTTCCTTCCAGATCTCTGGAAGGAACCAGAATTGAATAAAAGCTCCTGGTTAGATGCAGTACAGATGAAAAAAAGATTGTTGTATATCCTGGGAGCTGCTATTGTAACAAATTTCTTTCTTTTAAATTTTCTAGTTTCTAACGAAGTTATGTTTGTAAAAGGTTGGCCTCGCGTTAGATTCTAGAGCTAAAAGTTTTCAACAAGGTCGTTTTAGACCTCAGTTTCAAACTAATTAACTCTGGCGGGAAGTATGTAAGGATCTTAAGTTTTACTAACGTTTATTTTTATTTTAAATCTTTACTATCACTTCTTATTTTCTACTTCCTGCCAGAATTATAAGCGTGAAGGATTTTATGCAAAATTTGTCTGGCGAACGCCAAGTACTTAAGTTGTGGCTTTTTGCCAAGCAAGAGAGAGAGGAAGCAGTGAGTTCGAAGCAGGCCGCTTACCTTAGAAGTTACGCAGTTGCTATTTGCCTTCCAGGCCAGAGGTTTTAATCCTCTTGATAAATTAAACGTATTGTAGTGTTCACAGTCTCTGTGCTACATACGCTTCCTGTTATTATAAGGCCAATCTTCCACGTGTATTATTCTAAAGTTAAATTAGAGTTTAGTTTTATTTTTATACTTTTACGTTAGACCCCGAGTGGCGGGTCATTGTGTTCCGAAGTACGGAAGTTATTGTATATAGAGAAAAATAAAGGGTTTTGTATATCCTTCGTCTGTATCCTGTCTACTTACCACAATTAGTGAACATAGATTTAGTAAGCTCTCTGTTCCGAGTCAGGTCCTTGTATGTTCCCGAAGAAGGTTAGAAGGAACATTGAACCTGATAAGGTAAACAGACAGCCTATAATAAATTTAAGACAATAATGGCAAAATTTACGAAGACTATCTCCCTAAGGATGCTTCCTCGGGTAAATTTTGAAGTTAAACTCGCTTGCATTTATATATCGATGATGTGAGCTTTACATAAGAGAAAAATGCCAAACGGATGTATAAACGTTACGTTTGTTTCCAAACTTGTTTGTGGTTTTCCTCATTGTAAAGTAAATAGAAGACAATTTATTCTGAAACGTCCCTTACGAAGGAGTTGTTTGCCCAGGGGCTAAGATGGGTTTTTATAAAGGGAATGCTGTTGAACCCCCAAGTAAAAAAAAAAAATATGAATGGAAGTTACATGTATTCGAAAGTTAACTATACTAGTTGCGTATCAATATATTGTTAAATAAAGCACAGGATTTAAAATAATTAAATATACATAATAAAAATTTTAAATTAATGATATTTAAGGTCTAAAATACTGAAATGGATATTCTTTCAGACAAATTTTGAGAACAATGTATATTCTGGAGTCAAAGCTCAGTTTTTCTTGATTGATGCATACCGCACTACAGCATATTTCCAAGTATAATCAGTAAATAAATTATGTTAACCAATTATTAATCATCCTAGCGCTAGATAAAATGAACTCTGGCAGAGTTAATGCTGATATTGATAAAGTCAGCAACTCAGTTACGAATACTTTAATGCAATTTACACATGGTATAAATTTACATGCAAGTTTATTTTCAGTCTCAAGAGAAATATAGAGAACATTTAATTCAAATAATTTGTAGGACTAGTGTTAGATATATTTAATAAAATTTCAGATAAATTTTAATTAGAAAAAATAAATTTTTCTGCGTTAAAGAAAGTTCTCAGATTTGCACTTATTATTACAATCAAGCTTTCCGCTTATTTTCTTAAACATATTAAAATTTCACACTGCAGACAACTGATTTCATATTAATTGAAACACATTCTGTTCGAATGAAGGAAGATGTTTCTTTGTGTATTAGCTTTTTGTCGTGTGCAGTTGTGCTTTTTGAATCAAATAAACTAAGAAATCGTTATTTCCTTTATCTGGTAGTCATGTTATTTTTTATTTGCAATTTATAAAAACATTCTGTTCAAGCAATACGAAATATCCATTCTAAATTGCGCCTATATTTTCTACATTTACTTAAATTTGTAACTTTTTTAATAATTTTTTGCTGTTTGCACAATTAGCAGACTGATTAAGACAGCTTTTGTTTTACGAAGACATATGTACAATTTATCTAACGATTTAATATATTATTGGCATTTATACAGTATCTTTATAAAGTTTATATATATTTTAATGTGCTTATTTCAATAAGATCTATTCTTTATCGCTCGTATGTGAAAAGCTCTACACATGTTCTAATACCACAGTCAGGACTTAATTTCTAAAATTAGAATTGCTAGAACTCTGCAAAATGCCGACATAAACGGAAACAAAAACAGATAAATAAAAAATAGATAAAGCAAAAAATAATGCAAAATTAAATAAAATATAAGGATATAAATATATTGATTAGTTAACAGTAATTAAGTAAATAATGAATTAAAATATCACGAAAATTAAATGAAAATAAATAAATTTATAATAAATTTTAGCTCGAAAACATTTAGGGATATAATTAAAGAAATTAAAGGTAAGTAAGTTCATAATAATAAGACATAATACAGGACAGAAGGTGGTAGAGTTCTTTCTCGCTCTCTTTCTCTTCCTCCCCCAATGACCGGATGCATACTTCTTACGCGTTTGTCAAGAATAGCTGAACCGATCACACTTATAGCAGTCTCATTATCGAGAACGATATATAGGGTAAACCAGGGGTGGTCTGATATTTATAATATGTTCGCGAGAAGAGCACATAACCCTCACCTTGCCATTCAGACTATTAGTCAGCTTCCGCTAACCGCAGTGGGACGATAGAACAAATAAAAAAATTTTAATTCAGTAGAAAACAATAATGCACTTATATTTCAGTATTTTTATTCCCCCCCAGAGATATAAGTGATTTTTTATTTTGGCTTCTGATCCATTTAAACACATTTTGACCAAACGAGTATAGTCCACAAAAATTTCCTCGGGGGTTCTTTTTTTTTTTTTTTTTTTTTTTTGAAAAGTAGAATTTTTTTCCTCATTTGCTCAAGTTTTCCCACGCATTTTGCTCTTCGCATAGAAGTCAGTCGCTCATTGTATTTCTAGTACCAATAACACTTTTACTAACTGTTAAATAAAATATGGCATTCATATTTTCTGTTAACAGTATTTTCCATTAATATTGCAATGCAGGCGTAGAACGGTGTTAGTCTGATATGTGGCTCCATTGCACTCTGCCTAAAATAACGAATTCATTAAAAAACTGAGAAGAACCATAACAGGACATTGGCTGAATTGAAGTCTTTAAGACACTAACAGCACATTGAACTTGTTAAATTCGCAACTTACTAATGATCGTGGCAAAAGTAAACTTTTCTTTAACAACATAAACTATTAACTAGCTAGTTTTCTTGCATTAAGCAGTTTAAGTATGTTTCGTATTTTTACCTTTATATTTACTGAAAATGCCCACTAAATTTTATCTTTTTTAGTAATTTTTTTTCAGAGTATGATCAAAATCAAAATATTGGTTGAATTAAGTCCTTTAAAAGGCCCTGTTTCATTTTTATCTATGCTTATCTATGCTTTTTATCTCGTTAATGATGCTGGTATATGGATAGCATGCGGAAGCTGAATTAGAGAAGATATACAATGCGCCAACTCGGTCTGCTTCGAATTACTGATACGAAAGAAAGTCGATGACGCAATGCAAAACGGTAAAGTTATTATTAATGAGATAATGATTAAAAGATGGGAATATGGTGGCAAAACGCTTATCCCAAGCATCAAAGAGAAGAATTAACTCTGTAAGGATCTTAAGTTTTACTAACGTTTATTTTTATTTTAAATCTTTACTATCACTTCTTATTTTCTACTTCCGGCCAGAATTATAAGCGTGGAGGATTTTATGCAAAGTTTGTCTGGTGAACGCCAAGTACTTAAGTTGTGGCTTTTTGCCAAGCAAGAGAGAGAGGAAGCAGTGAGTTCGAAGCAGGCCGCTTACCTTAGAAGTTACGCAGTTGCTATTCGCCTTCCAGGCCAGAGGTTTTAATCCTCTTGATAAATTAAACGTATTGTAGTGCTCACAGTCTCTGTGCTACATACGCTTCCTGTTATTATAAGGCCAATCTTCCACGTGTATTATTCTAAAGTTAAATTAAAGTTTAGTTTTATTTTTATACTTTTACGTTAGACCCCGAGTGGCGGGTCATTGTATTCCGAAGTACGGAAGTCATTGTATATAGAGAAAAATAAAGGGTTTTGTATACCCTTCGTCTGTATCCTGTTTACTTACTACAATTAGTGAACATAGCTTTAGTAAGCTCTCTGTTCCTAGTCAGGTACTTGTATGTTCCCAAAGAAGGTTAGAAGGAACATTGAACCTGATAGTGGCGCCCAACGAAGAAGAATAACCATGGCCGAGTTTCAAGAAGAACCTGTGCTGCCTGCAGAAACGGCTCAGAATCCAGAAATGCCAGCTGCCGCCCTGGAAGGATTCGGTTACATCGTCCAGACCATGCGCGCTTCGATGAAACCAGAAGCAACATTTAACGGAAACTCACCGGTAACCAGTTTTTTGGAAAAATTGGATGACCACTTCATGCTATACCCCGTGCACAAGTTTCAAAAAGTTACCTTAGCTACCAGTGCTTTGAGGGGCCAAGCGCTTAACTGGTTCAAATGTATCGGCAGAAGTCTCTTGGGTCAAGCAGGAAGTCCCACCTATACTTACGAAAATTTCAAGACTGCCCTACTAAAAGCCTTCCCTGTTGTAAGGGATCGTGCGAAATTAGAAACGGAACTTTTTAGTATATATCAACAAAGAATCGAAAACCTCTCGAGCTTTATTTAAAGAAAAATTCACGTTTTCAAGCTCTTGTATGGAAACCGTCCGGATCCTGAAATAATTCAAGTGATTTTGCCGAGGTTACTGCCCCAAGTGCAAGACTTTATTGAATTAAGAAGTCCGACTACACTGGAAAAGTTATTTGAGCTAGCAATCCAGTTTGAAAATAGAAGAACGGCGGACGTCGAAAGAAGACGCCAATATCAACAGCGAAACCAATTTGGTACGCCAAGACTACAGCAAACTCAAGCATATGGCTACGGAGAAAAAGCGAATCAGTGGGCAAGGAAACCCGAGCATTCAAAAACAGCCGGCGAACGTCGACAGTTCAATAGCAACCCAGGAAAAAAGTCTCAAGGCCAGGGGAAAAAGAAGCAAAGCACGGAAAGGAAAAATAATTTAAACTAAAACGGATTTCTGCTGACGAGAGGGTGCGGAAATCCGAAGGCCACGAAAACCCTTCTTCCTACAAGTTAAATACAGTAATGGTGAAAAATTTGACTCTTCCGAAGATTGAAGTCTTGGTGAATAATATCCCAGCCACCGCACTCCTGGATACCGGCGCGCAGTGTTCCTGTGTGGCAGAGGAGTTTTTTAGAAAGTATTTTCGCAAATACCGCATATAAAATGCGGATAATACAACAGTGTTAGCGGCGCAAGGAGAAAAGTGTAAGTGCGTAGGTAAAGTACCTTTGTATATCCGTATCAAGGACGAACAAGTAAAGGTGATGTTTTTTATAGTAAAGAATCTGCAAGCACATTTAATCTTAGGAATAGACTTTCTTTCAGACGCACAAGCTACACTGGATTTTAATGAAGCGTCCCTTAAGCTGACAATGAAACCAGTGCGTGTAGAAAAGGTTGAACCGCCAAGGTTAAATCTTGACCACCTGCCTAATGACGAGCAAGATAAAATCCGACAAGTGGTAAGTGAATTTGCTTCGTTATTTAGTGATATTCCAGGATTTACTCAGGTTACTAACCATAGTATTGACACCGGAGATGCATTGCCAGTTCGTCAAAAACCATACCGGTATGATAAGAATAAGGAAAAATTATAGAATGGCACATTACCGATATGCTACGTAAAAAGATCATAACGCCCATCTCAAGTAGTTATGCTAGCCCGGTGGTTTTATGTAAGAAAAATAATGATTATCCTTTGGAGCATCCAAAAAGGTGGAGATTCGCTATTGATTACCGTAAATTAAATTCCATAACGAAATATCCGTTATATCCGTTACCGATCATAGAAGAAATTTTAAGGAACATAAAATCAACCAAATTTATGACGACTTTAGACTTAACGAATGGTTATTTTCAAATAGGGGTGAGGCCTGAGGACGTGCCTAAGACTGCTTTTATAACCAAGTCTGGCACTTATGCATTTTTGCGTATGCCGTTTGGCCTTTCAGGCGCCCCGGCAACATTTCAGCGATGCATGGACATTGTGTTAAGACCTGTTCTTGGAAAGTCCACATTTATCTATTTAGACGATATCATTATTACTAGTGATAATCTAGACCAACATGTACAGGATTTAAGACAGGTGTTTTCTTTATTAAATGAGGCCGGTCTAAAAGTTAATGTCGAAAAGTGCAAATTTGCAGCCCCTGAATTAAAATATTTAGGTTACAAAATATCTCAAAAAGGGATCGAGACAGATGAATCAAAAAAAATCGCTGTACAAAAGTATCCGACTCCAAACACGGCAAAGAAGCTCTCTTCTTTTCTAGGACTTTGTTCATATTATAGGTCCTCTATAAAAGATTTTGCGGCTATCGCTGAGCCATTGTTAAAATAAAAAAGGAAAAAGGCAAGATTCTCGTGGACGGCCGAAGCCAATAGTGCTTTCGAAAAATTAAAACAAGCATTAACGCAAGCCCCTGTGTTGAAATTTCCTGAAAAGGATGAAAATTTAGAAATTTCAGCGGATGCTTCGGATTATGCGGTAGGAGCGGTACTTTCGCAAAATCAGCAGCCCGTGGCATTTTTTAGCCGAACTTTAAATCAAACACAAAGAAACTATTCCGCGACCGAGAGAGAGGCACTTGCAATTTTGTTAGCAGTGCAAAAGTTCCGAGTCTATTTTGGAAAGGCGCCGATAACAGTATACTCTGATCATGCGGCGGTAACTAGATTGTACTCAGGGAAAATTTTATCCCCAAGGTTAATAAGATGGGCACTCAAGCTGCAAGAATATAATCTGGTAATCAAGCATACGCCCGGAAAGGAAAATATCGTAGCAGATGCCCTATCACGAATTAAATTAGACGAACAGGGTAATACCGTAAAGATAGCAATGCTTACAGCATGTACAATAAATTCCCGAGAAACTGTAATAACCGAACTGGGTAAGGATCCTGAGTTTGCAAGTATTTATGAGTATTTGAAGGGTCCTGAAAATTTTAGCCACCAAGATATTGTGGCGATAAGAAATAGGGCGGCCCATTACGAACTAATAGATGGTCTATTATTCTATACAAAAACTACGAATTCCAACAACAAATTTCGACCTGTTATCCCAGCTAGTCTTAGATTAAATATCCTGCATGAGCTCCATGACAGCCCTTTAGCTTCTCATGCTGGTATTCGAAAAACTATCCAACTCGTACGCGAGGCAGTCTACTTTCCTGAACTGCAAAAGTTAACAAGGGCGTATGTCCAGTCCTGCCCAACATGTCAAGCCGTTAATTATATGAATTTCCGCCCGGCCTGGTTTCTAAATAGTATTAAATCCGAATTTCCAAATGAAATAATTGGCATCGATTTATTGGGCCCTTTCCCAAAAAGTCAGTTAAATAAAAGTCGCTATCTCCTTGTTATGGTTGATCGTTTTAGTAAATGGACCGAAATTGTTCCCTTAAAACGAGCCTCCGCGAAATTAGTTACCGATTCTATTTTAAATAAATATATTTTAAAATACGGGGCGCCCCTAAAAGTTATATCGGATAATGGTCCTCAATTTGTAAGTAATATATTTGAAGACATGTGCCAAAAACTGGGCATACGTCATTTAAAAATGGTCCCGTATCGGCCGCAATCAAATATAGCGGAACGGGTCAATAGAAATATAGTGAAAATTATCCGTAGTTATGTTAAAAATTTTCATAAAAGCTGGGATAACTATGTCAATGAATTTGCTTTCGCCCTTAGGACCGCAAAACATGATACAACGGGCAAAACTCCTGCTGAGTTATTTCTAGGCAGAAAGATTATAACACCGTTAGATAAATTATTTTATGTGCAACAAAGAGCCCCAGAATTTAAAATGGGTGATATAGAAAAACTAATAAAAGAAGCAAAAAAGAATACGGAAGTAGCACAAAGAAAACAGAAGTTATATTATGATTTGAAACGACGGGGAGTAACTTATAAAGTAGGGGATGAAGTTTTAAAAATTAAGCATTCACTTTCTTCAGCACAAGAAGATAAAACTGCCAAATTTTTTCCACGATTTGAAGGACCATATGTTATAGAAAAAATAACTCACGCTGTTAAAAGCCAGAAATGGTGAAACCTGTTCCGCAAACATTGATCAAATTAAGCCCTACTTCGATCGTAATAAAATGCAAATCTTTTCAGATCTTTTGCAGGATCCGGCACGGCAGACACCGCAGGTACAAGTTCCAGAGGTGGGAAAACGACAAGTACAAGAGCAAGCCAATGAGAGACAGAAGCAAGTGAAAAGAAAATTGCCCCGCGGAAAAATTGAATGTAACAAGAAAAAGAAGCCGTTCCACCGTCCAGAAAACAGAGTTCACGAACACCCCCAGAATGAAGAAGGGAGAAGGACGACGTATGTGAAGAGGACCAGGAGAAATGACGGCAACTATAACCCGGCTTTAAAACGGAAGATCTACTCATCCGACAGAACTCTCCGCAGCAAAAGTCGTTGAACTGCGGAAGGGCCATCAGCGGCGGAGGAAAAAGTTCAAGGAAAGTTTGAACGGCCAGCAACGAGGTCCAAGCAAGAACACGGAAGAAATTTCCCGGTTCCGCCAAGACCAGCTGCCATCAAACGGCAAAGACCACAAGCAGAGGAGAAAAGGAAAGTATTCAAGGGTGGCCGTACTGGTGAAAAAAGGAAGCTTCCAGAGGAAAGCACTGAAGGGCGAGCCCGTACAAGAAGGAGGATCAACCAAGCTACGGTCTGCAGCACCTTTAAAGACTGGGCCCAGAAAAGGATGTCTGAATATTACAAAGATAAGTAAAATTTTATGTTACTTTGCAAACTTAAGTTAATCTTTCATTCTTACTGCAAGTGGCAGATTTCAAGAAGTTTTACCTCATGCGAGGTCTACCGTTATCGCCAAAATGGCGAGAAATGAGTTGTGACCGATTTTCTTATTATGTTTTTCAATTACTCGCGCGTAAAACTAAAGTTGATGTATAATAGCGTTGTGTAAAAACTTAAATATTGTAAAAAAAGTTATTGTATAAATCTTATTTAAAACATTCTAGCAAGAGAGAAGTTTTAGTCTGAAAGACTTTTTGAAATGTATTATTTCAATGTAGAAAGAATTGGCACTTGCTTTGAAAAGAATAGAAGTTAACAATGTACTACTAATGTATGTTTTCAAATCTGTAAAATTAACGGCATGTTGATATGTTCTGTTATTTTAAATGTTAAGAAATACCGTGATATGGTAAAAGTGAAAGTAATGTTAAAAATTTGTTATTCGTGTGACTGTAAAGATTAAATCATGGCGAATATGTGGTAAAGGTTGAATGATGTAGTTAGGCTCTCTGACGCTACACTTTAGAGTTAGCCACTTTTAGAATAGTACCTCAGGGTTTAGAGTTGAAATTAGGGTGTGTTAAGAGGTCTCGTTATGTTGAATTTTAACACGTTAGTGTTGATTGTAGGAGGACGTGTGGCACACGTAGACAGAAACACATTCGTGTTTGGTGTTCTTTTACAACACATGTCAGAGAGCAAGGGGAGAGATAATTAAAATAGTCATGAATGAAATAAGAATGTTAAGAGCAGTATAATTCTATATGTTACTTGCCATGTCATTGTGTAACATTTCATTAAACTAGTTTTCCTTCCAGATCTCTGGAAGGAACCAGAATTGAATAAAAGCTCCTGGTTAGATGCAGTACAGATGAAAAAAAGATTGTTGTATATCCTGGGAGCTGCTATTGTAACAAATTTCTTTCTTTTAAATTTTCTAGTTTCTAACGAAGTTATGTTTGTAAAAGGTTGGCCTCGCGTTAGATTCTAGAGCTAAAAGTTTTCAACAAGGTCGTTTTAGACCTCAGTTTCAAACTAATTAACTCTGGCGGGAAGTATGTAAGGATCTTAAGTTTTACTAACGTTTATTTTTATTTTAAATCTTTACTATCACTTCTTATTTTCTACTTCCTGCCAGAATTATAAGCGTGAAGGATTTTATGCAAAGTTTGTCTGGCGAACGCCAAGTACTTAAGTTGTGGCTTTTTGCCAAGCAAGAGAGAGAGGAAGCAGTGAGTTCGAAGCAGGCCGCTTACCTTAGAAGTTACGCAGTTGCTATTTGCCTTCCAGGCCAGAGGTTTTAATCCTCTTGATAAATTAAACGTATTGTAGTGTTCACAGTCTCTGTGCTACATACGCTTCCTGTTATTATAAGGCCAATCTTCCACGTGTATTATTCTAAAGTTAAATTAGAGTTTAGTTTTATTTTTATACTTTTACGTTAGACCCCGAGTGGCGGGTCATTGTGTTCCGAAGTACGGAAGTCATTGTATATAGAGAAAAATAAAGGGTTTTGTATACCCTTCGTCTGTATCCTGTCTACTTACTACAATTAGTGAACATAGCTTTAGTAAGCTCTCTGTTCCTAGTCAGGTACTTGTATGTTCCCAAAGAAGGTTAGAAGGAACATTGAACCTGATAACTCTTACATAAATTGGTATATTACTGGACATGGCCCCTTCCCTACATATTTCTATGAAAGAAACATAACTGAAAGTGACACATGTGTATGTAAAGATAGGGGCGATCCAGAGAACTGCATTTTTTATTGTCCTTTAACAGAGAAACTACATCTCAAAAACCATCTCGGTAGTTATATCCGTTTTTAAGGTATGCAACAGCAAATAAGCATCTTCGAATAAAAATACAAAAAATAATCGAGTTCTTAGCAGCTAAAGAACAAGAGTTATTTGCTCCCATATAACACAATCCCTCCCAGTTCCTCCCACAAATAGTTATAATATAACTAGCGATAAGCACGATAACGCAAATGGTCCACGGAACTTTGTATGTGATAATTAAGTGCTTGTTCTATCATAAAATAAATCAAAAATTCAAATCAATGTAAGTGCACTAAGCAAGCACATTTATAACAGTGATATGTTAAATATAATTAATTTAGTAGAATTTTCATAATATAGACTTTGGGAAACTATGAGATTGCAACAAAAGGAATGCAAAGAAGAACTATATGTAATTATATACTATATGTAAGAGGAATTACTTGCAAGAAATGTAAGCATCACGAAACTGACTGAAACAACTGTAGAACTGCAACCGACAAAATACTGAATCAAACAAACATATGAAAACAATTGTAATTCATATGATTTAACAATTTCTAACAAATTTGTAACTACCATGTAAAATCATTTGTATCACCATGTTGAAGTAATATTCATGCACTACCATGCTACCATGCACTACCATGAAGCCATCGGGACATGCGGACGAGCCTCTAATGCACTGTTGGCAGTGGTAGGGCCTGCGGTGTAGGGTAAGGCGGGCATCTTCTGTTTCAAGCTAGGCTATTCCGGAAAGTTAGTAGGAAGGGACAACACCTGGATCACCTGTTGGTAAATATCTGGTGTCACTCCTACTTTTACCTATACCTATACCATAAGAATGAAGTAAAAATGAATGAGTTTTTATACGAATGAGTTTTTACTATATGAAAACATATATAGGAATGAGTAATAAATATAAATACAAATGAGGTTTTTACTATACGAATGAGCTTTGCAAGCTTTTCCATAATCTACTGCATAATTGTATCCAATCACAAATCTCCTTAGTAGAATCTTAATAATCAATCAATAGGATATAAACAAAAGTTTTTATATAAAGGTAACTAAATTTCTTTTCAACATTGCCGAAATATATGATTGATAAACTGTAGCAAAACTTCCGTTCAAAATTACGAGCAGTTCCGTTTAGAAAGAAAACACGAAGATATTCCTCCCTCCGGCAGATAACTATTCATATTTCCTATCATTTAATAAATCCAAATCATTTTATGTCCTCACCAGTGGCCAAGGATTTAAGATAACTGAACGCTGTTCGAAGAGTTCAACCAGGTTCGATTCCATGTGAAATGGATTGTTGCACATCCCCCCATGTATAACCCATTTGTTGTATTTACCCATTTGTTGTAATAAGAGCCGGTTTCCTTTAGACAGTCCTGCACGAAAGCAATTCTTTCCTTAGAGAGATAACCATTGAGAGTTTTACCATATTTATTTAACCTAACCAATTTATTCTAAATTGTAATACTAAAAACTCATCTACATTATTATTAAACCGAAATAAAAAGCTGTGCTCTTGAAAGCTGCAAGCTGCAACCTTATTACTAATGAAGGTTTCATGAAGGTACATGGAGAAATATTATGTCAGGTATTAATGTTCATTTTCTGGAAAAAAACAAAGCATATTTAACTAGTTGCAGTACCTCTATTTTCCAGCATTTCGATGCTATTCTACAAGTGTTTTAGAAAGCGTATTTTACGCCGTGTTATCGCTTTCATAGCTATAACTTAATAGGTAAGGTGTTTATAAATTTCTAGGAATTTAGCTCTGGTTCAGTTCTTAGAAATTACAGCGAACGCTGTCAATCAAATTCTCACATGTTTATATAGCTATCTCATGCAATATTGTTTAGTCGATTCAATGTTCGACTGATACGGATGCATTTTGCAGTACTCGTTTTGCAACCATGAGAGATGAGAAGAGCAATAATATTTCTTTTTGTGGAAACTGAGTGTGAAAACGTTAGAAATTTTTCAACGTCTACACGGGGTATTCTGCTTTCCCTCATTTGAAAAAACTTTTACGAAATCTTCGGTTTGAGAGTTTAACCATGCCATAAACAGGTGGATTGAGGAGTCACCGAAAAGGTTCTTTGAGTGGATTTTAGAAATTAGGTTTTCTTTGAGATAAGTGTAATAGCTAAATAGGAATTATTTTGAAAAACTGCATTGTAATATTGATGAAAATTGACTATATAAAAAATATCTAAATTTCTAAACTTCCGTTAATACCTGTCCTATAATAATTTCTTTGAAACTAAAGCTTAAGAAAAACACAAACGTATATTTTCACTCTTCCGTACAATCTTTTGACATTAACTATATTAATTATAAAAAAAATTATATATTTTTTTTTTGCACCAGCGATAATTTTTCTCTCTGATTTTGGAAGTTGTAGATGTAATCAAACAATGATGATGAAAAAGTAAATGGCTGCTAAACTGTTTTAATCCCTGGTCTTTTTAATGTTAAAAAAAAACGATAGCGTTATCGCTTATTGTTCATGCATACCTTTTTACCAAATTACTTAATGTTTTTCAAGAATTTCCCTGGTAACGTTCTTTTTCTGCGTAAATCCCTGGATACGCGTATGTTTAATGGAGATAATTTTTACAAAAAGAAAGAATAAAGTTCTGTGTTAATATATGGTGCTACACGTTTCTATGTTGAAAACAATCCTTTCTGCAGAACAGCCGAGAGTTAGTTATTACATATTTCGTAGTTATAAGAAGGTATCAGACTGCATTTTTTAACTATAACGTACGTGAAGTAATTACATCGCTAAAAATAAGTAAACTGCTATCACAGAAATTTTAAATATAAGCACATTTTACATTTCTCTTTTTGAAATAGTGTGCATGGAAATAATGGCATCATACAGTCAGGAAAGAAATTTCTGTACAAAAAAATCTACATTTTGTCCTGCTTTTGAAATTTATGTATTTTTGAAATGCATGTGCTATGCAAACTAAATATTACTGTAATGGAAAATAATTAAAAATTTTCCCATAGCGTTTCAAATATTGAGTTAGAAAGACGTCGTCCCGTTACATACACTGTTTGTTCCTTTTGAGCTAAGTTGATACTTAAAATAATATGTTCAGAATTGTAAAAGAGAACAAATATGTACAAGACACTTGCAAACCTGTCCCTATAATAAAATTTCTACATAGGATAAATTTACGAAATAGTTCCATAAAAGCAAAGTATAATTAAATAAATGAAAACAATGGAGTACAATAATTAAAAATAGATTCACATAATCAATTTTAAATAGCATCTTTTGGCACAGTAAAGAAATGAAAGTAGTACTAAGTGTAAATGAGTGGTTGTAAATGTATTGGAAAAAATTGTGAACAGGAATGTGAGCTCGAGCTCTCATTACTAGAAATGCATATAAAAACTATACTAAAACATAAATTAAATATATACTAAACTAATATTAAATATATCATAAATATATACTAAAACTACATGTAATCTTAGCATATGCAAGAATCAGAAATACCATCGCAATAGTGCTTAAAAATTTTTTAACTTGTACTATTGTGGCATTTATTGCTATAGTCGAGCGTATTTTTCACAAAAGAGATATATCTTCTGGGAAGCATTTTTTGGCTATTGCACATTTCCAATGGGTTAATTATGTTCTCGTTTTACAAATTCCAGATTGATAAACCTGCATTTATTAAAAGGGGGAAGAGCATTTAAAATTATTTAAAAAGCTAAAGCTAAAGCTAATCTAAACTTTTGAAATGCTATTTTTAGATGCATCCAAAATTACAAAGTGGTGCTTCAATTTCAGAAACTTAATATATATAATAATAAAGTTGACATAAATATATACCAGAGACTACCTATAGTACCAGAGAACAAAACAATTCATGCAGCTTCCACTAAATAACACAATGGAATCAAATATAATTACTACAAAAGTGATGTTATAGAATTACGAGTATAACAGCAAAAAGTATTGATAGTGAAAATATTCAAAAGTTAGAAATAAATAGAGAAAAGAGAAAGGATGTAGCAAAAATATCATAACGCTGGTTCACTGAGTCAAAGCTTAGAGGTGAGTAGAAATAAAGGAACAGAAAAGGGAAAGCAGATGGATTGCAAGCGACAGGTGTCCATCAGTTAGACAAGTGAAAAATCTTGAGTTAAGTCAAGAGAAAACTCAGGAATTCCTGAGTCGGAAAGAAGAAGGAGTGTTTAGCATTCCACTGGGTGATATATTGCACTTAAGATATTCTAAAAATTTTAGAAACAAGATAAAATTAAGTGCATTTTAAAATTAGGCAAAATAATTACATATTTTAAAGTATAGTCTAATGGAATAGGCGAACAAATTACATTAAACTAATTCCCCGGAAGCAAAGAGAAAAATGTCCTTTGAATAACTTTGAAATTTGTATCAGAAGCAAGCAAACGAATCACTTGGATTAAAGTACTAACTAAATGGAAGTATCTCTGGTTAACGCAATAAGATATCTATGAAAAACCTTTTAAATTGAAAGATTTAAACTAAATGTTATTAAATGTAAAAATATTTTATTAATTATCAAATTACTCTTAGACATAAGCAGTTAAAATTTATTTCATTTGTTAACTAAAATGAGGGATTTACTTAAAAACTACCAGCGAAACATTTAGTTGAATTTTTTATAATGGTTTGAATAGATATTATTTTTATGCTACTTTTCCTTTCTGTTAAATTAGTAGTACAGTTACAAGATATTTTCTCTCTCCGTTCGGCAAGCCTTCGTGGTGTACCTGGAAGCACGCTCGACGCGTATTTGGCAGGTTTGGAGTTACAATCCCAGGGAGGGCACTGCGAATTTCTTCAGTTCCTTTCCTTTGAAAAATTCTATAAGACTCTACAAGTAGCTCCCGAACTATAAGTAATGGACGATAACTCGGTTCCCCCCAGGATTTCGTGATTCAGTCCCCTCATCCACAGTCCCTCTTTAAAAGGGGTGTATTTACGGCATTTTCTCTTTCCTTTCTGCATCCCTTTAGTAGTATAACTGGAAGCAAACTCGACGCATATTCAGAAGTTCGGGAGTTCGAATTGCGATGAAGACATCGCACATTTTTAACGTTACTGCATCAATATAACCTAATGACTCTACACATTTCTTAGATGGATGCTCCATGATTTTAAATTTGTTCATGTAATCGAGTATACTGAGGTAGCTGAAACTTATTTTTTACTTCTCGGGGAATGTAACCCAAACCGCGTGACTTAAAAATATTTTCATATGTTTTATCAAAAGAACAGGAAAATACTAATAAAGAAAATTACTAACTCTGAAATAGAAATGATTGCTTCTAATCAGTGTGACACCGAAGTAGGCGACATAGCCATTTTTCCAGGATCTTTCTATGTATTCGATAAAATAATACACAATTAAAACCATCTAAATTTCCATCACTTAGAACTGCGGGGCCGCGAACATTGAACAAAGTTTAAATCTCTTGATTTTAAAACCTGTCATGGATAGCAACTGCACGATCGTTAGCAAAGATCAAAATTCTGCGATAATTAATTTCATCATTAAGCAAAGATACACGAGAAACGTTCAACCCCCTGCGGGCAGCAAAGCTCTTAAAATATGCGTATTCTACGAGATAATAAACCTAGTAATACGCTTATCTAATTAGAAATACACATACTTTAGCAACCCAGCTGACTAAATAAAAACACTTATGAAATTTTGTAAATTTGCTATCGAATAATGCATTGTGATCGCAAATACATGTATGCCAAACATTTCAAGATGTTTGGTTCGAAATAAAGAACCAGTTATTTATTTGGTTATTCGTCCAAAACAAAAAGAGAAAACAATAACAAACAGACAAAACAAGCTAACGCAATTGTGAAAAATAAAAGCTTGGGAAATGGGGCAGAAATCTGAAGATAAAAGTATGATGAATTAATCAGCACTCTTAAATTCATAGTTTGAATTATCAGAATTAAAGAGGAACAAAATACTCTAGAAATATAGAAAACTATAAGTTATTATGTTCTCTTAGCCTGCATATGGAATAGAATTTGACGACTAATAATAGAGACACTAATCCAAAAATCCGATCTGCGATGCTTAAAATGTTTAATACTAAAGATTTACAGCAATTAAAATGTTTATAACAATAAATGTAGGTCAAATACAAAATTCAAATTGTACATAAATTATAATTAAAAACTGGGCTGAAAATGCATATCGAATACGAAGTTTTAGAATACTTTTTTTTCCATTTATTATACTTAATAATGTTTTTAAATATTGTTTGGCGACACACTGCAACTTCTTTCACGATTATTCTTTGTTCGTGAAAGATTAAACATGTATCTTCACAATCAGAGATTAAACATGTATCTTCACAATCCAAATATAAAATACTGAAGCTCTCCAAATATGAAATACTGGATACTGAAGCAGGTTTTGCATTTTACTGCTTAAAAATGTAGTATAATTTAACGTTTTAAGGTATATCTTATTGCCAACAATTGATTAAAATATACGTTTCAGTAACTAATTAGATGAAATAAAAGTCTGATATCAGTTCCTTATTTGTCATTTTCTTTATGGGTTAGAAAAAGCTATTCCATTAGTAAAGAATGAGAAAAAGATTTAAAAACGACTAATGTAAGATACGCTTAAATGGCAAATTAATCAAACTAATTCACTGACATAAACTTGACAAAATAAAGAGCTCTTCACGGTTGTAATTATGTATCCTTCTTGAAACTATTAAAGAGATTCCTTTTATAATATTAAACACTCATTCTTTGAAGGATTAAGTGCTTTTTCGCAATCAAGAGTGTTGAAGTAATTGAAGGCTTTTTGCGAGGAAAAAAATTAGAGGAATTATTTTAAAGAGAAAAAATATACAAGTAGATAATCTTTTATGCAAGGAGTATAAAACATCAATAAGAACTCATTTATGAAGAATATATTGCTTAAAAATTATCAAGGACTACACTGAAATTCATTGATAACGAGCACAGAATAACGAGTAAATAATAGGGAATAGCGATTGGTTTAACAATATGCAAATTATAGAAAATGTTTGCTGATGCACTAAAATTTTGGCAGGAGGAAGTATTCAGAAAACGCGAGCTGATGGCGGATAAGCAGGGATGATTTGGAGCATTTTCGCGGTTTGGGAATTAGACTAATAATTTCACGAAAAACTTCGCAGTAGTGGACTGTCATTAAAATTTCTTAGGGGATACATACCATGAAAGAAGCTATAACAAAAGTGACTAGTATGTTATTAAAAAAATTACATTATTTAATTTTAATTGAAATTTGCATTTATAAGGAAACTAAATTCTAGGCACTCATCAGCACTATTTTTTAGCTGAAGATTTACATTTAATTATATGTGGATTTCATACATTATACTGTTTTATCTTTATTAAATAGCACGATTTTAAAAATTATAGCTTCTGATTACAGCTGTTTGTTCGCATTGACAGGAAACATGGGACAGTTTCTATATAACTTCCAAAATCGATATTTTCTTGTATTCTCGCATTACAGTAAAACTTAAGGTAATTTAAAGTTTAACCCGCGAGCACACGCGGTGGGTATGTCATACCCATGAGCGTTTTTCTTTTTGTATATTTCTCGCCCATTATTTCATAAAAAAACGAAACTTGGTGTAGCTGAGTTCAAGGTCACATACTTAAATGGGGGAAATTCCTGAGGTGGCAAGTGCAACGGTGTTTTAGGAACAGCATTGTTCGGGCATGTCATACCCGTGCGTGTACTCGCGTTTCTCAGTGAGTCACTTCGCACTTCTCGTTTTCAAACTTTTAGCATAGGTTTATCTTGAGTTGTAAGCATGACGCCGTATATTCCTTACGATGAAGAGATGAAAAGATTGAGAAATCTCCTTGAAACAGTTTCTTCTGATGAGAATTCATTTAGTGAAGAAGAGGAAGATGTTGATGACGAAGAATATAATAGTAATCATGATTCACCCATAGAGAGTAGTGATTCAGATACAGAAACAGAAAATGAAACTCTAGAATGTAGCAATGAGTTTTTATGTTGGAAAAAATGGAACAAAAATTAATTCCGGACTAATGTTAGAATTGGCGCCAAAAATATTATAACTAAACTCCCTGGAAATACAAAGTATTCTAAAGACTTCTCAACACCTTTAGATTCCTTGTCATTGCTTATCGATGAAGATATGTTAAAACATGTAGTTGACAATACAAATATTTATATTGATTCAATACGAAAAAATTTCACTCGTGAACGGGATGAGTACTTTTCTCAAAGCCTTAGGGATGCAGCTAATAGAAAATGTTCAAAGTGAACGACGACGAGCATCTGTGGTTCCTGATTCTGGACAAACACTGACCACCGATGAACATGTTAACAATGAACTGTCCCCCAAAAAACCTAAAATGACTTACAAGAGGTGTACAGAGTGCCCCAAGAAAAAAGATAGAAAGACTAGATTCATTTGTGAAAATTGTAGCAAAAGTATATGTATGGAACATATGACCTCATTTTGTAAACAATGTTCAAAAAATTGTAAGTAAATCATTTTTCCTCTCCTTATTGTTTCCTATTTTGTCTAAAATGAAGTATTAACTTGGTTTTACATTTAATTTCTTTTAAAAAACGATTAATATTTTTTTGACAAATTTTTAATTACAATTTTTTTAGTCGGGTATGACATACCCGGCGCGTGTTCTCGTGTTCGTCGGATCGGTGCGTGTGCTCGCGGGTTAATCTTGAGGTTTGAATTGGGGAGGAGGTTAATTTTGCAGTGTATTATTTTTGAGAAAATTCTAATGGAAAATAGAAAAAATATATTAAATTTTATAATAAATTTTATAATAAAAGATTTTATAAAAAGGTAAAATAAATTATAATATATTTTATTTGTTCTACATTTGTAGATCGATCTTGTATTTTCTAGAAAATTCATTAAAATTCACAAAAATAAACACGAATTTCACGCCAAATGCCCTAGTTATTACGTTTGTGAATTTGCATTTTCTTTTCTGGTCCATAATGTTCAAATCTGACGACATTCGAAATATAGTGAAGATTTTAGCTTCCAATTTTAATTTCTCGAATTCTTTGAATACTATCTGAGACAAATGTGATAAGTATCCAAATGTTGAAGCATAAACTGCAGTCTAAAAGAAAATTCAAACTATATATTATATCCGTAAGTAGTTTAATATTATATGTAATTTTAAGTAGTATAATTTCATATTATTATAAATAGTTTGTCTGGTTTTATTCCATCCAAACAGGTTACATATGTTTTTAAAAATACATGTAGTATTATAAGCCGTGTAATCCAATTTAACCAGTAGTAATTGAAACTGCACACTTATAAGAATAGTCCTTAACGAAATGTATTTTTTAATGTATTTGTTCTATAGTTCAAAGTATTTGTCCTTTAATATAGATGATGAAGTGTAATTATAAAACTACACTAAAATATTTTATAACAATGTAGTTATGTAGAGATCATCAAGTTCATCGGATTATTTTCGAAACAGAAAACGAGAAAAATCAGCGTTACCTTCGTTGGGATTTCAACCATGCATTTTCTACTTGCCAGCTTTCCACTTGGCATTTTAATATACTAATTTGGGAGATATTTGTCCTACTGAATTTATGTTTCACTGAAATAAATAAAGAGCTATATGTGAAATAATTTATGTATTTTTAAATATTTTACTTTCAAACTATGCAAATGAATACACAAATGTAAAATAAAAAATATAAATATTCGTTTCAGACTAGTTTCAAATCCATGTTACTAACCGGTTTAATAGACCATTGATTATTTTTCTGATTTGTGCTATATTTACAGATTATTAGTGATAGCCAAAAATTGGGTGTGTTACATTAAATGTGGCATTTTATATTATCTGCTCTCTTTCAGAATGATATCTACCTTGTTTGAGCTTATCGGAGTTCACTTAGTAAAAATTTTCATTTGGGTTTTAACTTTCTTTGATGTAAAATGATGCTGTCCTTTTAAATCTCAAATATTAGTTTTTAGGTTTTGTATGTTATGTGCATCAGCAGCCGATTATCTCATTAGTACTGAACTGTACTGTGATCTTTACTTATGTTACTTATGTAGCAATGTATTTGCTTACGTCTTTCTCTGAAAAAAAATCATATACAACCAAACATAATATGCGATCTTTGGGAAAATGAATAAAGTTTTGTGTTGGTAACTTTTTATTTCGACATTCATATATTTCACTTCCGTTCCACAAGAAGAGAATTTATTCTGTTTGTGAAGTCGACCCTCCATTACTTCTATTTCTCCAACTAGAAGATTTTGGTATAAGATTTTCGTGACGTTTAAAAATTCAGGAACTACAAAAGACAGCTGATTAACAACGAAAGGGGATTCCCCGGGCGAGGTCTCTGGTCGCCACAGCAAAATATACCATTTCTGGTAAAAGTCGATGATAAAATATTAAGCGAAAATTCTCCTCTGACATTAATTCGATATGGGTGATATCCACTCTAAAATAGTACCATTTTTCGCTTCACACGATTGATTAATCAGTCACCGCGAATTTTATTACGCTTATTTTTTTTTTTTGTCGCTAATTTACACTAGTTGACGGGAAACTCCGCAGAATAAATCACTAGAAAAGAGTCTGGAATTAATGAAATGAATAATAAAGGAAAAAGCACTTTTGATTTTCTGTTAAGAGAAATTAATTTCCAATTAGAAAAGCATGAGTTATATGATGTTAGCTGGTTACCTTAATTAGTCATGGAAAAGCACACTAAAGCTACATAATTAAAGAGGGAAAATATCTTTGTGAACGACTTTTTAAAGGAAACTTGCTTGTGCATAACATACGCATAAGGAATGAGCAACATTTCCATGCAACCAGACCGTTATCCATGTATAAAGCCAAGATGACCTCAACAGCTGCTGTCCACTTTGCTAGTGATAGCCCAATTTAAAAAGAGTATATTTAGGCTAAAAATTAATTGGAAAACTGTTGAGGCAGCTTTTATTCGTATTAAATATACTAATGAAATTTTTTTATGCTGATCGTATTACGGCACAAATCTTAGAAATGTGGATGAAGATAAAGCCAATAATTTTAATTGCATAAAAAAGACAAATGTCTAAGTACTATTCAAAATTAAAATCCAAACTATATTAAAATTAATCAAATATTTAAACATCTTACACAGATTTACTTCGCTTAAAATTGGGTTAATTTATACATTGCTGTAACATAATGATTTCCTTCCAAATTTACATGAAATTTTGTTATTCGATTAAATAATCGAGTTATAAGAGCTTTCATGATATTTCGTCAACAGCTGTTCTTAAGTAAGTATGATGAATCTGAACATAAAGTACCGCAAATATAAAGACTCTTAAAATTTCTTACATATGAAATTTAAATAATGAAGTGTCAAAGTGTAACCAAAGTACAACTTACGTTTAATTTTCAATAGCAAAATGTTATTGAAATCTTGCTTTTATGAACTTTAAGTGAATAAAGAGAAACCTAGTTAATATTTTACTATATTTCAAGCCTTTTTCTTCCTTTGAGATTATAAGCTGGGAAGGTAACATCCATTAAGTAGGGACATTCGACTATTACTGTGAAAGTATCTCTGCCAGACAGCTTGTAAAGTTCACTTAGGATTTAATTAAAACGGGACACATTCCTGTCGTGACAGGGATGTTTGCCAAATTCTGTTTTCCTTAAGTTTACTTCGCTATCGACTCTTGCCACGAGAGAAAGAAAAAATTCCAAAATTTGTACTCATTTCTTACGCGATTGGTTTATAATTCGAAATATGTACATACATTTTCTAGCAGTAAAATACAATTTGAAGAAAAGTTTTTGCAGCAAAAAAATACTAAGTTCGCTCTATGTCAATGTCATAACATTAAGAAGGAAGTTTTGGTTTCTTTGAAAAATACATTTACTAAGATATAACACGTGTAATGTATCTCTTACACAAACCCAAAAGCTATTTGAAAGGAATAATCTAATATAAAGTAATTATGATAAAACTGCACAGTTTATTCAGTTATTCAAAGTAATGATGTATTTCTGCATTATTAAAATGAAAGCGTTCTAATACTTATTAATAATGCGCAAGTTTATTGCGATATGTTTCATCTAACAATATAATTAAATAGTGCTTATTATATATTTGAACTAATTCTCGTTTTAAATTCATAAGAGAAAGATTTAATTCACATATTAAACAGTTAATGCAATATTTTAGGCAATTTGCTTTTATTCGCTATTTTGTTGGGTGATTTAAACATTTACTTGAATTGGTAGTATCCTTTACTTTCCTTTTCTGATTTTATGCTCTATTTTCATTTAAATCCTAAAATTATTTATGCCATCTTTCAATAATAACGTCAGTTTTGATAAACAAAATGCTTTTTTTTTCAGTAAGGGTTATGTAACATTGATATTTAATCCTCACTGAAAAAAGCATTATGATGAATTTATTGTTTAACTTAATTTAAGACTATATAACTCTATATGAAGATTATACAAAGACTATATGACTATATATATGAAAACTATATGAAGACTAAAACTATATGAATGATCACCAATGGTTTTAATGAACCCATTCTTATCATAAAGGTATTTTTCGTTTCGTTCAGTGTTTTTATTAATATTTTAATGTATCTTAATAAAACGAGGAATAGTTTGTATTACTGTAAACAAATCATTCGAAACGTGAGTTTTTTTAATATCAATCTGTCTGTACCATTTTATAAAATAGAGAAAAAGAGGACCTTCAGTTTAAAAGTGCATTAAAACTGACAATTTAACCTTTAAATTAATTTTTAAAAATGTTTTAATGCATACTATTTAAAGCAAGCAAAACCGTGTATAAAACATTTATTAAACCTTAAAATTAATTAAAAGATAATTTAACGTTCATACGTTCAGTTTAGAAGTACACGAAAAAACATCTATGTGCTATTTCTCGCTATAACACATACCCATAAAAAGCCTTAAATGAAAAAAGTTAAAAAATATTAATCTTAATTATTAAAAAAGTACTATCAAGCAATGTAAGTTTATTTAACTAGGCGTTTAAGTTTCATTTGAGCGATTCAGAAAACTGAAAGATTTGTTTTCCTAACTTTAGTTCACAGTTTTAGATGATTCATGAAGTCCAGCCGGTTTTTCTCCCCATAAAATAATTCAATACGTGTTTCAGCTGACTTCAATTTTCCATAGCTCTTCAAAAATCTAATTATTGATTCAAAGTCCAGCATGATATATTTTTACTTCTCTGTCAAAAGATACCTTTTTATAAAAAGTGATGTGTTCGAATCCCTTATTTTTTACAATGATTATTCCGAAAACTAATTTTACTTGAAATTACTCGTATATTTTCTTGCTTGTCTTGTCTGTATTCGACATTACTGAAACTCTCGTCTCTAGAATGGTTTTCGCTAAATAATTGTAGAATATAATCTTTTGCCTGTCCGCTTGTCAAGGTAATATTTTTTTCCTTTTATGATTCCTGAACTTTCATCTGGAGAAATGCTATTAACTCTGGTCTGTCATTAAATGTGCATTTGGAAATTATTTTTCAGTGTTTTGTAAGCCCTCCCCTGTTTAGAGAAGAAGAGTTATTTATTAACAGAGAAATATTTCATTATTAGATTTTAATATAAAAAAACTTTACATCACAGCTTTGTTATACTTATTATTCTAAATAGCCATAAAGTAATAAACTAAATCAGTATTATTTATTCTTCATTGTAATTATGCAATTATTTCCCAAGATACAATTCTCGAAGATCAGTGTCTTTACAAAGCACAGAAGAGGAATAAAATGTCAGAATTCAAGCTTTGCCATTTATGATATCCGTTGGCTTCTCCAGTAATTAGTAATACATATTTTTAAACCCAGGAAAGATTCCAGTGTTAGTACAACTTGGTTAAAATGTATAAAAAATTATGCCCGCATGTAAATTATCTTCGTTTGAAGTTGTAAGCTAATTTTTATTTAATTTAATTTCTCTTCTGCATGAAATTTTTAAGCTTATTAAATATACAATAAAATTTAGAAGCAAAATGCTAACAGCAAAATATTAGTTATTTGTTCGAGTAATATATTTTTGGCTAAAGGAGTATTTTTATATATGCAAAAGACTATTTTTTGTAATATTTAGACAAAGAATTATTCTCTTCAAATGTTCAACGTAAGTATATAAAAAGTGCTGTTTTCTATAACCTGCCTACGCAATTCATTAGAACTAATTTCAGAAACGCGGTAACTAATTTATTGCAATTAATGATCAAATCTGAAATTCTTATCAAAATATAGTTTTATGACAATATGCATAAAGCGTTTTTAACAACTAAATTACAAGTCTATGAAGATATTTAAAAGATTATCAAAAGCATGTACTGTTAATTGCTTATAACATGAAAATTACGTTAATTTAATCTTTAACCTTTAAATTAATTTATTTCTGCCTTAATAAGGAATCGTATGAAAAAACGATTAAAAAATGTTGTACTCGAGTTCAAATGTAGTTAGTTTCCTTGCCTGAATTGCATACACCAACTTTGCTAAGTAGGAAGCCTATTTAAATCACGTAGCCTTCGATATCGATAGCAATAAACTTCTAAAGTATCGAATTTACCACTTGGTACAAATATAGTCCTTTTTTATTCTATACATGTGTGACGCTATTCTGCGAGGAAGAGAAGACCAGTTTTGTTCTTCAATAGAACTCCCTGAAGGGGTAAAATTTCTGCGGTTACTTTTTCTTCAGCGCTAATTGCTAGTGGTCGCTTTGATAGGGCTAAAGAAATGCTTTGCAGTGAAAACTGTAGGTATTTACTTCTTGCATTCGAGTTAAACATATGTTAAGAGTTTGAGGACACCGGGTATACTGCGTAATGGTTTTTCTCATCCCGAGTTGTTCTTGCCGAATCAAGGAAAGAGTTAATGTGATGAGAAAAAAATTCAATCAAGTCTTCTTAGGTTTTGTTGACAATAATAATTGAACTAAAAAGATTATAAGAGTTGGTACTTGACTAACTGTCACTTGATTTAAATACCTTTGCATTCTAGATGTCTATTAACTCACGTAAACATACAATGAGAGTAAAAATAAGATTTTAAAGATATTTCGAAAATTCTGAAGGTAAATTTAACTTAATATTTTTGTCACATATAACATCACTTTGCTTTGCTACTAATCACCTAGCTTACAATGTCACGCACACCTTGCCTTTAGTGAACTTTTTATTTTCCAATGGTAGATTGTGAACAATTACAAATGTAACCCAGTCCATTAATCTATACAAGGCCGGATGTGGTGGGTGGTGGTCTCTTTATTATGGAGACGCCTAACAAGTGGGCCTTATGAAGGGGACGGACAGTTACAACCATGCCTTTTCCGGGATTCGAACCCATCCCCTTCGGCATCGCAGTCAGCTTCCCTGACCACTATACCGACTGGGCGGCGCATTTGGTGAACTTTGGAGCCGGAAATCCTTAAAAATTAACAATGCCTTCGTTGGCATTCGAGTCGTGGATTATTTGCTAGATGGTTGTGTTTATGACTTACACCAAACGAAAGACACGGGAGAATGCTATAATTCCTTACAACCTAAAATTTCTACCATTATACGTTTTTCATTGAACACAATTTCATCTTTTTGGCTTGTATATTTGCATGTGTATGAAATATTTCTGAAGAGGGAGTTAGAGTTCCAAAAACTAAATAATTAATGGACAGACTAACATAAAATAATGGTTAATTGTACTTATATATAAAGCCTTGCGCCTTCATGCTAATTCAGC
Source organism: Stegodyphus dumicola (assembly GCF_044657685.1). Taxonomy (NCBI): domain Eukaryota; kingdom Metazoa; phylum Arthropoda; class Arachnida; order Araneae; family Eresidae; genus Stegodyphus; species Stegodyphus dumicola. The sequence goes on from NC_140781.1 coordinate 164,567,162, forward strand.
AAAATGTACAAACTTCATAGATTTGTCATTAGGGAACAGTAATATTTACAACTGATTGACAAGTAAAAATAATCAAATCCAAAGGCTTAATATAAATTTTGACAGAAGCTAAAAAAAATCAATAATACTATAAGGCATAGATTTTAAGCTTACATTGCATGTGGGCTGACTTCACAATCCGAAAGTAGCTGAGAGGTCAAAATTTTGTTTTTTTTTAATAAAATTATAAATTTTAAGAAAATTAAAATTTAAAACTAAATTTCAAATACCTAACTATCTTTTAACTTAATTTAAATTTTAACCTGCTAAATATTTATTAGAACACACATAAACAATATTAACGAAAAAGAAAAATTTCACTTTCAAGTTAATTATTTTTTATTTCTAAGAAAAATCTTTGCAAGGAATTTCTGTTGGATACACTTTGTAATCCAAACCTACTAACAGCTAAGTATGAAATTTTTGGTCTGATGTTTATTTCAAATAACTCTAATATGTTGAATTAATAATATAAGTTACTTTTAAGATAAGCTAAAATTAAGTAAATTTTGAAAATGCTCAAATGAGACAAAATTTAAGAATGAGTAATGACAAACTATTCTCCTTCTTATTCTTTAATTTTTTTCTTCGGCGCATGCAGAAGAATGTAAATAACGTATATAAGTAATTGCGTTATAATAACGTGTTTGTATGTAAATAATTACGGACTTTGGTATTTCTTCATACATCTTGGCACTTTTTGGCATTTCGATTTTGATAATGTTTCTAGCTTTGTAAAAAAATTACTAGAAGCTATCTTCATCATGGATTTTAGATGTTTATGGATCAATCGGGTCCCCTTTTCAGACTTGTTAATTTTCAACTGCATAAAAACCGTTCTCATAAAAATGTACTTTCAAAGAAACAATTATTCTTATTTCAACTATTCGTAACGGATGATATTTATCTTCTGATAAGTACGAGCAAAAGAATTCAGATCTCAAATCTTTGAACAAGATGTTTTACCATATTTTTAATTAATTAGCTCCGTTTGTAGATTTTCTGGTCTACAAACAAAAAATTTAAAAGATTTCAATGAGTTAGCGCCCGATTTTACATTATTTTCATTACCATTAAGAACTCATGTTCGTTCTTAATGGTAATGAAAATAATGTAAAATCGGGCGCCAACTCATTGAAATCTTTTTAAATCTTTCTCCAAATTCTTCTTGTAACAATTTTATTCTCTTTAATATTCTTGATAGTTTTCAAACGAAAAATCAGGGTGGGACTTATATAAGTATAGGGAATGCGATAATTACTTTTTACCTCAGCTTATGTTTCCCATGCTTGCAGTTTGACTCTGCTGTAAGCTTGCATTAAAAGCTTTAATAAAACATACATGTAAGTGATAGGTTTACCTTTCCTTACATCTTTTTATTGAGAATATTTAAATGCCAGCTTAATTCAACAAGAAATGCTAAATTTGTTATTAGTGTTTCATTATGTAGCTCGTCGATGGTTTTATTTTTTGCGTCATGAAAATTTAATTTCATTTGTTAGATAAAAAAATGTTTTAATAAACTTTTCTACTTAACCCGTTGACCTAGTTATGATAAATTATTTTTCTGTATTCACTTCCAACTTCAAGAAATACATTAATTATTGAAGGTTCAGAGCTTGTCCATGGCAAAATACTGACTATTTTATTTATAGTTTCCATAACATTATCCGTCCCCAAACTTTTGGCACAAAGGCCTCTTAATGAATAATATTTCTTAAGTAATAATGCTACTTCTTAATGAATAATGTTATATCTTCTTAATGAATAATGTCTATATCGTATGATGTAGATAAAAACATAAGTCTAAAATTTTCTCTATATTTCTTAATTTCGCCCTACTTTAATTTATACCAAATATAGGAGCTTCACTATCGCTTACAAATCCAAAGTAATTTACAGTTATGCATAGCAATCTTTATTTCAAAATAATATTTTTGTGCAACAGTTTTCCCTTTCATAGGAATTATTTTTACTAATTTTTCAATTATTCCATATTCTCCAGTTAAACCTCATAATAAAACGACAAGCTGTGTAGTATCTGTTATGTCAATACTCTCAAACTGCTATTGAGAACGCTGCAAAATCTATATTTTTTCCTTTTAACTAACATCGTAAATAACTAATGATTTTTTTAATACTTTTCAAATTCCAGTTGGCTGAAAAAATAATGTTTTAAATAGTAATTGTTGTTTTTCATGGTAAAAAAAATATCAGATGTAATCAAACAACCTTTAAACCATTCACCATCAGTAAACGATTGTGATCTTCTATCAGTGATGTGTTCAAGAGCAAAACTTGCAGGATTGTTGATTCATTGGATTTATTTGCTTTCGTAAAAACATTTGTTTTGCTATAAGCCAGACTTCAAATATTGTAACTTTCTATCCGCAGTTTGCCTTTCAAAATGTCGAGTATTTATTAACACTCATTTCGTAACAATGACGTAAGTGGCAGTCTTTTGAAACTGATATTTTCTTATTACAAATAAACTATACAATTTTATTGCGTACACAAATCAAAACTATATAACCTGGGATTGATTCCAGGAGAAGGGCTGGCTGCATGGGCGTTTTCGTGGTTTTCCCATGTTTAACGTGTATACGAGTCAGTTCTTTCAGAAAGTCCTCCACGAAGGCATCCCTCCCTTTAGGCAGATTGCCTCGCGTGCTTTCTCCTTCCACTCTTTTTACTCTATATAAGACATGGCTTGCAATTTAATCCTTTAGTTAAAATCAAATTATAATTTACAATTTAAATTCCACAATATGAAATTTCGTATGACAGTAGCGTGTATTATGCATAATTTTATATTCTAAACAGTTCTAAATGATGGATATTGATTTCATGTAGATTTAACAACATGCACAAATAAACAGGTTTTATAAGCCGTTCGCGTTAGTTTGTGTCTATCTCTTTAGCTATATCATGTCTCTCTGTATAGCTCCGTTACTGCCTATCCTGCTAACCATATAGTTTCTAGCTCAAAGAGAATATATACCAGAAAAATCAGCTCATTGGGGGAAAAACTAATACACCATTTTTTAAACTGGCAAATTAAACATTGATTCTACCATCGCCGTCTACTTAACCCAGTCTGGCATTTAAGCATAGCGTACAATCTATCTTTTTTCCAGTAGCAGTTACGCATATAACCTCAGTCCTATCTTAACGTTTCTAATATTTTTATATGCATGTTTTAAATTTTCATTTCCTGAGATCTAATGACTAACGTCTTTCTTAACACTTTTGAACGTCTATCAGAAGGCTGTTATGTGCATTACGTATGTACTATTGGCTGTATGACAAAGCTAACTTTGGAATTGACTTGAATATAATGACCGCTGCAATACAGGTTCGTGCTTTTCTGTTCTTCTAATTAACGATATATTGTAATCCACTCTGAAATTAAATTTTGCTACATCTAAAATTACCAGTACTATATTAACAGCAAATACTTTATTCGTGGATCGTGTAAAATGCTTTAGAGGCCCACAAGTTTGACACCACTTGTACTTCTACAAAATGATGTATCAATTTGTCTATTTAGACATTTATTTAAGAAAGTTCTTTGTTACAGATACTGAAATTTTACTTAATAAAGTCAAATACGTCTCAATTTTACAAATTGCCGTATTATCTAGACACATGATTTGGCTTGACCTCTGCTGTTTAATACCAATAACAATGCAGTGGTAATCTCTTGCAAATTTAGCTGCCAAATTCATTCATTGCAATTCATCGATTTTTATCAAATGTACCATAATCAATTGCTGTCATTGTCGACGTTTCGTTTCAACATCAAAGTAATAAGGGAATATAATTTCTGTTGAGGGCACTTAAATCTCATAACTTACTTTTCCTTTAATTATCTTTGAAACGAGTCACAGGATTGAAATATGTAAGAAATCAGAATCGAGACTGAAAGAAACTGTTTGAGTTCTTTTAATAAATAATGCAACATAAAATGGCTTGGATTCTAACTAAACTTATCATTAAAGAACTTAGCGCATAAATGCATTTTGAGTTTCATAAAATTGTAAACTCAAGGGGCATTGCCTTGTTAAGGAAATTGTAGAAATCAATCTAACCCTTCTATTTCACATTTATACATATACCATGATTCAGAAATATGTGGTGTATATAGAAATGTGGGTATAAAGAACCTTTCGTGTGTAATAATTAATTAACGTTTCTTTTCTTTTGATACAGTAAGAAAGTGGTATATATATTGAAAGCTAAATACAAGTACAGTTGTCTTAAATGATACATTTTCGTGCAAAATTTAAGAAATTATTCTGTTTTAAAAGAGTTATAATTTTAAAATTTCACGAAAAAGGCTGTGGAAATTCGTAAATTACTAAACAACGTGCAAAGCCTCAAAGCTCACATTTTTCCGTACAGTTTAGTATCGCACATTGTGAGGTTGATATTAACTTTACTTGTATAATAGGCGAATATATATTATAAATATCTCTTTTAAAATATCTGTGTCCTTCATAATTTTTACCTGCGGAGATCTGCATAAACGTAGTACTTCAGTAACAAGAAAATGCATATTGAAGTACAGAAATCATGACGTCCAAAACTTAAGCTCATGCATACCATGTGAAATATTCGTTGTCGTTTGAGCTCTCTTTACTGGGGAACACGTCTCCTACTTATTATAACTTTGTCATTGGCAGTAACCATATTATATCTCAGCATTACAAAACATAACCTTTAAAAGCAAAACCCCTTCTAAAATGTCTTTTTTCTCACTCTTAATTATTGTCGCTACTTTGTTGCTTCCTCATCATTCCCTCCAAGTATATTTTGCATGACAGCAAAAAGGTCTTAGGTGAAAAGCTGTTACTTTGGTTAATGTAAATTTGTGTTTCAGGGAAGAGTCATAAATGTAAGGGCTTAGTTTATTTATTTACGCCCATAGAGTTGAACGAGTTTTTGTTTGTTTTATGATTTCCCCTTGGCATGTCGATTTCCTTGTATTTGATATTTTATACATTTAAATAAAACAGAAATTATGATGTTTTTATATCTATACCATGCATTCGTATTAAATTTATCTGTAACATGAGAAGTATATTTTCCCAAGAAGACTTGTATATCTTCAGTCAAGAGAACATTAACATCTTAAAGTAATTTTTGAAGTGATCTCTGTAATATAACGAATTCACAAGAAACCATATTCATTAAGCTCAAATCTGTGGCACCTCAAAGAAATGTTTGTGTTACTCAAGACACTTTTTAAAACAGAAAATTAATGGTTTCTAACATGTTTTACAACTTGAAATCTTCAGGTCTCAAAAAATTACTTTTCAGACCACAAATCATATGGCAAAAAACACTAAGTACTTTAAATGGGTCATTATTTAAAGTAACTCTTAAATTGCAGTAAATGAATCGAACTGAACTCAATGCTTTTTACATATAAATTGAAAAGCATTTTCAGAAAAAACAAAACAGATAAAGAAACATGTCTTAAATTCCCCCGAAACACAAATCTTTTCCTGAAGAAGCGAATTCTAGCATAAAAATTTCTCAAAACAGAACACGAGTCATGCATTTTTTCCCTTTCAAATGCATGTAACAAACCTGAAACAACACAAATTACTTTTATTTGAAATTTACAAGGGACTATTAAGTATTAAAAAAAGTGGAAAAGATAACAGCAATTCTCATTTAAAACTACTGGTTCTAGACTAGGCTTTTATTATGATGTTTTCGTGTTCGACAATAAAACCGTTTGTTACCCTGGTATATCAGAGCTTACCTGTACTTCAGTAAAAGAAAAATGACTTCCATAGCATTCACCTAAATGAATCCTCTTTAAACGTTCCATTGTGAAAGAAAGGTAAACTTAGATCTACGCATTCCAATAAATATTTATTTATAAATTTATCATTTTATTTTGTCTGTATGTGACTTCTTTTAAAATCAAAAAGGGCACTTTACAATTTAAATACTCTGAATATAACTCTGAACTTAGAACGTGTTAGATCACACATTTGAATGAAGGCAAAGCACAGCAGGATGTTGTATCCACATTGCTTTCTATTAAATAGCATTTCGCAGGAGCCATATTTAATGCGCTAATTTCGATGTAGTTTTTCCATAAGGTATGTAACAGTTTCCTACATTCTTCTCTTTCAGTTAGAAAAAGAAGCTACTTTATGCACTCTGAGATTAAAAGAACTAAAGATATCGCTAATCTATAAAAATTTATATTCTAAATAATTACCAAACTAATTTAAACTTACATCAATTAAAATTTTTACATGACCTCTGTAACTGACATCTTAGTTAGTGCTGCCTACACTATGGAGTTTAATTGAAATATTTCTTTAGGCATTTCTTCCTGTAGAAAATCAGATTCATTAAATACATGGTGATCTTGATTTCTTTGTTAACTGAATACGGCAAATCATCTTAGAGCTATCTGTCCAAGGAGAAGAATGCCTTCGTGGAATTCCTTCTAAGGGAACTGTCTAATATATACATGCGGTGAAATCAGACTTTTGAAATATTTTTACTAGGATGATGTAAAACACAAGTTTGTTTTACAAACTGCTAAATATATTTGAGAATAAACTTAATTTACGTGTAAGTTTGATTATGGTTACTTGAATTTGGCAAAGGCATATATGCCTAAGGGGAGGGATGCTATCGTGGAAGACTTTTCTAAGCTAATTTGGTTCGTATTCACGATACACCTGGGAAATACCACGAAAACCAACTATGCAACCAACTAATTCACGTGGAATCTAATCCGGCCTGAACACTCCCAGCGTTCAACTCCATTCTGGCACTAGCGCGACCCTTACACGTAAGGATGAAAACTTTTCAGAGCTGACCACCGTAAGTATGTAATCAGTCTTTATGAGCACCTACAATCTTCAATCCTAGTAATTGTCCAAGTTGTTGAGAATAAGATATAGCTAATCCTGAATATAATAAAAAATGTTTGTTAGCGTAAACCGTTAGCAGTCCTGTAAAACCTGTTTAGAGTGTAATTCTCTAGTGCAAAGAATATTGACAGTGGAAAAAACTACTGTAAAAGGATAAACAGACAGAATCTAATCTTGTGGAAACGATTATTAGCTGCTTTATTCTAATACGTGCAACAATAAAAAGGTTATATGCTTTCTTTAGCTCAGCAATTAAATATTCGTCCCAAAAACTGTCAATCCATTGTTTCATAATACAGCCAAAATTAGCTTACCTGCAATAAAGAAATATGAAAATATTGTAATGCACTTAATACTTATGATATAACAATTGCAGCCCAAATATAATGATTGCTTAAATGAGAAATAATATTGTTATAATATTGTTACGTGATGCGTGTGTGTGTGTGTGTGTGATTATGGCGAAGCCTCGAGAGCTATCTGCCTAAGGGAAGGGATAGCCTTCGTGGGGGACTTTCTAAGGGAAACTGGCTCGTATACACGTTACACATGGGGAAAACCACGAAAACGCCTATGCAGCCAGCCCGTTCGCGGGATTCGAACCTCGGACCGAACTACCAGTGTTCAGCGACTTTACCGCTCGACCGCTGGTGGGCTATAATCTGTGATAATTTTAAACACCGTAAATATGGAGCGTGTGTTCTTCTATAAGCATGTAAATTTTATATACAGTACAATCAAAGCCTGAAATATTTTATATACTGTACGATCACAGCCTGACAAGCTGATTCATATACGCTGTTGCCTATCTGATTCAAAAATTAAGAAGGAATTTTTAAATCATTTCTTTTCTGCATTAAATTTTTAGTAGGCTAATAGGAACAATCAATTCAGAAAACCCCGAGTCTGGGAAAGAAAAATTAATTTGATTACAACTTTGCCACAAACTATATTTGTCTATGTACCCATGAATATCAAAAACAACTTAGCTTATTTTTATTAACTTTTCTCAGTTAAACCCGATACTGGAAGAAAAACTACTTATAAAGTTATTTAGTTATCATTAATAGTTCTTTTCTAGAACAGTTTTTGATAAATGAAGTGGGCTCTTTATTAGTCTAATAGTGAGAATACATTTTTAAAATTTTACAAGTAATTAATTGTACCCATAGCACACATAGTTGAAAAATGAATCATCTCTTTTTTAATGAAACTTTCATTGTTTGTTTAATATGCTGTTGCACGCATACCGATTTTACAATGTCGGAAGTAGCTATCAGTAACAATACTGTAACTTTTCAAAAAGTATATGTTTGATGATTATTAATAACTTCATTTCAACTTATACCACTATTTATTTTCATCAAAATGTGGACGACTATCATTTTATTGTTACACCGTTCTTTGCAATACGCAGTTAGATATTTTAAAATATGTCTTAATTTCGTTACCTTGCTTTTGAACTCAGCTACTGAAAATGCAAATAAAGGAATGAAAAATGTGTGTTTTTCCACACACGTATTCAGTTCTTCTTAACACAGTGCAGATAAATTTCGTATACTGCCATAAATTTAAATTCTTTTGACTGTGTAGACTATACGTTCTCACCCTACTTATACAAGCATATGCTAAACAACTTGTTTCAGAAAATACGTCATTACATTCCAAAAACTTAAAAATATGTCTTACACTGGAAACTGATTTTCAAAGCACTTCGTCATTCAGAGTTGAATGCTATGAAAGATATAGTTAGGCTGAATGATTATTTAAGGTTATGAGTATTCAGTTTGTGTTTCTTCTAATTTTGCATAAATGTATTGTTTTCTACTGTGATTAAATAAATAGATTCTATCCCAAGAATTAAGCCAACTCTAAGATAATTAACGCTACACAATTTTAAAATCTTACCTAATTGTTTAATTTGTTTTTGTGTAATTTTTTTTTACATTCATTCATTTACTCTTTCTCAGATTTTTTTCCCCCTTGAACTAACTTTTTTACTAAACAGGTGTGGTGTGGTGTATTTAATTATGGCAAAGCACACGAGGGCTATCTGCCTAAGGGGAGGGATGCCTTTCGTGGAGGACTTTCTAAGGGAAACTGGCTCGTATACACGTTACACATGGGGAAAACCACGAAAACGCCCATGCAGCCAGCCCGTTCGCGGGATTCGAACCTCGGACCGAACTACCAGTGTTCAGCGACTTTACCGCTCGGCCGCTGGTGGGCCCTTTTTACTAAACAGATACTTGTGCGTTACTTTTCCGAGAATCCGTAAATATTAGTGAGTTCTGAGCTAAGTTGCCTTACCTGCATGCAAGTTTCTGGGCCCAACAGCGGTCGAAAGGTAAAAGTTCCTGAACACTGGTAATTAGGTATGGGGTTCGAATCTTTGCGAACGGGCGCGCTGAAAGGGCGTTTTCCCTATTTGTAACTCGTACACTACCCAGTTTTCATTAGAAATTACCCCACGAACGCAGCCCACCAGCGGCCGAGCGGTAAAGTCGCTAAACACTGGTAGTTCGGTCCGAGGTTCGAATCCCGCGAACGGGCTGGCTGCATGGGCGTTTTCGTGGTTTTCCCCATGTGTAACGTGTATACGAGCCAGTTTCCCTTAGAAAGTCCTCCACGAAAGGCATCCCTCCCCTTAGGCAGATAGCCCTAGTGTGCTTTGCCTTAATTAAATACACCACACCACACCCCCACGAACGCATTTCTCCTCTTATTCTGATAGTTATCGTTTGCTTTACTGTAATGAATTAAAGCAAAGCAAAGCAAAGCAAACCAATCAAATTTCTGTAGAACATTTTTCAACCACGAAAGAAAAAAAAAAAAAAAACTGGTTTCGCGACAGATGCTACTAACAGCCTGTTGTGTATGTAATAACTTTCAACGTGTTTTTCCTGTTTTATGTAGCCACATGCATGTAATCTGAAATAATGTCGAGTTTTCTAAGATACTTCGTTGTTTATTTTGCCTTTATTGCTTATTTTTAATGTTTAACTTCACGGCCTAATACATTGTTGGAGATAAAAAATAATATCAACTTTCGCATCGTTTCGATGCATATTGTTAATTCCACTGAATTTTAGCTGAAGAATACCTTTACGAAACGTCGTCAAATTAATCTAAATATTGAAGAATTAATGCCAACTTGATGAATCACATTTTTGGGTTCCTTCATAAATTCTTATTAAACTTTGAACGTAGAATCTTTGAAAGAAGCCCAAAGTCCCGCATATAAACATCTCCAAAACATGTATTAGTTCCGCATTTACTGCAGGAATATATCAGTAGTATACGTGACGTGTAGAGTAATATTATGTACTCAAAAAATCTAAAAGTTCCTTATATCTATTACATCTTATGCTGGAACCAAACAAATTAAATGAAATACGATACTTATCAGAAATAGTATTCTTTCATAATGTTTTTAAAAGTGTTTCATTTTATGAGTAATTTAACAGAAATATTAATTTAAACATTTCGTCCTATTTTGAATTTGCATTATTTGAAAACATTACAGTGATCCTAAATTTGTGAAGAACTTTTTCTATACCAAGTTAAAACTTAACCTAGCTCAGAAGCTGCTAACTTTGTTTCTCAATGAACCTAGCTGTTGCGCTGAGAGTGAAAGCTTCAGAAATGAAAACTATGTACATGCAATTACAATTCCCGTTGGCATATTATTAATGTATCTGTTTCGAAGGCATGCATAATCATGATTGCAGTCATTTTCTCAAGTTGTTATAGGTTACGTTGACGTGTGATTATTCCTTTGAGTAAATCACAGTCATTAAGCGTTCTGAGAGAATACTGAAGATAGAATCTTTTGATGAAGGGTTCGCTTTCTTCAATTAATAACTTCCTTTAAGTGAACTCTTTCAAAGGAGTTTGACTGATTTTCTTTGATAATTCAACAAAAGTAGCATATTATGCAGGATTTCTAAGCAGTAAGAATTCCTTTACGTCTTGAGTAAATTATTTCAGTATGAAGAATTTCAAGTTGACAGTCCTCTATAATTTGAACTGTAATTGATAAAGGTTACATACTCGGTTAATTTATGAGCGCCATATTTCGAAATCCCTTGCAAAATTGTTATGAATCATTTTTCCCAGAGTAGCCTAATTTTCTATTATTTTATGCCTTTACTAATCAGCTTTAAATGGCATATAAATGATTATTACCTATTTCGAAGAGGTGTAATTTCCTGGAATATGCATTATAGAACATTCATTTGTGTAAATTAACGAAGATTCTTTTGAATTCATTTTCAGTATCTGCAAACTCTAAAAGTAATATTCGAGTTTAAGGCGGCCAAGCATTAACTTTAAATAAAACAAATATATCAAGGATTTTATAATTTCGGAAAGCCTAATAAATATATTAAGGAACGCCGTCTACTCAAATAATGAAATTAAAAGATTCTGAAGAACTGAACTAATGTTTTGCGAACCATCTCATTTCGCCTTCATAAAAGCAAACGATAATGCTAATGTTTTTAATATTTAATATGTTTCGTCCGAAATAAAATTTAAAAATCCCAAATATGTTTGAAGCATAGTATAACATCATAAATACATGGTACGAAGAAAGTAGTTAAAAGTCAAATTGTTCTCTTATAAATTGTTCTCTTTGTTTCAAGCATATTAGTCACCAGTACATTGCATGTAAGTTTGAATTCAAATCGCTTAGTCAGACGTCGCTTTTTTTACAGTTAGCTGAATTTGCGTAGTTATATGTACATATAATAAATAATAAATAGCTGTGTGATTTATTCTGTATTCGCAAGGTAAGTATACTCTTTAGTACGATAATTAAACTCCTTTCTCTCATCCTGTTAAACTCATTTGTCAAATTCTTCGATTACAAGAATATACGAGTTTTAGAACCAAAAATATAGATTCAAAACATTGAGGTACTTACATGTTAACGCAACCACCCTGGAAAAAATTGGCGATTTCTTACAGATGCAAAAGAATGATGACATAAGTCACCATTGAATTCAGGTGCAATAACGTACTATTCACATAAATATTATTACACACATATTTTAATTATACGCTTAATCCAAAAGATCGTACAATAAAGGTACTTACAATTGTTTTTTAATTTCTTTTATTCTGGTGGAAATTAAGCGATAATAGCTTTAATATTAGATCCGACAGCATTTTGCAGCAAAACATTGTATTCCTGCAGAAATTTTACCGCGATTTCTTCTACAACCGCCACAAGAGCATATTTTGATTTAAGTCAAAAATATCATAATTTGCATATAAAAATCATTCTAATTTAGGCCATTGCATCAGAACATATACGAAAATAGCTATATAGCTTAACTGAAGACTCATTATGAGTATGGTTGCCAGAGTTTGGAACGCCTTGAAAATCTGGGGACTTCTACTAAGATGGTTACGCTAATACTTAAAAGTAGCAAAATTCAGAATACAAATTTGTTGCAACGATTTACACTGAATTTGATAAGTTTCAAGCAAAAGACATAAAATACGTAACGTTTTGTACAGTCCTGGCATTTGATAAAATTAAAATGCGTTCATTTGGGTAATTCAAGAATATTATTAAGCAAATATAATGATAAAAATATGAGAATACATCTTTGAAAAAATATGGGTACTTAAGTATTATCGCTTTGACCATGAAACTTGGCTGCTGTCGAACCATGATAGTTGGCGAAGATCCCGACAATGTTGAACCAGTAGTTTCTTTGGTTTAGTTTATTATGGCAAAGCACCCACTAGGGATAACTGCTTAAGGGGACGGATGCCTTCGTGGAGGATTTTCTAAGGGAAAAAGCTCGTATACACGTTACACATGGGGAAAACCAGGAAGACTCCCTTGCAGCCAGCCCGTTCGCCTGAAATCGAGCCCAAGTCATAATTACCACTGTTCAACGATTTTACAGCTCGGCCACAGGTGGGCCTATATCGTTTCCGGAAAAATTTCAAGGAACTGCCGCATCTTTATGTAATAAATAATTAGTATTCCATTTACTTCGTTTTCGCTCTTCGTTAACATATTGTCGATTTCTGCTATTTTGTTAGGCCATACGATTTTACCGGAAGCTCTGTTTAGAAAACTGAGGGTACAAACTTCCCGCAAGTAATTGTTATAATCTGTTACACTTTTGTCAGCCATATTCAGCTGGCCATATCGTATTCATTATTACATATTTTTTGAGAGGGAATCCTTTAACTTTGACAATGATCCACGGCTTGCTGCTCTATAGCAGGCAGGTCTCAAGTTAAGACTTTTTTTAAATGCATGAAAAAATACAGCAGTAACAATTATTTTATATCCTTATGGGGGAAAAACTATCTTATTAAGAATCCATTAAGGTTACATCAAGTGAAAGCACATATGTTATGAGTGTGTTATTAAGTCAAGCTTACCCATAACTGGCTCTAAATCGCGCTATTCGCCAACAGTTCCTTTGGCGACCGGATAATACGTTTTAGTACTAAAATATGTTTAACTATCCTTGTTTTCTAAAATTTGCAGTCTGAACTAAAAGTCTTTATCACCATTGTGAAAAACTACTGTTTAATTTAGAATTCAAACTACAAAAACAGCGTTATATGTGCAAATATCCACAGGACTAGTTTCGATGGTTTTACCGAACCATAGAAACCATCAGCTGCCAAAGCGCAAAAAACGCTGATTTTGGATGTTTGAATTATAAATACTTGTTCGGTGCGTTATTTTATCTTAAATACTATTTATCAGTCGACACAGTCTGTTTATTTTACCCTATTCTATGATTTTGGAAGATAAGATGGGACTCTTAAGAGAAACCAGCACCGATGTGAGAAAATTTAAGTTTATGTAAGAATGGTAAACTTTATCATGAATCGCTAAAATTCTAAGATAAAGTCACATGTGTGCAGAAAACAATTGAATAGTGTAAAATAGAGGGATTGGTCAGAAAAAAGTGGAAGAGCAAGATGATAGAGATTCTGAGCATAGTTGCAAAACGAAAACTACTGAAATAAATTGGATCTCATAGTAAGTGCTACCAAACTTGAAGTAGAAACTTCTGCAGCTACTGGTAGACGTGCTCAAACCAAACGCTAGCAAAAAAGGTAGCCATAATAGTAGAGTAGAAAGAAAAAAAAATTTCATAAGTTCACAAAATCAAACAAAAGCATTTAAAATTTTGCTAAATGCAATTAATTTAAAATACCAAAATTTTAGAAAAACATCATTTTCAGTCATGAAAACAAACTTAGTGCTTTTGAAATCCAAATCCTGCTATTAGTTCTGAAAACTTATGTCCAACGGTAAAATTTCACTTAGAAAGTTCTCCACGAATGCAACCCACCCTTAGGCAGATAGATTTTACTTAATCAAATGAGATAATATTTGCCATAATCAAATAAAACCTGAAGTCAATAGGTAAAATATGCGGAAGTAGATCTGAAATGTTTTGGGATTGTATAGCCTCAAAAGAAGTTGAAAAGCTTGTTTTAATTGATATTATTATGAATAACATAAAGTTAAAGAAAAGCACTTTTAAGTTAGGCTTGTGCGAAAATTTCATATTTTAGCAAGACAATCACACTGAGTATAGAGCCCATAATGATAAAACGTAGTTTCTTTATCATAATTAAGCCGCAGCTACATACTCCTTTCCAGTCCTCAGATATCATAATGTTTGAAATTCTGCGGTCCATGTCTGAAACGTCTGTGTATGAACGCAAAATATCAAGTATATACAATTCCAAACATGGTCTGCAAGAAGAATATCTTCAGATACATCTAAAATTAGTTCACTCTGTTCCAGGATGTTCGGAAAAAATAATAAAAGCTAACGTATATGCAACAAAAAATTGATGCTCATATATATTTATTAAAAACAACATCAATATTTTAGTGTATTGTCAAATTTTTGAAGAAAAAATTTCCTCAAATTTTGCTACTCTACATATAGTTTCATTTTCAAGGATTTTGCCATCATTTTTCTGTATTCTTGTCAGAAATGAAATTCATTAAGTGCATGAAATAAAAATATGTTTTTACTTATCGGTAATTATTTATTAGGTTTAAAAATTATTAATTATCAAAAACGTGTTGGGTGTATTTTCAACATTTGGAGTCATTGTAGCGAAAAAGATGATCTTATCGATATATCTGAGTTAAGGTACTTTGATATTAACGCAAACGCTTTAGAAGAGATCTAGCAACTATCCGCATAATTATTTTTTACTTCTCTACAAGCAACTTTGTCATTTTCCATATGCCTTCCTGTTTGCTGTATTCCAAGTTCGAGCTGCTTTTAGGTTTAATACATATTTTTACGGCAAAGCATACAAGGGCTATCTGCTTAGAGAAGTAGATGCCTTTGTGGAGGACTTTCTAAAAGAAATTGACTCGTATGCAATTAATGCAGGGGAAAAAACACGAAAGGCCCATGAAGTCAGCACTTTCACCACGATTCCAGCCTCGGACCGAACTGCGAGTATTCAGCGACTTTACCGCTCGGTCGCTTTGGTAGGCCCAATTTCCTTTATAAATGACTCTTAATATTTTTGTACTCAGTTTTAAAATTTCCATTTGTGGGATTTGTTTTCAATGAAAGAAACTGGGGTAAAATTTATACAGGAATACAGTGTTTTTCGGTGAAATCTCTGAAGGGTGCTATAAATATATTCTACGAGAAAAAGAAGAAAAAATCCGCTTATGAGAAGGCGTATTATTTGATTTTGGGATATATACCTAAATGAAACGTAAATATGTTTTCTCAGTTACCAGTCACTCTGTCTTCTGTAAAATCTAGAAACTGGGCCCAGAAAACTGGGCTAATAAGTAATTACCCAAGATAAGTACGGTATTGTAAACAAATTATAATGAAAGATAAGTATTTTGATGAAATGCACGAGGCCTATTTGCCTAAGAGGAGGAGAATCCTTCAACACTTTCTAAGAGTTACAGGCTTGTATTTACCAACAGTACGAAAACGCTCATACAGCCAACCTATTTCCCAGTATTTGAACCTATGATGAATTGAGAGCGCTCAGCGGTCTTATCGATTCTGCTACTATTAGAACCTCTAAGGATGAAGGCAAATTCTCAAAATCATTGCAATGATTTATGAAAGTAACAGATAAGTTAATGCAGAGTCTGCAAATATAGTTAAGTTTATGGTATGGAAACATTTAGTCAGTACCTTCTTCTAGGGCAACCCATTTATCCCCGGATATTACGGAATACTTGAGATGAAGCCCTCACTGTTCACGTGCAGGTCACTAGATTTTTTAGCAGCAAGCAGAGATACACGTTTCAGTGCACTGTTTTGAGCCATCAGCATACATAGACTGCTATGGGAATTCCGCTTGCTTACAGGAAGGGTAAAAAATTCCGTTTTTGTAATTTATATGCACAAATGTCGTGCCCAGTTCTGTATTGTTATGCTTCAGGCAGCGAGATTGTATTAAAACTGTTTGAACTAGTAGATTGGGTGCAGTAAGCTCACCCAGGAAGCTTAAAGATTTCATCAGGGATTTTCAGTATTCTTAACATGTGCCAACTTTGAACTCTCAGGTTTTCTGGAAAAATTATATAGGAATCTACTTATCTAAAAATGCATTAGTAGTACAAAAATTAGTGGTACTTACGTATTATCTCAACCATAGAAGAAGCCAAATTTTCAGAAAGTGCAAAACTCTGGCAGCCATGCGCATAACCATTCTTCCGGCAACCATGCTGATAACAATCGTTTCAGTCAAGCAACGCCGCCATTTTAGTGTGTATTCGGTTTGGTTCTTTTCGAATTTCCAAAGGGTTTTAAACATAAATCGTGATATTTTTTGCCTTAAATTTAGTTTTACAATATGAGCTTGTGGAATTCGCCAACAATGAAAGCAACTACGGTAAAGTTTCGGCAGTAATACAGAATTTTGCTGAACATTTTCTAAAGGGAACAACGAAAATCTGAGTTTTCTAGATATCCGCCTGTTGCTGAAGATTCCATGAAGCCGAGTCTCTGCAGTTATTTGATGTCTTTTTAAATAAAAACAGATCGCTGTGTACTTCTGGAGAAGAATAACGCAGAAAGAAAAAAGTACAGAAAGATTCGAATAAGAAGGTAAGTGTTTTATTTTTTTCATATATGACATAATCCTTATTTAATAATTCAAATTTATATTTTAAATTGCTGAAGTATTTTTTCTTTTCCTATGTTGATATTGTTTACAAAACTTACTATAAATATCGGTAATTTCGAAATCTTTCTAAAAATAAGGCGAAGAAAACCACCAGCTTGTACATGCTGAGTAACCTTCACATTTTCATCCGTAAATTGCGCCAACATGGTTACGATAGTAGGTAAGTACCGATTTGTGAATATAGAGCTACTTGTCAACTTAAAAATTTTTCAGAATTCAAATTTGGGCAATTTAGATTATTGCAAATTTGATGCATTATGATAGCATAAATACAAAACAATGAATAAAGATAATAAGCGAAAAATGTATATTTTGGTTGTGTATTATTAAAACAAAGCAACATGCAATATATCTGCAATTTTACTCGTTTAAAAGCATAAATTGTTAAAAATATGGCGGCTGAGTCAATGCGAGTGAGAAATTTGAAATAAAGAATTCTATCCACATTCAGCGGTAACTGTTTTGGAAAATTCAGAAAATTTCAAATTTCTTCAAAAATGTCTCCATTTGGGGACCAAAATTTCCATATCTAACAATTTTCTTTTGGATTTTTTTTACTGAATATTAGCAGCTAATCCTCTTAATATTACAAATTTCTTAATGTGCTGAATGGTACATATTTTGTGAGAAAAATTGAAAGTTTGAAGGGTGGGAAACCTTTTTGTCAGGAGCCTGGGACTCCGTCACTAATAAATATCTGTATGTCATTCTGAAAGTTTCCATTCTGTCTAGGAATTCTAGGACAGACATAACATTCGTCAGTTATAATCTTCAAACTGCGCATTTCTTTTAGTTTTATAATCATTCTTTCTCTTATTTCAGTATGTGAAGTGATTTGAATGTTAGAGTCCAATTCATTGTCTACAATGTGGAGTGAAACTCATTTAACGTCTGAAAAGATTATATTAACTTTTTAAAAATTTGGGCAAAATTCTGAGGAACTACTCTGATATGCGCCCTCAAGTCGCCAAATTTCTCGCCAAACATTTTTGGCGAGAAACTCCACGCTGCCATATTACTATCTAATTTTTTTTTTTTTTTTCATTTAGAACTTTAAACCTAAAATGCCTTCAAAAACGAGGTTTTCGCACATGCAAAAACTACGTATTATACACACAATTTAAGATAAAAATCCGAAAGAAAAACAAAAAATTTAGATAGCAAAAACGTAAAGTTTCTAACCAAAAATATTTGACAAGAATCCATGTACACAGCGATATGTTTTAACTTAAAAAAAAACATCTACGAATGGCAGAATCTAGACAACGAACAAATCTACGAACTACGCACACCTCGCTTAAATAAATTAGCATAACAACAATAAATTTCAAAGAATACCATGTACACAGCATCCTGTTTAAATTTTAAAAAAAATCTACGAATTGCACAATTTAGGCAACGAACGAATGTAGGAACTACGCACACATCGCTTTAATAAATTAACATAACTATAAATTTCAAAGAATACCATGTACACAGCGTGCTGTTTCAACTTTTAAAAACATCTACGAATTGCACAATCTAGACATTAAGCACTAATCAACAAAATAAACTAAAAAAAAACTTCAAGCAATTAAAAAGATAACAATAACGACAGAAATTCATACTAAAAAACAATGAACATAACATTCTACAAAATAAGAACAAGAATAAAATAAAATGCACTTACCATGAATTAATGCTTTTTCGAACAGCAGAAATACCAATTTTATACCGCCTTTAACATGCCGCCACGTAATCACTATCGTAGTTATATGACAGCCAGACACACTATTCAGAAATTCATACTATGGTTCACAAATAGGTTAGAGTAGACTTTATGGTACCCCTTGTATTATGGCGAAGTTGTTGTTTGATTTATCGCCAAGTTGTTGTTTCATTTATGGTAGCCTGAGTAGTTAAATGTTATGGAAACCCTATTGTGACGTAATCGGGTGCATGATTCTGGGAAATTTTGAATCATGGGATGTTTTGTAAGCGTTTTTGTGGTGCGCGTTGGTTTGATTCTTTAGACGGTAGAATGGCCGAATGTAGTAAGATTGATTTGGAGCGAAAGGGGAAAAGAGTTTTAATTGACTGGTGTGTAAATGAAGATTTACTTAGTAGCCATTGTAAGTGTCCTGTATGTAGGAATGATATGCGTCTAGTCGAACGTAAAAACCGTTTAGATGGATGTGAATGGGTTTGTAGGAAGAAAGGTTCAGATGGTCACTATGTGAAGCGTTCGATCAGAAAGAGTACCTGGTTTGAAAAAAGTCATTTGAGTATGATTGATATTTTGATTTTTACGTGGCTCTGGGTGCACGAAGCGAACTCGAAAATCATGGTAAGTGAATATTCGCTTTTGGTAGTGCTTAAATGTATAACATGTTTTTCCTTTTTTATGTTATTTTATTGTTTGGTTTAAAATGTATTTTATTGAGATTATGTACTTTTTGTTTGTCTATATTGTAGAATTTGGTGCTCCTTTGACTTTTTAAGTGAAAATATATCGATGTGTACATGGACAAAGGAAAGGGAGTGCGCAATGCAAGTTTGTGCAATTCTGGGATTTTTTTAAGTGAAAATAGGTCGATGTGTAGATGGATAAAGTCAAAGGAGTGCGCAATGCCATTTTTGTGCAACTCAGGGATTTTTTTAAGTGAAAATAAGTCGATGTGTACATGGATACCGAGTTTGTGCAATTGTTTGTCTTGTTATTTTCGATTTGTGTAGCGGAGATCTTTGGTGCAAAAATCGCCGATTCGCAAGCCAAAATAACGAGTCAAAGAATTGCACAAAATCGGTATCCATGTACCGCCCAAAATCGCCAAGTTTCGCCAAGGGGTACCCTAAAATATACTTTTACCCACAAATAATCACATAATATTTCTATCATGCACAGCCACTAAAAATAATTTCCCAGACCCTCTTTTCACACCTCCAAATACCCACTGCCACTCAACAGGATAGCCATAATGATATTTCCTTTTGCCGAACTTCAATTCAAGAACTTCCACCATTTTATCTTTCTTCCTTATCTTCTGAGACAGACGCGAACCAACAAACCAATCACGCGAACCAAAGAGCTCCAGCGAAAGATTTTTCAACGTCAACAGGGTTGCCATACAACACGCAATCGCGCCAAAAACCAGCGCAGAACAGATATCGCCACATTTGGTGAAAATAGGGCGTATATCAGAGTTGTACCAATTCTGAATATCAACTTTTATCATTTATGAGGTATATAACCTCATACGTTACGATTTCTAAGTTTGAATATTCACCACATTCTGCTGAAGTGTATTGTTTATGTATACCAGCATAAGTTTTTTCATTTTAATTTGATATTTTTACACTTTAAAAGCAATGGTGTTCACTTAATTTTACATCCCAATGTAATTGTTCTCAGAAAAACGAAATATTTTTCTTTAAAATATGCATTCTCTATGTCAAAATGTTATGCTCATACATGTTGACTGCACCAGAAAAATCCTCAATTTTTAATTTTAGTTAAGTATTAATATAATGTAACGCCAAAACTTTTAAAACCGAAGTTTTCCTAAAATAGAACCAAAAGTTTAACTTCGGAAGTAAATTAATATATGTCTTGGGGCTATATGTCTGGATAATGCTAAAAGCAAAAGTAATGGAACAGATTTACTTCTAACAATTCTTTTCTTCCACAGCTTCGCTCTACCTAGCTCAGTAATCCTCTGCCGCCTTAATCATTAGCTCAGAGCTCAGCAACCGAGATAAGTCATACTCAGAAGTTGAGAAATCAATTACATTATGATATATGTGCTTGAAAGAAGTAAAGGGTTTTTAAGGCTAATGCACTAAGTTGAAGAAGGAACTTTTTACCTAAATCTTGTATTCTTATAAAAAGTTGACAACTAAGTAAAAAAAGTACCTTTTTTATTTGAGATTTGCAGTATCACCCCTATTTTACGTGGCACTTATTTTAATATGGTAAACGTTTCATTAAATTTACAACAATAGATTTAATTTCATGAACAAGAGGAGGTAAGATAATAAGCTGTTATATCTGTCTTGTAGTTGTCAGTCATCAAAGCATAGATATTTTATGTTGACTGTAATTGGGAATTTTATTTACTATAAAATCCCAACTTTTACGTAGAAACTATCTATTTTGTTTGCACCGCTAAATTTTCTGAAAACGATTTATTTTAAAAGGCCCTTCCTGTGTGGAATAACCTTCTTTGAACCTGTAAATATACATCATGTCTACGTAAACTTTTAAATCATGTTCCCATGGCACCTCGCAGATACCAGTCGTAAATCTACCTGGGCAATAAAAATGATTTAAAGTTGCCCGTGATATAATCGTTGGTTTTTGAACCTCGAAACGAGTCTGCACTTCTCTTTGTAATAGGAGAAAGATTTATTGCAAGATATCTTATTATTTTGTTTTGGTTTCTCAATCAGTATACTCTCTATGTTATTGGTTTTACTCATATCAGAGAAAATGTGTTGTTTTAAATATAATTCAAAACTACTCTGCTGAGTGAACATTTAGGCTCTTTCGCCAAAGAATTATAAAATTTTGTGCTTATGAAAATCGATTAATTTTTTTTTAAATACAACTTAAACCTCATTAACTGAAAAATTATATAAGAAATAAACGTTCTAATTTTTTTTTTTCAATTTACAATAGTGATAAATTTCAATTTACAATAGCTCTTTATAGTGATAAAAAATGCCTTTATAATTGTGTCTATTTCGAACATAAATTGAGATTTAAGCAATATACAAAAATGTCGACTTATTAGGAAAACATTGCAATATAATTAGTTTTCTGCATCCCATACATGGTCCTAGAGTAGTGCTTCATGTACATATTTTCAATTCTATTGCATTTAAATGATATTATTTTCAGGTAGTTTTGAGGTAGTTTGAATTGTGTTTAGCTGTGTATGATGTACCTCGTATTCAATAATAAATGTCTTTTAGTAGTATGCTTTACTAGGCTCGCTGGTTTAGATTTCCTCTGCGTCGCGAAACAGAAGTACATAATTAGCGTCAAATTATGTAACTGTATACCCGATTGGAATATCTATCTGAATTCTGTTGTGTCATTGAAACTTAACCTGTTAATATAGATTAATTGCAATAATAATAAAGTGTATGAAAGTAAATTTAGAACTAGAAGTTCGTATAATAATAAATACTTTGCCAAATCATTTTAAGTTTGATCTTAAATTGTAATGAATTACTTAAAATTTACCCGAATTTTTGCAGAAAAATTCCGAAATTTTCTCTTCAAGAAGAAAAGACTTAAGCTAATGCAGAAAGATAAGTGTGCCAAAGTATACAGCTCATTCAACCAATACAATATTTACAGAAGGTCACAAATATATTCGGACACCTTGGAAAAGTAGCAACTAAGTGCAGTAAACATAAAAAAATCAAGTCAAAGAAAATTGTAAAAAATTATGATTACCTGCAAATTTCTATTTGTCTTTTAATATTAAAAAATATTAATTCAAAAATAATGCAAATAAACGGTAACAAGAAGTTACTTAGCTACAAAAGTGTATTCGACCACTCTAAAAAATGCAGATTTCTGAATTTAATACTGATATGCTAGGTAGGTAGGTAGGTTACGGAGGACTGGAACGCCTGGTGTCTAATAGAGGTAAACAGGCATGTGTTCCAAACCCTCCTCTAACTACGGCAAAAGCTTTCTGGTATGCTATCATCTGATATGCTATCAGATGCTACTGATATGCTATCATCACCACCACATAGATTTCAAGTGTAGTAATTGTTAAGCTAAAGTACTTATTCTTCAGCCCTTAATGATAGATAATGACTTGGCCTCCAGTCTCTAGGCCATCCAGGGTCAACGATGCAAAGTCCAAATAGTGAAAGAGATTCAGAGACTACTGCTTTCCTTGCCGGAGAAGAAGAGACCGAAACTGAAATGGGTTCGTGCACATACTGGAGGTTTTACTAATGAAAGAGCCAATGAAATAGCAAAACAATTAGCCATGAACCAAGCATTAGAACCCTCTTCATGCAAGCTCCCAGCTCGCATATGAAGGCAGCAAGAAATTGTCAACTCATGGTATTGTGGCAGACTAACTGGAATGAAGACTCCACAAGAAGAGTGTACAAATAAATCCCTAGAGTCAGCAGGGCACTCAAGAGCGGCACAGGGTAGTTAACGCAATTCCTCACTGGTCATGGACATTTTTTGACTTACTTAAAGTGCTTCGGACTTTGTGACAGTGATCAATGCATCTGGGAAGCAGTTGGGGCTTTAGATCATTACATCTTCGATTGTCCGGAGACAGCCAGATTTCACCTTCGGAAGCTAGCTAATGAAAACTGCTGCGCTTGAGCCTTTAAACACTTTTAGTAATATATATGCCATTAAGCGTATTAAAGAATGCACGAACATTTCAGTTCTGATTTCCAACAATTCGAAGCCATTATATAATTCCCGCCGTAGAGCCGTGATTGCATGTCATGTCGCCTTCCACATTTTCGGCACTTACATAGAACTATATTCATGTATCTTCTCCTCTCGTGCATGTTTTCCTGTGTCTGCAATTTCGTCCACCAGCTCTCCTTCATTTTCTATTTTTTTTAATTCCATCACTTGCTTTCCCTAGCAAAGACATACTTTGGAGAACTTCATCTAAATTACTAAGAAATGATTTTAGTTATCGGCTGGACTTAAACAGGCCGGCAAGCACCTTTCCTAAGTGGACCGGCTGTTCCGCCGGCGAAGGGGAAAAAAGTACCTTGAGCTTACTTTAGGTGATATAGTATTCGTTATCAACATAAATAATTGGAATCTTTCGTTCAGTATTGCAAAGTGTGATGGAAAGATATCATCGAGGCGCTTTGGATGTCGCAAAGCACATGATACATAAGTGGCTAACTTCTTGGAGAGCTATCTGAAAGAAACTGGCTTATATTCACGTTACACTAAAAAATATTCCAGCAGCTAGGCTGTTCGTCTGAGTTCAAACTTATAGTATTCAGCGGTGTTATGCACTAAACTACTGGTGAGGCTGATAACAACTAGGAAACTTCAAGAAAAAAACCCAGAAATAAGAGACTAAAATTTTGCAATCGACACGAAAGGACGCAGAGTATTAGGCATGCCAAAATAAATTGAGCTCCACCAATCAGGAAAATTCTTTAAGGTTTTGTAATTTCCAATGAGAATTTAAATTCTGAAATAGTATGTGAAACACCACAAAATAACGAACACAGAGGACTGACTACGAAATGGAAGCCATGGATTAGTGAAAGTGATTTAAGAAAGAGAATGAGGGGACTTCCTAAAACTTGAGGATATATGTAATAAATTAGGATAGATACACTGAGATTTATTGACGTTGTTGTGGATATATATATATATATATATACAAACTTAAGGTAAAAGGTAAAAAAGATAATTTACTAAGTACAATTTGCAACAGTCCCTTAAATCTTCATTTTAATTTGATTGTATCCTTTCTGTTCTAAAATTAGTAGCTGCTTATATGAAATTGCTTTAAACTTCATCATTTCAAAAGTAATCTTCTCCACATGATTCTTATATAACATTAATACTGCAGAAACTTACGTCATACATCAGTCAATAATAATTTTAAATTTTGCAAACTCAAACAACCCAGAAAATTGAACTGACTCGCTCTTAACTAAATCTTTATTTGAAAAGTACGCATTTTGTATTCTGCTTCTGTCACCTCCAAGCTTACTATAAGCTGCTGCCCTTTCTTTCTTCAGATATTAAAAAAGAAAAAATTCATTAAAGAACCAGTTTGCTTCAACGCCGTTTTATCTGCATCTTCACCAAAAATTCTAAAATAAAAGCAATGTTTTATCAAAACGTCAGGTGTTATATCTGTCACAATTGTATCATTTTTTTCATACATAGAGCCTGTTTCCATTAACCTTCAACATCTACATCATAGAGACGTCAGTGAGACGACAAAGATACTATGAGCCTCTTACTGTGCCTTTACATCAAAGAAAATATTTCTATGTTTCAGTTCCCAGGTTCATAAAAGTTTTCTATAGATACATAATTATAGATCTTCAAAGTAAATATGATCAATCATAATACATTCTATATCATTTAAGGCACTCTGTTTAGCTTCTCGCTGAACTGTTTATTCTGTGCCCGTAGAAAACAAATTTTTCGTTTATATTTATTATCAGCTTCCTATTTTGTTATTATTGTACGGTGTTGAGATAAAAGGGATTCGTAGTAGAATTTGTTCGTTATGGAAAATACTGGATCTAAACGAATAACGACATTTAATGGGTCTTTATACTTAACAGGATAGATGAACAATTTCATATGTCAACCTGTGACATATGAAAAAGCAAGGTGAGATAAGCATACGTTATCAAACAAACAACCTGATCACGGTAACTGCTTTTTCATGTCTATCGGATCTACTTGGCATTATCTTATGCTGGTCGACACTTGCCTACGAGTTGATGCGTTGCTACATAGATGACAGCCGTAACTGGAATCTCACAATTTGCTGGATTCCTATTGCTGTTGTATCATCCCCATTGTATCATTGACAGCTACATCGATAGCCACACCAGTCTGAAATTTACTGGAGGATTAAGCGCGTTTGCACCTGTTTTCCTTTTCAGCAGTGCGCAGTCGCAAGGGGGAATGTAAGCTTCAAGAAACAAATAAAGAAATATTTTGAAGATGCGATATTTCCGTACTACAAACTTCAGACAAAATGTTTATAAGAAAAGTGTTTCAGGTGCATAATCAGGTGTTTTCCGTCAAGTTTCGTGTTCGATATGATAAATTTAAACAGATGAGCTTTGAAATTAAATTACGCTTCTTTTCAACAAGGCGAAATTTATAAAACTACTAAACCGGCCATAACTTCAGCTACTTCTTTATGAACATACGTGTAACCAAAATCTAAATTATTACGGGTAAAAATCTGAAATTATTTCATAAAAACTTTAAGAAAGAAATTTGAGAAACAGTGCCGATTCATTAAGAACAAAGGAAAAATGCGTTTTCCAAAAGGACAATAATAATTCAGTTTTGGGTTATTGCATCAGAGCGCAGCCACTACCGTAATATTAATATAGAAAATTCCAGGTATAAAAAATTTGTATATTTTTTTTACTACGCAAATTAGCATTTTAAATGAAGATATTTTAAAACATTCGGTTAAATGAAATTCATTCCTTCGTAAATTAATAAATAAAAACTCATTTCTTATAGAAATAATCTTCTCTTATTACAAGTATTATGATTACTGTTTCGAAAAAGAACCCTAAGATAATGAAATTCGGAATTTATGAAAAAAATAAAGGCATCGAAGTCAAATTTATCCATCCACTGAATAAGACATCTCCACTTGACTTTAACAAGATTTTCATTCAACGTCATTTTGGCAGCAGAAAAAAAAAATTAGGTCATTCATATGAAAAGCAAATATTATGCATAGAGATAAAAGGCTTAGTCGTGAAAAAAATCAATAATACCAATAAAAAAGTGCATTCGCTTTGAAAGAAGAAACGCTAAAAGTTTCCAGTGCCTTAATTTATTATGTTCCCACATAAGAGTGCAACGCAATGCTATATTTATATGAAAATTCTGCATATATATCCAGTTATATTCAATTTTATTTTATGACAACCTGAAAAGAAAGCAAAGAATTTTGAATTACATGAAATGAGACATCTACGTACAACAATATTAGGAGTTAATTAGAAGAATTTCTTTAAACATAAAACAATAGTTTTCGAAAATTATATAGCAAAACTAAAGGCGTAAATTCCCTTAATTGCTGTTTCTTTTTAGTCAGACATCATACACTTTCCAGACAGAAAATCAAAGTATCCTATATTAAAAAAATATGTATATGTATGCACCTAGAAATAGTATTTTTCGTAAAGCAGGAAATGTACACATATGTATAACAACTGCTTATTTATTTATTTTTAAATAATATTATCATTATAATTGAACATACGATGCTCACTGCAATAATTTCTCTTTACGGGGCTCTTTATATTAACACATAACATTTCTGATTGCAAAACCATAATCGTATAGTCTAACCATTCATTTCATTTATATTTCTATCGACACATGATATGATTAAGCTTTCGTATGTTTTCTTGCATTTATTTATGCATGCATTAAATCATTTTGACACAGTGAAAAGTTTTTAACTATAAGTACTTTTTAAAGTTGATTCCAGTCTTATTCACCCGCGACTTCTTTTTAAGGAGTTATTGTACTTGACAGAGACATAACCGTCTAGGACAAATCTAAATGTAGATAGATTCAAACGTTTAAATGTATACAGACATTATTTCTATTACTCTCCTTAGAAATGCTTGATATCTCTTGAGATGTGAGAGAAAACTGTTAGAGCACTGGCATTTCGTTCTAAGTTTGAATACCGGCAAATGAGCTAGTCTTTCTTTTCCATACCGTCAGCTTCCTCTTTCTTCAGATTTTTTTTCTCATGTGTGATCTTATATTAACCAGATTCTTTTGAGAGTCGTTTAAAGAGGCATTTTAAGTAGTTAGACTTCACCTGCTTTATTATAATAAATTAGGTAAAGAGAAAAGTGTGAGTTAACATGCAGAGAAAACTTTAATGGAAAGATCGGTTTTACAAATGCACTCATGTAGAAATGTCCTGATTTACAAAAGCTGAGCTCAAGCTCTACTAATCACAGACATTTTTTAAAAGTTGCATAGTTCCATAAATTGGATGAATTTTACCCATATTTTAAAAATATTCTCTGGATTAAAATCTCACTTTGATGCTATATTAAACATTGAAGCAAGTATTAAAAAGTAACAAAACTATTCCAAAAAATAATATATATACTGGCCTTTAAACGCTCAAACATGTGATACATTTGAAAAATTCTTCAGAAGAGTACAGAATTTATTCACGTTTTAGTATTTAATTCAAAAATTTCTTATACATATAATTTTCAATAGTCTTATCTTTAAAGCAAAATATTTATTTAAATCAGATATGTATCAGTTTTTACCTTACAGCAGCGCACAATTTATTGAAATACTACAGGCGTACGAATATTTTTGCTTAGACACCATCCATACTTTGTTTTTATATCTTTTCAAAGTACACATCTTTCCCTCTTCTTTTCGCTAGAACGTTTTTGCTGCTCTGTCACGTGGCAGCAGAATTTGTTCTTTCTTACTTTTGCTTTTGACGAGAAGAATATTTACTTTTACAATTCTTTTACTTCTATGAAAATCTTTTACTTTCTTTTACTTTCTATGAGTGTGATCGGTTTCTAGTTGCTGCAGAATAAACTTTCTCTTGCCTTCTCATTAATTTCGAATATCTGAGCCAGCCTTTATTCAAAATTATGCACAAAGTGTAAATCTTATGAAAAGTGTTCATAATATTACATTTTTTATCATAGAAACTTTTATGCCTTTATTCGATTTTATTACACTTTGCTCAACTTACATTTTACAATTTTATTCTTAGATGGTTGAGTTTTTAACTCACTTCTTCTGTGCTATCGTTTTACTAATAGCCGTCATTCTTATTATATTATTATTATTAACAATACTGATTCACTATCACCGATTGCTACGCACTCAGAAAAGCCTTCGTTCAAAAGCTGTAAACGTTTTTCAAACATATAGATAATTTAGGTCAGAAGCATTCCATTTCAGTATAAAATAATGAGTAGTTTATATTAAAAGTTTAAAATTAGCTTAAAATAGAAAACAGAAATTTTTAAAAAATACTTTAATGTTAAAAAATTACATTTATTGACAGAGTTTGATTTTTAATATCATATTCAGCATAAACTACATCCAAACCCTTAACAGACTACAGAAAATATATACCAATTAAATTATTTTATTATTTTAAATTATATTTAAATTAAATGCACAGTTATCTTTATATATAAGCTGGCTCGGAAAATTCTAACCGAAGAACCGGTTTAAATATCGTTAGCAAACACCACAAAGCCGAATAATTCCAAGCTTCTCAAAGCTGGAAACACTAATTAACGTGGCTTCAAAAGGCATACATACGCTTGGCTTGCAATCCAAAAACTTCAATTTGAATACTTTCTAACTGATTTACATTTCTAGCGAAGAAACGGAAAGCAGAAGTTATTATAAAGGCTAAAATTCTAAATAACATGTTAATTTAGATAATGAATGCTACATATTTCCCCACCATAATTTAAGTAACCTTAACGAAGATCTTTAAAGACCTTAGTAAAATTTTAAATTGTAAGCTTAAACTTCAGCCAACTTTGGTACTGTTCTGTTATCAGAACCGGATAAAGATATGTAATATATATGCGTGTATGTATGGATGTGTGTGTTTACGTATGCAAATGTATATATATATATATAAGTGCGAATGTATATGTGTGCATATACACATATATGCCCATTCATACATACAAACATGTGTACATTCATACATTTCTGAATCCGGTCTCAATACGAGAACAGTACCCCAACTTTTACAGGCATGGAATTTACAAAAGTAAAGCTAAATTTAGATTTTACAGAAGATTTACTACTGGACAATTCTTCAAGATATGAGAAGTTTGTTACGAGTTGAAGTGAATTAAAGACAGGGTAGAGTGACGTCAACTCAAGAATGTATGAGAATCAGAGTTAATCTTTAGTTAGAAATGTGAGACAGAACGTTTTCGCTTTTGTGTCTGTCCTTGTATGTGTTTTCACGTACTTCAATAACGTGTTTCATGTTTTCGAGATGACTTTTTCCTTCCCAGATTTCCAAAACTCCCTGAGTCAAGTAGGTGTGATCACATGAGTCAAATTATGTCTGGTCGTTCTTAATATAAGAAAGTGGTACCCTCAGTAGAACGGATCATTTTTAATCTAAACCTTTAAATTATATCCTGGCGTATTTGAAGTTCCTTAAGTTCCCTGCAGTTTTCTATGTTTGAATTTTTCCATGGTGGTGGATTTAACTGCGTTAAAGGCACAACTGAAGGGACTGAGAATGTCATTTACTCTCAGTCTGAAGAAAACCGAAAATTAGACTGGGTAGAGGAGAAGTTACATAAATAAAGTTATTATTACAAAGCCGTAACTTACTGATCAGTTCTAGAGACTTCGAGGTTGTCATTTATTAACTGCTGAAAGTTTACTGAAGACAGAATATGATAGGAAACTGTACAGCGATGATTTTGAAGCCGAATCCTGCAGAGACAAGCATATAGAAATTTGTCTAGACTGGGAAAAAAGATTGCTCTTCTGCAGCTGGAAATGGAAAAAAAAAAAGAAAGAAAATTTAATTTTAAGACTGAACTGAAGAACATTTTGGATCACGATTCGGAGGAGACGATCTGCTGGTCCAGATTTACGTTTTTGATTTAATAAGCATGATTATGAAATCCACTGTGATTCGGCGAGCTAAGGCTATTTTGCAGCCTTGTATGACGAGCCGGAAGCTAAACTAAGAGCTTGCTTTGATAGCTTAGGAAAGAAAGCATAAACGGTTTGCGGAACTTGAAATTTTAGTAATAGCTGACTCGTCGCAAATTATTAAGATCGATAGCTTCACGAATTTGGAACAAAAATCAAACTCCCTCGCGATAAGACATGTGAGCTAGAATCGCCTTCGAAATACGATTCTACGCATTTATCTGATCATAAAAATAACCTGGAGGAGACATATAAGTTAAAATGTGGTAAACATTTTATGATTATCAAAAGTTATTCCAGGAATGGTAAAATATGAGTATCATTGAATTCGTTTCAAAAACTGAATTGAATAGCAAATGTCACTATTTGCCTCACAGACCAGTAATTAAATTTGATAGTAAAGTTAAAAAATTCGCCAGGGTTTTTAAGCTTCTAGCTCTTAGAGACGGAAACACTTTAAATGATTGTTTATTTAAATGAGTTAATCTTTTAGAAACATTACCTGATATTCTTGATTGTTTTATAATGTATCCAATCGGTTTAATTGCTGACAGTGAAACAGCTTTTTGGTGTTATCTGTTGCTCCCAAAGACAGAGATTTTCCTCATGTAATGAAGGGAAAAATTTATATACATTGTCGAGCTGTATTTTGGAGTTTATTCTTGCCCTTGTCTGATGAATGTATCTTTTCGAAAACTACACTCCACCGTATGATGAAACTGCTCAAAAACTGAAAAACATGTTCTGTGTGGACAGTTGTGTAACTGCAGTTCTTAATATTAATGAACAAGTTCACATTATAGAATGAGCAAAGTTAGTGATAATGTCAAGGGGATAATGGTCTAGAGGCTGTTTTAATCCGCGTAGGTTTGAAAGCTATGTTGCTTGTAAAAACGCTGACAAGCATTTGGGAGAAACTTCCATTTTAGGAATAATCTGGGACCTAAATACTGACACTTTAAGATATTGCACTAATTTAGAGCCGTTGGCATGTGAAATGAAAATAACCAAGGAAATAATTTTTATGAATAGTGCAGAAGAATTTCGATCCTCTTGGTCGGTTATCTCCAACAACATCGCTTTCGAAGATACTGTTCCAAAATTTGCGCAAGTTGAAAAATAAAGTGTGGTTGTGAATTATCAGCAGATATTGTGAATGAATTCTCAGAATGGTATAAAGATGTACATGAACTAAAAAATGTAACTCTTCCCAGTTATGTTAAATTCATTTACAGAATTAATTCGTTTTTTGAAATACATATTTTTATTGATGCTAGCAAAGGGACGTATACTACGTATGTCTTTTATTTGATCAAAAGGTAATTCTGACGTGAATGCAGTTTCTGTTAGAGCGATGTTTAGAGTAGCTCCTCTCAAACATCCTACTATGTTACGATTGGAGTTGATGGTTTGTAATATAAGCGCTAAGCTTGTAAATTCTGGCATCAAAGCCATTGGTGTACGAGATCTTAAAATAAAACTTTAATCTGGGTCTACTACAGCCATTTGGTGGATGAAAGAGCTGAGAAATCGGTCAGTTTTCCTGACCAACCGACTTAAAACAAATTCGTAGTTGGAAAACTCTCAGGCCTGGAAACATGTTCTGGGGAGTATTACTGATTTATTGTCGTGTGTCTTTTCTGCTCAGGGCATGATTGCCTCCCGATGGTGGGAGGTGTGTTCTTGGCTAAAGAAAAATGAGCAATGTTGGCAGTTCGGCGCAAAATTAATAGTCAGCCTAATGAAGTAGACGTAGAGAGAAAAATTAATAAAATCGTGACTATTGTTTTGGTAAAAGACGTACTCCTTAGGCATCTATATAGCAAATTAAGTTAATGATAAATTACTTTGAGTGTTAGCTTGGATGTTAAGATTTGTAACTAATTGTAGGCAAACTGTTATCTAGTGTGAAAACCCTGAACGTTTTTTCCTGAACTTGAAAATTCTGAAAAACGTTACGTTCGTTTGCTTCAAAATTATTATTTACCTGATATAAAACCTTTGAATTTTGGTACATTTAAAGATAAAGGTAATATTTTAAGAATTAAACCTAAGATAATTCATTAAGATCAGGAAGAGTACTTCCTGCATACTCCGGATAAATAAGAATTTACTATGATCGAATTTGTACATATGAAAAATTGTTGATCAGGAATTCAAACAATGCGAATCTTATTATGAGAAAGACTTTAGATTTATTCAAATGTATTTGTCATAAATTTGAAATTCTTTCCAATTCTTCTGAACGGGGAAGGGTGTTACTAACTGAAGTTAATTAAACCCCAGAGGTACAGTGAACGCAGTATCTACAATGTATAAGAATCAGAGTTAGTATTTAGTTAGAACCATAAGAAAGAACGTTCTGTTTTATGCGTCCTAACCTTGTACGTATTATTGTTTCATCCTTCGGAATGACTTGTCTTCCTGGATTTTCAAAACACTTTGCATCGATTAGATGTGAACCCATGAATCAAATTACGGCTTGTCTTTCTTAACAAATATACTGATCTCCTTCTATTGTAGCATGAAGGAAAAGTATTTTAACAAATATAGCTTAAACGTTTCGTATATGTTACCTTCCGTTTCAACTTCATCAAAATCTTTCATACCATTTGAAATTTCCCTGCAAGTTTCGCAGTTTCTCTTCTCACCTCTGCTATTCAGCATTTATAATGCATGTAAAAGCTGCACACTTGTATAAGTATTTCGCCCTAACTACCTGACCGAAATCCTTCATGTGAACTTAGACGCGCTATAGACCTTCACAAACGCCATTATTTATACCTAATGACTCAATATTTTGTTGAAACATTTTTATTGGCTGGAGAGACTAACCTACATACATTCACAACGCTAGCTTTTATTTTAAATTAATTATTATCAAATGCTAGCCTGTGCTTAAATATGTCAGATATGCATTAAAAATTCCGATTCTTACAAAGTATTTAATATAATTCTTTTAAATTTACGCAACAGTTAGCAAGTGTAGCTCATGAAACTTTTGATATTTATTTATATTAACAAAATATTATCAGTTAGCACTTTACATCAGAAGTTAAATTGTTGGTTAAATTTATTCTGAAAGTATTCCAAAATTTTCTCAAACAGTCTCTTAGTCCAAAGTCATTGTATCATGCTTGTACTAAAAGCTAAAAATTCTTCAGGTAAATGGCCCACCAGCGGCCGAGTGGTAAAGTCGCTGAACACTGGTATTTCGGTCCGAGGTTCGAATCCCGCGAACGGGCTGGCTGCATGGGCGTTTTCGTGGTTTTCCCTATGTGTAACGTGTATACGAGTCAGTTTCCCTTAGAAAGTCCTCTACGAAGGCATCCCTTCCCTTAGGCAGATAGCCCTCGAGGCTTTGCCGTAATCACACACACACCTTCAGGTAAATGCATATTTAAATTAAAAGCTTCTTGCTGCATGCAAATCTAAAATGTGCTCACCTGCCGCAAAACTCAGTACAGCCAGAAACTGTTGTACTTAGATATAAGCTAAAATTGAATGCTTAAGGAAAACAAATATCGCTTATCTTTTGCTTCGATTCTAATCCTTCACCCGCTTCTGTACGAATTCGTTCCAGGAGAGGTAGGTATTGATATGCTGAAGTCGTAGCCTTTGGCGAGTCTAACGATTTCTTTTCTGGTGAACTAAAATTTTTGGTTTTGGGCTTTTTCCGCATTTGCGTAAAATTCATCTGGCGCTAGGGAAATTCTGGAGACGCCGTCCGCTTCCTTGCTCCTGAATTCGTGGTTAGAAACCTCCTCTGATTTTATGGGACTTCACTAATTGGGCTGGCTCCTGTGCAGTTGGAAACCTCTTTTGTGTCTTTTGAAACATCCTCAGACTTTTATTTTGACGTAGTACTACCGGGCTAGCGTAAGGGCTACTTATGAGAATTATAATTGGTACTTACGTATTATCGCAACCAGGTTGGCGATTTGTAATTTTGAGTAAAAAAGTATGAATAGAAAGAAAATGTACATTTATTAATTACAGATAATTTTTAATACAGTTTTTTATATTATTTTGTTTACACTACTTACGGCAACCTTATGTTAATTTATTAAAGCGAGGTGTGTGTAGTTCGTAGATTCGTTCGTTGCCTACATTGTGCCATTTGTAGATGTTTTTTGAAGTTAAAACATGTCGCTGTGTACATGGATTCTTGTCAAATATTTTTGGTTAGAAAATTTACGTTCTTGCTATTTAAATTTTTTGTTTTTGTTTCGGATTTTTAGCTTAAATCGTGTGTTCAAAACGTAGTTTTTGCATGTGCGAAAACCGGGTTTTTGGAGACATTTTAGGCATAAAGTTCGAAATATAGACAAGAATCCATGTACACAGCGACATGTTTTAACTTAAAAAAACATCTACGAATGGCACAATGCAAGCAACGAACGAATCTGCGAACTACGCACACCTCGCTTTAATAAATTAACATAAGGTTGCCGTAAGTAGGGTCGCCAAATTTGGCGATTTATGCGAATTTTGGCCTGGTTGCGTTAATACGTAAGTACCTTATAGGGTTATTTTTTTAACATATCTTCAATATATTTTAAATTATTTTTTGCTTTCAATCTTTATCATAGTGGTAGGGCTTTGCTCAGCCGGGGGATTAATTTCCCGTGTCAATACTGTGGTTTACAAACTTGGGCTAACACAAGCGGTAAACCACAGTATTAAGCTCATCAAATAGATATGAAATTTTTCATACGAACTGTTCTCGATTTAGCATTTCGTTGGGTTTCAGCTCTCACAGCGCCAAGGCGGAGGCTAGATTTCTTCCTCTTCCACTTTATTCATGTCGAGCTGCACCATGGCTTACTGAAAACTAATTTCGACGCTTTAAAAAATTTTTTACCAAAATTACATGTGCCTTTAGGTTTTTCACAACAAAGAAAGCCCCTTTCTGGTTTTCATTTCTCACTTGGAACTTGCAACACGACTTTTCCTATGCCTTCATATTGATTGCATTGGGCGGCAGTAACTAATTTTTTCAACACCAAATACTCTGCACCGTTTAACATCTTTTCAAAAAACGTTTCTGCCAAGAATCTGCTTTGCACGCTTGTATCCAATAATGCGCCAAGTTGGTACGTTGTGTAACAGAATTTGAATGACTGTCAGGAAAAAATCTTCATTATCACAGTATTTAAAGGGAATCCAAGAGGGATATAGCACGTTCCAGGGTGACTTTACCCTCTGTATATCAGAACCCCTTATTAGTTTAAATTCTTACAGTCACCCTCCTTTTTCCCTTTTGTGAGTTACCAAGTCGATCGCCATTCGCTGGTGAAAATGTTTTCCTACAATCGAAACTTCTCCCGCCATCAAACTTTGGCTTTCCTTCGGCTACAGATATACGGTAATGCCCGCTCGATTTCTGCTCGTATTGCGATGTACGCGTAGTTTCTGATACTAGCCTAATTTCACCGCGAGCTTAAATAATTGTTCCAACGAGCTTCGGTTTTGCAGATAAAAAAATCCTCAGTTTGGAGTAAAACCCCCAGGCAGGATAATTTATATAATTTCTGTATCGAGCTTTTTCACATATAAATGTTGACAACTTGTATTTTTATTAATATGAACTCTGTGATTTCATCATTTTTAGTTTGATATCCACCAAATAGTTTTGCTTCTAATTTCGCCCTAACTTTCACCACAGAGAAGGCTTTTACCAAGGCGGCTCCATCTTTTAATTCTCCTAACAAAAATTACTATTGCACTTGTACTAACTCAGTGCTTGCTATCGGCGTGTGGCGATTTCTGTGGTGTCCTTCTGTGCTTCCGTAGCTGGGTAAAGAAACAAATTCGAATCCATTTGTTCCAATAGAACTTTTTCCAATTATAGAACTTTTGCCACCAAGTCACTGTTATTTTCATTAACGCTCGCATCGTATCTACAATGAACCCGGGACTTATTGGTGCCGCTGGAGTGCGTGATTGTGGGAAGCAAACTAAAAATTACCTTATATTGTGCATTGTCCATGCTTTTGTTCCGGCACCACTATAGAATTTGATTCCCTTGAGGAGCATACGAATTATCACTGTGTCTGAAGCAACAACATAGACTTGAAAAGGTTTAAAAAACAATATTTTTATTAACAGAACTTGAATTTAAGTGCCCATTATATGTTTAACAAAATCAATCACCACTTGCGGCTGTTGAGTTTAAAAGGTTTTAAATATTAATATTCTTACTGCCTGTCTGACTTAACTTTCTCACTTTGGTGCCGGACAATAAAACTAAGCAAAATTCTCATAAATGATCTGAATATAGAGGCTGGTGATTGTAGAACTAAGACTTTGAGCTAAACCAAATTACATAAATCATCCACTTCGTAAAATAAATGATATAACTACCGAGCTCAGACTTATTAGTCAATATTGAAAGAGAATATCCATCCCTAGTGTTTTGGTATAATCAAAGGATTATTTTCAATAAATATGAAAAAGGAACTTAGCTATCAAAGTAATTTCTACAAATGTTACTCACATAAATCTCAATACAACAGCCACAAACTCTTTTCATTTTAATATAAACATAGAACTTCACAAAACACCAGGGAAGGATTAATCACACAAGTAAGAATCAAATCACCAATTCATGAGAAATAATTAATCTGATCGTCTAGTTCATTTGTTAATAAAATTAATTTTCCAAATACACCTACTTTATAACCTTAAAACCCAGGTTCGTTGATAAGTAACCATGTTTTCCAAAAGAATGATATGGGTGACATGAAGTAGAACACTATATAAAATAGCTCACATAAAATATACAGCATTAAAAACATTTAAATTTTCTAGAATAGCATAAATTTAGATAGCTGGCCAGACTACCCCTACAAAACGTAATCTAAAATTTACTCACAAATTTACATTTGACATTCTGTTCTACCCAAATTATTAGTAATGTACTCTACCAGAATTATATAATTATTGCTGAACACTAAAACTCATTTAATTTCTGAAATTTCTGATTTTTAATATTTTTCAAACCCTACCAAAATCATACTGAAATCCCTTTACAATTATTACATTCTTTTAAAATAGTTACCCATGAATCAAAACTCACATTTAAAGCTAAATTTGAGGAACATAAAAATTTCCTTCACCAGTAATACAGCACTATTTCATCTTCTGACATTAAATAATTAATTAAATTACTTAATATAATATTCTATGCGCATTAAATCGGAGGTATTTTCTATTATGAAGTATCAAGGTCTCCCTTCATCATCTATTAATTAAATTTAAGTTCAATTAAACATTTTAAAAATTCACATTCTCAGTTATTAACAAGTAGCAAACAAAAACGGAAAAATACGCTCACAGTTGGCGAATTCACTTCAGTCGGTGAGGCTCGGAGAGCTTCCTGACAATTTCTTTACATACGTTGAATACTATATTCGGTCGAAATTTTCATAGTTGTCAAAAACAAAAGTCTGTTGACTGAATTATTTTTTCATAAATTACACACAGTATTATGTTAAGTAGCTGACTTTCTGAAAATCTCCCTCTCAGATTGTGCTACATTAGGAAATCCAGTCTTTGATAAATGTCCGAAGCATCAGTCACAACACCACAGATCCTTGATTTGATGCTCTCGGTGACAACAGCAACAGAAAACGGGAGATGACTACCCACCGGCTCATAAATTTTCATCAGAAATCTGGAGACGCAGCACAAACACTCTGAATTTTTTTCAACAAGAAAAGAAAATGTCACGACGAGAATCCGCAAAGCATTCAATCCGGTCCGACTCAATTTACCTCCTTTTATACTTCATTTCTTTTCGGATAACTGGAATCGCAGACCGTGGCTGGCCTCTAGGCGTGACCTTCGGGACTGCAGATGGTGTGGTCAGTTGCCAATTCACATGATTTGACGTTACGAGAGACGTATCCCTGCACTGTGGACATTGAAAGCGAAGAATTCCTACATTCATTCGTGTACTGTTCGTTAACAGTGCACTGAGTTTTTTCATCATTCACCTGTTTTCATTTTTTTTTCTTTTTTTACTAGCAGATATATTTGAGCAAAGCAAATTTCGTAAATTAAACTATTTTCGTTTTTAAGTTCAGATCGGTAGTTAGGTTTACTTATTTGTTTAATATGTGTTAATAAATATAGCGACTGGCTTTTATATAGATCTAAAGTAAGTTTTCATCATGCCTGCACGATATTGCGTTCAAGCCTGCAAATCTAACTACAATGGCGTCAATGAACATATATATTGGTATTCAAGTTTCTAAAAGATATATTAAAACGGGATTTCTGGATAAAAATATTCCAAGTCATCGCAGAACACTCATACACAACTATGAGAAATATTTTCGAGAAAATTATATCATTCGGCACCAATATTTACAACATTACTAAAACAAAGGTACTGTTATTCAAGTTAGTAGACGGCACCTTAAATTAATAAACGATGCTTATCCACTCATGTTTTTCGGGTATACTTCTTTGAGAATCCAAAGTGTCGGATAATAAGCAGGGAGGGAAAAAAGACAATATTGATAAACATATTTTTAATGAACTTCTGAGAAAGAAAAAATTGCATCAATTTAGGATTTTTCTTCTTCATTATTGTATAAACGAAACGTTTAAGATGATTCAGATATAATTTTACATAAAATCTGCTGATGGAATTGTATTTGTTTTGTTTAATTTTACTTTGCAACCTAAAATTGGGGAAAATATTTATGTACCACTTCATATGGCTCCAGCAAAATCTATTCATCCTTAGATTCCTCCCTTATCATTGCATTGGAAATAACTCGCTTACTGTAATGTTTTAACAAAATTCTAGTTTATTTTGTTCATGTAGGCTATGCCAACAGGATTTCAGAGATTTTATTTTTTCCTGCGACTTTTGATCTGCTGTTCGTTTTATTAGATAATAATTGAAATGACTTAAATATAAATCTGCATAATTTCTGAAAGCTCTGAAGTATTTACAATTTTAAAGAATTGAATGTATTAATTTAGAAGTCAAACAAAAAAAATCAGCGTTATATTTTCAACATTTTTTTGTTTGACTTCTGAATTAGTATTTATTCGGCGTGTTATTGTGTCTTAATTAATTGAATGTATGTTTGATCGCTCTTTCAAATTATTTTGAAGTCTTAAACTGCAATAATGATTAATAAGTAATTATATTGTAATAATATAATAAAAACTAATTTTTATGTCGTTTAATTTGCTAATTAATGTTTATTTTGTCACTAAATTATTTATACTTTGGAATGCTTTTATTCTCCTCCTTCCGCGAATTTTCAGAATCCTGCAGAATAACCTGCAGAATCTGGGATGAATGAAATCAATAGTAAATTTTGTAAACATATTTCTCGGAATATTTATTAAAGAATTCTATTTACTTTAGTATAAGAAATAACAACCTTTTTATATTTATTTATTTTAAAACTTTACTTTTCAGCCAAACCTAAAAAATCGTTACAATATAGTATAAAAATAGTTGTATAAAATATCGTAAAACATTATATAGAATATTTAGTGAATAATAATAATGCAAATTATGCTATTAATCTTAACAGCAAATGAATAAACGACCTTTTATATACGTTTTTTTCGTAAATCTCTGGAAATTTAGGATATATTTATATTATCCATTATTATCCATTATTAAAAACAAAAGAATCTAAATATTGAACGAAACGCTCAAATCTGAAGCAAAGAAAATCTCGGAAAGACGCTTCCTTAAAGTCACTCTGTAGCTAACCAGGCCATGTTCTCTAGTTAGCCGTACCCTAGGCCGCCGGGCTCAGGCGAAAACTTATTTCTCCCTCTCTCTCTCTCTATATATATATTTGTAATATTCAATGAGGTGAAAAAATCTCGAAAAATCTGTCCTGCATCTCGTGCAACAACTTTTAAATTCTAAATTCACTATTGACTGTAAATTAGTACATTCACTATACACTATAAAACAATACACAACAATTACACAACACGGCAATGAAGCTCAAGTAACAATCATTTCAAATTTAATCCGTCATTAATTCTTCATGTGAAATGTGATCCATTTTTCTTTCAGTTAATGTACATTAAGCTCTTGTCGAAAACTTCTTTGTCAAGGCAATTAATATTCTTAAGAAGTTCAAATAATGTATGTTAGGTGTATTTTTCTAATTCTAGAAGCATGTCAACTGGATTTCCTTTCACAACAGAATGATTTTTTCCAAAACGCAGAATTACTTACTTACTATTAACTAAATGTCTTTTGCTGATAACGAGTATTATAATTATAGTGAACATAGAAAATCTTAGTTTCCTTCTACTTTTCTCTCAGTAAGTCGAAATATAAAGATGTTTAACACACTGAAAGCTGTAATCCGAAGATTATTATAAAAGCTTCTAATCACTTACTAGAAGTAAAATATCCAAACCTATATAATGGGCAAAAAAATAATTAAAATTACTATTAAAAATCGAAAATGATAACTGAGGACATTCTCGACTAAATGCACTAAAATTTTTATTTAGAAATGCCATTCAAAATGTTATGGCTAAGGACATAGTGAGTGAATTTAAAAAAAAAAAAAAAAAAAAAAAAAAAAAAAAATTGAAGAATGCAATACGAATTTCAACGGGCTTCTCAAATTCACAGCGGTTTTTCTTATGAAAATTCAGTCTTACTTTGATTTCGAAAGGAATAGCAGTAATTTAATTATTTCCTATTTTTGGTCACAATTATTAAGCATTTTATCAATGCAAAATATTAGAGCTAGTTTGAATACTAGTAATTAATTTTTGGTATTAGTTACATTCACATTATTTTTATTTCTGCAGAATTAGGCCATAATGCCCATGTGAAAATATTAAAATTCGTTGATAAAGAGTCTCATCTTCGTGCATATCTTACGTAGGTGGCATATTCCTGATATACATCGCTAGCTGGCTGTGAAGCAGAAGGCTGCAGGAAGGAAGCTAATTTAATATCCAACATTCTTGCGACAAGAGGTTATTTTCTGTTACTCCCAGGTAATGTTAAACTTAATACAGAAGAATAATTATGTTTAACAATATTAATACTGTAATGCCATATTAAGAACTAATAATGTTATATCAACCTAGCTCTGTTTACATAGTTGTTTCTATTAATTAGCTCATTCTTACTTCAGGTTTGTTTAGCCTCTGAGAAAATTACATTGGAAATTGTTTTAAGAACAGCATTACAATTAATTCTCTTCATCTGAATTAAATTAATAAATGTTTTTCAGCTAAACGTAATA
Organism: Stegodyphus dumicola; assembly: GCF_044657685.1. Lineage (NCBI taxonomy): Eukaryota > Metazoa > Arthropoda > Arachnida > Araneae > Eresidae > Stegodyphus > Stegodyphus dumicola. The sequence continues at coordinate 164,608,987 of NC_140781.1, forward strand.
AAAGATGTGTAAATTTATATTCACTTTTTAAACCCTTGCATAACATATTAAAAGAAAAGAAAAAAAAAAAAAAAAGCAAGAAATTTTCCAACTGCTTTGATCATATCCATTTAAAGCTTGTAGAGGAAACGGGCTAATTACTAAAAATGTATTTTAAGTCTTGATCTGAATACTGTCTTAATGTAAAATTCTAAGATTTGTTTGTTTCCTCATAGTATATTTATATTTCATTTAGTAAACACTCCACTTATGCCTGCACCTTTTCATTGGGAGAAAGTCATTTTCAAGTTATTATTAATGGTAAGAAGATAAAGATTAGTATTGAAATATGCTAATTTAATTGCAGTTCAGATGAGGACTTTCTTACTAGGTACAAGTCTTCCAAATCCATTTAATAATTATGTATTTCGTTCGTTCACTTTTCTAGCAGCCTTCTAATGCTTGGGTGATAATGATCGAGTTTAAAAGCACCAAATCTGTAGGCTAGGGCAATATTCTGATGCTTTTATTTGAGATGGTATTGGTTCTCAAAGTATTTAGTACTGGAATATATTTTAAGAATTGGTTAAGAATCAAATTTCTATATTTTTAAGAAAAGATAAAATCTTCAGGAGAGAAATTTTCCGTTGTTCCAAACAGCATTTTCAACCCTTAATATACAATTAGTCGATTTATTAGTAGTAAGGCGAGTCAAGGAGGCGGTATTACTAATTCAGATTAATCAGTTTCATCCCACTAAATGCGTTAAAGAAACTAATTATTGTTATTCGATTATTAAAACAAATTTTTGGTCTCAGAAGTGACATATTTGTAAGTAGTAAAAAGCAATCTGTTTAACGTAATTACATTGAAAGCCAACAAAAACTTTTTTTATAAATGTAAGAAAATTACCATATGTATGCTCAATTAATGCAAGGTAGCACACTTAATTAGTCACTGCGTGTAGAGATTGCATTCATTTCATTAATTATTGGTATGATACTAAGTGTAAAATTTCTTATATATATGAAATAAAATAATTTATTCACTTCAATAAATACTACGGAACCTAGCTGAATATCGTTACTGACTGCAATTAAGTAATTATCAATGTTACCGTTTTTAGCATGCTTAATTCATAATTCCCGAGTAACTCACGTTACTGAATATTCATTTCAAAAGCATGTTTGAGCCAATTGTTATGTTAGAGTATGCACACAATCTCTTTTTTATCTCCCTGAAAGTTTTAAAAGTTTTTCAAAGCTTTAGTGTGGTATGTTGAGTTATAGGCAAATACACAGCAAGGAGTTCAACTGTATATTAACAGTGTGAAGAATCTTTAGCAAATAATTGAAAAATGAAAGTAAAATAGAAAAAATTAAAAAAAAATTACTTCACATATTTCATAGAATATAATTTGAAATCTGTATTGAAAAATTTACGCTTTAATGAAAAGTGTATATAAATTATCTTTTCATCTTAGTTGTCCATACGGTTTATCTACAACACAAAGTAAATGAAAATGTACCAAAATTATTTAGACGAAAAATTATTTTAAATTTTCAGTTACACTTGCTTACTGCGTAATTTGTTAACTTCACAATATTTCCTTTTTCTAATTTTGCTCATTCCGTAGTCATTGCTTCTTTAAAACTCATTTTACTTCATGTTGGAGCCATTCAGCAGTTATATAATTTCTTCTTGATGTGTAATTTTATTTCAGAAACATTTGCATAATTTACTAACATTCTAAAACGGCTTCTCACCCGATTGAATTTCGTCCAACTGAAACGTATTACAGAATATTTTAGAATCTTAAAGTTATCTTGAGATATAATGTCTGGAAAACAAATTCACCTAATGCACTTGTTTTAATCATTTGCCGAATTTTGCTAAAGGGATTATCAGAAATGCTATATTATTATAATGTCAAAAATACTGTATATAGCCATTAGTACTTCTTTTACTAACGGCTATATACGTACACTGCCTTCCAAAAGTTAACGAACAGCATGCTTTTAAGCTCAAAATTTCAAAAATGCCAGTAACGTTTAATTTCACAGTTCATATGTATGATAATAACGAAGTTTAAGAAAATATATGCAAAAACAATAACTACTACTTTTATTTTATAGAAATGAATACTTATATAGGAGTTGGAGAGAAAATGCGAAAATTGTAATTTTTGTTCTCGAGTGTTGATCTTCAGTTGTTATTACAGTTCCGGAATACAGTCTTGGATAAACGGTATATCACAGTTTTTTGAGGAAACATGGGATGGTAATATTATAAAATTGGGTTCTAATAAGGAATATGCCCAGTCTTAGCTGCAATACATTGGCGGCAGCGACGTTCTATGCTCTCAGTTAAGTATGCAGTAGAGTCTATCAATGTCGAGGACAAGTCGTTTGCCTGATTCGTTGAGTTGTCGGGGGAACGGATGAATGGAAATGATGATGTCACAAGCTGATGCTGCTAGACGTCTCATTGTCTCCCGTAGTGTGGTCCACTGACTATGGAATCAGTTTCAATCCAATGATTCTGTGTCTAGAAGACATGCTCCAGGCAGACCTAGAGTTACACCTGCTGAAGACCATTATTTAGCTCTTTTGCCCGAATTAGGATTAACATTACTGCGCCTCACCTCATGGCAAAGCATTTAGTGGTAACAGGAACAAGAATCTCAGCTACTACAGTGCGCAAAGACTTGCACAATACAGATCTGTACGCATAAGGACCAGTTTCTGTGTCCCCTTGATCTGAGGACACAGAGGTGCTCTTTTATGTTTGACAAGAGAATACGTCTCTTGGATCAGTGAACAATGGACGTCTGTTCTCTTCATAGACGAGTCCAGGTTCACCTTGGAGAGGGATTCAGCTGATATGGTGGGAACAAGGCACCAGAAACAACTAATTCTACATTGTGGAAAGACACAGTTACGGAGATGGTGGAATAATGGCTTGGGCTGGATATCTCTCGGTGGTCGCATTGACCTGCACGTGCTTCATGAAGGAACTTTGACATGTGTGAGATATCGAGACGAGATCTTTGACTAATATATCCGTCCATATGCCGCTGCTAATGGTCCTGGATTTCTTGTGATGGACGACAATGCGTGACCGCACCGAGTCGGGTTGCTGAAGAATATCTTGAGGGTCACAGTATGGAGTATATGGAATGGCCAGCTCAATCCCCAGACCTGAATCCGACAGAGCATCTTTGGGACTATCTTAGGAGGCAGGTTTCTGCTTTATGGTCTCCTCCAAGGTCGTTAGATGAGCTTGAACAAGGATTACTCCATGTCTTTTCGTTGCGTCCCATTTCGCTGACCTGCAACTTAATTGAGAGCATATAACATCGCTGCCGCCAATGTATTGCAGCTAAGACTGGGCATATTCCTTATTAGAACCCAATTTTATAATATTACCATCCCATGTTTCCTCAAAAAACTGTGATATACCGTTTATCCAAGATTGTATTACTCTGCCAGAAGTGCAATGTTTTGTGGTAGTTCATGTTTGTGTTGAACTTTAGAAACATTCTATTGTCGCATTCATTAAAGAACTATTTAATGGACATTTCCTGTAAATTTCTTGTTTCTGTGTTGCTTTGTTCTCAAATTAGACACAAAATATTCGCTGTTCCTTAATTATTTCTCCTAAAGCGCTAGTAAAGTTAGAGAAATGTATTAACTGGAGTAATTAATAAAAATAAAAAATTGTAATAAAAATAAAGCTATAATTCATCTTATATTTAATGTTTCAAACAGAACTTTTCAAGATGTTAGCGTTTGAAACCTGAAACCCTGAGGATCAAGAGAGAACTGAACATGTTTCGTTCTTCCTGGCATTAAGCGACTCAAATTGCTGTTAACTAATTTTTCTTTTATGCAAAATAATATTCGAATGGTCTCATAATGCCAAAAACTTTTCAGACATGACGTTCACCTCTCTATAGTTACAAGCACAGAATATAAGCAAATTTATGACTAACCTAAATTGATTTGCAAAAATTACAAAATATAGTATACTGAAAGATGAACCTAGAAAAACTGTACGCAAATATATTCGAAAACGGTTTTCATTTGTACAATTACGAAAATGTACGGACGAGTCTTATAAACACAATTTAAAAAGAGATAACTATAGAACGTTATCAGCTAAACTCTAAAAAAATCATCAGTTTTTTAAAGGAATTTACATTTAAATTGATATTATTTTATGAGCTAGGTAACATATAAACTAATAACGCTTTATATGCTGAGACCTCGAATGTTATAGAAATGAAAAGGAACTGAAAAGAACTTACTTATGCTGTTTGTGAGGAACGGGAAAAAATAGTTAGCATTTTCCGAAATGCAAGCGAAAGGGCAAGTTGCCAAATTCTGAGGTTACAGCGCATGCGAAAACGGGGTTGCCAAATTCTGTCAGAATCTTGAAATGTCGTAAAAGGGGAGTAGAAACAAGTTATCAGATATGTTAAACAAAAACGTGTACGGTGTCTATATCTGTGGTAAAAATTAAAATATCGACTTAAAAGTTCAAAGACTTTCTTTCCAATTGCTAGTTCTTCCTTTGAAACGAGTTTCCTCTTTGTTAATGAAAGGTAAGCGCCAGATTGGTTTACAACTACAAAATATATATCTGAGAGGATATTTTACAGACAGATTAATGACATATTTACAGTAAGTTCCATGTGTAAGATATCCTTCTTTACCCGCCTCTTGCTTTAGTGAAAATTTATTATATCGCTGTTAACATGTAATATACGAATTGAAATTAATTTATGGCATTTTAAAGTTTGGTGAATTTTAATTTTGGGTATTCCATTTTTAATAAATGAACTGAATAAATTAAATTGAATGAAATTGTGAAACAATACACTTTTGCTGCTAATAGACAAATTTTCTTGTGTAACCAAAGAAATTATCTGCGGAAAATTATTAGGCTTTAACTTCTCGTAGACTTAAGTAGTACAAACTAACGAGACCTAGAAGACTATGTAAAAAATTATTCTCAAGTGTAAAATATAATATAAGTCCAAAGAAGGGTATATAAAATCCTTTATTCAGTCAATATAAGTTCACAGACGGCCCCATTATTTACAAACTCAAAGTAATTAAAATGCTATTTATAATCCAAGCTCTGTGAACTATTGGCTAAGTATACTTTGTACAGTATATTCCTTTTATAAATGAATTACTTAACTGGTAGAGAAATTTTTCAAAGTATTCCAGAAAACATATTGGCCAATGTACGTGGAAAAAATTTAGCTCTCAAGTAACTGGTAAATAAGAAAGGCAGCCTTTTCCACAAACTTACTTTATAGTCGCAGATCTTTTTCAAATTACTAATAATAACAATAAGATGAAAGTTTCCTAATTACTAATACAAGTAGGAATACTACTCTTGTTAATGAATTTTTAAAAAAGCTGGTTATTAAAGAAAATATTCACTTGACGTATTTAGTGATCTGTTTATTTTTTTTCTTTTTGTTTTACTTCCTTCGAATTCTTTTCTTCTGTTCTTGTGATTAAAGTCAAAGATTGTGTCTTAAAATTTATCAATTACTCTATTGTAAAATAGTATCCTAAGATTTTAAATATGTTAAAATAGGGAATACTTTTCCATTTCAGGTTTATGAAAAGTTATACTGTGCTAAATCTAACAGAAGCAAATATTAATTGATAATCTAGAAATACGTATGTCAGTAATCCCTTGCATAAATAATAAAAGAATAAAAATTATTTTATCTTTAAAATAAAGTTGATAGTGATACAAATTACGACTTAAAAAGGAATAAGAACACAAAACAAAATGGAATGCTGTTTACTGTTAAACCCTACATAATCGTATAAAATCTAGATTTAAATATTTTAAGTTGAAAATAAAACTTTCTTTAATATCAAGCAGAATTCTGGATCAAACAGTATTGTATGGGTTTTGCTTTATAAACTGTTCTATTCTAAAAGTAAATCTAATCGAAGTTTGGATATTTCGTATTTCAGGTTGTTTCATGTTCAGATTGGCGCACTCATCTCAATATACTGCAGCACACTTTCAAATCAAATTTGTTCAATATATAGAATTGTAATTAACTTTAGATAAACGCTCAATATTTTTAACGATGCATATGTGGACATAAAAGTATTGATATCCAATTATGATTAAATTTTACATAAAATGTCTATATGATACTAAATACTTTTTGTGTGTTGAATGATCTCTCGCTTAGTTAGGGAAATATCAGGCACGAAGCCAGCTGTTAATCCATCAGGACTCTTACTGTGTAGTTCCACAATAAACAAACTTAATTTTTGCACACAATGTCCGGTTAATCTCTAGCCAGATGATCAGGAGATGACTATATATATATATATATATGTGATGTACCAGCTTTTGTCCCGAATAAAAGATTGGTGAAGAATCATAAAATGTAGTCGTAGCTTAAATTATCAGACGATAAGTTTAAAAAACAAGGATCCATTTATTATTGTTCAGGAGAAATAGCAGTTACAAAATCAGATATCCGGAGTAAATAAAAAGAATTACTAATAGCTTTTTGTATGAAGTTTACTGCATCGTGACATTTAAGAAAAAGCCTCTGATATTCCTTTGCGAGTCCTTTTATAGCCTCTGGAAAGGCGGAGCTTCCAAGAAATGACGTCAGCCAATCCAGTTCGCTTTAAATATTTCCAGAACATTCTAAAACTGTACGTGTAGAAAAGGCGGGAAAAACAACTTGACTACAGGGCTGTGGATTTAATTTCACGTACTTTCAAATAAGAGACCGTCGCCATTAAAAATGAAAAGAACATACAGTTAGAATTTTAAGAGTATTCTTGACTATGAAATTTTATTATTACAAATATATATATATATATGTATATTCCAGGACCAGATAGCGTTTCTGGCAATAACAATTAGGAAAGATAAAATTTAAAAGAAGTACACATGAAACCGCTTCGAATTACAGAAATACATTTTAACTTCCTTTTTAATGACTCTTAATAATATTGAATAAGCTAAGTAACGGAAATTATAATATGATGTCACGAATTTAAATTTTTGATAACTCAATTTTTGATAATTAAATGTGTAAATTTTAGGTATTTAGCATATTTTATAAGTGTCTTTAATATTAAGCATAACAAAAAGAAAATCCTAACATATGAAATATTACATAAGTTTTCCTTTTTTGTTATACACTGAAGTGACAAAAGTCATGAGATACCTCATAATATTTTGTCTGTCCTCCTTTTGCTCGGCGAAGTGCAGAAACTCGACGTGGTATGGACTCAAAAAGTCGTTGGAAGTCCCCTGCAGGAATATGAGCCATGCTGCCTCTATAGACGTCCATAATTGTGAAAGTGTTGACGGTGCAGGGTTTTGAGCACGAACTGACCTCTCGATGATGTCCCATAAATGTTCGATGGGATTCATGTCTGGCGATCTAGGTGGCCAGATCATTCGCTGGAATTGTCCAGAATGTTCTTCTAACCAATCCCGAACAATTGTGGCCCGGTGACATGGCGCATTGTCATCCATAAAAATCCCATCATTGTTTGAGTACGTGAAGTCCATGAATGGCTGTAAGTGATATCCAAGTAGCTGAAGGTATCCATTTCCAGTCAATGATCGGTTCAGTTGTACCAGAGGACCGAGTCCATGCCATGTAAAAACAGCCCTGACCATTATGGAACCACCACCAGCTTGAACAGTGCCTTGTTGACAATTTGGGTCCATGGCTTCGTGGGGTCTGCGCCACACTCGAACCCTACCATCCGCTCTTACCAACTGAAATCGTGACTCATCTGACCAAGCTACGGTTTTACATTCGTTTAGGGACCAACCGATATGCTCACGAGCCCATGAGAGTCGCTGCGGGCGATGTCGTGCTGTCAGTAAAGGCACTCGAGTCGGTCTTCTGCTGGCATAGCCCAAGGAAGACAAATTTCGCCGCACTGTCCTATCAGACACGTCCCTCGTACGTCCCACATTGATTTCTGCGGTTATTTGACGCAATGTTGCTTGTCTGTGAACATTGACAACTCTACGCAGACGTCGCTGGTCTCGGTCGTTAAGTGCAGATGGTCGGCCACTGCGCTGTCCATGATGGGATGTTATGCCTGAAATTAGATACTCTCGGCACACTCTTGACACTGTGGATCTCGGAATGTTGAATTCCCTAACGATATCCGAAATGACCCATGTGTCTAGCTCCAACTACCATTCCGCGTTCAATGTCTGTTAATTCTCGTCGTGCGGCCATACTCACGTCAAAGCCTCTTCGCATGAATATCTTTAGCACAAATGAATGCCCTGCCAAAGCACTTATACATTTGCTCCACGATACTACTGCAATCTGTATATTTGCATATTGCTATCCCATGACTTTTGTCACTTCAGTGTATATAAACTATGTTTAAAATATCCGAAGGGAAAGCGTTTTCATGTACTAAACGTTTGTAAGAAATATCAAATTATTGAAAGTATCCCGTGTCAGAATGCAAAAGCATCAGGCATTCAGCTGAATGAATGTATGTTGACATTTGATTTTAAACGAAAACTGTACTCTCCCGAGTTATTTTTGGAATTTATTTTATTAAATACTTATTGCAGGTTTCCATTTCCTACATAGCAAGTTTAAATTTTAAATAATTCTCACGTGCGTATAATCTTGGTATACTAGTCTCACATATACTTGTTTTAATACGAACTTAAACATTTTTCTTTTACTACTGTTTAAACAAATCGTTATGCCTGATCCATATTAATGTATGCATGTTATGATTACATTACATTTGTATTTTAAAAAAATTTATTATGTTCGTGCGATAATAATTCAAAATATATAATACATGGTAGTGAATTACTTTAAAACAACAGTACAGTTTTTCTTCTTTTAAATAGATGTTAATTACCCATAAAAAAACTTAAATGATAACAGATTTTCTTTGACGGTATACTTAACTGGATTGAAGAAAAATATGAAAGAAACTAGCGGGCAAGCCCGCCAGCTGAGCGGGCTGAAGCCCGCTAGTATAAGGGGTGTGATGCCTTTGTGGAGGACATTTAAAAAAGAACTGGCTTTATTTCGCCGGTATTCGAAAGTTGGACCGAACTACCAGTGTTCAGCGGATTTACGCGGGCTCCGCCCACTTTATTCACGTATGTGACCAGAATATACTGCATACACGATACATATGCCTAAAATCACGAAACCACCCATGCAGCCAGCGCTTTCGAGGGTATTCGAAAGTTAGAACAAACTACCAGTGTTCAGCGGGCTGCGCCCGCTTTATTCACCTATGCATCCAGAAAATACTGCATACACTATACACTTGCGGAAAATCACGAAAACACCCACGCAGCCAGCCCGCTCACCGGGATTTGAAAGTTCGTCCGAACTACCAGTGTTCAGTGGCTTTGCGCGGGCTGAGCCCGCTTTGGTCACGTCTGCATTCAGAAGATACTGCTTACACGATATACATGCGTAAAATCACGAAAATACCCATACAGACATCTCTTTAACGGGTATTCGAAAGTTGGACCGAACTACCAGTGTTCAGCGGGTTTGCGCGGGCTGCGCCCGCTTTATTCACATATGCATCCAGAAGATACTTCGTACGCGATACACATGCGTAAAATCACGAAAGTACACATGCAGCCAGCCCGCTCGTTGGAATTCGAAAGATGAACCTAACTACCAGGGTTCACACACAAAAGTGCATCAATATATATATTAATGTAATTAATCAACCATAATTATTTAAATTAAGAAAACTTTCCATATAGCATGTTCAAGCAATAGAAATTCAATTTAAAAACCCTGAACAAAAAATAATTAGTCAGAATTTAAATAAATAGTTTATTTATATTTATATTTATTTTTTTGCAATTCAAATTTCTTAATGAAAATTATATTTAATATTAGCTTTATGCGAACAGAAACATTTGTTACCAAAATTACGACAGTATATATATTAATGAATTTATATATAATAACAAAAGCAGTGAACGATTACGTAGCTCAGTAACACAAATGAGCACGCTGATTTGAGCTATTAGAAATATTAATTTGTATTATTCAAAGTTGCTTTTCTTATTCACATCCAAAAATCACGAATTGTTCGAAAAATGCACAAAAAAATAGTATCTCAACAACTAACAGTCCGATCGGCTCGAAATTTACAATCTTATAATTGCCAGATTTTGAAAAGAGGTTTGGTCTTTGTTCCAGAGAGATTGGCAAATTAGAAGATTAATTAGCATAATGAATAAAAATCCTCCACTGCGTTAATTTCATCCATGGCGAATGGCCTTGACGATTCCAAAAGTCCTGCGGAAACCATCTCCCCTTCCCCGACACCCGTCGCTTTCGAGTCGAAGGCCGTCAACCAAGACTTGGAAGGGGAGATGAGGTAGTAGCGCTTTTTTAATGAACCTTCTAATTAGGCTCCTAATTAGCAAAACAGTTAACAATGAACGCTAACCTTTATGCGTAAAATCACGAAAACAACTTGCACCCAGCCCGCTTGCCGAAAGTTGGAACGAACTACCAGTGTCTAGCCCCGTTGGCCTTTATTCGAAAGTTCCAGTGTTCAGCGATTACACTACCAGTGTTCAGCGATTTTACCCGGGCTGCGCCCGCTTTATTCGCGTATGCATCCAAAAGATACTGCATACACGTTACACATGCGGAAAATCATGAAACATACATGGAGGCAGCCCGTTCGCCGAGATTCGAAAGTTGGATCGAACTACCAGTGATCAGCAGATTTGCGCGGGCTTCGCCCGCTCTATTCTCGTATGCATCCAGAAGATACTGCATACACGATACACGTGCGTGAAATCACGAAAATACCCATACAGACAGCTCTTTAACGGCTATTCGAAAGTTGGACCGAACTACCAGTGTTCAGCGGTTTTGAGCGGGCTGCGCCCGCTTTATTCACATATGTGTCCAGAAGGTACTGCGTACACGATACACATGCGTTAAATCGCGAAAGTACGCATGCAGCCAGCCCGCTCGCTGGAATTCGAAGGATGAACCTAACTACCAGTGTTCAGCGCGGACTGCGCCCGCTTTATTCGCATATAAGTCCAGAAAATACTGCATACACGATAAACATACCTAAAATCACGAAAATACCCATGAAGCCAGCCAGATCGCCTTTATTCGAAAGCTGGACCGAACTACCAGTGTTCAGCGGTTTGCGCGGGCTGCGCCCGCTTTATTTACGTATGCATTCACAATATACTGCATACACGTTACACATACTCAAAATTACGAAAACACTTATGGAGCCAACCCGTTTGCCGGGATTCGAAATTTGGACTGAACTACCAGTGTTCAGCGATTTTACTGCTCAGGCTTTTTGCCAAGTGTAACCGCAAAACTTTTCGGGTTTAATATTCAAACAGTACATTCGTTATTAAAACTCCTTTTGATAAACTTCAACATAATCACACACAAAAGTGCATCAATATATATATTAATGTAATTAATCAACAATAATTATTTATATTAAGAAAACTTTCCATATACCATGTTCAAGCAACAATAATTTAATTTAAAATTCTGAACGAAAAAATAATTGGTCGGAATTTAAATAAGAAGTTTATTTATGTTTATATTTATTTTTTTGCAATTAAAATTTCTTAATTAAAATTATATGTAATATTAGCTTTATGCGAACAGAAATATTTGTTACCAAAAATACGACAGTATATATAATAATGAACTTATATATAATAAGAAAAGCAGTGAATGATTACGTAGCTCAGTAACACAAATGAGCACGCTGATTTAAGCTATTAGAAATATTAATTTGTATTATTCAAAGTTGCTTTTCTTATTCAGATCCAAAAAATCACGAATTGTTCGAAAAATGCACAAAATTAACGTATCTCGGCAACTAACAGGCCGATCGGCTCGAAATTTACAATCTTATAATTGCCAGATTTTGAAAAGAGGTTTGGTCTTTGTTCCAGAGAGATTGGCAAATTAGAAGATTAATTAGCATAATGAATAAAAATCCTCCACTGCGTTAATTTCATCCATGGCGAATGGCCTTGACGATTCCAAAAGTACTGTGGACACCCATCTTCCCCTCCCGGACAGCTGTCGCTTTCGAGTCGAAGGCCGTCAACCAAGAGTTGGAAGGGGAGATGAGGTAGTAGCGCTTTTTTAATGAACCTTCTAATTAGGCTCCTAATTAGCAAAACAGTTTACAATGAACGCTAACCTTTATTTGAGCATCTGGGAAGTGCAAGATTCAAAATTTGAACGAAATCCGTTAATTCTTTGAAAAGTTACGTATTTTTGTGCATTTTTCCGGCTCAATTTCTGTAATTAAGAAAAATTCAGTAAAATTTTGTATCTCGGGAACCAATCATGCGATCGGCTCCAAATTTAGAAATTTACAACTGATAGATGGTCAGATGAAAGATGCTCTTTGTTCTAGATTGATTGGAAAATTAGATCATTAATTAGCATAATGAATAAAAAAGCACCACTACGCTAATTTCATTCCCGGCGAATGGCCTTTACGATTCCAACAGTCGAGCGGATACCGTTTCCTCCCCCGACACCCGTCGCTTTCCGAGTCGAAGGCCTTCAACCAAGAGTTAGGAAGGGGAGATAGAGGTAGTAGCGCTTTTTTAATGAACCTACTAATTAGGCTCCTAATTAGTAAAACAGTTTACAATCAACGCTAACGTTCATTTGAGCATCCGGGAAGTGCAAAATTCAAAATTTGAAAAAAATCGGTCGGTTAGATCGGGAGATACGTATTTTTTGTGCTTTTTTCCGACTCATTTAGTTTAATTAAGGAAAATTCGTAATTTGGGAACCAATCATCCAATTTTCTTGAAATTTCGAAATTTGTAATTCTCGGATCTTCAAATGACGGATGCCGTTTGTCCCAAGTCGATCGGCCAATTAGACACTTAATTAGCATTATGAATAAAAAAGCGCCACTACGCTAATTTCACCCCTCCCGAATGGCCTTGACGATTCCAACATTCGAGTGAATACCATCACCCCCCTCCGACACCCGTCGCTTTCCGAGTCGAAGGCCGTCAACAAAGAGTTAGGAAGGGGAGATAAGAGTAGTAGCGCAGTTTTAATGAACCTGCTAATTAGGCTCCTAATTAGCAAAACAGTTTACAATCAACGCTAACGTTCATTTAAGCATCCGGGAAGTGCAAAATTAAAAATTTGAAAAAAATCCGTCGGTTAGATCCTGAGATACGTATTTTTGGTGCATTTTTCCGACTGATTTAGTTTAATTAAGGAAAATTCGTAATTTGGGAACCAATCATCCAATTTTCTTGAAATTTCGAAATTTTTAATTTGCGGATCTTCAAATGACGGATGCCATTTGCCCCAAGTCGATCGGCCAATTAGAAGCTGAATTAGCGGCATGACTAAAAATACTCCAGTACCTTAATTTCGCCCCTTGCCGCGGAGAAATATCCCTTTCATAGGGAAAAACCCAACAAAGAAAGCGAAAGAAATGCCAAAAACGTAGGGGAAAAAGCAGTTTTTAATTAATATCTCGGCTAATTAAAGTCGCACAAAGATACCAATGGTCAATATGGCGAGATACGGGAATTCTGAATCTAACGGTACCTTCCGCTAAGCTCTCCATAAAGCCGTTCTTGAGAAGATGAGGTTACAAACAAACAGACGCGCACAGATTTTAATAGTATAGACTAGCGGGCTGAAGCCCGCTATATATTGCTCGTGTGTAAAAGAGTTCCCGTGTTAAATTTCCCCGGTTTACGAAAGTTGGACCGAAATACCAGTGTTCACCGGTTTTACCCGGGCTGCGCCCCCTTAATTCACGTATGTATCGAGAAGATACTGCATACACGTTACACATGCGTAAAATCACGAAAACAACTTGCACCCAGCCCGCTTGTCGAAAGTTGGAACGAACTACCAGTGTCTAGCGGTTTTGGGCGGGCTGAGCCCGCTTTATTAAATTATGCATCCAGAATATACTGCATATACGACACACATGCGGAAACTCAAGAAAACACTCATAGAGCCAGCCCGTTGGCCTTTATTCGAAAGTTGGATCGAACTACCAGTGATCAGCAGATTTGCGCGGGCTTCGCCCGCTCTATTCTCGTATGCATCCAAAAGATACTGCATACACGATACACGTGTGTGAAATCACGAAAATACCCATACAGACAGCCCTTTAACGGCTATTCGAAAGTTGGACCGAACTACCAGTGTTCAGCCGTTTTGAGAGGGCTGCGAACGCTTTATTCACATATGCATCCAGAAGATACTTCGAACACGATACACATGCGTAAAATCACGAAAGTACACATGCAGCCAGCCCGCTCGCTGGACTTCGAAGGGTGAACCTAACTACCAGGATTCAGCGCGGACTGCGCCCGCTTTATTCGCGTATAAGTCCAGAAAATACTGCATACATGATAAACATACCTAAAATCACGAAAATACCCATGCAGCCAGCCCGATCACCTTTATTCGAAAGCTGAACCGAACTACCAGTGTTTAGCGGTTTGTGCGGGCTGCGCCCGCTTCATTTACGTATGCATTCACAATATACTGCATACACGTTACTCATACTCAAAATTATGAAAACGTTGATGGAGCCAACCCGTTTGCCGGGATTCGAAATTTGGACTGAAGTACCAGTGTTCAGCGATTTCACTGCAAAGGCTTTTTGCCAAGTGTAACCGCAAAACTTTTCGGGTAAAATATTCAAACAGCAGATTCGTTATTAAATCTCCTTTTGATAAACATCAACATAATCACACACAAAAGTGCATCAATATATATATTAATGTAAATAATCAACCATAATTATTTATATTAAGAAAACTTTTCATATAATATGTTGAAGCATCAGAAATTCAATTTAAAACCCTGAACGAAAAAATGATTAGTCAGAAATTAAAATAAATAGTTTATTTATATTTATATTTATTTTTTTGCTATTAAAATTTCTTAATTAAAATTATATTTAATATTAGCTTTATGCGAACAGAAACATTTGTTACCAAAAATACGACAGTATATATATTAATGAACTTATATATAACAACAAAAGCAGTGAATGATTACGTAGCTCAGTAACACAAATGAGCACTCGGATTTAAGCTATTAGAAATATTAATTTGTATTATTCAAAGTTGCTTTTCTTATTCACATCCAAAAATCACGAATTGTTCGAAAAATGCACAAAAAAAAAACCTATCTCGGCAACTAACAGTCCGATCGGCTCGAAATTTACAATCTTATAATTGCCATATTTTGAAAAGAGGTTTTGTGTTTGTTCCAAACAGATTGGCAAATTAGAAGAATAATTAGCATAATGAATAAAAATCCTCCACTGCGTTAATTTCATCCATGGCGAATGGCCTTCACGATTCCAAAAGTCCTGTGGAAACCATCTCCCCTTCCCGGACACCCGTCGCTTGCCAGTCGAAGGCCGTCAACCCAGTGTTAGGAAGGGGAGATAAGGTAGCAGGGCTTTTTTAATGAACCTGCTAATTAGTCTCCTAATTAGCAAAACAGTTTACAATCAACGCTAACGTTCATTTGAGCATCCGGGAAGTGCAAAATTCGAAATTTGAACGATATCGGTTAATTCTTTCAAAAGTTACGTATTTTTGTGCATTTTCCGGCTCAATTTCTCTTATTAAGAAAAATGCACCAAATATTTGTATCTCGGGAACTAATCATGCGATCGGCTCCAAATTTAGAAATTTACGACCGATGGATGCTCAGATGAAGGATGCTCTTTGTTCTAGATGGATTGGCAAATTAGATGATTAATTAGCATAATGAATAAAAAAGCGCCACTACGCTAATTTCACCCCTCGCGAATGGCCTTGACGATTTCAACAGTCGAGCGAATACCATCTCCCCCCTCCGACACCCGTCGCTTTCCGATTCGAAGGCCGTCAACGAAGAGTTAGGAAGGGGAGATAAGAGTAGTAGCGCTTTTTTAATGAACCTGCTAATTAGGCTCCTAATTAGCTAAACAGTTTACAATCAACGCTAACGTTCATTTGAGCATCCAGGAAGAGCAAAATTCAAAATTTGAAAAAAATCGGTCGGTTAGATCGGGAGATACGTATTTTTGGTGCATTTTTCCGACTCAGTTACTTTAATTAAGGAAAATTCGTAACTTGGGAACCAATCATCCAATTTTCTTGAAATTTCGAAACTTTTAATTCGCGGATCTTCAAACGACGGATGCCGTTTGTCCCAAGTCGATCGGCCAATTAGAAGCTTAATTAGCGGCATGCCCGAAAATGCTCCAGTACCTTAATTTCGCCCCTTCCCGCGGAAAAATGTCCCTTCAATAGGGAAAAACCCAACAAAGAAAGCGAAAGAAATACCAAAAACGTAGGGGAAAATGAGTTTTTAATTAATATCTCGGCTAATTAAAGTCGCACGAAGATGCCAATGGTCAATATGGCGAGATACGGGATTCCGCTAAGCTCTCCATAAAGCCGTTCTTGAGAAGATGAGGTTACAAACAAACAGACGCGCACAGATTTTAATAGTATAGACTAGCGGGCAAGCCCGCTTTTCTTTGCTTAATCTTCATAATTTCCCATTGTAATTTAGCCGGTATTAGAAAGTTGGACCGAACTACCAGTGTTCAGCGGTTTTGCGCGGACTTCTCCCGCTTTATACACGTATGCATCCAGAAGATACTGCATACACGTTACACATGCGGAAAATCACGAAAACACCCATGCACCCAGCCGGCTGGCCGGGATTCGAAATTTCAACCGAACTACCAGTGTTCAGCGGTTTTGCGCGGGCTGCGCCCGCTTTATTAAAATATGCATCCTGAGAATATATTGCATATACGACACACTTGCGTAAAATCACGAAAGTACCCATGCAGCCAGCCCGTTCGCCGTTATTCAAAAACTGGACCGAACTACCAGTGTTCAGTGGTTTTGTGCGGGCTGCGCCCGCTTTATTCATATATGCATCCAGAAGATACTGCGTAAACGATACACATGCGTAAAATCACGAAAGTACCCATGGAGCGAGCCCGTTCGCCGTTATTCAAAAATTGCACCGAATTACCAGAGTTCAGCGGTTTTGTGAGGCTGCGCCCGCTTTATTCAAGTATGCATTTAGAAGATACTGCATACGCGATACACATGTGGAAAATCACGAAAACATCCATGTAGTCAGCCCATCCGCCGGGATTCGAAAGTAGGATCGAACTACCAGTGTTCAGCGACATTTTCGTGTTTTCATGTTTATAATTCGAATTTTCATTCGTGTTTGAACATTTTCGAGTTTATTATTCGAATAGTAGAGTTGTTATTAAAATTCCTTTTCATTAACTTCGACATAATCAACACAAAAGTGCATCAATATACATATAAATGTAATTAATTATTCATAATTATTTATAATAAGAAAACTTTCCATATACCATGTTCAAGCAACAGAAATTCAATTTAAAACCCTGAACGAAAAATAAAAATTAGGCAGAATTTAAATAAATAGTTTATTTATATTTATATTTATTTTTTTGCAATTAAAATTTCTTAGTTAAAATTATATTTAATATGAGCTTTATGCGAACAGAAACATTTGTTACCAAAAATACGAAAGTATATATATTAATTAATTAATTTATATATAATAACAAAAGCAGTGAATGATTACGTAGCTCAGTAACACAAATGAGCACGCTGATTTAAGCTATTAGAAATATTAATTTGTATTATTCAAAGTTGCTTTTCTTATTCAGATCCAAAAAATCACGAATTGTTCAAAAAATGCACAAAAAATAGTATCTCAACAACTAACAGTCCGATCGTCTCGAAATTTACAATCTTATAATTGCCAGATTTTGAAAAGAGGATTGGTCTTTGTTCCAGAGAGATTGGCGAAATTAGAAGATTAATTAGCATAATGAATAAAAATCCGCCACTGCGTTAATTTCATCCATGGCGAATGGCCTTGACGATTCCAACAGTCCTGCGGAAACCATCTCCCCTTCCCCGACACCCGTAGCTTTCGAGTGGAAGGCCCTCAACCAAGAGTTAGGTAGTAGCGCTTTTTTAATGAACCTTCTAATTAGGCTCCTAATTAGCAAAACAGTTTACAATGAACGCTAACCTTTATTTGAGCATCCGGGAAGTGCAAAATTCAAAATTTGAACGAAATCCGTTAATTCTTTGAAAAGTTACGTATTTCTGTGCACTTTTACGGCTCAATTTCTGTAATTAAGAAAAATTCAGTAAAATTTCGTATCTCGGGAACTAATCATGCGATCGGCTCCAAATTTAGAAATTTACAACCGATGGATGGTCAGATGAAGGATGCTCTTTGTTCTAGATGGATTGGAAAATTAGATGATTAATTAGCATAATGAATAAAAAAGCACCACTACGCTAATTTCACCCCTCGCGAATGGCCTTGACGATTTCAACAGTCGAGCGAATACCATCTCCCCCCCCGACTCCCGTCGCTTTCCGAGTGGAAGGCCGTCAACGAAGAGTTAGGAAGGGGAGATGAGGTAGTAGCGCTTTTTTAATGAACCTGCTATATAGGCTCCTAATTAGCAAAACAGTTTACAATCAACGCTAACGTTCATTTGAGCATCCGGGAAGTGCAAAATTCAAAATTTGAACGAAATCGGTCGGTAAGATCCGGAGATACGTATTTTTGGTGCATTTTTCCGACTCATTTAGTTTAATTAAGGAAAATTCGTAATTTGGGAACCAATCATCCAATTTTCTTGAAATTTCGAAATTTTTAATTCTCGGATCTTCAAATGACGGATGCCATTTGCCCCAAGTCGATCGGCCAATTAGAAGCTGAATTAGCGGCATGACTAAAAATACTCCAGTACCTTAATTTCGCCCCTTGCCGCGGAGAAATATCCCTTTCATAGGGAAAAACCCAACAAAGAAAGCGAAAGAAATGCCAAAAACGTAGGGGAAAAAGCAGTTTTTAATTAATATCTCGGCTAATTAAAGTCGCACAAAGATACCAATGGTCAATATGGCGAGATACGGGAATTCTGAATCTAACGGTACCTTCCGCTAAGCTCTCCATAAAGCCGTTCTTGAGAAGATGAGGTTACAAACAAACAGACGCGCACAGATTTTAATAGTATAGACTAGCGGGCTGAAGCCCGCTATATATTGCTCGTGTGTAAAAGAGTTCCCGTGTTAAATTTCCCCGGTTTACGAAAGTTGGACCGAAATACCAGTGTTCACCGGTTTTACCCGGGCTGCGCCCCCTTAATTCACGTATGTATCGAGAAGATACTGCATACACGTTACACATGCGTAAAATCACGAAAACAACTTGCACCCAGCCCGCTTGTCGAAAGTTGGAACGAACTACCAGTGTCTAGCGGTTTTGGGCGGGCTGAGCCCGCTTTATTAAATTATGCATCCAGAATATACTGCATATACGACACACATGCGGAAACTCAAGAAAACACTCATAGAGCCAGCCCGTTGGCCTTTATTCGAAAGTTGGATCGAACTACCAGTGATCAGCAGATTTGCGCGGGCTTCGCCCGCTCTATTCTCGTATGCATCCAAAAGATACTGCATACACGATACACGTGTGTGAAATCACGAAAATACCCATACAGACAGCCCTTTAACGGCTATTCGAAAGTTGGACCGAACTACCAGTGTTCAGCCGTTTTGAGAGGGCTGCGAACGCTTTATTCACATATGCATCCAGAAGATACTTCGAACACGATACACATGCGTAAAATCACGAAAGTACACATGCAGCCAGCCCGCTCGCTGGACTTCGAAGGGTGAACCTAACTACCAGGATTCAGCGCGGACTGCGCCCGCTTTATTCGCGTATAAGTCCAGAAAATACTGCATACATGATAAACATACCTAAAATCACGAAAATACCCATGCAGCCAGCCCGATCACCTTTATTCGAAAGCTGAACCGAACTACCAGTGTTTAGCGGTTTGTGCGGGCTGCGCCCGCTTCATTTACGTATGCATTCACAATATACTGCATACACGTTACTCATACTCAAAATTATGAAAACGTTGATGGAGCCAACCCGTTTGCCGGGATTCGAAATTTGGACTGAAGTACCAGTGTTCAGCGATTTCACTGCAAAGGCTTTTTGCCAAGTGTAACCGCAAAACTTTTCGGGTAAAATATTCAAACAGCAGATTCGTTATTAAATCTCCTTTTGATAAACATCAACATAATCACACACAAAAGTGCATCAATATATATATTAATGTAAATAATCAACCATAATTATTTATATTAAGAAAACTTTTCATATAATATGTTGAAGCATCAGAAATTCAATTTAAAACCCTGAACGAAAAAATGATTAGTCAGAAATTAAAATAAATAGTTTATTTATATTTATATTTATTTTTTTGCTATTAAAATTTCTTAATTAAAATTATATTTAATATTAGCTTTATGCGAACAGAAACATTTGTTACCAAAAATACGACAGTATATATATTAATGAACTTATATATAACAACAAAAGCAGTGAATGATTACGTAGCTCAGTAACACAAATGAGCACTCGGATTTAAGCTATTAGAAATATTAATTTGTATTATTCAAAGTTGCTTTTCTTATTCACATCCAAAAATCACGAATTGTTCGAAAAATGCACAAAAAAAAAACCTATCTCGGCAACTAACAGTCCGATCGGCTCGAAATTTACAATCTTATAATTGCCATATTTTGAAAAGAGGTTTTGTGTTTGTTCCAAACAGATTGGCAAATTAGAAGAATAATTAGCATAATGAATAAAAATCCTCCACTGCGTTAATTTCATCCATGGCGAATGGCCTTCACGATTCCAAAAGTCCTGTGGAAACCATCTCCCCTTCCCGGACACCCGTCGCTTGCCAGTCGAAGGCCGTCAACCCAGTGTTAGGAAGGGGAGATAAGGTAGCAGGGCTTTTTTAATGAACCTGCTAATTAGTCTCCTAATTAGCAAAACAGTTTACAATCAACGCTAACGTTCATTTGAGCATCCGGGAAGTGCAAAATTCGAAATTTGAACGATATCGGTTAATTCTTTCAAAAGTTACGTATTTTTGTGCATTTTCCGGCTCAATTTCTCTTATTAAGAAAAATGCACCAAATATTTGTATCTCGGGAACTAATCATGCGATCGGCTCCAAATTTAGAAATTTACGACCGATGGATGCTCAGATGAAGGATGCTCTTTGTTCTAGATGGATTGGCAAATTAGATGATTAATTAGCATAATGAATAAAAAAGCGCCACTACGCTAATTTCACCCCTCGCGAATGGCCTTGACGATTTCAACAGTCGAGCGAATACCATCTCCCCCCTCCGACACCCGTCGCTTTCCGATTCGAAGGCCGTCAACGAAGAGTTAGGAAGGGGAGATAAGAGTAGTAGCGCTTTTTTAATGAACCTGCTAATTAGGCTCCTAATTAGCTAAACAGTTTACAATCAACGCTAACGTTCATTTGAGCATCCAGGAAGAGCAAAATTAAAAATTTGAAAAAAATCGGTCGGTTAGATCGGGAGATACGTATTTTTGGTGCATTTTTCCGACTCAGTTACTTTAATTAAGGGAAATTCGTAACTTGGGAACCAATCATCCAATTTTCTTGAAATTTCGAAACTTTTAATTCGCGGATCTTCAAACGACGGATGCCGTTTGTCCCAAGTCGATCGGCCAATTAGAAGCTTAATTAGCGGCATGCCCGAAAATGCTCCAGTACCTTAATTTCGCCCCTTCCCGCGGAAAAATGTCCCTTCAATATGGAAAAACCCAACAAAGAAAGCGAAAGAAATACCAAAAACGTAGGGGAAAATGAGTTTTTAATTAATATCTCGGCTAATTAAAGTCGCACGAAGATGCCAATGGTCAATATGGCGAGATACGGGATTCCGCTAAGCTCTCCATAAAGCCGTTCTTGAGAAGATGAGGTTACAAACAAACAGACGCGCACAGATTTTAATAGTATAGACTAGCGGGCAAGCCCGCCAGCTGAGCGGGCTGAAGCCCGCTTTTCTTTGCTTAATCTTCATAATTTCCCATTGTAATTTAGCCGGTATTAGAAAGTTGGACCGAACTACCAGTGTTCAGCGGTTTTGCGCGGACTTCTCCCGCTTTATACACGTATGCATCCAGAAGATACTGCATACACGTTACACATGCGGAAAATCACGAAAACACCCATGCACCCAGCCGGCTGGCCGGGATTCGAAATTTCAACCGAACTACCAGTGTTCAGCGGTTTTGCGCGGGCTGCGCCCGCTTTATTAAAATATGCATCCTGAGAATATATTGCATATACGACACACTTGCGTAAAATCACGAAAGTACCCATGCAGCCAGCCCGTTCGCCGTTATTCAAAAACTGGACCGAACTACCAGTGTTCAGTGGTTTTGTGCGGGCTGCGCCCGCTTTATTCATATATGCATCCAGAAGATACTGCGTAAACGATACACATGCGTAAAATCACGAAAGTACCCATGGAGCGAGCCCGTTCGCCGTTATTCAAAAATTGCACCGAATTACCAGAGTTCAGCGGTTTTGTGAGGCTGCGCCCGCTTTATTCAAGTATGCATTTAGAAGATACTGCATACGCGATACACATGTGGAAAATCACGAAAACATCCATGTAGTCAGCCCATCCGCCGGGATTCGAAAGTAGGATCGAACTACCAGTGTTCAGCGACATTTTCGTGTTTTCATGTTTATAATTCGAATTTTCATTCGTGTTTGAACATTTTCGAGTTTATTATTCGAATAGTAGAGTTGTTATTAAAATTCCTTTTCATTAACTTCGACATAATCAACACAAAAGTGCATCAATATACATATAAATGTAATTAATTATTCATAATTATTTATAATAAGAAAACTTTCCATATACCATGTTCAAGCAACAGAAATTCAATTTAAAACCCTGAACGAAAAATAAAAATTAGGCAGAATTTAAATAAATAGTTTATTTATATTTATATTTATTTTTTTGCAATTAAAATTTCTTAGTTAAAATTATATTTAATATGAGCTTTATGCGAACAGAAACATTTGTTACCAAAAATACGAAAGTATATATATTAATTAATTAATTTATATATAATAACAAAAGCAGTGAATGATTACGTAGCTCAGTAACACAAATGAGCACGCTGATTTAAGCTATTAGAAATATTAATTTGTATTATTCAAAGTTGCTTTTCTTATTCAGATCCAAAAAATCACGAATTGTTCAAAAAATGCACAAAAAATAGTATCTCAACAACTAACAGTCCGATCGTCTCGAAATTTACAATCTTATAATTGCCAGATTTTGAAAAGAGGATTGGTCTTTGTTCCAGAGAGATTGGCGAAATTAGAAGATTAATTAGCATAATGAATAAAAATCCGCCACTGCGTTAATTTCATCCATGGCGAATGGCCTTGACGATTCCAACAGTCCTGCGGAAACCATCTCCCCTTCCCCGACACCCGTAGCTTTCGAGTGGAAGGCCCTCAACCAAGAGTTAGGTAGTAGCGCTTTTTTAATGAACCTTCTAATTAGGCTCCTAATTAGCAAAACAGTTTACAATGAACGCTAACCTTTATTTGAGCATCCGGGAAGTGCAAAATTCAAAATTTGAACGAAATCCGTTAATTCTTTGAAAAGTTACGTATTTTTGTGCACTTTTACGGCTCAATTTCTGTATTTAAGAAAAATTCAGTAAAATTTCGTATCTCGGGAACTAATCATGCGATCGGCTCCAAATTTAGAAATTTACAACCGATGGATGGTCAGATGAAGGATGCTCTTTGTTCTAGATGGATTGGAAAATTAGATGATTAATTAGCATAATGAATAAAAAAGCACCACTACGCTAATTTCACCCCTCGCGAATGGCCTTGACGATTTCAACAGTCGAGCGAATACCATCTCCCCCCCCGACTCCCGTCGCTTTCCGAGTGGAAGGCCGTCAACGAAGAGTTAGGAAGGGGAGATGAGGTAGTAGCGCTTTTTTAATGAACCTGCTATATAGGCTCCTAATTAGCAAAACAGTTTACAATCAACGCTAACGTTCATTTGAGCATCCGGGAAGTGCAAAATTCAAAATTTGAACGAAATCGGTCGGTAAGATCCGGAGATACGTATTTTTGGTGCATTTTTCCGACTCATTTAGTTTAATTAAGGAAAATTCGTAATTTGGGAACCAATCATCCAATTTTCTTGAAATTTCGAAATTTTTAATTCTCGGATCTTCAAATGACGGATGCCATTTGCCCCAAGTCGATCGGCCAATTAGAAGCTGAATTAGCGGCATGACTAAAAATACTCCAGTACCTTAATTTCGCCCCTTGCCGCGGAGAAATATCCCTTTCATAGGGAAAAACCAACAAAGAAAGCGAAAGAAATGCCAAAAACGTAGGGGAAAAAGCAGTTTTTAATTAATATCTCGGCTAATTAAAGTCGCACAAAGATACCAATGGTCAATATGGCGAGATACGGGAATTCTGAATCTAACGGTACCTTCCGCTAAGCTCTCCATAAAGCCGTTCTTGAGAAGATGAGGTTACAAACAAACAGACGCGCACAGATTTTAATAGTATAGACTAGCGGGCAAGCCCGCCAGCTGAGCGGGCTGAAGCCCGCTATATATTGCTCGTGTGTAAAAGAGTTCCCGTGTTAAATTTCCCCGGTTTACGAAAGTTGGACCGAAATACCAGTGTTCACCGGTTTTACCCGGGCTGCGCCCCCTTAATTCACGTATGTATCGAGAAGATACTGCATACACGTTACACATGCGTAAAATCACGAAAACAACTTGCACCCAGCCCGCTTGTCGAAAGTTGGAACGAACTACCAGTGTCTAGCGGTTTTGGGCGGGCTGCGCCCGCTTTATTAAATTATGCATCCAGAATATACTGCATATACGACACACATGCGGAAACTCAAGAAAACACTCATAGAGCCAGCCCGTTGGCCTTTATTCGAAAGTTGGATCGAACTACCAGTGATCAGCAGATTTGCGCGGGCTTCGCCCGCTCTATTCTCGTATGCATCCAAAAGATACTGCATACACGATACACGTGTGTGAAATCACGAAAATACCCATACAGACAGCCCTTTAACGGCTATTCGAAAGTTGGACCGAACTACCAGTGTTCAGCGGTTTTGAGAGGGCTGCGAACGCTTTATTCACATATGCATCCAGAAGATACTTCGAACACGATACACATGCGTAAAATCACGAAAGTACACATGCAGCCAGCCCGCTCGCTGGACTTCGAAGGGTGAACCTAACTACAAGGATTCAGCGCGGACTGCGCCCGCTTTATTCGCGTATAAGTCCAGAAAATACTGCATACATGATAAACATACCTAAAATCACGAAAATACCCATGCAGCCAGCCCGATCACCTTTATTCGAAAGCTGAACCGAACTACCAGTGTTTAGCGGTTTGTGCGGGCTGCGCCCGCTTCATTTACGTATGCATTCACAATATACTGCATACACGTTACTCATACTCAAAATTATGAAAACGTTGATGGAGCCAACCCGTTTGCCGGGATTCGAAATTTGGACTGAAGTACCAGTGTTCAGCGATTTCACTGCAAAGGCTTTTTGCCAAGTGTAACCGCAAAACTTTTTGGGTAAAATATTCAAACAGCAGATTCGTTATTAAATCTCCTTTTGATAAACATCAACATAATCACACACAAAAGTGCATCAATATATATATTAATGTAAATAATCAACCATAATTATTTATATTAAGAAAACTTTTCATATAATATGTTGAAGCATCAGAAATTCAATTTAAAACCCTGAACGAAAAAATGATTAGTCAGAAATTAAAATAAATAGTTTATTTATATTTATATTTATTTTTTTGCTATTAAAATTTCTTAATTAAAATTATATTTAATATTAGCTTTATGCGAACAGAAACATTTGTTACCAAAAATACGACAGTATATATATTAATGAACTTATATATAACAACAAAAGCAGTGAATGATTACGTAGCTCAGTAACACAAATGAGCACTCGGATTTAAGCTATTAGAAATATTAATTTGTATTATTCAAAGTTGCTTTTCTTATTCACATCCAAAAATCACGAATTGTTCGAAAAATGCACAAAAAAAAAACCTATCTCGGCAACTAACAGTCCGATCGGCTCGAAATTTACAATCTTATAATTGCCATATTTTGAAAAGAGGTTTTGTGTTTGTTCCAAACAGATTGGCAAATTAGAAGAATAATTAGCATAATGAATAAAAATCCTCCACTGCCTTAATTTCATCCATGGCGAATGGCCTTGACGATTCCAAAAGTCCTGTGGAAACCATCTCCCCTTCCCGGACACCCGTCGCTTGCGAGTCGAAGGCCGTCAACCCAGTGTTAGGAAGGGGAGATAAGGTAGCAGGGCTTTTTTAATGAACCTGCTAATTAGTCTCCTAATTAGCAAAACAGTTTACAATCAACGCTAACGTTCATTTGAGCATCCGGGAAGTGCAAAATTCGAAATTTGAACGATATCGGTTAATTCTTTCAAAAGTTACGTATTTTTGTGCATTTTTCCGGCTCAATTTCTCTTATTAAGAAAAATGCACCAAATATTTGTATCTCGGGAACTAATCATGCGATCGGCTCCAAATTTAGAAATTTACGACCGATGGATGCTCAGATGAAGGATGCTCTTTGTTCTAGATGGATTGGCAAATTAGATGATTAATTAGCGTAATGAATAAAAAAGCGCCACTACGCTAATTTCACCCCTCGCGAATGGCCTTGACGATTTCAACAGTCGAGCGAATACCATCTCCCCCCTCCGACACCCGTCGCTTTCCGATTCGAAGGCCGTCAACGAAGAGTTAGGAAGGGGAGATAAGAGTAGTAGCGCTTTTTTAATGAACCTGCTAATTAGGCTCCTAATTAGCTAAACAGTTTACAATCAACGCTAACGTTCATTTGAGCATCCAGGAAGAGCAAAATTCAAAATTTGAAAAAAATCGGTCGGTTAGATCGGGAGATACGTATTTTTGGTGCATTTTTCCGACTCAGTTACTTTAATTAAGGAAAATTCGTAACTTGGGAACCAATCATCCAATTTTCTTGAAATTTCGAAACTTTTAATTCGCGGATCTTCAAACGACGGATGCCGTTTGTCCCAAGTCGATCGGCCAATTAGAAGCTTAATTAGCGGCATGCCCGAAAATGCTCCAGTACCTTAATTTCGCCCCTTCCCGCGGAAAAATGTCCCTTCAATAGGGAAAAACCCAACAAAGAAAGCGAAAGAAATACCAAAAACGTAGGGGAAAATGAGTTTTTAATTAATATCTCGGCTAATTAAAGTCGCACGAAGATGCCAATGGTCAATATGGCGAGATACGGGATTCCGCTAAGCTCTCCATAAAGCCGTTCTTGAGAAGATGAGGTTACAAACAAACAGACGCGCACAGATTTTAATAGTATAGACTAGCGGGCAAGCCCGCCAGCTGAGCGGGCTGAAGCCCGCTTTTCTTTGCTTAATCTTCATAATTTCCCATTGTAATTTAGCCGGTATTAGAAAGTTGGACCGAACTACCAGTGTTCAGCGGTTTTGCGCGGACTTCTCCCGCTTTATACACGTATGCATCCAGAAGATACTGCATACACGTTACACATGCGGAAAATCACGAAAACACCCATGCACCCAGCCGGCTGGCCGGGATTCGAAATTTCAACCGAACTACCAGTGTTCAGCGGTTTTGCGCGGGCTGCGCCCGCTTTATTAAAATATGCATCCTGAGAATATATTGCATATACGACACACTTGCGTAAAATCACGAAAGTACCCATGCAGCCAGCCCGTTCGCCGTTATTCAAAAACTGGACCGAACTACCAGTGTTCAGTGGTTTTGTGCGGGCTGCGCCCGCTTTATTCATATATGCATCCAGAAGATACTGCGTAAACGATACACATGCGTAAAATCAGGAAAATACCCATGCAGACAGCCCTTTCACGGGTATTCGAAAGTTGGACTGAACTATCAGTGTTCAGCGGTTTTGCGCGGGCTGCGCCCGCTTTATTCGTATATGCATCCAGAAGATACTGCGTACACGATACACATGCGTAAAATCACGAAAGTACCCATGGAGCGAGCCCGTTCGCCGTTATTCACAAATTGCACCGAATTACCAGAGTTCAGCGGTTTTGTGAGGCTGCGCCCGCTTTATTCAAGTATGCATTTAGAAGATACTGCATACGCGATACACATGTGGAAAATCACGAAAACATCCATGTAGTCAGCCCATCCGCCGGGATTCGAAAGTAGGATCGAACTACCAGTGTTCAGCGACATTTTCGTGTTTTCATGTTTATTATTCGAATTTTCATTCGTGTTTGAACATTTTCGTGTTTATTATTCGAATAGTAGAGTTGTTATTAAAATTCCTTTTCATTAACTTCGACATAATCAACACAAAAGTGCATCAATATACATATAAATGTAATTAATTATTCATAATTATTTATAATAAGAAAACTTTCCATATACCATGTTCAAGCAACAGAAATTCAATTTAAAACCCTGAACTAAAAATAAAAATTAGGCAGAATTTAAATAAATAGTTTATTTATATTTATATTTATTTTTTTGCAATTAAAATTTCTTAGTTAAAATTATATTTAATATGAGCTTTATGCGAACAGAAACATTTGTTACCAAAAATACGACAGTATATATATTCATTAATTAATTTATATATAATAACAAAAGCAGTGAATGATTACGTAGCTCAGTAACACAAATGAGCACGCTGATTTAAGCTATTAGAAATATTAATTTGTATTATTCAAAGTTGCTTTTCTTATTCAGATCCAAAAAATCACGAATTGTTCAAAAAATGCACAAAAAATAGTATTTCAACAACTAACAGTCCGATCGTCTCGAAATTTACAATCTTATAAATTGC
This sequence comes from Stegodyphus dumicola, assembly GCF_044657685.1. Classification (NCBI taxonomy): domain Eukaryota; kingdom Metazoa; phylum Arthropoda; class Arachnida; order Araneae; family Eresidae; genus Stegodyphus; species Stegodyphus dumicola. The sequence continues at coordinate 164,637,937 of NC_140781.1, forward strand.
CAGATTTTGAAAAGAGGATTGGTCTTTGTTCCAGAGAGATTGGCGAAATTAGAAGATTAATTAGCATAATGAATAAAAATCCGCCACTGCGTTAATTTCATCCATGGCGAATGGCCTTGACGATTCCAACAGTCCTGCGGAAACCATCTCCCCTTCCCCGACACCCGTAGCTTTCGAGTGGAAGGCCCTCAACCAAGAGTTAGGTAGTAGCGCTTTTTTAATGAACCTTCTAATTAGGCTCCTAATTAGCAAAACAGTTTACAATGAACGCTAACCTTTATTTGAGCATCCGGGAAGTGCAAAATTCAAAATTTGAACGAAATCCGTTAATTCTTTGAAAAGTTACGTATTTTTGTGCACTTTTACGGCTCAATTTCTGTAATTAAGAAAAATTCAGTAAAATTTCGTATCTCGGGAACTAATCATGCGATCGGCTCCAAATTTAGAAATTTACGACCGATGGATGCTCAGATGAAGGATGCTCTTTGTTCTAGATGGATTGGCAAATTAGATGATTAATTAGCATAATGAATAAAAAAGCGCCACTACGCTAATTTCACCCCTCGCGAATGGCCTTGACGATTTCAACAGTCGAGCGAATACCATCTCCCCCCTCCGACACCCGTCGCTTTCCGATTCGAAGGCCGTCAACGAAGAGTTAGGAAGGGGAGATAAGAGTAGTAGCGCTTTTTTAATGAACCTGCTAATTAGGCTCCTAATTAGCTAAACAGTTTACAATCAACGCTAACGTTCATTTGAGCATCCAGGAAGAGCAAAATTCAAAATTTGAAAAAAATCGGTCGGTTAGATCGGGAGATACGTATTTTTGGTGCATTTTTCCGACTCAGTTACTTTAATTAAGGAAAATTCGTAACTTGGGAACCAATCATCCAATTTTCTTGAAATTTCGAAACTTTTAATTCGCGGATCTTCAAACGACGGATGCCGTTTGTCCCAAGTCGATCGGCCAATTAGAAGCTTAATTAGCGGCATGCCCGAAAATGCTCCAGTACCTTAATTTCGCCCCTTCCCGCGGAAAAATGTCCCTTCAATAGGGAAAAACCCAACAAAGAAAGCGAAAGAAATACCAAAAACGTAGGGGAAAATGAGTTTTTAATTAATATCTCGGCTAATTAAAGTCGCACGAAGATGCCAATGGTCAATATGGCGAGATACGGGATTCCGCTAAGCTCTCCATAAAGCCGTTCTTGAGAAGATGAGGTTACAAACAAACAGACGCGCACAGATTTTAATAGTATAGACTAGCGGGCAAGCCCGCCAGCTGAGCGGGCTGAAGCTCGCTTTTCTTTGCTTAATCTTCATAATTTCCCATTGTAATTTAGCCGGTATTAGAAAGTTGGACCGAACTACCAGTGTTCAGCGGTTTTGCGCGGACTTCTCCCGCTTTATACACGTATGCATCCAGAAGATACTGCATACACGTTACACATGCGGAAAATCACGAAAACACCCATGCACCCAGCCGGCTGGCCGGGATTCGAAATTTCAACCGAACTACCAGTGTTCAGCGGTTTTGCGCGGGCTGCGCCCGCTTTATTAAAATATGCATCCTGAGAATATATTGCATATACGACACACATGCGTAAAATCACGAAAGTACCCATGCAGCCAGCCCGTTCGCCGTTATTCAAAAACTGGACCGAACTACCAGTGTTCAGTGGTTTTGTGCGGGCTGCGCCCGCTTTATTCATATATGCATCCAGAAGATACTGCGTAAACGATACACATGCGTAAAATCAGGAAAATACCCATGCAGACAGCCCTTTCACGGGTATTCGAAAGTTGGACTGAACTATCAGTGTTCAGCGGTTTTGCGCGGGTTGCGCCCGCTTTATTCGTATATGCATCCAGAAGATACTGTGTACACGATACACATGCGTAAAATCACGAAAGTACCCATGGAGCGAGCCCGTTCGCCGTTATTCACAAATTGCACCGAATTACCAGAGTTCAGCGGTTTTGTGAGGCTGCGCCCGCTTTATTCAAGTATGCATTTAGAAGATACTGCATACGCGATACACATGTGGAAAATCACGAAAACATCCATGTAGTCAGCCCATCCGCCGGGATTCGAAAGTAGGATCGAACTACCAGTGTTCAGCGACATTTTCGTGTTTTCATGTTTATTATTCGAATTTTCATTCGTGTTTGAACATTTTCGTGTTTATTATTCGAATAGTAGAGTTGTTATTAAAATTCCTTTTCATTAACTTCGACATAATCAACACAAAAGTGCATCAATATACATATAAATGTAATTAATTATTCATAATTATTTATAATAAGAAAACTTTCCATATACCATGTTCAAGCAACAGAAATTCAATTTAAAACCCTGAACTAAAAATAAAAATTAGGCAGAATTTAAATAAATAGTTTATTTATATTTATATTTATTTTTTTGCAATTAAAATTTCTTAGTTAAAATTATATTTAATATGAGCTTTATGCGAACAGAAACATTTGTTACCAAAAATACGACAGTATATATATTCATTAATTAATTTATATATAATAACAAAAGCAGTGAATGATTACGTAGCTCAGTAACACAAATGAGCACGCTGATTTAAGCTATTAGAAATATTAATTTGTATTATTCAAAGTTGCTTTTCTTATTCAGATCCAAAAAATCACGAATTGTTCAAAAAATGCACAAAAAATAGTATCTCAACAACTAACAGTCCGATCGTCTCGAAATTTACAATCTTATAAATTGCCAGATTTTGAAAAGAGGATTGGTCTTTGTTCCAGAGAGATTGGCGAAATTAGAAGATTAATTAGCATAATGAATAAAAATCCGCCACTGCGTTAATTTCATCCATGGCGAATGGCCTTGACGATTCCAACAGTCCTGCGGAAACCATCTCCCCTTCCCCGACACCCGTAGCTTTCGAGTGGAAGGCCCTCAACCAAGAGTTAGGTAGTAGCGCTTTTTTAATGAACCTTCTAATTAGGCTCCTAATTAGCAAAACAGTTTACAATGAACGCTAACCTTTATTTGAGCATCCGGGAAGTGCAAAATTCAAAATTTGAACGCAATCCGTTAATTCTTTGAAAAGTTACGTATTTTTGTGCACTTTTACGGCTCAATTTCTGTAATTAAGAAAAATTCAGTAAAATTTCGTATCTCGGGAACTAATCATGCGATCCGCTCCAAATTTAGAAATTTACAACCGATGGATGGTCAGATGAAGGATGCTCTTTGTTCTAGATGGATTGGAAAATTAGATGATTAATTAGCATAATGAATAAAAAAGCGCCACTACGCTAATTTCACCCCTCGCGAATGGCCTTGACGATTTCAACAGTCGAGCGAATACCATCTCCCCCCCCGACTCCCGTCGCTTTCCGAGTGGAAGGCCGTCAACGAAGAGTTAGGAAGGGGAGATGAGGTAGTAGCGCTTTTTTAATGAACCTGCTATATAGGCTCCTAATTAGCAAAACAGTTTACAATCAACGCTAACGTTCATTTGAGCATCCGGGAAGTGCAAAATTCAAAATTTGAACGAAATCGGTCGGTAAGATCCGGAGATACGTATTTTTGGTGCATTTTTCCGACTCATTTAGTTTAATTAAGGAAAATTCGTAATTTGGGAACCAATCATCCAATTTTCTTGAAATTTCGAAATTTTTAATTCTCGGATCTTCAAATGACGGATGCCATTTGCCCCAAGTCGATCGGCCAATTAGAAGCTGAATTAGCGGCATGCCCGAAAATGCTCCAGTACCTTAATTTCGCCCCTTCCCGCGGAAAAATGTCCCTTCAATAGGGAAAAACCCAACAAAGAAAGCGAAAGAAATACCAAAAACGTAGGGGAAATTGAGTTTTTAATTAATATCTCGGCTAATTAAAGTCGCACGAAGATGCCAATGGTCAATATGGCGAGATACGGGAATTCTGAATCCAACGGTACCTTCCACTAAGCTCTACACCAAGCCGTTCATGAGAAGATGAGGTTACAAACAGACAGACGCGGACAGATTTTAATATATAGTAGACTAGCGGGGTAGCCCGCCAGCAGAGCGGGCTGACGCCCGCTATATATTGCTCGTGTGTAAAAGAGTTCCCGTGTTAAATTTCCCCGGTATACGAAAGTTGGACCGAAATACCAGTGTTCACCGGTTTTACCCGGGCTGCGCCCGCTTAATTCACGTATGTATAGAGAAGATACTGCATACACGTTACACATGCGTAAAATCACGAAAAGAACTTGCACACAGCCCGCTTGCCGAAATTTGGAACGAACTACCAGTGTCTAGCTGTTTTGGGCGGGCTGCGCCCGCTTTATTAAATTATTCATCCAGAATATACTGCATACACGACACACATGCGGAAACTCACGAAAACTCCCATAGAGCCAGCCCGTTGGCCTTTATTCGAAAGTTCCAGTGTTCAGCGATTTTACCCGGGCTGCGCCCGCTTTATTCACGTATGCATCCAAAAGATACTGCATACACGTTACACATGCGGAAAATCATGAAACATGCATGGAGGCAGCCCGTTCGCCGAGATTTGAAAGATGGATCGAACTACCAGTGATCAGCAGATTTGCGCGGGCTTCGCCCGCTCTATTCTCGTATGCATCCAGAAGATACTGCATACACGATACACGTGCGTGAAATCACGAAAATACCCTTACAGACAGCTCTTTAACGGCTATTCGAAAGTTGGACCAAACTACCAGTGTTCAGCGGTTTTAATATATACGTGTCCAGAAGTAACATATGTGTCCAGAAGATACTGCGTCCACGATACACATGCGTTAAATCACGAAAGTACGCATGCAGCCAGCCCGCTCGCTGGAATTCGAAGGATGAACCTAACTACCAGTGTTCAGCGCGGACTGCGCCCGCTTTATTCGCATATAAGTCCAGAAAATACTGCATACACGATAAACATACCTAAAATCACGAAAATACCCATGCAGCCAGTCAGATCGCCTTTATTCGAAAGCTGGACCGAACTACCCGTGTTCAGCGGTTTGCGCGGGCTGCGCCCGCTTTATTTACGTATGCATTCACAATATACTACATACACATTACACATAGTCAAAATTACGAAAACACTTCTGGAGCCAATCCGTTTGCCGGGATTCGAAATTTGGACTGAATTACCAGTGTTCAGCGATTTTACTGCTCAGGCTTTTTGCCAAGTGTAACCGCAAAACTTTTCGGGTTTAATATTCAAACAGTAGATTCGTTATTAAAACTCCTTTTGATAAACTTCAACATAATCACACACAAAAGTGCATCAATATATAAATTAATGTAATTAATCGACAATAATTATTTATATTAAGAAAACTTTCCATATACCATGTTCAAGCAACAATAATTTAATTTAAAATTCTAAACGAAAAAATAATTAGTCGGAATTTAAATAAATAGTTTATTTATATTTATATTTATTTTTTTGCAATTAAAATTTCTTAATGAAAATTATATTTAATATTAGCTTTATGCGAACAGAAACATTTGTTACCAAAAATACGACAGTATATATATATTAATGAACTTATATATAATAACAAAAGCAGTGAATGATTACGTAGCTCAGTAACACAAATGAGCACGCTGATTTAAGCTATTAGAGATATTAATTTGTATTATTCAAAGTTGCTTTTCTTATTCAGATCCCAAAATCACGAATTGTTCGAAAAATGCACAAAATTAACGTATCTCGGCAACTAACGGGCCGATCGGCTCGAAATTTACAATCTTATAATTGCCAGATTTTGAAAAGAGGTTTGGTCTTTGTTCCAGAGAGATTGGCAAATTAGAAGATTAATTAGCATAATGAATAAAAATCCTCCACTGCGTTAATTTCATCCATGGCGAATGGCCTTGACGATTCCAAAAGTCTTGCGGACACCCATCTTCCCCTCCCGGGCACCTGTCGCTTTCGAATCAAAGGCCGTGAACCAAGAGTTTGGAAGGGGAAATGAAGGTAGTAGCGCTTTTTTAATGAACCTGCTAATTAGGCTCCTAATTAGCAAAACCGTTTACAATCAACGCTAACGTTCATTTGAGCATCCGGGAAGTGCAAAATTCAAAATTTGAACGATATCGGTTAATTCTTTCAAAAGTTACGTATTTTTGTGCATTTTTCCGGCTCAATTTCTCTTATTAAGAAAAATGCACTAAATATTCGTATCTCGGGAACTAATCATGCGATCGGCTCCAAATTTAGAAATTTACAACCGATGGATGGTCTGATGAAGGATTCTCTTTGTTTTAGATGGATTGGCAAATTAGATGATTAATTAGCATAATGAATAAAAAAGCGCCACTACGCTAATTTCAACCCGTGCAAAATGGCCTTGACGATTCCAACAGTCGAGAGGATACCATCTCTCCCCCCCGACACCCGTCGCTTTCCGAGTCGAAGGCCGTCAACGAAGACTTAGGAAAGGGAGATTATGGTATTAGCGCTTTTTTAATGAACCTGCTAATGAGGATCCTAATTAGCAAAACAGTTTACAATCAACGCTAACGTTCATTTGAGCATCCAAGAAGTGCAAAATTCAAAATTTGAAAACAATCGGTCGGTAAGATCCGGAGATACGTATTTTTTGTGCATTTTTCTGACTCATTTAGTTTAATTAAGGAAAATTCGTAATTTGGGAACCAATCATCCAATTTTCTTGAAATTTCGAAACTTTTAATTCGCGGATCTTCAAATGACGGATGCCGTTTGCCCCAAGTCGATCCGCCAATTAGACGCTTAATTAGCGGCATGCCTAAAAATGCTCCAATACCTTAATTTCGCCCCTTGCCGCGGAGAAATATCCCTTTCATAGGAGAAAACCCAACAAAGAAAGCGAAAGAAATGCTAAAAACGTAGTGAAAAATGAGTTTTTAATTAATATCTCGGCTAATTAAAGTCGCACGAAGATGCCAATGGTCAATATGGCGAGATACGGGAATTCTGAATCCAACGGTACCTTCCACTAAGCTCTCCATAAAGCCGTTCTTGAGAAGATAACGTTACAAACAAACAGACGCGCACAGATTTTAATAGTATAGACTAGCGGGCAAACCCGCCAGCTGAGCGGGCTGAAGCCCGCTATATATTGCTCGTGTGTAAAAGAGTTCCCGTGTTAAATTTCCCCAATTTACGAAAGTTGGAGCGAAATACCAGTGTTCACCGGTTTTACCCGGCGCCCGCTTAATTCACGTATATATCGAGAAGATACTGCATACACGTTACACATGCGTAAAATCACGAAAACAACTTGCACCCAGCCCGCTTGTCGAAAGTTGGAACGAACTACCAGTGTCTAGCGGTTTTGGGCAGGCTGCGCCCGTTTTGTTAAATTATGCATCCAGAATATACTGCATACACGACACACATGCGGAAACTCAAGAAAACACTCATAGAGCCAGCCCGTTGGCCTTTATTCGAAAGTTGGATCGAACTACCAGTGATCAGCAGATTTGCGCGGGCTTCGCCCGCTCTATTCTCGTATGCATCCAAAAGATACTGCATACACGATACACGTGCGTGAAATCACGAAAATACCCATACAGACAGCTCTTTAACGGCTATTCGAAAGTTGGACCGAACTACCAGTGTTCAGCGGTTTTGAGAGGGCTGCGCCCGCTTTATTCACATATGCATCCAGAAGATACTTCGAACGCGATACACATGCGTAAAATCACGAAAGTACACATGCAGCCAGCCCGCTCGCTGGACTTCGAAGGGTGAACCTAACTACCAGGATTCAGCGCGGACTGCGCCCGCTTTATTCGCGTATAAGTCCAGAAAATACTGCATACATGATAAACATACCTAAAATCACGAAAATACCCATGCAGCCAGCCCGATCACCTTTATTCGAAAGTTGAACCGAACTACCCGTGTTTAGCGGTTTGTGCGGGCTGCGCCCGCTTCATTTACGTATGCATTCACAATATACTGCATACACGTTACTCATACTCAAAATTATGAAAACGTTGATGGAGCCAACCCGTTTGCCGGGATTCGAAATTTGGACTGAAGTACCAGTGTTCAGCGATTTCACTGCAAAGGCTTTTTGCCAAGTGTAACCGCAAAACTTTTCGGGTAAAATATTCAAACAGCAGATTCGTTATTAAATCTCCTTTTGATAAACATCAACATAATCACACACAAAAGTGCATCAATATATATATTAATGTAATTAATCAACCATAATTATTTATATTAAGAAAACTTTCCATATACCATGTTCAAGCAACAATAATTTAATTTAAAATTCTAAACGAAAAAATAATTAGTCGGAATTTAAATAAATAGTTTATTTATATTTATATTTATTTTTTGCAATTAAAATTTCTTAATGAAAATTATATTTAATATTAGCTTTATGCGAACAGAAACATTTGTTACCAAAAATACGACAGTATATATATATTAATGAACTTATATATAATAACAAAAGCAGTGAATGATTACGTAGCTCAGTAACACAAATGAGCACGCTGATTTAAGCTATTAGAGATATTAATTTGTATTATTCAAAGTTGCTTTTCTTATTCAGATCCCAAAATCACGAATTGTTCGAAAAATGCACAAAATTAACGTATCTCGGCAACTAACGGGCCGATCGGCTCGAAATTTACAATCTTATAATTGCCAGATTTTGAAAAGAGGTTTGGTCTTTGTTCCAGAGAGATTGGCAAATTAGAAGATTAATTAGCATAATGAATAAAAATCCTCCACTGCGTTAATTTCATCCATGGCGAATGGCCTTGACGATTCCAAAATTCTTGCGGACACCCATCTTCCCCTCCCGGACACCTGTCGCTTTCGAATCAAAGGCCGTGAACCAAGAGTTTGGAAGGGGAAATGAAGGTAGTAGCGCTTTTTTAATGAACCTGCTAATTAGGCTCCTAATTAGCAAAACAGTTTACAATCAACGCTAACGTTCATTTGAGCATCCGGGAAGTGCAAAATTCAAAATTTGAACGATGCTCTTTGTTTTAGATGGATTGGCAAATTAGATGATTAATTAGCATAATGAATAAAAAAGCGCCACTACGCTAATTTCAACCCCTGCAAAATGGCCTTGACGATTCCAACAGTCGAGAGGATACCATCTCTCCCCCCCGACACCCGTCGCTTTCCGAGGCGAAGGCCGTCAACGAAGACTTAGGAAAGGGAGATTATGGTAGTAGCGCTTTTTTAATGAACCTGCTAATTAGGATCCTAATTAGCAAAACAGTTTACAGTCAACGCTAACGTTCATTTGAGCATCCAAGAAGTGCAAAATTCAAAATTTGAAAACAATCGGTCGGTAAGATCCGGAGATACGTATTTTTTGTGCATTTTTCCGACTCATTTAGTTTAATTAAGGAAAATTCGTAATTTGGGAACCAATCATCCAATTTTCTTGAAATTTCGAAACTTTTAATTCGCGGATCTTCAAATGACGGATGCCGTTTGCCCCAAGTCGATCCGCCAATTAGACGCTTAATTAGCGGCATGCCTAAAAATGCTCCAATACCTTAATTTCGCCCCTTGCCGCGGAGAAATATCCCTTTCATAGGAGAAAACCCAACAAAGAAAGCGAAAGAAATTCTAAAAACGTAGAGAAAAATGAGTTTTTAATTAATATCTCGGCTAATTAAAGTCGCACGAAGATGCCAATGGTCAATATGGCGAGATACGGGAATTCTGAATCCAACGGTACCTTCCACTAAGCTCTCCATAAAGCCGTTCTTGAGAAGATGAGGTTACAAACAAACAGACGCGCACAGATTTTAATAGTATAGACTAGCGGGCAAGCCCGCCAGCTGAGCGGGCTGAAGCCCGCTTATCATTGTTCGTTTTTAAAAGAATTCCTAATGTAATTTCGCGGGTATTGGAAATTTGAAACGACCTACCAGTGTCCAGCGGTTTCGCGCTGTCTGCCCCCGCTTTATTAAATTTTGCATCCAGAATATACTGCATACACGATACACTTGCGTAAAATCACGAAAACACCCATGCAGCCAGCCCGCAAATTTTCGGGATTCGAATGTTGGAACGAACTAACAGTGTCCAGCGGTTACCACTGATGCAGCCAGCCTGCTCGCCGGAACTCGTAAGTTGGACCGAACTACCTGTGTTCAGCTTTCTTGCGCGGGCTGCGCCCGCTTTATTCACTTATGCATAGAGAAGACACTGCATACATGGTACACATGCGTAAAATCACAAAAATACCCTTGTAACCCGCCTGCTCGCCGGGATTCGAAAGTTGGACCGAACTACCAGTCCAGCGGTTACCACTCATGCAGCCAGCCTGCTCGCCGGAACTCGTAAGTTGGACCGAACTACCAGTGTTCAGCTTTCTTGCGCGTGCTGCGCCCGCTTTATTCACTTATGCATACAGAAGACACTGCATACATGATACACATGCGTAAAATCACAAAAACACCCGTGTAACCCGCCTGCTCGCCGGGATTCGAAAGTTGGACCGACCTACCAGTGTTCATCGATTTTGGGCGGGAAGCGCCCGCTTTATGCACATATGTATCCAGAAGACACTGCATACACGATACACATGCGGAAAATCATGAAAACAGCCTGCTCGCCGGGACTCGTAAGCTGGAGTGAACTACCAGTGTTCAGCTTTCTTGTGCGGGCTGCGCCCGCTTTATTCATTTATGTATCTAGAAGACACTGCATACACGATACAGATGTGTAAAATCACAAAAACACCCGTGTAACCTGCCTGCTCGCTGGGATTCAGTTGGACCGAACTACCAGTGTTCAGCGGCTTTTAGCAGGCTGCGCCCTCTTTATTCATGTATGCATCCAGAAGATACTGAATATACTATATACATGCGGAAAATCACGAAAGCAAACCATGCAGCAGCCCGTTTGCCGGGATTCGAAAGTTGGACCGAACTACCAGTGTTCAGTGACTTTGACGCCCGCTTTATTCACTTATGCATACAGAAGACATTGCATACACATTACACATGCGTAGCCTGCCTGCTCGCTGGGATTCAAAAGTTGGACCGAACTACCAGTGTTCATCGGTTTTGCGAGGGCTGCGCCCGGTTAATGCACATATGTATTAAGAAGACACTGCTTCCACGATACACATATGGAAAATCATGAAAACACCCATGCAACCAGCCTGCTCGCCGGGACTCATAAGTTGGAATACAGATGTGTAAAATCAGAAAAACACTCGTGTAACCTGCCTGCTCGCCGGGATTCGAAAGTTGGACCGAACTACCAGTGTTCAGCGGTTTTTAGCGGGCTGCGCCCACTTTATTCATGTATGCATCCAGAAGATACTGAATATTCTATATACATACGGAAAATCACGAAAGCACAAATGCAGCCAGCCCGTTCGCCGGGATTCGAAAGTTGGACCGAACTACCAGTGTTCAGTGACTTTACGGTGCCGCTAATAGGCCGTTGTAGAAAGAGAAATCGCGAAAATTTTCGGGTTTGTAATTCAAACAATAGATTCGTTATTAAAATTCGTAAAAAAAAATTTATAAACTTCAACATAATCACACACAAAATTGTATCAATATATATATATTAATGCGATTAATAATTCATAATTCTTTGTAATAAGAAAAGTTTCTGTATACTATCTCCAAGGAACACATATTCAAACAAAAACCCTGAGCGAAAAAAATTTTTAATCAATATTTAAATTAGTATTTTCAACAGTAATTTAAAATTCTTGTTTAAATATCTGCATAGAAAAAATCTTTAATCCAAAAAAAAAAAAAAAAAATCAAAAGTAAATTCTAAATATTGAAAAAAAAAGTGGCTATTATCATTCATAGCAGTTTAATGCACTTATCAACGGGATAAACCAATCTGCAATCAATTAAAAACAACTAAATGAAGAGAGTGTTTCTATTTATTGTTTTATTTTATTACACACAAAATTCAAAATGTATAAAATGTGAAGGCAATTTTTAACAATAACAGAAATAGATATATCACGAATGAATAGCTGTTTAAGAAAATAGGAAGCAAAACATTAAATATATCGCAATAATCTAAAAATTGATACTTGTTTCAAATCGGTAAGTTAATTAGAAGCAAAGATATTAATTTTTAAATAATTATCCACGTGGTAATCCTTGAACTTTGACCTTTCCGCCAACAAAACGCTTGAGCGGATGCCAGCTGTTTCTCCCCCCCCCGTCGATTCCGAAAAGCAATTTTATCTCATCTAATTCCGAGGCAGTTGCCACTCCGAAAAATGAAATAACGTTGTCCCAGTTTTTAATTAATAACTCCGCCGATTATTGTCGTACGAAGATGGGACCGGTATCGATGGATTCGTTGATTTTTTTCGAATACGGGGATATGCGTTTCGAATCGCAACTCGGAGCCGTTCCGCAGATATTCGAGAAAAACGAATTTGGCACTCGGCCAAATCCCTAAAATAGGGGAAACCCGTGAAAGAAAGTGCAAAACGTAGGGAAATGTAGGGAGAAAATCAGTTTTTAATTAATATCTCGGCTAATTAAAGTCGCACGAAGATGCCGATGGTCAATCCGGCGAGCCACGGGCATTCTGAATCCAACGGTACCTTCCGCTAAGCTCTACACCCAGCCGTTCCCGAGGAGATGATGTTACAAACACACAAACAGACAGAGGCACACAGATTTTAATAGTATAGACTAGCGGGCAAGCCCGCCAGCTGAGCGGGCTGAAGCCCGCTATATATTGCTCGTGTGTAAAAGAGTTCCCGTGTTAAATTTCCCCAATTTACGAAAGTTGGACCGAAATACCAGTGTTCACCGGTTTTACCCGGCGCCCGCTTAATTCACGTATATATCGAGAAGATACTGCATACACGTTACACATGCGTAAAATCACGAAAACAACTTGCACCCAGCCCGCTTGTCGAAAGTTGGAACGAACTACCAGTGTCTAGCGGTTTTGGGCGGGCTGCGCCCGTTTTGTTAAATTATGCATCCAGAATATACTGCATACACGACACACATGCGGAAACTCAAGAAAACACTCATAGAGCCAGCCCGTTGGCCTTTATTCGAAAGTTGGATCGAACTACCAGTGATCAGCAGATTTGCGCGGGCTTCGCCCGCTCTATTCTCGTATGCATCCAAAAGATACTGCATACACGATACACGTGCGTGAAATCACGAAAATACCCATACAGACAGCTCTTTAACGGCTATTCGAAAGTTGGACCGAACTACCAGTGTTCAGCGGTTTTGAGAGGGCTGCGCCCGCTTTATTCACATATGCATCCAGAAGATACTTCGAACGCGATACACATGCGTAAAATCACGAAAGTACACATGCAGCCAGCCCGCTCGCTGGACTTCGAAGGGTGAACCTAACTACCAGGATTCAGCGCGGACTGCGCCCGCTTTATTCGCGTATAAGACCAGAAAATACTGCATACATGATAAACATACCTAAAATCACGAAAATACCCATGCAGCCAGCCCGATCACCTTTATTCGAAAGTTGAACCGAACTACCCGTGTTTAGCGGTTTGTGCGGGCTGCGCCCGCTTCATTTACGTATGCATTCACAATATACTGCATACACGTTACTCATACTCAAAATTATGAAAACGTTGATGGAGCCAACCCGTTTGCCGGGATTCGAAATTTGGACTGAAGTACCAGTGTTCAGCGATTTCACTGCAAAGGCTTTTTGCCAAGTGTAACCGCAAAACTTTTCGGGTAAAATATTCAAACAGCAGATTCGTTATTAAATCTCCTTTTGATAAACATCAACATAATCACACACAAAAGTGCATCAATATATATATTAATGTAATTAATCAACCATAATTATTTATATTAAGAAAACTTTCCATATACCATGTTCAAGCAACAATAATTTAATTTAAAATTCTAAACGAAAAAATAATTAGTCGGAATTTAAATAAATAGTTTATTTATATTTATATTTATTTTTTTGCAATTAAAATTTCTTAATGAAAATTATATTTAATATTAGCTTTATGCGAACAGAAACATTTGTTACCAAAAATACGACAGTATATATATATTAATGAACTTATATATAATAACAAAAGCAGTGAATGATTACGTAGCTCAGTAACACAAATGAGCACGCTGATTTAAGCTATTAGAGATATTAATTTGTATTATTTAAAGTTGCTTTTCTTATTCAGATCCCAAAATCACGAATTGTTCGAAAAATGCACAAAATTAACGTATCTCGGCAACTAACGGGCCGATCGGCTCGAAATTTACAATCTTATAATTGCCAGATTTTGAAAAGAGGTTTGGTCTTTGTTCCAGAGAGATTGGCAAATTAGATGATTAATTAGCATAATGAATAAAAATCCTCCACTGCGTTAATTTCATCCATGGCGAATGGCCTTGACGATTCCAAATGTCCTGTGGAAACCATCTCCCCTTCCCGGACACCCGTCGCTTGCGAGTCGAAGGCCGTCAACCCAGTGTTAGGAAGGGGAGATAAGGTAGTAGGGCTTTTTTAATGAACCTGCTAATTAGGCTCCTAATTAGCAAAACAGTTTACAATCAACGCTAACGTTCATTTGAGCATCCGGGAAGTGCAAAATTCAAAATTTGAACCATATCGGTTAATTCTTTCAAAAGTTACGTATTTTTGTGCATTTTTCCGGCTCAATTTCTCTTATTAAGAAAAATGCACTAAATATTTGTATCTCGGGAACTAATCATGCGATCGGCTCCAAATTTAGAAATTTACGACCGATGGATGGTCAGATGAAGGATGCTCTTTGTTCTAGATCGATTGGACAATTAGATGATTAATTAGCATAATGAATAAAAAAGCGCCACTACGCTAATTTCAACCCCGGCGAATGGCCTTGACGATTCCAACAGTCGAGCGGATACAATCTCTCCCCCCGGTTACCCGTCGCTTCCCGAGTCGAAGACCGTCAAGGAAGAGTTAGGAAGGGGAGATAAGAGTAGTAGCGCTTTTTTAATGAACCTGCTAATTAGGCTCCTAATTAGCTAAACAGTTTACAATGAACGCTAACGTTCATTTGAGCATCCAGGAAGTGCAAAATTCAAAATTTGAAAAAAATCGGTCGGTTAGATCGGGAGATACGTATTTTTGGTGCATTTTTCCGACTCATTTAGTTTAATTAAGGAAAATTCGTAACTTGGAAACCAATCATCCAATTTTCTTGAAATTTCGAAACTTTTAATTCTCGGATCTTCAAATGACGGATGCCGTTTGTCCCAAGTCGATCGGCCAATTAGAAGCTTAATTAGCGGCATGACCGAAAATGCTCCAGTACCTTAATTTCGCCCCTTGCCGCGGAGAAATATCCCTTTCATAGGGAAAAACTCAACAAAGAAAGCGAAAGAAATGCCAAAAACGTATGGGAAAAAGCAGTTTTTAATTAATATCTCGGCTAATTAAAGTCGCACGAAGATGCCAATGGTCAATATGGCGAGATACGGGAATTCTGAATCCAACGGTACCTTCCGCTAAGCTCTCCATAAAGCCGTTCTTGAGAAGATGAGGTTACAAACAAACAGACGCGCACAGATTTTAATAGTATAGACTAGCGGGCAAGCCCGCCAGCTGAGCGGGCTGAAGCCCATTACTTCAGATGATGGATGCCTTCGTGTTATTCGAAAGTTGGACCTAACTACCAGTGTACAGCGATTTTACATTTGCTGCGCCCGCTTTGTTAACGTATGCATGCAGAAGATACTGCATGCGGAAAACCACGAAAACACACATGCAGCCAGCCCGCTCGCCGGGATTAGAAAGTTGGACCGAACTACCAGTGTTCAGCGATTTTACCGCTCAGCTGCTTGTACGAAGTGTAATCGCGAAAATTTTCGGGTGTGATATTCCAACAGTATACTCGTTGTTAAAATTCCTTTATTTAACTTCTTTTTGGTAAACTCCAACTGCTGTCTATATATTTTATACTTAACATCTCTTTTGTAATTATGTTTCATAACAGTAAATATATACTGGCATTTAAATGCCTTTAAAATAGTAGAAAACATTTAAAAGCATTATGTTACAATTTTTTCATGCTCGGAAGTAATACTTTTAACTGCGAGCAGACCTTTGATCTTAGTCGTAACTGTAACTGCTTTCGGCGGCGTTTGTTTACATTTTTCAAGCGTGGGTTTTCGAGCTGATCAGTTTTCGTCAGTTATCTTTGTTTACCTTCTAAAAATGTTCTTCGAAGGGTCTTCTAAGACTCTTGATAATATTTTAGTCGTGAATTTGTTCTATTTTGATTATACTGGTAATTTTTTTTTTTTACTTATGCTATCATAATGCATACTATTAGCAAGTAGTATCATAAACCCAAAGCATCAGCGGTTCTAAAATAAAACTCGTGCATGTGTGAAGAATATTCATGGCAGATGGTCATTTGTAGATGCTGTTACCGCAGAAAAAATTGCTGACACTTAAAATTTAGCGGATATGACAAATGATAAAATTCCAGCGTGAAAATCAATTGTGAATACAACTGCGAGTGTAAAGGCAGCTGAGTTGAAAACAACTTTTCAATCTACATCAAATTCTAATCAAAATTTGATTGAAAAGTGTTCCTATATTTTAATGAACAGCTAAATGTTTGTTGCATAATGCTACAACAGTTCTTCAGATGTAATATGAAAGGGAATGTTTGGCTATTGAACTCGTTTGCAAATTGTGTAAGAAGGTGTTAATTTTAAAAAATCAAAAATTGTAAAACCAAAACTTGCAGATTATAAAATTGCTGGTAAATAACAGAATGTTAAATAATAATATGTGCAATGCTATGGAAATTCTAAGAGCAGATAACAATTATCAAAATATTTTGAATAATTAGGCAACGACCACAGGAAGTGTCATTTTTACTTCCGTGTGTAATGTAGTGGTGTAGCGTATTCAGCTACGGCAAAGCACTCGAGTGCAATCTGCCTAAGGGGAGGGATGCCTTCTTGTCGGCTTTTTAAAGGAAAGTGGCATGGGGAAAATAACAAAAACACCCATGCAGCCACCCCATTCACTGGGATTCGAATGTTGGGTGTTTGTAAAAGACGCAACTTTGTGGAACAAACTCATTTGCTCATTACAGTCCTATCCCTCGAGTATATCAAATATCATGTGAATCATGCCCATGTCTTGCATCTGCTGCACACCTTGTTCCATCATTGTGTGGATATAGCTCATATTGTGTCAATAGTGTTGTATGTGTCCAATATCCCCTGTATATACATTTGAAAATATATATGTACATACATATAAACCAAATTAGTTAGTCGCCTGTTTTTATCGCATTCAAAATAAATAAATAACAGAAAATAATTTTTAAAATCTACCGAGTAAGTATTGCAGATGGGTGGGCTGCACCCACTCAATTCTTTGCTGGTGTCTAAAATAGTTTCTGTGTGAAATTTGTGGAAATATTTTGTATTTAAATCAAAAACAGAAAAATAATTTTAAATCTATGATTAAAATTGTTTTTCTCACTTTCATTATTATTAACACGAAACCGAAGGGACTGAAGAATTTTTTCGTGTTAAAGGATATTGAAAAAAAAAAAAAAAAAAAAAAAAAAAAAAAAACATATTTTCAACAAAATTAAGTTTATTAGAGTACATTTTATTTGCACAGATATGCATATAGGCATGTATTTAATAAAAAATCAATGAAACAAAATCATCCACAAGAACTGCATTATTCATTTCGTTTTCTTTGTCGGAATCTGCATCAATGATATTTTTTTAGCTTTGAACAAACTCCAAAATATCCTTGTCTCCAATTATTTGGGGCTGTACACACATTATCATCAACTACTGCAACTGTTGTTCTTTGGATAACACAGTAGGGCAGCACACAGAAACTTTTCCAAACGTTTCATAAAATGTCAGTCGTGTGAACCCGTAAAATATTTTACTGTACCTATGTCTATAAAAGACACAACTTTGGGAAAGACATTACAGGCCTATCCCTTGAGTATATTAAATATCATGCAAAACAAAATATTTTATATAAATGAAATCAGTTATTGCGTCAATAGTTCAAAGAAAAACAGAAAATAATTTTTAAAATCTACCGAGTAAGTACGCCAGATGGGCGAGCTACAATCCGTATTTATCTGAAAAGAAATAATAATAATAATAATAATTTCTTAGTTATAAGTTTATATTAAACACAAAAACTTGAACAGAAAAAAAAAATGTAAACAGAAAAAATTGGTGGGCTTTTGACGGCATAAACTGCCTGACACCTGGGGTCTCCTCTGCAACCTCATCGACCAGGGGGTTATTTTTTCTCCCAGGTATCAGCCCCTTCCCTGGTCTGCTGTTACAGAATCATAGACAAAATTGCATCACTATATATAAATATGTATATATATATATATATATATATTGATGCAATTGTATATACATATATACACACACGCACAATTAAGATATATATATATTTGTATGTGTTTACAAAAATGCAAGCAATGAATAAGAAAAATTATTTACAAAAATTTACATGTTCTATGTACACCTGAAAAGAAAAACATTTTAATTTGAATGAAATCATTTCTATATACACCTGAAAAAATTTATTTACAAGTTCTATGTACATCTGAAAAGAAATGTATAAAAACATTTTAATTTGAATCAAATCATTTCTATATACACCTGAAAAAGAAATATTTTTATGTGATTGAAATCAGTTCCATAAATACCTAAAAAAGAAAAATACATAAAATGTTTTAAAATTAATGAACGCAATTGTATGTAGACCTGAAAAGGAAAATTTATAAAAAATATTTACAACATTGAAAAAATAATACAGCTTCCGATTGCCTAACTACTACAAATTCCACTTTGTAACAACAGACATAAAAGCCGACTAATGCATAATTCTCAAACTGTTTCAGCTTCATCTTGACTTGCTTCAATTTATCCCAGTCATCCAAAAACCTCAAATCTTTTTCATTTTTGCTGTGGCTTGATTAACTTCATTTTGTGTTGCAAAAATCTCACTGTTTCAATGTCTCGAGTAACTTTTTTACTGCAGAACCTCCCTGTAAACAATATTTCTTGTGAATACTTTAGAACATGCGGGCATCAAACGGCCTTGCTTCTTGGTGTCTTTCACTAAAACACGAACATTCCTCATAGACGAACATCTTGAAAAAGCTACGTAAAGCATTCCATGACTGAAAACTGGTTGCGGTAAATAAATCCCAACTTAAGTGTCTGTCCCTGTGACTTATTAATAGTCATACAAAATGCAAGCCTGATAGGAAACTGTCTTCGCTTGAGCTGAAAGGGGAGGTTTGAATCTGATGGTGAAAGTTCAACACGTGGAATGAAAACTCTCGATCCAGCATTCTGTCCAGAGATGACTTCACAATCTAAAACGTTTGGCATAATTCTCTTCACAATGAGCCTTGTTCCGTTGCAGAGTCCAACCGATGGATGTAGATTTCGTAGAAGCGTAACTATAACTCCAACTTTCAAATTCAGACGATGAGGTGGCATTCCAGAAGGCGTCAGGCTGTGGATGAAATCCAGCTGATACGTTTCTTGTTCTTCTTCGTCATCGCAAATAACCGAGTCTGCACTGTAGTGCGTGAAAACTTGACCTGGAAACGTGGAAAGAATTTCTTCATTAAGCTTCAGAGCTTCCTCGTTCTTTGGACATAAAATCGCTTTACTGGCCAAGTCTTGTAAGTCGAATTCATTACCGCAGCCAAACATTTCTTCTACTATCGATCTGTTGACCACACACAAAGATGGAATTTCGATAATGTCTTCGTCCAAGCCACTGTCATTTTTAAGACGACCGTCTCCCAACTGCAGAAGCCATTCTGAAAATTCTTGTTCTTCCGGATTCAATCGCATATTGGTGGAAAGCGTGCATTGTTTGAAATGTGGCCACAAAAAGGAGTTCCTGAGGCAGCTCTCGATCGCAGAAGTTCGGTTTCCATGTGCGACAACAGGTAATGTTTGTCTCCAGTCACCTCCTAAAACTAAGGTTTTACCGCCAAAAGGAACATCCAGTCCGGTCAAGTCTCTCAGCAATCTGTCGACAGCTTCCAAAGCGTAATGAGGCGTCATGGTGCATTCATCCCATATGAAAAGTTTCGCAGTCTTCACGTACCTTCCTTCAGCGCTATCTTGTCTCACACGGCACGAAGAATTTTCCAGAAGTGGAACGGGCAACTTGAAAGTAGAGTGTACAGTTCTTCCACCGGTCAACAGCACAGCAGCAATGCCTGTCCACGCAACGGGAATGGCAACGTGGCCCATTCCTCGAACAGCATGAAGGATCGTCCTAAAAAGGAAAGTTTTTCCAGCTCCGGCAAACGCATTAACACAAAATGTCTTCGGTGTGTTAGGATTCTCATCTCGTACAGCTTCCAAAACCAAGTCGTAAACTAATTTCTGTTCAGGATTCAACATCCCGTTCAACACTTCGGCTTGTTCGTTTTCATACTGGACATCGATCTGCGGGACTTCGAGAGAAACAGCATCAGTCAATGTTGGTTGCGAGAGACCAAGAGAACATAGCGAAACATTGTGCACTTCTAACTGGTCTTCTATACTTCTCAGTGCAAGGCTGAAACTGTCTTCTAAGGAGTAAGATCTCGCAAAATCTTCAGAAAGGGACTCTTTGAATTCATTCCACAAAGCGACGGGTTCCGCAGGGTTGCAGAAAACACAGATGAAGCAAAAAAGCTGTCTTAGCTGCGGTGGCATTTGAAAAGCTGATGCTTCTGCCAGAGTATTTTTCCATTCTTCGTCGTCTTGCAGCAGATGCCTTGCACGGCAGGCTTCCTTGAACGTTGAATACTCCACACCTTCGTAAGTTCTTAAGTCGGCAAAACTCTTCGCTCCTTTAACGTGACACAGCAGCAACCTCAGATGGAAACGCTCAACATCTTTCGGGCTAACAGAATACATTCTTGAAATGATGTAATCTCCAAGTCTAACTCGTGTCTGCCAGGCATGATTCCTCCAGGTGAAATGTTTAGGAATTTCGGCATACAGGTAACCATTCGCTTCGGGAACTGTCCTGTTCAGTTCAAACCATCCGGTGAGCATGGTATTTTTCTCGGCAGCTCTCTGGAAAGCATTCCTTTCTTCGGATTCGGCAAAATAGACGGGCTGCAGGTTTTCCAAATGAACCGGTAGTCGTATGATGGAGTGCGACTTAGAATGCATTCTTTTTTCAAACAGCCTCCACGCTGCTTCAGGGGCAGACACGTATCTTGCATTTAAGAAGCATTTGATCTCGTCCCACATTAAAGTTCTATCTCCAGATTCTTCCAGAACAACTTTAGCTGCATCATGACCCTTGTACACGTATTTGAACAAATACTTCACCGATTTTATGGAGCTGCATACTTCAACGTTTATGTGGGCGTTGTACTTTTTCGATAAATACGGATTGTAAGGAACGACCCATCTGTTATCGATGGCATGACCCTTGATCACGATAAAGTTTCCATCGTCCCTTCTTCTGTAGAGTGGGTAGCCATTCACGTTCTCTTTAGGTTCTGCCTGAAACGGTTTCGGAAATCCTTTCGAACATACACCATCACTCATGCAGGGAGAGTTTTTATTCAGTTCACCGCAGGGTCCGTGAATCATCGATGACTTCACAATGTTGTGTAGCTCCGGATGTCGAGTAGCATCTGGAAGTTCAGCACACACCAGCGAGTCGATGCACTCTGCATCTCTTATTTTGTCTTCTTCCGCTAAAAACAACAAAAGGTGCATATGAGGCAATCCTCTCTTCTGAAATTCGATGACGTGTATATCTGCAATGGTCGCACCTAAGATGTGATTCTTTGTCAAATCTTGCATCAAAGCCGTTTTCTTCAGGTCAAATACCCTCGAAACGATGTCCGGGCGATCGTGAGCCTTCTGTCCTGGGAATAAGTTTTCTGTTATTTCCGGCCATTTAGGGTTGCACGTGAAAGTCAAAAACAGATCCGGTTTACCAAAGTCGCGCACAATGGCCATCGAGTCCTGATAGTTTTGCTGCATACAGTGAGGGCTTCCTATAAACGTTGACGGAAGTACAACCGGTATTCCAGGGCGGACGCCCGTCTCTTGACCAACTCTGTAAATGTGATCGGCAAGACCCATGTAAGTTTCCACTCTCAGATTCGTCTGATGGCTCCGGAGGTACGCAATCCTGTTGCCTTCAACTTTTACGTATGCATCCACGAGATACTGCTGAAACAATTTCCGGCCATACAAAATCGGGTTGTAGCAATCTCGTCGTACGGACACCCTGTGACTGTAAAACTGTAACTCTGTGTATTGCTGTCCGACTCTGAATCCTTGCTCGCCGTGAGGAAAGAAAAGTACGTACGTCATGGGTTCCAAGTTGGGATTTAAGGTACTGATGTTGATGAGACCGCCACCTCTCGGATGGATCACGATGTCTCGGTTTCGATGGAGGAGCGCCGTCCGTACTCTTGAAGACGACTGCAACTTCATTTTCTTTCGGAGCATTGTAACGTCCCCTGTGCTCGCCTGCAGCAACACTTTCACCCTTGATGTACATGCGGATATCCGCAGCAGTTTCGGCACCTTGCTCTCGTACAGTTTCTTCTTCGAATTCCTTCAGCATCTTGTAGGCTTCCGCATATGGATTAACGTTCCTTAAAACTGTGTACAACTGTCTCAGGAGTTCGGCGTTCAGGGCAACATTTCCAAATATGTTCATTCTCTGCCTGAGGGCTTGATCCGAATCTAAAATGTACAGCTGAGCATACTGTTCTTGACCGGGATGAGGCGGATGAAGGTGGCTCGTTCGATGATATATGGCACCGTGAATCCTGAAGCAGTAGGGACCCGAACCCGAAGGCATTTCTATATTGGCACCCAATGAAGCAAAACTGAGCAGGCAGTTGTAAGTACGTATGTTGGCAAAAAACTCTTCAGAAAACGGGTGGTTCCCATTCATTAAATTGTGCCATTCTTCTGGATATCTTCTTTCAGCTTCGACAATTTTCCCATTGTTACAGCAGTGCATGTATCTTCCTCTTGCATTCCTTTCTCCCGTAAAGAACAATCCGTTGCAGAGATCGCTGGAAGCTTCCATTGAACCGGCGCTGTGTTGCTCAACATAAACTTCGAGTCCACATCTTCCTGCATTGTGAAGAGTGCTGCGTGAACGTTGTGCTGCATTCATGCGTAGCCTGTCTTCTCGTACGGACATTGTTTCTTCGGATAGGACTTGTCTGTGGCGTGTAGCGTCTCGCGTTCTTCGTGTAGCAGCGTCCTCTTCCGACTCTTCCGCTCGAACTTGACGATGACGATGAGAGTCCAGTCTGTGCCTCCTACTGGTTTCTTCTTCACTTTCTTGAGCACGCAAATTTTCTTGACATTGGGATTGCCTGCTGAGTCTCCTAATGGTTTCTTGTTCCGTTTCTGCAGCACGTAAATTTTCTTGATGTTGAGCTTTCCTGCCGAGTCTCGTAGCGGTTTCTTCTTCCGTTTCTTGAGCGCGTAGGTTTGCTTGCCGACGCGCTTGCGTGCTCAGTCTCGCAGCAGTTTCTTCTTCATTTCCTGCAGCTCGCCGTAAACTCTGTGCTTCAGCTCTTCGTCTTCTTGATGCATCTCCTGTAATGCCTCTTTTCCGTTTCGGCATTTCAGTACGTTAAAAAAAGCACTACTAAAATATTAACTCGACTCAAAAAATTGACTACGCAGATGAAAGAAAAAAATTGCTCATTAAACCAATACTGCTGGAAAAAAAATTAATGCATTCTATATGTATACAACACAAATTTTAAAATAATCCTAGACTAAATGAAAAATTTTCCACTTAAGAGCAAATTAATTTTAAAAAATCAAAAATGTAAAACAAAAACTTCCCTGTTAAAAAATTGCTGGCAAATAAGAAATAATATGGGTAATATTATGAAAAATTCCAAGCACAGATAAAAATTATGAAAATATTTCTAATAATTAGGTCAATCTGAGAACAATGCACATAAACAGAAAATGAAAACCTAAACACAAAATAAATAAAAGGTATAAATACAAATATAAATTAGGAACTTCTTAAATCAATTCTGAAATTCAAATAACAAACCTAACAAAATAACAAATCTAATAAAATATAGAACATTCGATCGCCTTAAAACGATAATTGTTATCGCACACAGGAAAATGTCAAAAATATAAAATGTAAATGCAATTTATCGAGCAACAATAACAGAAATATAAAACACGAATGAATAGATCTTTAAAAAAATACAAAATAATACATTAAATATATAAAAAGAGTCACCAAGTTAATGTTCCGAAGAATTCTCAAGTTCTAAACTAACAGGAGCATATAAAAGTCTAAAATACTACTTTAAATTACTAAAACTACAAATATAAATGCAAAAAACAATCAAATATCCTGTAAAAAGAAATAAAGATTAAGTGCAATGAGTAATAATAAGAATATTTACGAAATTTGAAATGCTGGAAAAAACTGCGACGGTCTCCTTCCAAATCCAAAATTCGTAAATAAATTTTTTGTTGCCAAACCAGGAAACTAAACTTTTGATTCTATTTGATCTGTTGCCAGACCGGGAAACAAAACTTTTTATTTTATCTATGACGTCATTTACTCGACTTATCAAGGGCATAAACCAATCTACATTCAACTAACGACAACTAAATGAAGAGAATGTTTCTATTTTTAGTTTTATTTTAGCTTTTCAGTTTATTCCTTTAAGTTATTTTAATTTTTTATTCTTAGTTTGTTAGTGGCGAACGGCCTTGGCGTTCCCATAGCATTTTTATCTCCGACGACTGCCGAGACTGTTGCCACTCGGAAGACTGAGTGCCGAAATTATTGTTTTCGCAGTTTTTAATTAATAACTCCGCGGATTATTGTCGTACGAAGATGGGACCGGTATCGATGGATTTGTTGATTTTTTTCGAATCCGGAGATATGCGTTTCGAATTCCAACTCGGCGCCGTTCCCAAGTTATTCGAGAAAAACGAATTTGGCACTCGCCCAAATCCCTAAAACAGGGAAAACGGGT
Organism: Stegodyphus dumicola; assembly: GCF_044657685.1. NCBI lineage: Eukaryota > Metazoa > Arthropoda > Arachnida > Araneae > Eresidae > Stegodyphus > Stegodyphus dumicola. The sequence continues at coordinate 164,662,941 of NC_140781.1, forward strand.
GAAAGAAAGTGCAAAACGTAGGGAAACGTAGGGGAAAAAGCAGTTTTTAATTAATATCTCGGCTAATTAAAGTCGCACGAAGATGCCGATGGTCAATATGGCGAGCCACGGGAATTCTGAATCCAACGGTACCTTCCGCTAAGCTCTACACCCAGCCGTTCTTGAGAAGATGATGTTACAAACACACAAACAGACAGAGGCACACAGATTTTAATAGTATAGACTAGCGGGGAAGCCCGCCAGCTGAGCGGGCTGAAGCCCGCTTATCATTGTTCTTTTTTAAAAGATATCCTATGTTAAATTTGGCCGGTATTGAAAAGTTGAACCGAACTACCATTTTTTAGCGGCATTCCGCGGGCTTCCCCCGCTTTTTTCACCTATGCATCCAGAAGTTACCGCATACACTATACATATGCGGAAAATCACGAAAACACCCATGCTTCCAGCCCTTTCGCGTGTATTCGAAATTTGGCCGAAATACCAGTGTTCAGCGCTTTTGGGCGGGAGCCCGCCCAAAACAGTGTTCACGTGTGCATGCAAAAGATACTGCGTACACCGTACACATGCGTAAAATCACGAAAACACCCCTCCAGCCAGCCCGCTGCCGATTCGAAAGTTGAACCGAAATACAATTTTTCAGCGATTTTGCGCGTGCTGTGCCCGCTTTATTCACGTATGCATGCTGAAGATGGTGCATAAACGATACACATGCGTAAAATCACGAAAACAAACATGAAGCCTGCCTGTTCGCCGGTATTCGAAAGTTGGACCGAATTACCAGTGTTATGTGGCTTTGCGCGGGCTCTGCCCGCTTTATTCACATATACACCGAGAAGATACTGCATACACTATACACATGCGTAAAATCACGAAAACACCCATGGAGCCAGCCAGTTCGTCGGGATTCGAAATTACCGCATTACCAGAACCGCATTACCAGTATTCTGTGCCCGCTTTATTCACGTATGCATCCATGAGATACTTTATAAACGATACACATGCGAACAATCACGAAAACACCCATGCAGCCAGCCCGCTCGCCGAGATTCGAAAGTTTGAGCGAACTACCAGTGTTCAGCGGTTTTACCCGGTATCCGCGCGCTGTATTCACGTATGCATCCAAATTTTATATACAGTACCCCGGAATTCGAAAGTAGGACCGAAATACCACTGTTCAGCGATTTTGTGGAGCGGGCTGCGCCCGCTTTATACACATAAGCATGGAGAGGATACTGCATAAACGATACACATGAGTTAAAGCAAGAAAACATCTGGGGAGCCAGCTCGTTCGCTGACACCGAAAGTTGGATCGAACTACCAGCGTTAAGAGGTTTTGAGCAGGCTGCGCCCACTTTTATCACATATGCATCCAGAAATCACTTTATACACTATACACATGCGGAAAATCAGGAAAACACCCATGCAGCCAGCCCGCTCGCAGAGATTCGAATGTTTGACCGAACTACCAGTGTTCAGCGGTTTTACCCGGTATCCGCGCGCTGTATTCACGTATGCGACCAAATTTTATGTACAGTACCCCGGAATTCGAAAGTTGGACCGAACTACCAGTGTTCTGTAGTTTTGCGCGGGCTGCTCCCGCTTTATTCAAGTATGCATGCAGAAGATACCGCATACACGTTACACATGCGAAAAATCCCGAAAACACACATTGAGCCAACACGGTCGCTTGGATTCGAAAGTAGGACCGAACTACCAGTAATCAGAGGTTTTGAGCGAATTTCGGCCGCTTTATTCACTTATGCATCCAGAAGATGCTGCGTACACGAGGCACATGCGTAAAATCACGCAAACACCCATGGACCCAGCCCGTTCGCCGGGATTCGAAATTAGGACCGAACTACCAGAGTTCAGCTTTATTCATTTATGCATCCAGAAGACACTGCATACACAACAGATATGCGTAAAATCACAAAAAACATGAGTGTAGCCTGCCTGCTCACCGGGATTCGAAAGTTACCGTATACCATCTCAAAGGAGCAAAGAAAAATCTTTAATCTAAAAAAAAAAAAAAAAAGTGTGAATTTAATTTTTATTGGTGCGAACTTATTTAAAATATCATTTGCATTAAAAGATAATATCTAAATTAAGTGCACGTATCTAATAACATAAAAAAATATATTATTCCAAAAAATCAAATTTATTATTAAAAAAATAACAACATATTTTTAAAAAATAGCTTTTTCAGATTTTTTAATTAATATCCCAGCTGATTAAAGTTGTACAACTTCAAGAACGTCATCATTTAAATTTAATGTAATATAATAACTTTTATTCAATATCAATAAAAGAATTAACGTGACAATCATCCTAACCTGAAATTAAAAAAAAATTGTGAAAAGCAGCTGTTTATTTAAAATGCCTACATTAACGAAATATTTTTAAAATACAGTTAGGTAACATGCAATCGCGTGCTTTATTCAACTTTAGAATATAACCTTGATTTGTATCTGCGGCGATTCAAGAAACTGTTGCAATCGGAAAAATGAGCCCGAAAATTAGCGTTTTCACAGTTTTTAATTAATATCTCAGCTGATGAACGTCCTACGAAGATGAGAATGGTATCATTGGATTCGTAGAATTTTTTGGAATCCGCAGACACCTGCCTCGAATTCCAACTCAGCGCCGTTCCATAGATATTTAAGAAAAAAGAAATTGACACGTGACCTTTCGCCAGCACAAATCTCCAGCGGAAGCAATTGTTATCCCCCCGGCGCTTTCGAAAAAGCAATTTTATCTCAGCTAATTCCGGAGACGGTTGCCACTCCGAAAAATGAAATAACGTTTTCGCAGTTTTTAATTAATAACTCCGCCGATTATTGTCGTACGAAGATGGGACCGGTATCGATGGATTCGTTGATTTTTTTCGAATACGGGGATATGCGTTTCGAATCGCAACTCGGAGCCGTTCCGCAGATATTCGAGAAAAACGAATTTGGCACTCGGCCAAATCCCTAAAATAGGGGAAACCCGTGAAAGAAAGTGGAAAACGTAGGGAAATGTAGGGAGAAAATCAGTTTTTAATTAATATCTCGGCTAATTAAAGTCGCACGAAGATGCCGATGGTCAATCCGGCGAGCCACGGGCATTCTGAATCCAACGGTACCTTCCGCTAAGCTCTACACCCAGCCGTTCCCGAGGAGATGATGTTACAAACACACAAACAGACAGAGGCACACAGATTTTAATAGTATAGACTAGCGGGGAAGCCCGCCAGCTGAGCGGGCTGAAGCCCGCTTATCATTGTTCGTTTTTAAAAGATATCCTATGTTAAATTTGGCCGGTATTGAAAAGTTGAACCGAACTACCATTTTTTAGCGGCATTCCGCGGGCTTCCCCCGCTTTTTTTACCTATGCATCCAGAAGTTACCGCATACACTATACATATGCGGAAAATCACGAAAACACCCATGCTTCCAGCCCTTTCGCGGGTATTCGAAATTTGGACCGAAATACCAGTGTTCAGCGCTTTTGGGCGGGAGCCCGCCCAAAACAGTGTTCACGTGTGCATGCAAAAGATACTGCGTACACCGTACACATGCGTAAAATCACGAAAACACCCCTCCAGCCAGCCCGCTGCCGATTCGAAAGTTGGACCGAAATACAATTTTTCAGCGATTTTGCGCGTGCTGTGTCCGCTTTATTCACGTATGCATGCTGAAGATGGTGCATAAACGATACACATGCGTAAAATCACGAAAACAAACATGGAGCCTGCCTGTTCGCCGGTATTCGAAAGTTGGACCGAATTACCAGTGTTATGTGGCTTTGCGCGGGCTCTGCCCGCTTTATTCACATATACACCGAGAAGATACTGCATACACTATACACATGCGTAAAATCACGAAAACACCCATGGAGCCAGCCAGTTCGTCGGGATTCGAAATTACCGCATTACCAGAACCGCATTACCAGTATTCTGTGCCCGCTTTATTCACGTATGCATCCATGAGATACTTTATAAACGATACACATGCGAACAATCACGAAAACACACATGCAGCCAGCCCGCTCGCCGAGATTCGAAAGTTTTAGCGAACTACCAGTGTTCAGCGGTTTTACCCGGTATCCGCGCGCTGTATTCACGTATGCATCCAAATTTTATATACAGTACCCCGGAATTCGAAAGTAGGACCGAAATACCAGTGTTCAGCGATTTTGTGGACCGGGCTGCGCCCGCTTTATACACATAAGCATGGAGAGGATACTGCATAAACGATACACATGAGTTAAGGCAAGAAAACACCCGGGCAGCCAGCTCGTTCGCCGACACCGAAAGTTGGATCGAACTACCAGCGTTAAGAGGTTTTGAGCAGGCTGCGCCCACTTTTATCACATATGCATCCAGAAATCACTTCATACACTATACACATGCGGAAAATCAGGAAAACACCCATGCAGCCAGCCCGCTCGCAGAGATTCGAATGTTTGACCGAACTACCAGTGTTCAGCGGTTTTACCCGGTATCCGCGCGCTGTATTCACGTATGCGACCAAATTTTATGTACAGTACCCCGGAATTCGAAAGTTGGACCGAACTACCAGTGTTCTGTAGTTTTGCGCGGGCTGCTCCCGCTTTATTCAAGTATGCATGCAGAAGATACCGCAAAAACGTTACACATGCGAAAAATCCCGAAAACACACATTGAGCCAACACGATCGCTTGGATTCGAAAGTTGGACCGAACTACCAGTAATCAGAGGTTTTGAGCGAATTTCGGCCGCTTTATTCACTTATGCATCCAGAAGATGCTGCGTACACGAGGCACATGCGTAAAATCACGCAAACACCCATGGACCCAGCCCGTTCGCAGGGATTCGAAATTAGGACCGAACTACCAGAGTTCAGCTTTATTCATTTATGCATCCAGAAGACACTGCATACACAACAGATATGCGTAAAATCACAAAAAACATGAGTGTAGCCTGCCTGCTCACCGGGATTCGAAAGTTACCGTATACCATCTCAAAGGAGCAAAGAAAAATCTTTAATCTAAAAAAAAAAAAAAAAAAGTGTGAATTTAATTTTTATTGGTGCGAACTTATTTAAAATATCATTTGCATTAAAAGATAATATCTAAATTAAGTGCACGTATCTAATAACATAAAAAAATATATTATTCCAAAAAATCAAATTTATTATTAAAAAAATAACAACATATTTTTAAAAAATAGCTTTTTCAGATTTTTTAATTAATATCCCAGCTGATTAAAGTTGTACAACTTCAAGAACGTCATCATTTAAATTTAATGTAATATAATAACTTTTATTCAATATCAATAAAAGAATTAACGTGACAATCATCCTAACCTGAAATTAAAAAAAAATTGTGAAAAGCAGCTGTTTATTTAAAATGCCTACATTAACGAAATATTTTTAAAATACAGTTAGGTAACATGCAATCGCGTGCTTTATTCAACTTTAGAATATAACCTTGATTTGTATCTGCGGCGATTCAAGAAACTGTTGCAATAGGAAAAATGAGCCCGAAAATTAGCGTTTTCACAGTTTTTAATTAATATCTCAGCTGATTAACGTCCTACGAAGATGAGAATGGTATCATTGGATTCGTAGAATTTTTTGGAATCCGCAGACACCTGCCTCGAATTCCAACTCAGCGCCGTTCCATAGATATTTAAGAAAAAAGAAATTGACACGTGACCTTTCGCCAGCACAAATCTCGAGCGGAAGCAATTGTCATCCCCCCGGCTCTTTCGAAAAAGCAATTTTATCTCAGCTAATTCCGAGACGGTTGCCACTCCGAAAAATGAAATAACGTTTTCGCAGTTTTTAATTAATAACTCCGCCGATTATTGTCGTACGAAGATGGGACCGGTATCGATGGATTCGTTGATTTTTTGTCGAATACGGGGATATGCGTTTCGAATCGCAACTCGGAGCCGTTCCGCAGATATTCGAGAAAAACGAATTTGGCACTCGGCCAAATCCCTAAAATAGGGGAAACCCGTGAAAGAAAGTGCAAAACGTAGGGAAACGTAGGGGAAAAAGCAGTTTTTAATTAATATCTCGGCTAATTAAAGTCGCACGAAGATGCCGATGGTCAATCCGGCGAGCCACGGGAATTCTGAATCCAACGGTACCTTCCGCTAAGCTCTACACCCAGCCGTTCCCGAGGAGATGATGTTACAAACACACAAACAGACAGAGGCACACAGATTTTAATAGTATAGATATTTAGGAACTTTAGACTAATGCCTAGTAGCCTTATTTTTTAAATTACTGCTGTACATATAATGAAGTGAAGAGCAAACTTATTTAAAATTTACATAACATTTATGAAACCAAGAAATTATTAATTAGTTTATGAGCCAATAGCTAAGAATTTTTTTAATTGGCGGAAAACACGCTCCCATTTCTTAGTAATTTTTAGCATTAAATAAACATATTTCTGGATTTATAATTAAAAAATGTAATGTAGAGTGTCATGCACTCATGACTTTCTCATGAGATACTCATATCTGAAATGAATGATAACCCTTTAAAAATAAAATACTAACAAATTAAGAGAAGCCAATTAATGAGATGTTTAAGTATATTTCTTAACAGAAGTTTAACATTTAAAAATGAAAAATGATGTAAATTTAAATATTAGCAATGTTTCCCCTTTTAATTATGCTGTGCTTGAGAAATCAAAAAAAGGATCTGATATGTGTAGTGTAAAAGTCAGCACAGGTAATTGCTTAAACAGTTATGAAGAAATTACTCGAAAAATTTATTTTTGGGTGTTGCAATGTTTTATGAGGTTGAGGTTTTATAAAATTTTATGAGTTACTCTAATTCTTGCAATTAATATAACATCCTTATAGTATTAGGCATGATCTTTGAAGCTTTATACGGAAACAATTTTTCATTTTCAGAAACAGTGTTTTATTACTTGATTCAATGTTAGCTTCTATTAGCAAGCAATGCAGCTTAAAATAAGCAATGGAAAAATAAAAATCCTCATCTGTATGGAATTATTTCTTGTTACAGTATATAATTTTTTTAAATATTGAACATTGTGATTATAAATATATTTTATTTTCATCATTAACGAGTGTTTTTAATAATATTCCATTATACTCTTTTTACTTAGTTATAAAGAAGATAATAATAGAGTTATTAAATATTCCAATAAATTAAATGGGAAAGGTAAAAATTTGAAAAGAAATAAAGGTTATTATATGGTTTCTTATTTGGGAAAAAGATTGAATTTTATGTTCGAAAACTTTAATTTTTAGAGATTTTAATATTTCATTACTTTTTCAGGAACTTTTCCATTATTTTCAGATCTCACGGAAACTTTTCTTTCTATTCATTCTTTCCACTCTTTTTAATATTGTTTATCTCGATACTTTTAAAGAACTTGATAAAAAATTATAAATACTTGAAATGTCAAAATTACTTCTTGCATTTCCTTCTACTTAAAAATGATTCCCTAAAATGATGCTTTCTAGTGCTAGGTAGAATTTTAAATAAGTAAGGTTAATAGAATTTTAAACTTATATAGCTAACTAATGAAAGTTTTTCATTAATCAATAAATTAATCTCTTTTATAAAGTTTTATTGGTAATTTTTAATGCAAAATGTGATTTAAAAAGATTAGAAATGGAAGATGAATAACTGCATGTGATTACCCCTAGTGATTTAAAAAGATTAGAAATGGAAGATGAATAACTGCATGTGATTACCCCTGCATGTGATTACCCCAATTATTTAATTAGTTATTGAATTATAAAATTCTGTTAATTGTTACTCAGTTTCTGATAATGCTTAAATTTCCTTTATTCAACAACAATTTATCAGTTAATTCAAAAATATAAAATAAAAATATTCCTCATTCCTTTTTGTTCTAACAAATCACTATGAAAATAAGCATTTAGAACTTTTCAAGCCTGAAAAACAATAGCTACAATGCTATCGTCATACGATGATTTTGTACATGCTTTATTTTTTACCACTATCTTTTCGACGATGATGATTTGAAACTGCAAAGTTTTTGAACAGCTTTATTTTCGGGAACGATGTTTTTTATTACGATGTTTTCTCCCACGATTGTTTTGCCGGATGACGTTTTCGCCGTGTGTTGTTTTCTCCGCGACGTTTTCATCCGAGATGTTTTCTCCTGCAACCTTTTTAACTGAGTAGCTAAAGGAGATTTTACCTGCTCTGTATAATTTAAACATGTAATTATATTAATAAACTCAGAAAATAAAACAATTAAAATATGGAATTTGTGCGCATATGGTGCATGATGCGTAAAGTAATACACTCATTCAAGTACTGCAGTGACTTCAAGTGTAACCTAAATAATTCCATGCCTAAATTTCGCTCAGCTTCAAATAATTCCAGTCTAAGGAAATTTTCAATAACAACATGTCTTCAGCTAAATATCATGGTGTGACAAGTATTATAAAGGTTTACTAACAGTGAGATTTTGAACTAAGCTTTAGACTATTTTTCTTGTTTTACGTCACATTTTGTATCCCATATGAAGATATGAGTTTCGTAAATTTTAGGGCATGTATCATATATCAAAAGTAGGAGATTGACCTTAACTATAGTTTATTGGATCGTTCGCTACATTGTACTTGTTTCATTGAGAATTAGCCACTAGTGAATACACGTGGAAGAGCAGAAATTAGATATTAGTTGTGTTTCGTACGTAAGTTAAGGCTTTAGAATAGACTGTTGTTCAGCTGTTACTTATAGCTTTGTTTTGTAACGTTTTGAACTTTAACTAGAGTGCGAGCAACGTCATCTGTGTAATAATTTTATACAAAATTTCTCTTTAGTTAACTTTCCTTTATAAACCACTAAGCGTGGCTTAATAAATTTTGTTTTATTTTAATTTCACTTGTGTTTGTATAGAATATTAAACAGTTATTAAGGCCAGTAACTCTCTGACAGATTGAGATACCTCTGGCTTCTATTGGTTAAATTAAATATTCGTTTTAAATTACTATTTCACGTAGTTATATAGCTGCATTTTTGCTATTTTCTGCTGTGAATTTTATGCCATTATCATTAAATTTCATATCGTAAATTATTATCATTAAATGAGAATCTTAACAATAATATATAGATTTACTATGCACTTGAAGCGGAATTTTTAAGCAGATGAAAATGGTAGAGACCCAATTTCCCATCTACCAGCTTGTCTTTAAAAGATATCTTTTCGCCTATTTGAGAAGAAACTGAAAGTTTAAAAATATTTTTTTTTTCAGATTTTCCCAATTGCGCAGATTCTAAATCTTTAGCTTCGCTGTATGAAATACTAGGCATAGTTTCCGTTCAATTCTATTATTAGTGTGACTGCTTTCTGAATGATAAATTTTCAAAGTTATTTTATGTTTGGTGCTTATAAATTTCCTGATATTCATTGGAAAGGTCTTATGATTCTTGTTGAATATTTGGTTTGATATTTAGAACTGCGTTTTCTAATTTTTCTCCAATGAAGAGCATGTGCTCAGTGTAAGAGATACGTATTTTGTGAAAACACTGTTTACATTCTCTGTATAATGTCTCTCTGTTTAAGTATAATACGTGCTACATCGTTGTGCTCTATGCGCGGTTCGATTTCGGGAAATGATTTTAGCCACAGCGATCTCGATTGATACTTTGTTAATCAGCACCTTTTATATATATATATATGTATAGAATTATTTACATTTCGGTATTTACACAAATTTCGGTAAAAATACATATACGTTTTTAACACTTCGCAAGACATTTGATATGAGCGTATTTCGACTCCAGGCGACCACACCCCATTCTGATCAAGTCTTGTCCAACTCGCCTTCAGTAAACACGTTTTTACGTTTTTGAGCTCTGTAGCCCAAATGTATATCAATCTCGAAATACGATTCTGCGTTTATTCACTTTAAATATTGCCCGCTGCAAAATCATTGCTTCACTCTTCATTCGAGTCTGCTGCCATTTTTCAAAATGAAATACATTTATGTTTCAAATTTATCTGTCTGTTAATTATTACCAAGCGAAGCTATTTAAAAGCAATAAACGCAGTTCTTGAGAATATTATTTTTTAAAATTTTAATATGATTCATTTAAATAAAAATGCATTAAATTCATGATATAGCTAATTAAAAAACATTACATATTTTTGTAGAATTACATTATACGTTTTTTCACTTTTAAAATATATAGCATTCGCATCTCAGTTTAAATGTAAATTCATCTAATATACTATAAAATGCTTAACAAATCCACCTGGTCCATCTCTATTAATTGATCTATCTCTACTGATAAACCATATTAAACTTTAAAAGAGCTCTTTCGGCCGACCATTAAAATATTGAGACCTCTCAGATAATTTTCTTTTCTATTTTTCCTTATAGGTATTTTATCACTTAACTTTGGTGTTCTACTTCAACAAGTGTAACGTGAATACGAGCGTGTTTCCCTTAGAAAAGTCCTCCATGAAGACATCTGCCCCTTTTCTGACCAATCACATTTTTTTTTCTGGCCAGTCACATTTTTGATCATACGGCCGTCTTGTGCCGGCTAGGAGGATCGCAGCTGTGTCCCGATAATAATAATAATAATAATAATAATAATAATAATAATAATAATCTGCCCCTCTTAGACACACATAACCCTTGTGTGCTTTTCCATATTCAGATAACTTATCCTAACTTTACTTGAAATGCACAGCTTCTAATCTTTTATGGATAATGAGTAAACTGGTAGCAAAATACTATAAGTGCTTAGCAGTATATAAAATGAAATGGCTAAATAATATTAATCAGGAACCACAAAATGGTATGGACCAACATTAGAGGTTCATATTCAATAATGATTTTATAATTAACTGTACTACTAAATATTTAAACATAAATGCTTTCTGTTGATTAAAGCCTCATTAATATTTTAAAATAAATGTTTTTTTATATTTTTCAGAGAAGGAGTTTTAGATATAATTTAATATGAATAATGATTATAAGTCAAGATTTCTTAAGAGCGATTGGATGTAAATATTCCTGACTTTCTAATCCTCGGATTATTCCACATTAGTGAAACAATACATATCTTGCAGAGATTCGCGGCATACATTCCGAAGGAGCCACCATTTCGAAGGTACTACTGCTTCGAAGTTTGCTTCACATTTACTTGCCGGTCGCAAAAGCTCTAAGAGACAAAATCTCTAATTGCGCTAAGAGCGGCGCTTTATGAATCGGTGTACTAAATCCTTTCCTTAAGCTTTAGATTTCGGCGAGCTGTAAAATCATGCAGTTTTCTTTCTACCCTAAAAGCTGCGAGACATATGAAGTCTGACCAAATAAAAGATGAATGCTGCAGATTCTTTTCAGAATGCAAGAGAGAGATGCTACGCTACAAATTCAAAGGATAAAATGAATTGCATAGAGTAAGAGTAACATAATGGTTTTAATAAATAAAAAGAGAAGGTCGGATATGTCTCACAAATGTTATTGGGATATCACTGGCAGAGGAAATTTGAATTGTATTTGCTTATCTTAAGATATTTAGAATTTCATCAACTACTGAAGATAAATTTCAGTGTACCCTCTAAGGGAAGTTCTCCTCCGGTTTATGTCACTATTTTCGATGTTTTGTTATGAATCATAACGTTAATACTCTTTCTGACAAGACCAATGAATACAAATTACATTTAAGAAGTTTAGATAAAAAGATTGACTCAGAAGCTACACCCTTTAAACCTTGATTCAAAACACTTTCATTAAATATATCACACTCAAATACAGGATGCTAAATTTTACCATATTTCCAAATAATGGGGGCAAATTGAATTGGCTTTCAAATACTACAGGAAGATTTATTTTAGAAATTCTAAGCGAAAAGAATCTTTTCACCACTATTTATTTTAGTTTGTAAAACGTTGCAATATCATTTTCTCAAAACACCTTTTTGCATTTTAATATCCTGCTTTTTAAAAACATTGAACTTTAAAGAGAACTTAGTTCCAAATAAGTATGAATATTAATAATAGGATTTTTACAACTGTGAGATGAATTTTTATAAGGTATTTTGTGTCAATTAAATCTATTATTATGATTTAAGGGTTTACCATAACTCTTTCTTTCTGCATTCCTCACCAGAACACAGATCAGTTGTTTGAATAATAAGTCAAGGGTTTAATGTTTTAGAACAGTCATTCGGCAGTCTCGCCTGCAATTTACAACCCAGTTCTGCTAGTGGTTATTCCGGTTTTAGCCATTTTGCAAGCCGATGTTAAGAAACACAGTTAAATGTTTGAGCCAACTTATGCTCACCATTTTGTTTAGTCCCCGACTGCATAACTTCGAATTTAAATTTCAACTTACGTTATTATAAATACTCACAAGTGGCTGAAGTTAATCGTGCGTAAAAATGCTGCTTTGTGTTTTATTTAAAGATTTAATAAAAATGTTGTTTTAATTTTCTCAGGACATTTTGATATTAATTCAGACCTAACGATAATTCGCTTTTCAGTCTAATACGGTGTATAGGACGTACATTTAAACTTCTGTACAAATAATGCCCTATATAGGTTTTAAAAAAATCTTTCTCTAAAGTTTAAATACGAAACTTTTCATTAATTATTGTCAGGTTTTACTTACAGTTATCTTCTCAGAGACACTTCTACTTCAGGAATGCAAGATGAGCTCTAGTGGTGACCGAATTATTCAATGAAGTTACACTGAAACAAATGATTATAGGATATATAATGAGTATGAAATGTGTAAGTCAGAAATTTTTCTTAATGAAAATTACGGTTTTTTACAAACTTTTAACTTTGGGACATATCAATATATATTAGCAACATATTTAACCTTCCAGCACGCGCAACTTGGCAATTTTACATAAGCACGCATGAGTCGTATCTTTTACGACGTTCGTTATTTTACCGTTTTGGGCATGAAAAACGACAGAAATGAGTGAATATTGATAATAAATTTGTTAAGAAATAATATTAATCTTATTATTACAAAATACAAATCATATCACATTCAAATGCAAGTAAATTATTTTTAAGTTCTTATGTTAGTGAGATGGAAATGCAATGATGTATTTCATTATAGAAAATTTAAAAATTATTATTTAATAATTATATTTTAACATTGAAGCTAATTTTAACATTCATCAAAGACAAGTATAGACAATAAAAAAGGAAAATACCTTTGTAGGTAAATGCAAGTTTAGCATTACTTACTTCTGCAAGGAAATTTACTTCTTACTGGTCACAAAAACACACTTTAAACTATAACGTTTTTATTTATTTCTAAAAAATAGGAATACAAGAAAATAAGGAATGGAAATCACTATTGTTCTCCCATCCAAAGGTTTACTTGTCTTCCTTTTCTTCATCAGATAATGCTTGAAGAATCCGAGAAAAATCAGCTGGTTGCACATATTTTTTTGCAATGAAAACCAATGTTAACTTTACAGAGCTAAATGTATTCAAATTAAAATAATACACAACAATTAATAACACAAAATTACAAAATATTTGAGAAAAAAAATATTTTCCAAATTTTAAAACACGACCACGCGTGTGTCGTAACTTTTATGAAAAAGCTGCCACGTAGCACAAAAGCCCAGTCAAATTACAAGTCAAATGACTTCCTATTGGCACATTCCATGATGTGGGGAAGGATAGAAAGAAGGAATAGAAATGACCTTCAGGCGTCTCAGCTTCGATATTTGAAAAATGTGAATTAAAAACTGATTTTGTCATAAATTTTGTGCATACGCGCGTGCTGGAAGGTTAAAATAACAGAACTTCATTAACACTATTTATAATATTATTTAAAGGCATTATATTCATAGATCTGTATTTATTCTCTGTGCTATATTGCAGACAGTTTGATTTGTCGTAATCTTCTTTTTTATCCCTGTTCGCAATTAGAGTGGCGTCTCTTAGTTTACGTTTAATGCTAGCTTAGCAAGCATCATCTTACCGACATAAGTAATTGACTGTCATCTTCATTTAATTTGAGTTATAATTCTTATTTTGTTACCATAATCATCGCAAAGTCTACGTCCTGGATGACGATGCAATTGGTTAGAACTCTTTTTTGGAGGGGAGGGATTCGGATGTCGCATACAGTGATATTCGCCAAAGCGAAGGATGCCCAGTGGAGGATTTTTAAGAGAAACTGTCATATATTAACATAAGATAATCTCGAAAACGCCTCTGTAGCCAGCTCGTTCGATGTTATTCAAACCGCTGACAGAGCTATGGGTATTCAGCTGACCGCTGGTGAAACACTACCTACAGTTTGTTACAGTAGATCTAGCGAAAAATTGGAGTAACATAAGGAGGCTAAACAAGGATGTTTAAAAATTCAAGTTCCATATTCATAGTATCTTCCTCAATTTTTTTCCCTCTAAAATTTGCCTTTTAATGAGACGAACGGTTTGAGATTTTATTTCGTTGTTATGATATGTAATACGAGTCGACACTGTACAGTTAATCCTATTATGGTTATTTCCAGTAAAGGTGTTAACAAAGGGTCCGCTATTTATCTTTTAGAGGTAGGAAAGAATTTTAAATGTTTTGCTTTTTACAAAATCGAGAAATACAAATAATTGTGCCTAAACAAGAAAGCATTTAAAAGTAGTAAAAAACTAAATTATTAAAAAAAATTAAAAATCACTAAATATCACAAAAAATTAAATAAAATAGTAAATTTAATTATGTGGCACAATTTATGCTAGCAAATACCATATATTATATTCAATTACGTCAGTACATCTTTTAGAAGGTTCTAATACCGAACGATGTGTTTTCCAAACGTTTTGTGGAAGATTTAAGATAAATTATTTTAGCTAGCTCTAATATAACTGATAGATAGCGCTTAATTATATTGAAAAATAAGGGTTATGTTAGAAAAATAATTTGCTAGCCACGAAATAAATTCTCGTTTGCGTCAGGGAGTTTTAACATGTTTTAGATTGCATTTGATTTGCAGTCGAAGTAAAGCATGTTAGGATTAATTGGCAAAGGAAATTTGCGCTTTCATGAAGAAATTCCATCAAATCGGGTGTTATATTTATGTTATACGTGGCAAAATCCTAGAAAGCTTCTTATGCAGTGAACCTATTCAGTGATTAGAAACAGAACTAGGATAAACCATTTTTGTTTCGCAATTTTAAGACTCTCGTTTACTAGTCAGCTTGGTATGTTTCATTCGACATATTTTAACCCTTTGTATTTGCCTATATTTTCTTACCTTTTTAAAAGTATTTATTGTTTTGAATTTAATTACAATTGTTGGTTTTCAATTTTTGTTTAGTCAGCTGAATCAATGCAAAACAGCTGTGATGTTTGCACTAGTGACAAATAGAAAAGTCTTTAGAAATATCTCGTATGCCAGGTTAGGTATATATAGATTGATAGTTGTGTCAATCTATATTTTAATAGTTTTTCAGAGGAGTACTTATTAACAGAAAATTTAATTACCAGTTGCAAAAATCTTTACATTTTTCCTAAAAGTATATACACTTCCACGGAGAACTTTCCTAGTTGTAATTTTGTATCTTATTTATAGTACTCATGAGAAAAACCACGAATATCGCTTGCAGTCTCTCCAAGCACCTATCAGGTACGGATTAGGGTATGAATATCAGACTTCTGCACAAGTGGCCAATAGTGGGTATATTAATGACTAATTGTATCTCGACGAAAATACACAAAAACGAAATATGAAATAATAATAAGAAAACTACGAAAGATGCTAGCAAAGAGGAATACTCGAAAAGAAATTAAGTTTATGTTTTATTCAGACAAATTATTTTATGTCTTGTGAGTAACAAGATGAAGAATTTGCAAGAAAACAAGCAAAGTGCGTAGTGATCTGCATGTACATGACAAAATTGAGTAACACGACAAATATATATGTTTTGAAAATATTTTTTTCCTTTAAACTCTGTTCAAATATTTACAGTAATTTCGAAATATTGATTAAGAGCTGTGTACCTAAAAACTTTATTTTGCCAAACGCATTTTACAAATGATGTTTATTATTAAAAAATGAACTGTATTCAGAATAAAACTAATTGATCACCTAATACATATATGTCTTAAATTCCATTATTCTTTATCAGCTCACCTTAAATCTTAAGAAAGTCGCTTAACGCCCCCGCTTGCTCTCAGTTACTCAGAATACTACTACTTTTATACTTAACATTTGTGTCTCTTATGCAGAGATAATCCTTGTGAGGCAGAATATAATTATAAACACAGCATTGTTATTTTAATTGATATTAGGGTCCATGAGATGAATTGAATGTTATTTTGCAATTCCCCTGATCCACGTACAAGTTTTCCAGGAAATGCAACTAACTATAATTATTTTTATAGGAAAATTTTTATTAGTGTTAGATATTCAACTGTAAAATTTTAAAAATGACATATCTCCTTATCGTGTTCTCAAAGTTCCGCCTTTTAGACTGACTGGGAAAAATTATAGTCTTCGATGTTCTAAATCTTTGAGTACAGCTCCTGACACGGCTCGATCGTTTTCGGAGCTCAACACACTCTAAGAGAAAACTCGATGATGCACTAACACGCGATATACTAAGAGACTCAGTCAATGCTCTAGACGACCAACTCGGCACTAGACTACGAGACACTCGCTTAGTGACTCTTAACTAACTCGACTGGGCAATCACTGAGTGAATGACATTTTGATGGACTCTGCACTGCGCTTATCAGCAGGGTTTATATAGCTTTTGGCTTGCGTTCGAAAAAATTCTGGGCCAAACCGGTAAGAATTCGTTCCAGAAGGTTATCTATCCCTCTCTAGCACATCGCCAATTCCGCCGCCAAATGTCACCAAATAGGTAATTTCTTGCCAAATATGGTGACCCTGCCTTTCCTTGCCATTTTATGTTAACCCTAAGCCTGCTTTGCGGGAAAGCTTTCCTACCGCGGCTGGACTTTTCGTAACATTATATTGTGGTTAATCCTCCTGATCTGAATATAATCTAGTATATCAGATCCATTAATTCAATGTGACTAAGAGGAAAGCGAGGTTACGACTGACGTTGGCCAAGAACGTGGGTACTTCATGAGTGGCAGTGTGAGTTTGCCCAGCTCTTTCTCAATTTTGATTATACTGGGAAATTTACATTTCTTCCTTTGCGATTGCCCTGACCAGAAAAAGGTAACGTATGTAATCCCTCGAAGAATCCACAAGTGGTGTTGATGAAGACTGTGTGTTCTTCTGATGGCGGTGAAGACTGTGTATCCTCCCGATAGGTGAAGACTATGTGTCCTCCAGATGTGTCTTATTGACGTGTCCAGCAGCCGTAAATCATTCCAGAGTGGTGTGGCGATTTCAAGCGATGGAAACCTGTGTGGCATATAGCTATGAAAGAACAGATTGTAATAGGAATACAATAAAGTATCCCAGATAATTTACTATGTCGCCAAGTATCTGCCTAACTAAATGAACTGTTAAGTAGATTCCCAGATTCACATCATGTTGGACTAGTCAATTACATTCATCTGTTATTTATCATATGGTTTTACTAAGTCATAGTCTTACATAGCCTATCATAGTCTGACATGATGTTTTCATCAATTTCGTTAAACTCAAAGAAAGCACTCATTAAATTTGTGTTTTCAACTTACAGTAAGTGTACTTACTCTTTTGGTAGAGATCCACAATTTACACTTCTGCGTATTAATCTCAAGAACCTTCAAAAATTCAAAACAACAGAAGAACAAACGTGTGGACTGTTTTTAAAATCTCATGCTTCTCTTTTCCTACCACGAATATCTCTCAAACATTTTCGTCTTTTTTGAGTTCCCTTATGCCGCGCAGACACTAGATATTTTCCAGCATCCATATCTTCTTGGCCCAATGTTATGGCACTATCTCTGCCAATGTCATGACGAACTGAGTGGCAAATAATGATGCAAATGTATTTTAATGTTTGGAGGTTTAATTTCAATATTCATTAAACAGCATAGTAAGGATATTATTTTTTCCCAATCCCTTTTATATTAGTAGATATGCAAATATATGAGCATAATATAAAGCTGGCTTACAAGCAACGCAAAATAACTATACTGGAAAAAAAGTATATGTTATACGTAAATAATTTTACATACGATTTATAAGTTGGGAAGTACGATTTCTGAAAGTTCACTAAATAACACTGGTTAGTCTCCGTAGGTGCAATGATTTAGTTGCAAATGGTTTTTACAAAGGAATGAATTAGTTGTAAGATATGTTTTCGGGAGACAGAATGTAACCAACGCGATGATTACTTTGCTCATATATGATTTAAATTACTCTCTTCACCGCTAATCGTAGATACTTGTTATGTATCGATAAGTTAATGAACATCAGACCTGCGTTCCTATAGAAAATAATAGTTAAAGAAAAGAATAAATATAATAAATTTTAGAATATTTAAAAAAAATGCAAACCTATACCTACGAGACAACGAAGAATCATTTGCTCTTACTTGTAGCGCAGAAACGAAATTCAAATACACAATTTTCTTCCGAGTATCTTGAAATATATATTAGAATACACTAGTAAGACTATTTAATTGCTAATTAGTCATTTATTTCTAAAATTATGCGAATTTTGTTAAATATGTGCCATGGCCTAAATGAGTGATTGCGCTTTAATAACGGACTCTAAAGTTAATTCTAGAAGGTTTATCTCAGATTAAGAGTTCAAAAATTAACATCTGTTGGACGTTGTGCTCGTATACAAATCTTGCTTTTCTTACACGATCTAGTTCACAGTAAACGTTATATCATAATGGCTTAGTAAAGGGAGAGTATATTAATCTCCATTAATATGTTTCTGTTCGGGGGTTTCATTCAGGATAACATCTATGTAAGTTTGACACTATGATAATATTTTAAAGCTGCCTGCGTGCATTGGGATGTTTTTAATAAATAATTAGATACAAACCTTGCAGTTTTGAATTGCTTGTTTTAAAAACCAACAATCCAAACAATCCATTAATTAGACTGTAGAATTAATCCCAGAATGCAGTTAAAGTATCTCAGTTTACGTCTTATTTCTAAAGAATTATGGAATATTTTCGCTAGAGGAACACACGGTTGTAATTTGTTTTCTAAATGCAAGAAATAACGTCTTTTAAGTGAATTATTTTAATAAACAAAGAACTAAAATAGTGTGAAAAGCTTAAAAATATTTTTCTGATAGTACTTATTTTCAAAACAAGAAACTCGCATTTCTGGTGTGTTTGATATTTCACGTTTAAAATAAGAAACCCACGTAAGAAAAAAACAACACATTGAATTTAAAACCGGCAATAGACAACATTGTTGGCTCTAAAATTTATTCGATGGGATTTTGTTTTATTCTAGAGTCAATGCATGGATTCACATAAATGAAAATCGAATAATATTTTCTCACTGAAAGTACTAAGGCAGCAAATATATCTTCTCTATGCTTATGTACTGTAACAGAAAATATTCGAAAGTTTTTAATAAAACAAATTGAAGATTATTTAGAAAATTCTCGAGTTGATTGCAAGTAATTAGAAATGAAATGAATACAAATAGTTTCAATGAACAATAAGTCATTATTGTGGGGATAATATATGAACTGTTTAAATACATAAGTAATCATAAAATATTCTTTAGCTTTGTGAATTAATTAATTTATTTATTTTAATTTACTTTCTTATCGGCGTGTTGTCCATTTCCAGCCACCGGTACTATGAAGCAAATGCAACACATACGCACACACACACACACACACACACACACACACACAAAAAAAAAAAAAAAAAAAAAAATCAAAGAAACGATATTATGATTGATTAGGTTTAAACTTAACTGAAGCCAAATTATATGAGTTTTTTTATTTAGTTTTCTATATTAGTGAGATGTTGGAAGTTTAAACTGAGTCTACTACGAAAACGAAGAAGTAGCTTAGATGATTCTGTACGCTTGGTTTGTTACGTTACTCTCGAAGAGATTAGTCAGCGTGATGACGATGTTCAGGTCTATAAAGCGTGTCGTCAAGATATTATTATGTCAAAACTTTAGATTTTAGGAACGAGAAATGGGAGAAAGCAAGCTAGTACTCTAAGCAGGATTCGAACTCCAGATCTTCCGATTGTCAGCTGGACGGCCTAAAAAATTCACCATGAGGGCACTCTGTGGAAAAGACGAGTATTCCTTATAGTTCGGTAGTAGTATAGTTATAGTAGGGTACTATAGTACTATATATGCAAATATATGAGCATAATATAAAGCTGGTTTACAAGCAACGAAAAATAACTATACTGGAAAAATGTATATGTTAACACGTATATAATATTTGTCACTTTCCAAAAGCTGACATGGAAATCAAGACCCAGCCTACTAGCCCCACTCAATTCTTGACAGGTCATGGGCCATTTCTAATATAGTGCTTCAACAGATTCAGACTGCGAGAGCAGAGATGAGAGCGAAGTGGATCATTTTTACTTTCATTTTGTTAATACATGAATTTGACACTTAAAGAAACCAGTGGATAATGCCTGGCCAACGTGGGCGTCTAGCAGACTCAATAGGGCAATCATTGGTAAAACAGAGTAAATCTCAAGAAACTACTATGACTAACTTTGCTTTTAACTTGATCAGAATTGTATGTAGATAACTAGGATAAAGCTTAGAGTCTATATTTATCAAGCTAAATAACCCAACTCCTAAGGACCCAAACTTGTAAGCCTTGCTTTCACACAGTAAGAAGTGAAAGTCTATAACAATTGTCTTAAGTACTCAGAATGTGTATTCATATGAACTAACTTTGGACTAATAAATATTATAAACTGTATAAACTGCTCTTTGTACATAATATTCAACATTGCAACTTAAATAATTCAATATTTATAAGATTTAATTTTTAGTATATAATAAGATAACGTGAGTTAGCATAATTACGTAGTCAGCACTGGCACCACTGCATTATATATTAATCTTTATAGTTCGTTATGAATTGCTTTTATTAAAATTTTCGAACATTTATTCTATAATTCTTTTATTGTTATTTATTATTATTTATTTATTTTAATGTTTTTTAAGAATTTATGTACTAATGTTTATAGCAGTTTTGTGTTATCGTATGGATATTAACTATAAGGAACAACACCAAAGGTTTTTACAGTGCTGAAGTTTTTTCCTACTTATACTGGTTAGTCAGTTAGTAATAGTTTCCTATAAACTGCTGCTATAGGTTATTAACTGAAATGGGCGTTAGCCCAGAAGGGCATTAGTTTTAAAACGGCATTTTGCTTTGAATCACTAAAAACAGAGTATCACTTCTCAAATTCTGGTTGTCAAATATTATCGTCCTGTAGTACATTTTAAAAAATAAGTAATGAAGAATCTGCATGAATGCATGTATGATTCTCACCCTGTGACAAAATAACGATACCTAGAGCCGTCAAATATTGAATAACGTAGTTCTCCACACGAATATGAGCGTTTGGAATTTGGAATTTGTTGTATTGTCTATTTCCTATTTTGAAACCTTTAAACGAATTTTTGATTAACAAACTCAATGATTTCAAAGAGAGCACTGGCTACACTATACGGAAAAAAAATGTTTCCATCGCGCGAGACTGTCTATAAGAAATTCTAAAGATATGTTTTTTTAAATATTTTTAGTTCAAACGAACATTATCACAAATGTTCTTGAAATGTGTATGTACGTGTAAGTGAAAAAACATTCCCTTTAGGCGTAATATGAAATCTTAAAGTTTCAGATTTTTTTTTAATTAGTTTCATTTTGTATATACTCGATCCCTATTGTGCAAGCATGCCATTGCATTAAAAAAGCAAGGAGCATTAGCAACATATAGATGTGTAATAAATACAGAACAAAGTATTATTTTTAGTGTTTAGGTTTTACTCTCCACATTCATTGATTTGGTTTTATTTATCATCTGTACCTAACTTGTCACATTTCATATATGTAAACCTTTGATATGCTCAGTGCATTGGCTTCATACTCACATAACTGTATAACGATTCATATGCTTATACACTAGACTGCAACTCTTAATGTAGTGGTTTCATGTGTATATTACTGTAATATATTGTATATATTTACATGCAATAAATTAAGAATTTCAGCATAAGTCTTCCACCATCAGTAAATATTAGCAAAATGCATCCTTAGTGTTTATGATTCATTCCTTACTGGTAAGTAAGGCAGTACTAGTCCCTGTGAACTGAATCTTTTGTAAGAGTTAGTGTAACTTAGTAATAATTAGTTCCTTTTGTACCAGAAGACACTGTGCTATAATTATAAGCATCACAGTATAATTTATGTAAATCTAATCATCAGTATTAACAACATGGTTTCCATTGTTGATCACAATAATATTTTGCATCTATCTGCGTATATCTATAATATAATAACACGCATTTATATGTTATTACGTTACATTCGCATTTTTATTTGTACTATATTACTTTGCAACCTGCCTCTTTAGTATTATATTGATAAGTTAACTGATTTTACTTGTATTTTGCAAAATCACTAGTAAGGACACCTTATAGCAGTGCGTTCCTCGCACAATTTATCTTGCATCTTAATGCTTATACTATAGAATTTGTGCCAAACTTTTGGGATCATTTGTATATTAATAGGTTATTTTTATTATTGATTGTTCCATGTTTCAACAATGAGTAGTTTTCCTTGTTGGAATATAACAAATTCCATGCTCGGAAGCCATCTCCGCGGTGCACTCATTCACTCTTACCTTTTATAATAAAGCTACCATTTTCAGAGTAAATATTGTCAATAAAATGCTTTTTAAATTATTGCATTATATTTTTCTTATTGAAATAAATAATGTATGATCTATGTTTTTTTCTGTTTAGAAAAATATGTAGCAATGTTTTCCTATAACGGAAAAGATGCGGGCTCTCAAATCGAAGTTTATGAATCATTTAAAGCCAAAACAAGAGTCTATTTTGGAATTATGTAACAAAGTCTTGAACGCAAAAGACATTTTTGTACAGGAATTATGGACTTAATTGTGTTGCTGTTGTTCCAAACATTCTGTTTTCTCCTATCTGTAAACTAATTATTTTATTTGGCAATCATAGCTATAACAGTCGCACGATTTTAGTTTCATTTCCTCAAATCATTCAATTAGCAGATAAAGTTTAATGCTCTGGAAACCCTCTGTCATGTACCTCGCCCTACTCTAGATTCATTGCATTTTGCGGTTGTAATAACTGCGCTAGCTCTTTTTTTCGAATTGCTACGTGTTTTCTTCTCAGCCAGTCTAACCACGTACGATCACTTACAGTAAAACAAAGAAATAAAAAGCAAATCATAAATTGGAAGGGATTCATTGAAACTCGTTTCGCAGACACGTGCCATCACGCAGGAGCAATTTACTCAACCCAACTATCCGTCCAAAGTGTACAGAACATCTCTTCGCAGCAATCGATATTTCAGTCTGTTTCTCTGTGAAAGTTTTCAACTTTTCCTGTTTGATCCGCTATTTGATCCCCTTTAACCTCCGAAACACGAGTTGTGTCATTTCTGCACGAAGTGCGAATTCCAAAAGGTTAGGCTATAAAGATTTGTTTCAAGAGATATAATAGCTGAATCACGCAACGCAAGAGTTCCGTTATCTCTGAAATCATATTCTCCTATGCTTACGGGTGGAAAATTTAGGATATTTTATAAAACTGAAAATTAAGATTTTCCATTTGCTCATGGCACCTCATCATATTGAAGGGCACACATTTACTACTTTCGGGTAACAGTTAAGTTTATCCAAAAATATCATCGCTAAGTTTTAGTTAATTTTGAATGATATTATCCTATGCTTACGGATGAAAAAGTTCAGGTGTTTTATAAAACTAAAAATTGAAATATTTATATGCTTATGACACCACATCGCATCGAAGTGGCACACATCTACCAATTTCGTGTAACAAGTACGTTTACTCAATAATTATTCTAAGATTGCAAAATAAGGCTTATGCACGATGATAACCTAAATATAAAATTATAGCGAGCCTTAGCTGTCATTCTGTCCTTTTAATTATTTGCTTATCACTTACTTGTATTTAATCCTCGTTTAAAGAATATGAAAAGACTGGCAATAAATTAATGAAATTCAGAATATACAATTAAGCATACTGCATTAATTCTGTCGTGAAGGTGAAAAAATTGCACTTAATCATGCGAAGATCTTTACTTAATAAAATTTGCAGTTCCTGCCTTTGCGTAGAACTTTACAATTACCTGAAATCACTACCAGTTTTATTTTATAAAAGACCACAACAGTTTACGTGTATCTTAAACTAGGTTTCCAAGAATGGTCTCGCATGTTAAATTACCTTAATTAGAGGAATTAGGGACTCATTTCAAACAACACAGAAAGACAAATTAGAAAGAAAGTCAACTAAGTAATTAGACTTCCTCTGACGCTCTTTCTTTTTTTATAACATATAAATATTTATAAGCGAAAATTCCTTATAAGGAATTTAAAGTCACAAGCATAGGATATATTAAACTAAATATTGTAAATTTCAGTTAACAAGTAAATAATATATACGAGGAATTTTCTAAAACTAATTTTACGAAAACTAACAATGTTATTACATATGAGGGTAAACTGAACTAGGAACTCGTCTAACTCATTTAATTAACTTCACGAATTCCAGTAATTTTTGCTAATAATGAGCTCATTCAATTAATGCAATAAAGTTTTCTCCCAGCGTTTCATAAGCTACAAATTCCATTACAAGATGCTAAATAACAGGCAACACTGGTAGAATTATAAAGATAGTTAATGTCCTAATTATAACAATTCCGAAACTGCGCAACTTAATGGAAATAATTTGAAGTTTTACTTCCGTAAGGAATTCTAACTTGCAGTTTCTTACACAAATAGTCTACCTATCTCTCTCAAAGCGATATAAATGCTACTATAAAACTCGGAAAATTGGAAAATCCGGCATTTCGCCGGTAAATTACAGTATTTGCAGTAGTAAAGTATTAAAAGTCCGAGAAACGTTTCCATTCGCGTTTTACTAAATGGTACTGCAAGCATTTACAAACAGAAACTGATTACGTCTTTAGGTTATTTGGGTAAGGCAAAGTACACAAGGGCTATCTGCTGAAAGGGAAATAATCCTCACGAAGGAACTCCTAAGAGAAGCTTTCCTCATTTTCACGTTGCACATGGGGAAAAACATGAAAACCAGCCACGGATCCAGCTTATTCGGTTAGATTCGAACCCGCGAAGAACGATCGGTCGTAAATCTTCAAGATATGTATTTTAATTGTGATTTTTAAATGCACTTGTTTTAAATTGAATTATTCTTTCAGTATACATGTTTTAAAATATTCGAAAACAGTTATTGCGTCTTGCATAATTTCAGAAACTCAGTTGTTATATCATATCTGGTGTTGCGTTCATATTCTTTTTATTACTGCTTATTTAAACATTGCGCAAATAGAATAGGAACTAACAATAATATTCTCTTACTCTCTTACTGGTGGATAGAAGTCTCTGACATTTTGTTAAGGATTTGCATTATAACAATTTTGATAACTAAAAACATTCAGCAGCTGATGTTGGTAAATGTAGTCTTTAACTAAAATGTTTGGTAACAACTTGAAATGGAGACATTTACATAAATTTTTCTGTTTCACCTTATTATGATAAACATCAGGATTCGAAATATTTAGATTACAGCAAAAAACTCGGATGTTATCTTTTTAAACGCTTTAATAGAGAACTTTAAGGATAACTAGCTAGTATTTAAATTACACAATGATAAAACCAGGAGAACTCCAACATAGCCAATCCATATGCTGGAAAACTGAACTCAGGTCGAGTTACCAGTGTTCATCGGTTTTAGTATTTGGTCACTTAGGAACATTAAGCTTTGGCTTGTAAACCTAGGATATACAAGTTTTCCGGCTTTTACGATAACACATATACTATATGCTACTGTAAAATTTCGAGAATTGGTAAATCTCAATTTATTGAAAAGCTTATCAGTTTCCAGTATTTTGTGATAACTGAGAAAATTTAAACAAAATTAATAATCTTTGGGTTTTTACCAACTGATGGTAGCTAGGGAAACTCCAAATATTTAGATGAAATTTGAAAAAAGTATATTAAAACAAGTTTATCTATGATCTTGCGCGTAAATATATGTTTCTAATAATTTTCAGCTTTGCGTATTTGGGTATTTTGTTGAATGATGTGGAAGGGACCACAATTTTGTGGTCCCTTCCTTTCATTAAAAGAATCGTTCCTTTCATTAAAAAGATCCTTCCAAAATGATATAACTTCTGCTATGTACAAAATGTTAATCTGTCTATACCTCTGAATACAGAGTTACAGATATCAATGTTAATTTTGAATATTTCTCCAGATATTGCTTCCTTCGCTGTTATAGTAACTTTAATTTTTACATGTTTACCTTTTGCTTCGAATATTGTCATTATTTCCAATACGATTTTCTTTCGCTTTCAAGAGCATAATTTTAAATATAATTTGCTTTAGTTATTAGTTGCATTGCCATAAAGAAATATTCCGAAAATCCGGCTAGACTTCCTCGAAAACATGAATCCCAGATTTCTCCTCTCCAGCCAGATTAATGTCAATCAAACAAAACTGTAAATTAAGTGTTTTAGCCAACCGAATGACAAGAACATATCACAGGCTACCATGCAGCCCAGCGTTACAGTGCATGCAGACCAGCAGCAGCATAACACGTTAATCAGTGACCAAGAACATAATTGCAGGAGCTCCCTTTCTTCAGTCCAGTCCACGGAGTACAAAGATTTTATGATTCATTGTCTAGCCAAGCAATGCCAACGAGATAACGGTAAAACCTCTCTAATTAATAAAACTCAGGAATATTTTCGCAACTACTCTTGTAATAATTAGTAACTTCGTTTACTAACTAGTTATTACGTTTCTCTACCTCTTTTTCTGTCTTCAAATAATCAAGAGGAAGCGCCGGATATGCAAAAAACTTAAGGGGTTTCGAGGTTCTGAAGTTATTTACATATATGGATATATCATACAATATATTTAGATTTAAAACTCGTTTCTCTATATAATTTTTTTATATTTTAGTAATTTCAAGACTTTCGCTCAAGTTGAAATAGAATCTAATACTAAAATAAATTATATGAATTGAAATAATAGTACAAATGCAGATGCTTCTTGAAACGGTTTAGGCTTCTAAAGCAATGCTTTTAAAGTGGAAATAAGGTTCTTGATTTATATTTGAGAACAGGAAGAATCTTTCTATGTTTCTTCGCGTTTTTGTTAGACATTTAAATGCTTTCGGATTTAGTATGTTTGCAAACATTTGTTTACCTACGTATTTTACTTTAACTATTTTAAGTTGAATTAGATTCCGTTTGTATTTTGTAAAACTATAGTTTAACTGAAAAAAACATTGATATTTTATAACAACACAGCGCATATGTATTTTCAGTTACTAAGCTTCGATCTTACAGGATTAACTTTCGCAAACGCGTAACTGATTCTACAGCTGGCTGATTCTGCAGCTGACTGATTCTCTTTCCCTTTTCACTCAGAAGAGAAGCTCGAAACTATATCCAATGTTGGTTGTTTTTTCAACTCCAGTAAATCTCTTGTTATTTTCTTTTTCCCTCCTTTAACGAAAATTAATTTTCAAGCTTCCTGTATTGTTCAGAGCAACAGCATACTGTCTGGTTGTCATAATAACACTTAAACAAAAATTTTGACTTACGCTTCCTGAAGTCAATACCATAAAATGCAAAAAACCTGTAAATAAATTTTAAAATCCAAAATTTTTTATGAAATGACATCAAAACATATGATTGTTTCAGTTTTATATAAAGTTATTTAGCTCACAGAAGAAAAAATAGAAAGTATCTTTTTTAAAATACCTATAAATAGGGCAGTATCACTTTTGATATATTATCCGACAGGGTACGGAGAACCAGATGGGCAATCAAGATTAGCTTTGGATTATTATTATGAATGATCTCTTACAGAAACTTTCTGATCTCTTCAGTTGTGAAGTCATTGCCTTTGCAGATGATTTGTTGATTTGGTTTCAAGGAAAAGAAATGCATAAAGCTTTTCATCTCGCCCAAGATATTTTAGATATCATTTATCAGTGATCAATAGATCTTAAGTTAAACTTTAACCATTCAAACTCCAAGACCATCTTTATTGATAGAAAAATACTACTTATGAAGGATATCAATTGCTTTTAAATAACAATCTCCTTGAGAGGGTGAATGCAATTAAATATTTAGGCGTTTTGTTAGACAGCAAATTAAACTGGAAAAAACATATTTCCTACATTTCTAATAAATGTGAGAGACTTCAGCGTGGGCTGAATCGAATTTCATGTAATAGTTTTGGTGTTAAATCGAATGTCACAGTGGAACTGCAGCACCCCCAATTTCCACTTATTATTCTTTTTAATATTTAATATAGTGTGGCCTTTAGTCTTTAATTCTTTCTTTATACTTTTACAATACATAATCCTTAAGCTTTGTGTCAATAGCCATCCCCCACTTTGTCAAAAATGTACGAAAGTCTTTGGAACTGCGCGCTTCACAGTTTCAGCGATGTGGTGTTTCGCTGTTCTGCGTATGCGCGCACAGAAAGCAGCACGCGAGCCGTGCAGTGAGAAGAGCACTGCCGAATTTCGCTCTTGCAGTGCCGAAATTCTGGCATGTTGTTCGAAAAGTGATTTCTTTTTACTAAGCGCGTGTGGTATTCATCCACAAGGACCATAAACAGAGTTCAGGAAAATTTGCAACCTTTTAAAAAATTGCCTTAGTGAAATTCAATCAACATCAAATGCAGAACAACAAATGAAACAACTGTTCCTATTGCAAAAGCAACATAAATTTTAGAATATCTAAATAATGAGAATTTCAAGTTTTGGTTACAGCTTTTTTGTCAAATGCCTCATGTTGAAATAATATACAAGCAAATGCTATACAGAGAAATTAGTGTGTTTAAAGTTAACAAGTATACCAAATACCAAAACTGCTATCTTAGAATTAAGAAACTCAAAGTACTGTGGGAATTTTTCAAAAACACTGATGGCAGAAGAATAGAAGAAGGAAATATGCGACTTTATAACTATGTATTGATATAATGCAGAGATATTATTCCACTAAACACTTAGCAGCTTCTAAATTGTTAAACAAGAAATGTGTCGCTAGTTTTAGGAAGGAACATTCTACAGAAGAAATAGTACTGACCACTGAAGCATATCCAAAGATGGACAAAGAAAAGCTTGAAACTGAATTAAAAGTATTCTATTGTAGGTCTGATATCCATGAATACTGCAAATTAAATAAGCTACTGAAATTTATCTTCGAAAATAATCTAGATGATGTTCTTAGTGGAATTCCGAAATTGATAAAATTCTCTTGAGAGTTCCCATGATTACATCAGAGGCAGAACGCTGCTTTTCAACATTGAAAAGAATGAAAACTTTTCTAAGAAGCACTAGAATTCGGAAAGACTAAGTGCGCTTGCATTGCTTTCAATAAAGAAAAATTTCCTCAGTTGTCATCCAGAGATCAAGGAGAAAATTATTGATCGTTTTGCGCAAAGTAAAACAAGAAGAATGGATTTCATTTTTGAATAAATAGACAAAGAGTGAACTGTAAAAATTTTGGTTAAAGTAATTAAGAAATGCTTAATTTTTTATTCTAAGATTTCCTGATGTTTCAAAATAAATTTTCTTTTTATACATGTTTGTTTCCTTTCAGACAATTTTAAAACAAAGGTTAAATTTTTTTGGAACAGCACCCCGACTAATTTTAGCCACGAGCCGCCACTGGTTCCAGGCAGACCTAGCGTTACAACACAGATTGGGGACCGTTATTTAACTCTTTCAGCCCGAAGGAGAAGTAACATTACTGTGCCTCAACTCATGGCAGATCATTTAGTGGCAGCAGAAAAAAAAATCTCAGCTACTACAGTGCGCAAGCGCCTGCAACATACAGGTCTGTATGCAAGATGATCAGTTGTTTGTGTCCCCTTGACAAGAGCACACAAAGGTGCTCGTTTATGTTGGGCAAGAGAACACGGCTTCTATCAACAATGGGCGTCTGTTCTCTTCACAGACGAGTCCAGGTTCACAGTGGAAAGTGATTCAGCTGATATGACGGGAACAAGGCATCAAATGCAACTAATTCCACATTGTGGAAAGACAGTTACAGAGGTGGTGGAATAATTGTTTGGGCTGGATCTCTCTCGGTGGTCACACTGACCTGCATGTGCTCCATGGAGGAACTTTGACCGCTGTGAGATATAGAGACGAGATCCTTGACCAATATGTCCGCCCATATGCTGCTGCGATTGGTCCTAGATTTTTTTTCGATGGACGACAAAGCGCGACTACACCGAGCTCGTCTTGCAGAAGAGTATATTGTGGTCACTGTGTGGAGCGGATAAAATGGCCAGCTCAATCGCCAAGCGTGAATCCGATACATCATCTTTGGGACTACCTTGAGAGACAGGTTGCTGCAGTCTTCCTCCAATGTCGTTAGATGAGCTTGAACAAAGATTACTCCGTGTATGGTCATTGCATCACATTTCACTGACCAAGAACTTAATTCACAGCATGTAACGTCGCTGCTGCCAATATATTGCAGCTAAGGGTGGATACATTCCTTAGTAGAACCCATTTTTGCGATGTTACCACTTCATTTTTCCTCAAAAGACTGTGACATGCTGTTTCTCCGAGACTGTATTTCTCTCCCAAAAGTGCAATGTTTTATTGTAATTCATGTTTGTGTTGAACTTTAGAAACTTTCTATGTCACATTCATCAAAGAGCTATTTAGTGGACATTTCCTGTAAATGTATTGTTTCTATGTTGCTTCTTTCTCAGATTAGACACAAAAGAATTGCTGTTCCTTATCTTTTGGAGAGTAGTGTATGTTTATGCACTACGGCGACCACATAAAATTTTAGATTTTCCTTTCAAAAGCTTTATCATCCATATAATTATTCCGATATAATGTCTCATTTAATTTTAAAATCTTCGAAACTAGAAATATAAAATAAGTATTGAATAAATTAAAGCCCATAATCATCTTTTTCAAACACATTGCACATCTTCAAGCAAAATGTTTACGAGTACTCAGAATACCAAATGATTAGGAGTTCTGCAGAGTTTCTGGCAAATCCACGTTTGTCTTCAGCCTGTTGCCTTAATTAATGTAGAGATGAAGAATGAAAGGACGCAATTCAATATTAACGTAATCTACATTTTCTGTACATTACCAGAAATTAGATAGTGTTTTCCATGTTTCGCCTTTAATGTTCAATGTGAAATAATTATCTTTTTCAATTAGAAGTTAGTGTCATTATAAACAAATAAGGAGTAAAGCAGGATACGTTTGAAGATATTGCAGCAATAAACACACATTTTAATGATTCACGTACTTAAAAATACTTTTATTGATTTTTACACATGACAGATTTTTAAGTTTGCTTTATTGTTACAATCATTTAAACACTGATGTGATCTAATTTTAACAAGATTTTCGTGAAAATTAAGGGATAATAAATAATTCAATCTTACATCATATATGTAATTTTACTTACAACTTCTTTTCAGAAACAACTTGCTCCATTATTCTTAATAGAGCAGTTGTAGAGAAGGAGGGATAATCATATAGCTGAAATAAGTTTTCGTATTCATGGGCAGGCTTAAAGCGCAATGCACTAAAACCTCCTTTTATCATAGCTTTTTGAATTTTGTTGACATTCAGTATTCTCTAAAATACCACCGTATTATAATTTAGCTGGTACAAATGCAGTTCCTTAGAAATGCAAATTCAGAGTAGTGTATTCTGTTGTGCAGTCGAATGTTATCTGCGTATTCCTAGACACGAATAAATTAGTTTACAAATTCACTTTGACTACAAATAGCCTGAAAATTACCCAAAAGGTTTAAGTATTCAAAGTAAACTTCACATCGTCTTTAATGCTGAATCTGAAATCCAGTTGATATATAAGTAGTATATGTCATATATTTATATATGATCTTCTTTCATTTATCTCTAGTTGTTCATTATATATATAGCTGTGAAACCTTTAGTTCTTCAAAATTGGAGAATTAGATAGTTTCAAAGCGTTTAATGCAAGTTTCAGTATTATGTTAAGAAATAATTCAACCAATCAAAAGAATCCTTTTGATTTGTGATTTGAAAGATTATTTCATACTATTTACATTAGTGTGGTAAATATGCCTGCAAAAGTAATTTCACATAAGCATCCTAGACTTTAATCTCTTCATCTAATCAAAACAGGAATAACTTCTTTTCCATTAAGAAGTTGAAGAATCTAAGACGAATCTTGTGTTAAATAATGATGTTGTGTAACAAAGTGTCAGATCATATTTTAAAAAAAAAGATGAAATGTGTATTCTTGGGGGAGGGGTGGAATAAGAGCTAAGAGACCGTTTCAGAAAACTTTTCTCAATATTATAAATTAATAGGCTGGAGTGAGTAACTATCGATATCCGTATATAACGACCGTTCGACTATAACGGCCATTGCAAAAACAGCCAGGTTTATGGAAATGTATTAGATACACTAATTATAAGTTTTTATTAGGACGCAAAGTTTTATTAAAACAAGTACTAACTGTATTAAAATGTATATTTTAAGCAGGATTTTCTTTTTATTTTTATTAACTGAAATTTTTAAAGAAAGTTTAAACGTTAATTGTAAAGGGTTTAGAGGAAATCTTGATTTTTTCCCTGCTCGCTATTCTCTTTCTTTGATCGGAGCTTCAAATATCAGATTTTCTGTTTGATTTATGTCTTTTATTTACAGTTTGTTTTTGTAAAATACTACCATATATCCTTGATTTATTGGAAAACTTCAGTTTGAATTCTATCCATTATTTTAAAAGAGGATTTGCGAAATGAAATTGCAGAACAAAAAGAAATCTGTCACCATTTCGAAATTTGAGAGATATAGGCTCTTACATCACAGTGTACAATGTTATTGTTTTGTTTTCCGTTCCTACATCTAATAAAAGGATGAAAAGATTACACTCTTCTGAAATCCTAGTTACAATGTGCTATAAAAAAAAGACCAAAAATAAAAATGTATTTTAAAAAAAACAACAACGTAGTAGTCAATGGTTCCTAAGTCAGTAAGAGCGAGCAGGAAGATTTAAGCAGTAACAACAAGGGGGAATCTCTAAAATGCTGTATATTTCAGAGGGATTGCGGCTTTCAAAAGGAACCAAAATATGTAATGTAATCTCTATTCTCATTCATGTTTAGTGAAGTGAATGAGTGAGCCTAGTCTTCGTTTATTTGTTTATAAAACTGGACTATACTAATATAAATAATGAGAAACATTGGTGGATTTTTGCGGGAATTGTCAATCCGTTTTAACTTTAAGTCCTACAATACAAGCTAACTGATACCAAGAAAGGCAGGAAAGCAATTTAAATGCTTATTTGTACTTCAATTTCATGTTTCTGTTAAGCAGATTGATAAACCTCAACTTCTGTTGCTTATAGGCAGAGAATACAATAATGACTGGTATTATAAACAAATCAGTTATTAAATATTAAGAACCCATCTAGCAACGTAACTGCAAGGTAAAAAAAAACTCACAAGCAATCAACCCAACATTCTAGCAGGAAGAATCGAAATCACCACGTTTGGGACTAAGTCGCCAATATTTTCTCTCTGGACCTAGATTGTCTGTTCCATTTAAATTCTCTTAATTTTCATTTCCTAGTGTAGAAGACGAAGCAATTGAAGTGAAGAAAATATTTAACATAAAAAATTAGATATTATTTAAAATAAAGCTTTCAAGTTGCTTGATAACATTGGCAAATACGATTTCTGATAAGCTAAAGAATTTCATGAACGTGGAGGAAATCCGTATAGTAAGAGGCTTTTCATATCGGGATCTAAGTGTGATAGGATGGAATATAATTTAGGAAAAGGCCCTTCTCACTGAATTGAAAATATTCAATACAATAGCTAAGATATAGATTGTAGGGTTTATATTTATTTTAACTAACATTTATTTTAAGTTTAAACTATCTTTCCTGTCAAGCCTTACTTTCCCCTGGAACTGCCAATGCCAGAATATGTAATTTTTAGTAGAACGCGCAAGGATTCAAATTATCAGCGGAAGTATTCTGATTTAAATAGAAGGAAACGAGTTCGGTGTGATATTCTTACTTAGCGAGCGCGGAGGTAGTTAGCGAGAATTTGAAGGACCCCGCGTTTCGGCCTATGTGCTTGGCGGGAAGTAGTGTTAATCGTTCCAGTGAGCTTCAAGTCTGCTGAATTAGCAGCGGTATTGTAAAACGCGGTGAGTTAGTTATTTTAGAGAGCCTCGTAGTTAGAATCTTGTCTTTACTTTCTTTTCAGATTATTATTTTTATTTGACTGCCAAGTTGGCACAGTCTGTGAGCGTCAAGAGCACGCAATTGTAATAAAAAGGGACTTAAACCCTTCACAAGGCTCTATCTTTTATACAAGTTTTCACAGTCACCCCTTGGTTGCGTGCAAGTTAGAGGCGCGCAACGTTATATTGGCGCCCGAACACTTATCGAACTGAAATGGCCGAAAACTGGATGGAAGCCGCTGGACAACACCAAGAAATGACAAGTCAGTTAGAAGGATTTGGATAACTGGTCCAGAATTTGAGAGCGTCAATCAAGCCAAACGTCTATTTCGACGGAAAAATTTCGGTGTCGGTATTTCTCGAAGGTCTAGAAAACCACTTTCAGCTCTACCCTGTGCCTGAAAGACAAAAAGTTGCCATCGCCACATCAGCACTAAGAGGACAGGCCGCGCTATGGTGGAAAAATATAGGTAAATTTTTATTAGGGGAATTTGGAAGCCCGACATATATATTTGAAAATTTCAAAAAATCGTTAGTAAAGGCCTTCCCCATAGTGAAAGATCGCGCACGGCTGGAAGCGGAGCTATATAGTTTCTATCAACGGGATACAGCAGAATTGACGGACTTTATTCTACGACAAATCAAGCTAACGGATATGCTGTATGGAAAGAAACCCGATGCGGAGGTTATTGAAATAATATTACCAAGATTGTTACCCGCTGTCCAAGACTACTTTGAAATTAGAAACCCAAGCACATTGCAGGAACTTTTCGAATTGGCGGTGAAGTTTCAAAATCGCAGAATAGCGGAAAAAGCGAGAGGGGAAACATATTCTCAAAGTACCCGAAGGAAGGAGGAAACCAGAAATGGAAATCGCTCGTATGGGGGAAAGAACTATCAAGCTAACGCATCGAAACTCGAAGGTCAAGGCCCAAAAAGAAAATTTCAAAATAAACATCCGCGTACCCAGAAGACACAGATTGAAAAGAAAGCTTTAAACGAGTAGAGGGGCCTGTGAAAGGGAGGGTCCAGACCCCGGAAGTTTTAAAAAAACCCTCAAATAGACATTTAAACACGGTCATCGTAAAAAACTCACAGCTACCAGTTATACAAGTCCTGGTTGGCGATGTACCAGTAGAAGCCCTCATCGATACAGGAGCAGTAGGAAATTTTATGAGTGAAAAGTTCTACAAAAAGAATTTTTATAGGATACGACTATTTAAAACCGAAAATACGGAAATTATAGCGGCGCAAGGAAAAACATGTCACTGCATCGGGAAATTATCATTAAACTTACAGGTAAAAGAGGAAAATCTCAAAGTATTAATTTTTGTGGTGAAAGACCTACAACACTCTCTTATTTTAGGTATCGACTTTTTAAGGGCCGCGAGGGCCAAATTAAATTTTCAAGATAGTTCCGTGGTGTTGGAGATGGACCAGAGGGTGGTGGAACCTGTGGAGACACCTGAAGTGGACCTTAGCCATCTGAATGACCATGAAAGTAAAGCAATACAGCAAGTGGTGAGTAATTTTTCTCATTTGTTTTCAGAAAAACCAGGAAACTGCCAGATAGTAACTCACAAGATTCAATTAAATGCCGAAAAACCTTGTAGGACTAAACCGTATCGTTATGATAAACAAAAAGACCTAATCATCGAAGAACATATTCAGGAGATGTTAAAGAATAAAATAATAACGCCCATAAATAGTGAGTACGCGAGTCCAGTCGTACTATGTAGGAAAAAGAACGAGTTTCCTCCTTCGGATAAAAGGGCTTGGAGGTTTGCTATTGATTACAGAAAACTAAATAGTATTACCAAATTTCCAGTTTACCCTTTGCCGGTTATAGACGAGATCATTAGACAGATCAAATCGACAAGATATATGTCTACTTTGGCCTTAACGTCTGGCTACTATCAAATAGCTATGAGACCCGAAGATATACATAAAACCGCGTTTATAACAAAATCGGGCACTTATGCATTTTTACGCATGCCCTTTGGGTTGTGTGGGGCCCCATCAACATTCCAGAGAGGTATGGACATTGTTCTAAAAGCCTGTCCTAGGAAAATCAACTTTAATTTATCTAGATGATATAATTATAACGAGTAGTACGTTGGAACAACACATTAATGACCTCGAACAAGTTTTTAAATTATTAAAAGAGGCCGGTCTTACAATTAACGCCTCAAAATGCAAGTTCGCAACTAAAGAACTTAAATATCTCGGTTATAAAATTTCGCAAAAGGGTATAGAAACGCAAGATTCAAAAATAAAAGCTATTAAGAATTTCCCACCGCCCAACACCGCCAAGAAACTTTCATCCTTCCTTGGGTTATGTTCTTACTATCGATCTTTCATAAAAGATTTCGCTAATATTGTTGAACCACTCTTAGTAATCAAAAGAAAAAGGGCTAAATTTACGTGGACAGCGGAAGCTAACACAGCTTTTGAAAGATTAAAAGAAGCGCTTATTAATGCCCCTGTTTAAAAATTCCCTGAGGGGGACGAAAACCTGGAAATTGCAGCAGATGCGTCAGACTATGCGGTGGGTGCGGTTCTTATGCAAAATAACCATCCGCTGGCATTTTTTATTAAAACATTGAATCAGACACAAATGAATTATACAGCTACAGAAAGAGAAACATTAGCCGTATAAATGGCTGTACACAAATTTCGAGTTTATTTCGGCAAATCGCCAGTAACAGTCTTTTCGGATCATGCGGCTGTTGGTAGACTTTACTCGGGAAAAAACTTAACGCCCAGGTTAATAAGATGGGCTTTAAAACTCCAAGAATATAATATCACAATAAAATATAAACCGGGTAAGGAAAACAATGTAGCTGACGCACTTTCTCGTATAAAACTGGACGATGAAGGAAATGAACTTAAATGCGCTGTGTTGACTTCAAAAATTTTAGATTCTAGAGATACGGTTATTACTGAACTGAAAGCTGATCCTGAATTTGGAAATATCTATGCTTATTTGAAAGACCCCGAAAGCTTTGAGCATACAGATATCGATGCGATAAGAAATAGAGCAAAAAACTATGAAATAATAGATAATTTATTATTCTATACGAAAACAACAAACGAAAATCTTGAGTATAAGCCAGTCATCCCAGCCTCGCTTCGATTAAGCATTTTGAAGGAGTTGCGCGAAGAAAAAACAGCGGGCCACCTCGGGGTCAGAAAGACTATAAAAAGGGTACGCGAGGCGGTATATTTCCCGCAATTATACAAAATAGTAACGGCGTATGTCAGGTCCTGCAATCAATGTCAGTTAATAAATGATATTAATTACAGCCCGGCCGGGTACTTAAATTGCATTCGCGCTACATTTCCGAATGAAATTTTAGGCATAGATCTCCTTGGTCCCTTTCCCCAGAGCGAGTTAAATAAAAATCGTTTTCTTTTAGTAATAGTAGATCATTTTTCAAAATGGATAGAAATTGTTCCACTTAAACGCGCGTCAGCCAAAACAGTCGCAGATGCATTCTTACACAGATACATTTTAAAATACGGTGCACCGATAAAAGTCATTAGCGATAACGGAAAACAATTCATTAGTCAAATATTTGAAAACATATGCAATGGACTTGGCATACGCCATATCAAAATGGTTCCGTATAGACCACAGGCTAACATAGCAGAAAGAGTTAATAAAAACATAGTAAAAATAATTCGCAGTTACGTGAGCACACATCACAAGCGCTGGGATGGCTACATAAATGAATTAGCTTATGCTTTAAGAACGGCACATCATGATACTACGGGAAAAACTACAGCAGAATTATTTTTAGGCAGAAAGTTAATTACGCCTTTAGATAAATTATTCTTTGTGCAACAAAGAGAGCAGGAATTTAAACAAAAAGATGTGCAAAAGCTCATTGATCAGGCGCTTAAAACCTCGGATACGGCAAGAAATAGGCAGAAACTATATTATGATAGAAAACGCCGTGAAGCAGATTTTAAAGTTGGGGATAAAGTATTGAAGCGGAAATTTTCTTTATCAAGTGCCCCAGACAATTTTATGGCAAAGCTAGCTCCAACGTTTGAAGGCCCCTATGTAATTCAGGAAATCAAAGGAGTAGTCTTATATCTTAAGAACGACAAAGGGGAAATCTGTAAAGCAAGTCCCGACCAGGTGAAAAAATACTATAATCCAAATGATTTTGAAATCCTTAAATGTTTCTTGCAGGACTCAAGTCTAAACGAAATAGAAGGTCCAGAGACTACAACAACTATTCCACCACCCAAGAAACAGAGAACTGAAGAGAGACCTAGCACTTCTACAACCTGGACGTCGGTATCAAAAAGAAAAAATAATTTTCAAACTCCAGCGTTTAAGAAAAACAAAAATACAGATGCACCGGGTAAAGAAACCGTGGTAAAGAGAAAAACACCACCTACAAAGGATAGCAGGAGAAATTACACATCAAGGAGAACGCGCACACGGCCACAGAGTCAGGTGCCAGCAAGGCCGCCGTTCCGGAAACTGAAACGCCAACAGGAGGCACAAAAATACGAGGAACAGAAGAAATTCAAGAAGGACTCCAGACCGGAGGACGTTAAGACCAGCCGTCCCAGGGATAAACGGAAATACCAACAACCAGACGATTACTCCGCCAAGAGGCCAGCATGTAGAGGACGCAAAAGAAAAAGTCAGGTGGACGACACTCGGAGGGCAGTAAGGAGAAGATTAACATCCATGAAACCTCTAACTTGGGACCAATTCTGCCAAAAACGAATGACGGAGTTTCAAGCATCGAAAACTCAAAGATAAGTTAAAACCTTCTATAATTTTTTTTTCTCTTTTGTTCCGAAATGTTATGCATAGGTACGAAGTTCTATGTTTTGACGAAAGTCAATATGTCTCGGTTGAGACTTAGTTTTGTTTTACTTTATTTAGCTAAGGCAAAAGTATTATTTTCTTTAAGTGTAAAAGCTAAAAACAAGCATTTTCTGTTAATCGAAAGACTAATTCTGTTATGTTAAAGCCAAAATTTGGCCGAAGATAAAAATAACTTCGTATTCTTGTATTAATAAGAATTTTACTTTCAGTGCCGCCAGCTTGGCGAAGAATGAGTAAAGTAAAAATTTATTTTCTCTTATTCATTTTATGGTAAATTGTAAAAATCATATGTATTAAAATTTTGTAAATGTACGTAAATACTTGAATGTTATATAAAAGTAGAATTTAGTCTAGAAGCATAAAATTGTAGATGCTAAAAGTGAATGCTTAAAAGCAATGAAGTCAAAATTTAAGTATTAAATTGTAGATAAAGTCATGCTTTAGAGCGAAAGCCATCATGTTTAAAGATGAATGAGGGGGAAGTTAGAATGAATGTGTTTTGTAGGGTTCTCCACCTACATTTGAATTTTTAAGACTATTAAAGTAGCTCATTGAGTTGTAGAATGTCGAGTAAGGTGTGTCTATTTGGTCGTTGAATTCTAACAAATCATGGTGGTTAGGGGAAGTATTGTAAGACTAAAACACGAATATTCCCGTTTGACACCACACACGGTGGAGAGCCAGGGTAAAGTTAAATTAATGCTTGAAAAATTGAATGAATGTGAATTAAGCAATAACTAAGAAAAACGAATCGTTTAAAAACAAAAATTTATTGTGTCAAGAAAGTGTAAATTATAATGTATTTAGAAAGATACTGATACTTATTCCTTCCAGATGCTGGAAGGAAAGACCAAGATTGATTGATGAAGTCCAGGAAAAGTTGCTGTAAGAAGAAAGTTATAACGAGCAACAGAATTTTAGTATATAATTGTTACATAAGATTTTTTTGTGTAAACGAGGTTCTCGCCAGTTAGTTCAGAATTAGAGAAACTTACAACAGGTCGTTTGTAGGACCTGCTTCCAAGTTTTCCAAATTCTGGCAGCGGCAAATGTAGGGTTTATATTTATTTTAACTAACATTTATTTTAAGTTTAAACTATCTTTCCTGTCAAGCCTTACTTTCCCCTGGAACTGCCAATGCCAGAATATGTAATTTTTAGTAGAACGCGCAAGGATTCAAATTATCAGCGGAAGTATTCTGATTTAAATAGAAGGAAACGAGTTCGGTGTGATATTCTTACTTAGCGAGCGCGGAGGTAGTTAGCGAGAATTTGAAGGACCCCGCGTTTCGGCCTATGTGCTTGGCGGGAAGTAGTGTTAATCGTTCCAGTGAGCTTCAAGTCTGCTGAATTAGCAGCGGTATTGTAAAACGCGGTGAGTTAGTTATTTTAGAGAGCCTCGTAGTTAGAATCTTGTCTTTACTTTCTTTTCAGATTATTATTTTTATTTGACTGCCAAGTTGGCACAGTCTGTGAGCGTCAAGAGCACGCAATTGTAATAAAAAGGGACTTAAACCCTTCACAAGGCTCTATCTTTTATACAAGTTTTCACAGTCACCCCTTGGTTGCGTGCAAGTTAGAGGCGCGCAACGTTATAAGATACTCTTTTGAAAATAATGTAATTTACTATCGTAAAATTTTCAGCATATTTCAACTGAAAATATGATATTTAAGAAATTTTATTATAAAATGAAATAAAGTAAAAATTGGCAGTATTTTAGTGTTTGCATATAGATCATAGTACTGAAGCGTCAAAATGCGTGTTGTTAAATGTTCTCCATATCTGTCATAGAAATTAATGACGTAATGCAATAATTCCCAGTGCTAATAACTGCCTACTTTCCGATAAATTTGGTGATTATAAACGCAGCTTATTTAATGATAATTGAGCTCATTCCATTTCCTTTTGTTTTTTTACAAGTCATGTTCGTCTTTACTTGATGGTAATATCACGACAAAGTAAACATGTTACGTTTGTTCCAGACGAACTCTTTTTAAATTAGACATCTCTAATCTAAATTCTAACTGCGAAAATGTCCGTTGTTACATTCGTGAAAGTTATCTCCTCTAAACCTATCTATCCTGAAAGACAGTCCACACTCGGGCGGCGAGCATCAGCCCTCTAATTGCTTCTAAGTGACCTTTAAAGTGTCATTAAGTGCATGGTAACTGCCACAGAATTTAAACATCTAACCAACGAAAAATGTCGTCCGTGGTAATTAACTACATATTTGTCGTAAAGGATCTAATTTGTTGAGGAGGCAGAGATTGCCTTCTCAGTCTACATATTTGAAAATTTAGGCAGATCACATTTTTAATGATGCTTTTCATTAGTTTCATTAGCTAATTTGTTTGTATGTCGTAAATGTTAAAATGCATTGATTTGGGAAAACATATTTTCTATACCTGAAAACCTTGCAGTGATTTTTTACTCAGATTACTTTTCTATTTCAGAAGTAAATTAATAAGCATTCTAAATTTTACTATAGTGTTTGTTCCTTTTATTTAAATCAAAGAAACTAAAATACCGCTCTAACAGAAAAATGTAAAGCACAAACTATGTGAGGAAACA
The DNA here is from genome assembly GCF_044657685.1 of Stegodyphus dumicola. NCBI lineage: Eukaryota > Metazoa > Arthropoda > Arachnida > Araneae > Eresidae > Stegodyphus > Stegodyphus dumicola. The sequence goes on from NC_140781.1 coordinate 164,704,768, forward strand.
TCTACGTACAGTATTTACCGATTACAGTTTTCTGAAAGCGAAATGTTTCTAACTGATGATGTATTCAATTAAATTGAACATCCGTAAGTTGCCTCATTAATCATAATTTGAGACAATTAATTAATAAAATTTCCTAGTATTCTCCCACACCTCTACAACATATTCGCCGGATGAGAAGATTAAATAATTCATCGGGAAACAGCAGTGTATCGAGTAATTACGCTCGATATATGTTTTAAACGATATCTTCTTTCCCATAAATGCGTTAATTGATTAAATTATTCAACTGTATTTGGAGCAAAAGAAATCAGATTCACTTTGAACTGACATATCACATTTATTTATATCTAACCCATTAAAATGTTCCAAAGACCTGAGAATTTAATTCTAGAATAAGTAATTTCAAAAATTAAATGATTATTTCATAAACGCATAATAAAAATAGTGTCTAGAGTGTTGAATTGCGTCTCTTTGTATATCTCAAATGAATTTGCTGCAATAAAAAAGCTTATTGTAAGTGAATATTTACTAAAACCTCTAATTATTCCCAATAATAAGCTAATTTTTGCAGTTTGAAATGTATTTCTTGACGTTTAAATGCCTTTAGAAAGACATATTTTATTCAGTATGTGACATGAATTTAGTATACTAAATCCCTTTCTAAATATGCATTTAGTTAGTTATGATTCACGTATATGCAGTGTCATATTTAGACAGCATGAACTGTATAGAGTAAAATTTTTCGATTATAATATATAAAAAGATTCAAGAGCTATATATCTATAATCCATAGAACATGACGTCACTTCAAGTGATCTGAAATTTAGCTTTATTAGTGTTATAGTAAATTTAACTACTCTACCAATGGGCTAGGATGAATAACTTTCATGGTAACACAAAGTGAGACCACAAAGGTACTACAAAGTTTCACAATAATTTTAGAACACGAAAGAAGATCATCTTAAATTATTGCATATGTTGACAATAAACCTTAAATATAACGAAGTAAGAAATATTCAGTTGTTCAGCCATACTGTTGTCAGAAAGCAGAAACACCGTAGTAGTTTTACTCAGTATTTAGCATTTTTTACTTACTACTTAGTATATTGTACTTAGTATTTAGTATTTTTTACTTGCTATTTGTATATTTTACTTAGTATTTATTATACGTTTCTCTGTATGCTTATTATTTTAGGAGAAAACTGCAGGTTTTGTTTTGTACAGAATCACCATAAATATTCTTGATTACTTACAAACAGCATCAGATAAGTAGGAATAGCTAATACAATAATCAGGTAACGGTTTCAGAAATATATCAGTCCTAGAAGGAATGCAGTTGCACTCACGTAATTATTCATTTTCAATGAGTTAGCTCATTTTCTTGCGAACTTTCTCATCGGAATTTTTTCATCGAATTTCTCCTAGTTTGTATTATAATGTTCCTAACTACTTTGTCTATGCTGAACGTTGTGGAACCTATTAAATTTGTCAGGACTTGTATGTCTTTTAACTTGCTTCGGAAACATAACGTATCCTGAATAAGAACTGAGAGCTTACTGAAGCTGTGTTCCAGATTGTGTGGAATAGACGACACAAGCAGGAAGGGTATACTGAACCCTTTTATTCTCTATTACTTTACAGGTGCTCCCGTATTTCAGGATATAAAGACTAACCACTTGTGGTCTGAACGTAAAAATATAAAACTACTAACTATAACTAAAAGCTAACTTTGAATTAGTATACAAATGCCTAACACTAAGACTGGCTTTTTTAAAAGGGTACGTATGTAGTACGCCAAATTGCTGAAACTACAATACGTTTTCAAATATCAAGAGGACTGAACCTCTGGCGTTAAAGGCAAGCAACAACTGATTGAAATCTCGTAAGAATGCAGTGGAAAGCGGCTCGCTTTCTCTCTCTCTCTAGCTCTTGGCAAATAGCCATAACTTAAATACTTGGGCGTTAGCAAGTACAAATTTGTATAAACAAGTTAAAGCATTTAATTCTGGCTAGAAGTGGAAAATAAGAAAGATAGAAAAGTTTTAAAATAAAATAAACGTTAGTAAAACTTAGGATCCTTACAAATTATGTAGCGACTTATCGCTGAATCCAAGTGTGTAAACTACAAAGTCCAGAGAAGTGTTAGAATACCCTTTTTAACTCCAAGATATAATAACAGTCGGTCCCTTCTCGGTCTTACAGGTAAGCCTCCACTTGGGCTTACATTTGTGCCTTAATGACTACACAAAGATGTAATAAAACTTAGCTGTAAGCTAAAAGATTACTTTCATGTATTTCTTTTCATGTGAGCATACTTTATGCAAAAAGAACAAATATTCCAGAACAGACAATTCTCAAAAACCTGTATCAGTTTCGAAATTAATATACAATGGTAAAACTTTGGTTTCATGCAATAAAACAAAATCATTAAATAATTAATAATCAAATAAGTAAAAGCGTACCTTTGTATAATGATTCATGTAAAATCAGCCGTAAGTTCTTTCATACATATCAGGAATAAATGGAAAGAAACTGTTCGGGAACGCTCTTTATCTCCCTTCCAACACATATTCATTACAATAAACGTAAGTACAATAAACTAAAGATAAGAAAAATAAGAAAATACTCTAATGCTAAACTAAACTGACTTTGCGAAGCTATGCACAGATACCTAATGTAGTTGGACCTTAATTAAATTAATCATAGAATATCAATAGGCCCGTACAAGGAAAATACAGATACATAATCGTTATACATAATCGTAATATTTAACATGAAGATTCAGTACAGAATGCCGTTTAGTGTACGCAATTTCAATTAAAAATTATATCATTCGTTTTCTTTAAACTATGCTTTGCATATGTTACAAAATCGTTGAAGTACATTTTTTTTCAAATGTTTACTGAATTTAGATCATTCTATATTATATAAAGAGAGAAAGAGAAAATCTCTTTTCTGTACTGATTTTTACGTTTTTTTTTAATAATGCCAAGATTCCAAGCTTAAAAGTGAGCGAAACTCCAAGTCTTTTGCAGCTTTTATTTTCCTGTTTCTCTGTTTGTTATCTCTTAGAAACGGAGCCGTCGATTCCATTCTGCGAACGCCGACGTTTTCCTCAAAGGATATTGAGGATAACAGTTCTGGAAGTCGCCAGCTGCCGTGATCTGAGAAAAGGCAGTATGGGGGTGGGTAGTTGCTGCTAAGTTAGGTGTACTATAACACCGTGCTTCTTACATAGCCCAATGTAAGGTCTTTCCATTCCTCAAAATCTATTTTCAGTATGGAGAGATTATGATTGAAAATTTTCTCTTTGCTTCTGTTATTAATAAACTAAGTCAAGCTAATAAACTTCGATGTTTATTTCGTTAAACTCTATTACAGTTGTTGACCTTCCATGATTTTAATATTGTTCGTTTTTAAATATTTAAATTCCTGTTTTACTTCTATTTTGGACATCTAGAGAGCGATAACATATATGTAGTATATTATCGAGAAAGTGAATCAAACTTTTCCCTATGCCATGATTTTAATTATACTTATTTCTTAATAAATATTAATTAAATTTAAGAAATATAAATGTTTACGTATTGTCTCTGTTACTATCTATTCTTCTACATTTAAATTTACCAAATATTTATTACTGTTTCATTTTTATTCAGTTTCATGTTTTTCTGTACTTCTCGTACACAACGTTTCGCAGAGCAACATTCTCAGGGAAGCTTTGATTATGATTGAACGGCTTTGCTTGGGTAATTGGAAGGAATTTGTAGTTTATATAATTAATTAATGATCTGAAAACATATTATCAGAAATAAACATTAATTCAAATGTATAATTAATAAGTTCATGGAAAATAATAAATATTATTTATCGTTCTTCATATGCACATCACAGTGCATCTAATGCGTTTATGTGAGCATTCTTGGGAAAGAACTGGCGAGTGTTCTTCATTCTATTTAATTCCACAAATAAACAGGATAACAGCGGACATATAGTAAAGTTGTTGAACATTGATAAATCGGTTCGGAGCTCGAATCTAGGCGAACGGGCTAGCTGTATGAACGTTTTCGTGGTTTTCACCATGCGTAGTATATACATGATCCGGTTACCCTTTGAAAGTTCTTCATTCCCTTTAGGAGGATAGCCCTTGCGCGCTTTGCCGTAATCAAATAAACCAAACGAAATCACAAATAAACGAAAACTACCTTCCAGTTTTGGAGACATGATGTGTTCCACTTTTTCAGGATAGTTTATGTTTTTCATAGTTAAGGTCATTGGACGTTTTTTCCTAACAAACGCATTGTAACAGCTGAGGAGCTTCAAGAACATTAAACTGTTAAACTGCAATTTCGTTTCCAGACGTGTATCATTCATAGCTAAAAGGTTATATAAGTTGTTTGAATGGTAGGCTCTTTTTCGGCTTTATTTAAGTGAATAACGGTAAAAAGGGATTTCCAGAAAATTAAATTTTCGTTTTTCAAAAGTGCAGTAAATGTAACATAAGCTCATAAACAGACTGTTTTATCATACTTTGAACAGTTTTCATATAATAAAATTTATGACTTCATGCTATCATACGTAATATTGTTGAAGCTGTTCTCTGTTAGCAGTTTGCATAGGAATAGTATATGTGTGATAATTATTTTCTTTCCATTTACTAGCTCTGCCAAGTTTTCTCGTTTTAGGGAATCAATCACTTTAAACACAATACAGGCATAGTTTTAATTTTTGCAAGACATTAAACTACATTACTCACAAATGTTTTCGAGAGATATCTTTCTGATTTTCTCTGCAAACATATCTTAAACAAAATTGAAACAACGTTGTTCGAAAAAGTCTAATATGTATAATGAATCTTGCGTTTCAGTAAACTATCAGATTTGCGTTTTATTGTAAATTCATATATATATATATATATGTGTGTGTAATCTTTTCTTGTTATTCATTTAGGTGAAAAATGAATGCCTTTAAAAAGGAAAACCAGATGAAAATCTAGCAGCGATAAAGAAGAATGGTAAACTACAAGCCATTTTACCAGCTTTAAACCAACCTGCCGTTCTTCTGAAATTTTGCTTTTGTCTGCATTCACACGTATCTATTTGCTTTCTTGCATATTTAATTCATATTTGATAATTCTTTCAAAAATAATCTTTAAAAGAAGACAGACTATTGTAACGTTGTTAGAGCTCAATTATTAAAATTTGTTTCCGCATAATTATTATACATCGAATGCCTTTTCATTTTCTGAAAAGACTGTATCATATACATTGCTGCGTTGCTGCTTCCCACTAAAATATATTTATGAGTCTGAAAGTGAAATATGAGATCATATGTAATTTTTGCCCTGCTGTATATCTGATCCTAAATCCTTTATTATCTTCCTTCTCTTTGCAATTAAAGATAATGTTAAGCTTTATGTTGTTAATTTTAACATTCTGATTAAATAAATGTACAAGAAAATCATTCAGACTGAAAAGGACGTTAAAAAGTAATCTGAATATCTCGCTATTAAAATAATATAAATTTTATAAATCCCGTATTTAATTTATTTTTAATATTATAAACACATCTTTTAAAGGACATTATGTTTTGTAAAAATATTGTAATTGTAAATAAATTTTAAATACAATTTAAGATAATCTTCAAAGAAAGCATTAAATGTATCAGAAATACATTATCTTAGAATTTTAAAAAAGATGAATTAGTGTTTTAATCTAAGAAATGCACGTTGAATAGTCTGACTGCAAACAAATATCTGGCAGTCGTCTTGCACAGAACAGCTATTCTGAGAATGGCACCGAACATTAGCTTTCGTCTTGAAATGTATTGTAAAGTCCAATCACGCAACATAAAGAAGTGCATAAAATTTTCTTTCTTTCTTCTCCAACTCAAGTTTAAAATTAGAGGGATTATATCACGTCTTCCGCATGGATCAAATTACTGGGTCTTGGAGCTTGTAAAAGTACAGGAGAGGACATAAACGTTTTAATGCATCCATTACAAAATGAGAGTCAGATTTACGGCTGAGGTCATTGGAAAGCTAAAGTGTACTTTATTGGATAATCATTTATCTCCTATCTGAATAAAAGGAAGGTTACTATGGCTTCTTTATTCCTGAAGTAGTTCTTTTAGTAGTTTGAACTTCGAACATTAGTCAAAACTTTATAATTTTGTAATACTTTTCAGTTTTCTTTGCTCTTTGTTGAATGATTAACCATAACCATAAACTCCTTTGCTTGGAGTTTTTATAAATTGCAAAGTAATAATGTGTATCTTAATTTACATTTGTAGTTTAAATAATTTCCATGCCATTTAGTCTGAAATAAAAACAGTTACTCGTATTACATGATAATATAATTTACCCAGAGTGTTTTTGAGAGAGATTTCATTTGCACCGATATACTGTTATACATCTGTGCCTGAATGAGTACACAAAGATGTAATAAAACTTAGCTGTAAGCTAACGTAAAGATTACTTTCATGTATTTCTTTTCATGTGAGCATACTTTATGCAAAAAGAACAAATATTCCAGAACAGACAATTCTCAAAAACCTGTATCAGTTTCGAAATTAATATACAATGGTAAAACTTTTGTTTCATGCAATAAAACAAAATCATTAAATAATTAATAATCAAATAAGTAAAAGCGTACCTTTGTATAGTGATTCATGTAAAATCAGCCGTAAGTTCTTTCATACATATCAGGAATGAATGGAAAGAAACTGTACAGAACTTTCGGGAACGCTCTTTATCTCCCTTCCAACACATATTCATTACAATAAACGTAAAGGACGTCCTTCATTAATCTTGAGAAAACCAAACCTAGAAGAAAATCTCTTAGAATCAAATAATGTACAGCAGGAAAGTTTTGATTGCATCCAATACAACAGAGTCATTTAATAAGAGCTTATACCGTTATTCATACACAACGTCTCTGAAGTTTTTATATACGTTCATAAAGAATAAAAATCTAAAATTTGGAAAATCCAACTTAATAAAAGCCTGCGATCTCTGTTTCCGAACTGTCTGTATAATTTTAAGTATTGTCTTATTTGTATTATTTGTATTATGTCTTATTTTAAGTATTGTCTGTAATTTGTCTGTATAATTTTTAATTTAATAATTTTTATTGCTAGCATCTTGCATGAATTTCTCTTTGAATAACCTCTCATAATACTGTTACTCTTAATTTCTTTCAAAAGTTTGCATCTAATGAAGACAACTTATAATTATAAGAACTAAATGCTGTTAATGTTTCTGAATTTCATCATTGAAGTTATTTCAACGATTAATCAGCTTGAAATCAAATCTAGTGCGTAATTATGGCAGTCCTAGGATCTTATGTCATTCTTTTATTAAAAAATAAAGCAAAGCCAACGGATTTACGCAGTTATTGAATTATTTTTATTGCATAGACTGTGATACTTGTTGATCAACATAAATGTTGCCTATAAAGAAAAACGTATACTCCTGTATTAACTTGGACACAACAGGTTGATAAAAAATCTCCAGGGAGTTAAATACAGTGCCCGTAAAATAGCCCCGATGGCGTGCCTCCGAAGTCTTACGCAAGGACAGCACGGAAGACAAAAGGAAAGGAAGAAAGAACTTCAGTCTTCATTTTCACCTTCCGTGGGGAGAGCTTAGCTCGAATCGCAGAGGCTGTTTTGGAAGCTATAATGTCAGGGACAGGAATGTCTTGTAGTTCCTTGGTGGTAAGTAGAGGTTCGAAAAGATCAGTGAGAATACTGTCGGGGTGTATTACTTCAGAAATACACCATCGGGTAAAATATTATTTTAAATATATTAGATGACACATTAACTGTTTGAGTTTAAAAAAATTAGCAAAATATTTTTTGTGATAAGGCAGATGTTGTTTTATGTCTTAATGTGCAGTGTTCTATATTCTTTTTTTGGCCTTTAAAATATAAAATGGGTGGAAAGGCCGAATTTTGAAGTTAGTACCCTTTTCTTTGTTATGATTTGAAATCTATATAAAGTAATAATTTTTGAATTTCTTTTGAATTCGCCGTGAACCAAATAGCGAAAGTTATACTCTAAACAAATATGTCATTCTTTTGGTGAAATCTTGAGTGTATTCAGATGGTTGAAAATTTACGGGGCAAGTTTTAAACCTCTTGTTCTCAGTATGAATTCTAGGTGAACAGACTAATTGCAGATTGCCGAATTTCGGCTCTTTTTAGAAACAATTTGTTTGAAGTTAAGCTTAAAAAACACATTTTTTAATGTGTAAGAAAAATTCAAAATCTTATCCCTCGGATAAATATAGAGAAATCTACAAACGTACTTGCCTATTCGTTTGTTAACATCAGCAAGGGAAATTTGCTAACATCATTGAATTTAGTCTTATTTTCCGTGTTCTCTTTTGATTTTGAAACTTCTAACTTAAAAATCTGGTTTCGTTCATTTTTAATGTCACTAATGGCTATCAGGTTCTGTGTTCCTCCTTACTTGCTTAGGGAACATTTAACGTCCTGACTCGGAACAGGGAGCTTACTAAAGCTATGTTCAATAAATTTGGGAAGTAGACAAAACACACAGGAAGGGTATACGAAACCCTTTAATTTTTCTCTCTTTACAATGATTTCCGGACTTCGGAATACAGAGACCAACCACTTGTGGTCTGAACGTAGGAATATAAAAATATTAACTAAACTAACTTTGGATTAATCAAACAAGTGCCTACTCCAAGATTGGCCGTATATTAGCAAAAAGCCGTATGTAGTACAGAGAAACTGCTAACACTACGATACGTTTAAAATTATCAAGAGGATTAAACCTCTGGCCTTGAAGGCAACCAGCAACCGAGTAAAACTACTATGGCAAGCGATCTGCTTCTAATAGCTCCTTCCTCTCTCTTGCTTGGCAAAAAGCCACAACTTAAGTACTTGGCGTTCGCCAGAAAAATTTGCATAAATAAGTTAAAGCTTTTAATTCTGGCCGGAAGTAGAAAATAAGAAGTGATAGTAAAGATTTAAAATAAAATAAATGTTAGTAAAACTTAAGATCCTTACATGGCAAGCGATACATTAACAATGCTTCTTGTCCTCTTTTTGTAAGATATGCTTTCGGATATTTACTTGCATTAGATTCCGCAGAACTCATAGGGCAGTAGCAGAACAGAAGCAATACAGCACTATAGTATAGTGCCAGTATGTCCGCAATGAGGAGCAAAAATAATGAGTTAAATATTTTTTGGTGACAAGAAATTTCTGTCGTGCTTTTTAATAGTTGCATCACAAATTCATCGTAATCTGGAATGCTATGAACATCTACAGTTAGAGCTCTTATTGCGAGAAAGTGGGTTAGAGGCTGAAGTAAGAATATAGGTATCCTTCAAGGATACCTATACTGTAATGCTTTAAAATAGTCCATCTGAGGCTGCTTATCTTAAAACTAGTCTTATAAATATGTTGCAGATTAATGTTTATCTCAAACATTGAATTTCTTAACAATAATCAGAACAAACTGTACATTCATCAATTCAAAAATATTTAATGTGCTTCTGATACATTTTACTGTTAATGATGACACTAAGTAATCTTAGGAGGTGTTGTAGTTTGTGATTTTATTAAAAATTGTTAGGTCAGTACAAGCTGATAGTTTTGGCTTGAAAACTCTGAGTAGCATAGCAATGCATTAAAATCCTTCACGGTGAACTCCATTTTTTTATACCATGTATTACACTTTGTGAAAGAATCAGTTGGGATTACATGATGTTGCGTTAATTGCTATTTAGCTACGTAGCAGTTTGAAAAGGGAACATGATTAAATTAGACTCAGAGAAACTGGTAAGAGGGAAACCTGAAACAGTCTATAGTTTATATATTTGATATTTAATGTTAAACGGTCTCTCAATATGATAATTTTCGAGAATATGAATCAAGAGGCTAAGGAGTGTGTACCGGATAAATCTGCGGATGACCAGTATGTTAAAATTTGTTGACACCTTTCAAAATCCAGTAAGCAATCTGCTAACGCATTAAGGCTTTACCGATTTTTTTTATTAAACTCATCATTTTATTTTAATTTTGGAGTTGTTGTGTTGTATCTTATCTCACTTATCTGACAGTAAACTCAAACACTAGCCCACGAAATTCATCGTAGCAACGAGAGTAAAATTGTGCCTGTCTTTGGTTAGAGCCTTGAGCACCATATGGGTGGCAGAAAGACTTCGCTCAGTTCCAGTTCCGCCTCCAATTTTGATGGAAAGCACCACGGGGGACGGATCCAAGGGTCTTCCATTCCTCTTCCACTAGCATCAGCCTTTTGAGAGGACTTTCGGCTGGCCATACATTTAGACTGCCCCCATGCCGCAAAGACACTAAAAAAACATTCATGCCGTACTACTTAATAGTTACCTTTATATCTTATCTTACTACTTTATTACTTACGAAACATTTATCTTTATATCTTATCTTACTACTTTATTACTTAATGTTCATCTTACAATTGCTAAGTATCTGTTTACCTGACAAAGCTACACATCAAGAACTTTGGAATTCCGTACAAAATTAGTTGAACTTAATTTGAAATCAAAACTTACTTGTAGCATTACTTAAGTGCTAACCTGTTAATAAGTAAATCAGTTTATTTGAACTATACATGCACTGCGTAAGAAAATTTAGCAGCCGTTAAAGGAATTGATTGCTGTTTTGATGAAATATGTTTGTTGGTACTTAAGCTTCTAGGTAAATTTAAGTTACTTTTATTGGTTAGATCTTTGCTTGAATTTTGAAGCTACTATTCGCTAAGTTCAACAGTTACAATGACAAGGTGTACGAAGGGTGAAGGGGTCCTTTTACTCAACTCTAAAAAGAATTTACAGTCGACACTCCTGGTGCGTACAAAACTTAGTCAAAACTTTTGGCTGTAACTCAAAATAGAAATATAAACTTAAAACTAAGTTAAATAATCATCTGATACTGCACAGAGATAATTAAAGCTGACTCTTAGCCTTATGACCGACGAAAACAAACCACCAATTGCACGGCGGTAAAATAGCAATCTTAAATATCAGCGAAACAACGTAGTCGAAAGGCATAACACAGAAAATGGAAATGCAAGAAAATACAAAAGGTAAATAACTGACGATGACTGTTTAGTTTAAAACTAAATAAGTTCTTACAGTGCAACAACAAACATAATTCAAAATATCCTTTCAAAGGAACGACTTTGTAGTTTGCTGAAATCTGAAAATAATAAAACCTGTCTTCATATTTTATACTGCTTAATGCAAACAGTAATAAAACTTTATTATATTTCCTAATTTTCAACTGGTTAGACTTTCAAGAATTTGATGCCAATTGTCATTAATTAAAAATAACGTGTAATAATGCTTACATGATTGTAATATTTAATCTCTGTCTGACTTAAATAATTTCATTATGCGTTAGTATTTTCCACTATTTTTCTTATTGTAAATATTTATGGTATTTAAAATACATGTGAGTTAATATTTTAGTGTGACTTAAATAAAGTTTCAAAGCTTGAGATGATTAGAATATTTTAGAGTCCCCAGATACGTCTATTAAAATAATCTTTATTTGAAGCAGGGTCATCTTTGAATTAAGTTATTTCCTCGAATAAATTCTCAAGGATTTCCAAAAATAATAAATATCAATAAATTAACTGATAATGGCTTTAATTCAAGTTAAGAAGTCTAGAATAATCTGAAGAGGAAACGCATTTTTAATTGTTGCACAACATCTTGAACCTTTGTTACATTTAAAATATTATCTCTGCATATAAAATTTAATTATATTTAAAGTTAGACCACTTCAAATGCATTAAAAAATTAGCTTATCATCAAACTCAGCGTATCAAAATTAAAATAAATTTATTATCTAACTCTACGTATTTGATAATTTGTCTTCTAATAGAAATTTCGTTTCTGCATTTTCCATTTGTAAAATTTTGTCTTCTCTGTTTACATCAGCCTTTCTTTTTCAGGATAAACATTCCTGAGTTTTGATTATAGAAGTTATTTTATTCATTGCAAATTCTGTATTGTTGGTTTAGCCTTGATGCAGAAATATCAGAGTGGTTTTGCAAAGGCCACGATGCTCGGAGGAAATGATCAAACTAGTATTTTGAAACAAAAACTCCTTTTCTTTTAGATTCTTTTATTGGTACAACTATCACTGTCTTAAAAAGATTAAAATATCAGCTAGACACGCATTTAGACATTTCTATAAGAGAGATGTAGGATTTTATAAGAATGATAACTGTTAAAGTTTACGAGGCTATTAATCGATGTGGAAGACAATGCAATCCTATAACATGATCCTGTAAATAATTGCAATGCTGAAAAAATAATTTGAGGGCATTTAAACTATCATAATGTGTCATGCAAATGGTAACGAAGAGTTTCAAAATCCTTAGATAACTTCAGCATTAAAAAGCTAGCCAGAAGGAGAAATATATCAAAGATATTAGTTTGCAATTACATCGTATTAGACAGTTGCTTCTGTCTACAATCATTCAAGAAATTAAAGATTTCTAACAACCTTTCTATTGATGAGTATGTAAATCATCGCTAGTTATAAAAGACTAAGTCATTTAAAAACGTATGTTATCAAGAAGTCTGGATTCAGAAATATAAATTCTATAAATAGATGCTTCCGACTGGGTTCAGGATTTAACATACATAGGCTGAATGCAAAAATCGAAAGAAGCTATACATCATGCATCTTGCTATGTGTCATATAACATCATCGAAAGCAGGATGTTTGGAATGGTGTCATGTATATGTAAGCTGCATTTCATTGGATAGCTGTACCGGTATTTATACTATTTTTCCTACAAGTATTTCACTGCGCTGAAGAATCGGATTGAAAAATTTGATTTGTACGTGAGAATTTGATATAGATGCAATATGAGAAGTTTTCATTTCAGTGAATCAAAATAAGCTCACTCGAGGCTAGAAATTTTAATGCATCGCTGTAAGAATAATCAGTAAAAAACAAAGTTATGTGTGCTATTCAAAAGATTATCATAATAAAATCAGGATACAGTGTACCATACTAAGTCTCATTATTAACTCATTAGAGGCCCAAAATTTATTTAATTCGTAAAAGATTCTTCTGAAAAAATATTGCTAATTTTCAGTCTTTTCTTGGTTGCAGATTCTGAAATTTATTTTGGTTCATCAAAAAAAAAAAAAAAATATTTTTGTTGTTTATCATTAGCTAACTTCATCACATATGTTGTGAGTCTAAAACAAGATGTACTTAATTATTGATGCAATAGCTTGCCTAACAAAATCTTAACCTGATTTGGAAGCATAACGCGCATAATTCCTGTTTTTGCGTAATTCCTGTTTAATAATAATTGCATAATTCCTGTTTAATAATAATTGCATAATTCCTGTTTAATAATAATTGCATAATTCCTGTTTAATTGCATAATTTTTCCAGGAAGCATAATTCCTGTTTTTGCGGAATTTCGGGCGTTGTGATTACATTTCTCTTGTTTTCTATTAGTAAATGATTAGTTCAACTAAACACTAGAGTTACCTTCCTATTGATTGTTGCTAAAATGCTCTCATTTTTTTATTGCTTGCTTTAGATAGGGAGTGCTTTATCCGCTAGATAATAGCGCACCTTTCACTTCTAGATGTATTAACGTTTATTCTTCATCGCGTAAACCAAGATAATGTGTTAAGTTTATTTGGAAACGGATCAGAATGATTGAATATAAGTACGACGGTTATTTTGTATGTCATTTATATTTGTATTTATAAATTACAATAAACTTAGAGTTACCCTCTCATATTTATTATATACTTTATTATTTTACAGCTAAGAGTTTTAAATTAGCTAGAGAATATCTTTATCGTTTGAAATCATTTTTGAAACTGACTAGTCTAGAGGCATAGATAAATATTTCATAATTTTTATCATTTTATTATCAAAATTTAGAGAGAATAAATAATATAAAGGAAACATTTGCTGTCCCTATAACTATAAAAGAAAATTTCTGTAATTGCTAAAATATATCAGCTACCAGAACTACGGTAAGGAGCCAGACACGTGTTGAGTAGCAGCTCCTAAGTAACAAAAATACAGCCAAGCAAATTCCTTGCGACTTATGTTCCAGACAGCGACTGATAGAAACCGAATGGAAAATGTAATTCTCATGATGATTCCTCTGTCTACGGGATTTGTTTAGCTAGTTGAATTTGTAATGCTAGATTTTAATAACTTACTTCTTTCTCACTTCTCATTCTTTTAGAGCCTACCTTCGTATTCAATACAGAGCCACACTAAGCTCATTTTGAATTCTCAAAACATACCTCGTTCTAAAGAAAATATTTTAGAATTCCATTATTTTTAATAAATCAGTGAATCCTTATTTAAAGAAGTAAAGATAAAAGATATTTTTAATTTTTCTTACCAGTTATTTTGAATTTATTGCCTATTACATCCTTGATTTCGTATACTATATAACTGCTTGCTCTAGAAACCGCAAGATCATATACATTTCTAATAAATATAAATAGATAGAAACTGCATGAAAATTTGCTTTATTTGCAGATTTAATGTTGGTATGCATTGTGATAGCCGCCCAGCCGGACGCCACTTGCGGTCCTTGTAGTGGCGCAAGACTAATGGCTGTTAAATAAAGCACCGTGCTTTTTTTTTTTTTTAAAAAAAAAAGCGTAGTGATAGCCTACTTGGCTGTTATTGTCCAACGCGAAATCTGCTGATCTATGATTTCTTTCAGCTATTATGAGTAGTAATATCCAAGATTTGGTAAGATTATAGCTCTGCAGTCTAAATAAATTTAAATTGAAATAGCATTTTTCAGAAGTTGGGTAAGTGTTAGTTTCTTTACCTAGTCGTACGCTAATTTATTCAATCTTTTGCTGTTACAATGAGCAGAGCAACGTATCTCTGCAAACATGCCTACCATTAAGTCAGGAATTAGATTTGGCTGCACGAAGATTTGAGTTAACACGAAATTTCTTATCCACGAATGGTTAACTCATGAACAAACTTAATTTTTCTTTAAGTAATTAGTTGAGAATTACAAATTAGAATTAACTTTGCCTCCAACAATAAGAATGCATTCAAACTGAATCAAAACTATTAATCGCTTCATGTAAACTGAGCTTAACCTGATGCACTCTTTCAGGTATTAAATGTAACAATAATATTTCAGTCGGACAGAGATAACTGACGACATCTAAGTATAAAAAGAGCACTTCATTTACACATTAGTATACAAAAATTTGTTAGATATTTTTATGATCAATAATAAATTAATTGTTAACCATGGTAAAAATAGCGTAATGAAAATATTTAAGAGTTCATGCGAAAGTTTTTAATCATTTCATATATAATGGAGGTTTCAGCTTTTGTTTTTATTAACTAATTCGATGAATTATGAAGTCAGCTTATTGATAAATATATCTTTCGTCATCGTATATAACATTCATCTTATTGACAGATAAATGTTAAAGGTATAATCCTCATTACTGAAAGTTAATTGAACTCACCCATAATTTATTGCCTTTTCCTTCAACGGCTTTACTATCGGTCTGGAAACTATTACATGATTTGATTCTACTGTATGCGTTGTTTTAATTCCAGATTGAGAAATTAAGTCTTCCTAATCTTATAATTACGTTCAGATGGCAGGTTTTGATACCTTTAGAATATCAGAAAGTCTCTAAATATTTCAATATTTTCACAGGAAACAGTGGAATTATATATTTACTTTGCATTACGTAACGATTGTTTTTTTCTTCCAATTATTAAACTGTGCATTGCAAATATTAAACTATGCGTTTCAATTTTAACCAGCTAGAGAAATATGTTTAAATTCAGATTCTCATTCTGCGAAGCAAACTCTAGACCACATTGAAAGCTCCAGCGTTGTTTTATTTCACACTATTGTGCAAGCAAGCCTCCACATTTATTCAACATCAAGTCTGTTCACTGAGACCGCTCAATGACAAAGCGAGATTGACCATTACAACCGGTTCTCTTTCTTCTTCTGCTGGACTCCGAAGGGGTAGGACGTGCTTCTGTCCGTTCTCACCGCGGATGACGCGTGTCAGCAATTTGTTCTTTTTCGTGCCTTTCTGACGACCACCTTCATATAGCTTGAAGAGAATGCATTTTATTTAAAAAAATATAGAAAGTGGTACTGAAGATTCAACTAAATTGATCTAGATGCTGACTTCTGCAGTAAATTAATGATATTCTACGACTTGAGATATTCTCGAAAGGACTTCATGTGCACGTGTAGCACCTTTCAGATGGTGCAGGAATTTGCCTTGTGTTTCTTCAAAAATGTATTGGAATAACCAGTCAACTCAATTTCCTCCGTTGTAAAAATTGAATTTTGTTATCATGAAACTCTGTTTAACGAAGATGAACTGAGATTTACTTAGATTGGGATATTACTCATTTCTTGTACGAAACTCAAAATGGTAGGACTGATACTTACTGCTGCTGTCTGTTCGCAGTTTATCATCTTCTGTCTGGTGATGTTTCCTTGATTTATACTCGTATTAATTTAAAATTTCACGATGTCAAGATATAATAAATTTCTCGTAATTCACATTATTTCAAGTGTCATCCTTTTTGGGTAATTTACTTAAATTCCATATTTTTTTTCAGATGACACATTTCATCCTGCACGTTATCTAGTATTTCTGAGTTATTGCACACCCACCACATATTATTACAACTATGAATTGCTTTCATGTTTTAACTTCTTTATGGAATAGGAAAATAATATGGTATGGCTACATTCATTGTTTGTTTCAGATTTCTTCCTATAGCTAGGTATCTTGGATTCTGAACATCTAAGTTGTCCACATTTTCTCCTTACTCATCCTTTCTTCAGTGCCTAATGGCACAGCAGTAATAATCTGAATTTTATTTGGAAAAAAGAAATAGATTGCATCGCTTACATTGTCAAACAAAAAGAGCCTCACATTTTTTCATTCTTCAGGTACTGAACATATGTCATTTAATAAAGTTAGCCAGCTCTGCAAAATGCCTTCAATTAATATTAAACTTGCTGAATTTATAACTCTTGTGTAGAAATCCTTATATCTGACATATACTGCAAATTTTATCTTTAATTTGAAAGCTTATAAAATTTATATTCATTATATATGCTAGAATAAACAAAGGAAACCGTATTTTGTTCCTGTGAAAATCACAGACAGTATAACGTTACACAGAATTGTCCCTCGTTGGTTTTCCGATATAGCATTGCTCATGCGCAAAGTAAAGAACTAGGTTAGGTTAGGTTAGGTTAGGTTAGGTTAGGTTATTTAATTACGGCAAAGCCTCGAGGGCTATCTGCTTAGGGAAGGGATGCCTTCGTGGAGGACTTTCTAAGGGAAACTGGCTCATATACACGTTATACATGGGGAAAACCACGAAAACACCCATGCAGCCAGCCCGTTCGTGGGATTCGAACTTCAGACCGAACTACCAGTATTCAGCGACTTTACCGCTCGGCAGCTGGTGGGCTCAGTAAAGAACTAGATTTCCCCATGAACACAAGCTTAGAAGGCTAAAGAAAATGTTTATATTCATTACGGAAAACAAAATGTTGAAAGTTTCATTGTTATAGCAGAAAAAATCAACAAATTATTGAATTTCGAAATTTGGTACTTTGCCGTAATTTTTTGCTTTTGTTAGGATTTGGTTAAAAATAAGTTAGAACAATTTGAAGCTGTTTTTTTTCTGCTTTAATATCATTCAGTAATATTACTTTGCGATTGATTAGTATACAACATTCTTTAATTTATAACTTCGTTGCATCTGATATACCGAAATAATAGTTTTTAGGTGTTAGAATTCTGTTAACTATAGTTGTATATAGATCTATATTAGGATCATTATCATTTAAAAATTATTTGACTGGACATCTTCTTTTAATTTATGCAAGCAATTTTAAGAATTGTCCGCGTGCCAATAGTAAGACCTACTTATGTTTATTGCAGCGCGAAATGCATAAGATTCTGTAAATAAGATCTGTCTTTTAAAAACATTTTTATTGATGAAAACGTTTCATGTGAGGCATCATATCAAGGGTCAGCATTTAATAATACACACTATAGCAAACGTAAAAAATTAAAGTACAGGTGCAAAATAATAACTTAAGTTAAACTAGCACTAAGTAAAAATAGGCTCATTTATTTATCAAAATATCTTTGTGTCATGAGAACTAGTGGGATTTTTTTCGGATTCTAATACACTCATGTCCATAAATTAAGGATAATTCGGAGTCACGCGGTAATCGAACTCTAAAATAAATACATCACCTGTAAAATCACTACACACATCTTCAAGAATCATACGCAAATTTCAGGAAGTAACCAGATGACACCGATGGTACGTCACAATGACGAGAGTATAAGAGAGTGATATATAAGTAATACAGGCAAAGAAGTAAAATTGTTCGCAGGCGTCTTATAAGCATTGCAGTGAAATAACCGAATAATTATGACACAAAGGGCGCATTTGGATGATTTTTTACGTGGTAGAATTATCGGCCGTCTGGAACGTGGGCGTATCGAACTGGAAGTATCAGACGAACTTGGAATTGCCCAGAGTGTCATCTCCAGGCTTTGGCAACGATTCCAAGATGATGGTAATGTGAGTAGACATTACAGCACAGGTCACCCCAGAGTTACAACGCCGAATGAGGACCGGTATTTGGCAGTTACTGCCAAAAGAAACAGGAGGAGCACAGCCTCAGACCTGTCTCGTCAGCTCTCTTCAGCCACTGGTACGACAATTTCAAGGCAGACCGTGTACAGACGCTTAGAGCAGATTAGTCTATATGCTCGTAGACCTGTAAGATGCGTTCCACTTACTGTAACTCACTGTCGCCTGCGGTTAGCCTGGAGTAGAGAGCATACATTGTGGACACCGCAACAGTGGGCTTGTGTGATGTTTCTGACGAGTCCAGGTTTAGCTTGCAGTCTGATTCTCGCCGGACTTTCATATGGAGAGCTCCAGGTACCCGTTACGACCAAGAAAGCATCATTAAACGAAACCGTTACAGTGGTGCAGGAGTGCTCGTTTGGGGTGGAAATATTCTGAGCTCCAGAACTGACTTGCATGTTCAAATTGGAACCATGACAAGCCAAATCTATCGGGACGTCAAAATGGGTTAGGGTTAGGGTTAGGGTTGGGTTATTCAATTATGGCAAAGCACACGAGGGCTATCTGCCTAAAGGGAGGGATGCCTTCGTGGAGGACTTTCTAAGAGAAACTGGCTCGTATACACGTTACACATGGGGAAAACCACAAAAACGCCCATGCAGCCAGCCCGTTCGCGGGATTCGAACCTCGAACCGAACTACCAGTGTTCAGCGTCTTTACCGCTCGGCCGCTGGTGGGCCTAGGGACGTCATTCTGGAACAACATGTACGTTTGTTTCGGAGCGCCATGGGCGCACAATTTGTGTTTATGGATGATAACGCCCGTCCTCACCGTACAAACGCCGTAAGCGAATGCCTTCAGTCGGAGGATATCACCCGTATGGACTGGCCAGCATTCTCACCGGACTTGAATCCAGTAGAGCACGTGTGGGACATGCTTGGCCGACAAGTTGCAGCCCGTCAACCTCCTCCTACATGTCTACCGGAACTTCGGAGGGCATTGCTTTTTTCTGGTGTAATATCCTCTAAGATCAGATCGATAATTTGATACTCAGCATGCCTAGGCGTTGTGCAGACTGTATTTCATCGTCTGGGAGACATACAATGTATTAACAATCTTGCCAACCATGTAATATTGTTTTTTTTTGTAAATAGGTGTTTTTTGTAATTTGCTCCAGGGAGAAAAAATCGCTAATTTTTTTAATAATATCAAACATATAGCATCTTTTTTTGCTCTTTACCTTTTGTTTAATAAATAAGCTTTACAAGTAAGTCAAATTTGTTTTGCTTCTAACTCTTCCTTTGCCTGATTTTGCATTATCCTTAATTTATGGTTATGAGTGTAGAAACAGTAGTTCATTGTACTATAAAAACTCATTAAGCGTGTAGAGGTCATTAGAATTGTCAAAGCAAGAATCATGAAGAATCGTCAGTGTCCTCCTCGGCACTAGATCTCTCGACTGTTATCCAGATATGCTTCTAATAATATAAATGCAGGCGGTAAGTAATAAGAAAATTCTTTACAAACATTCAACAAATATCTTTTAGTATTTTCCTATCTTCAGCTGATATTACATCCTTGAACTTCTCTATTTTCACATGTTTAGATATAATTCTTCTATCGTATAGTTTTTCAGTTGTCTGAAAATATGTGCTTTAAATAATAACATGAATTTTAATTCAAGAATCATCTGTTAAAGTAGCTAATTAATATCTGTTTTCTCATTCAGACATGTAATACAATCCTCAAAAAGCTATTACAATGTTTGAATGCGATATAATGTCTCCAAAATGCCAATGTCAAGAAGAAAATGACGTACAAAATACACAAAATGGAATGAACAAAAGGATAAACAGGTTTTCCTGGCAGCCTGTTAAGTTTATATCTTCCGCCTATTTGTGTGCTCCGCCCTTCTCATCATCTTTTATAGTAACCGTTGTCTGATTCTTTGTTCTCTGAGGCAAAATCCCAACATGTTAAAGATGATGATTCTTTTTCCTAGAAACGATGTCCCAACACGATAAAGATGCCTTAATGAGGCTGAAACATAGAGTACCTATCTAGTAAAGTATTTTAAGCATGATACATATCCCCAGCAGTCAAACAATGACGCATGACACAACTCTTCACTTTGCAAATATTGGAGAAATTTCAAACTGTTACGAAGTTGCAAATTATCTGATAACATTAAACTGAGCTTAAGTTGTTTATAAGGAACATTTTACAATATTTTTAACGGCAACAGATTTAATATCTTAAAATTGAAAATTCTAACATCGAATTCCCGAAAAGATTTTTTTTTGCTCGCAAATCACACTGACGTCATTTGTCTTGTATATTATTTTGCTGAAATGTTTTTGCATAAACTAAGATGCCAAAGTAATGCCATTTTTCCTTTTTTATAAAAAGTAACTCTCTTTATGTCTCTGTCTCTATATATGTGTAGTTAAATGTGTGTCTGTGTATATATTTAGGTAGCTAATTAGCTAGATAGATATATGCATAGAGAGAAAGTATACATCTATGTACATGTGTATATGCATACAGTCTTTTTATTCTGAAGCATTACTGCAATCTAATGAGAATAGTTTGGAACTTCTGTAAACGACAGTAAGACTGAAAACGCGTGTTTCCTTGTCATTAACGTTATGCGTAAAATCGTAACTGTTTTGTAGAACTGATATCTTAGAATTACACATAATGACTTCCAATCATTATTTAGTGGATGATTCTGCATATCATAAACTTTTGTTGCAATCTGTGTTTAATAGCTCAAATTCTAAGAATATGCAACATATTAATCTTTTAAAATATTCTTCTTGGTGATAGTTTAGTGGCTATTGGATGTTGTTCAGCTTTTCAAGTTTTAAAAGGTGATAAAAGTTTACATAACATTGAGATCGTGAAAGAGTTTACAATTAAGTTTTGAAATTAAAATATGTTAATAATCAAACTCTGATTATAAATCTGTTGTCTTTGGTTTAAGTGTTTTGCGTAGTCTGAAATAAAGACTATATTCACGCATTAGTGTATTAGTAAGCCATCATTCTTTGAATACTCTTTAAAAAATAGACAATTGCTTAGAAAGTTAACCTCACAATGATTATTCAATAACACATAATACTAACCAGAAGCATATAGCTGGTATTCTTATGAGTTTCTAAAAGAAAGAAAATTGCCTTCATATTAGCCTTATTTTCTTGGTTTTGGTTGTAAGGGCCATACGTGTTTTTTTCAGTTAATTCAGTTTTAATTCAGTAACGTTATAAATATAAAATAAACTTTTAGAAACATATAATTTTTGAAACTAATTAAATGATGCATGGTAGTTTAACAAAGATCTTCATTTCCGAGCAGCTATATCGTTGTAACTGATACTACGCTTCAGGAAATTTAATTGATACTTCAGAGACGCAATTTCTGTACACAAAATTTTTATCCATGAGATTTAATTGCAAATTAACAACCAATAATATAATAATTAGAAGATATAGTATAATTGAGTTAAAATTGCTAAATAGGCTTAGACTATAAGGAGTAAATTTTGAGAGAGCATGTCTGTAATACTCAAATTGAAATAAAGTCTGAATTGAAATAAAGTCTTATTTTATTATGTGTATTCACCCAATTTTTAATATAGTAAGCGGTAGATATAAACACAAACATTTGCTAGAATCATTGTACTCATTACAGGCAAGCGCAGATGTAATCATACAGTTGATTAAACACAAAATAATCTTTAATATTTTATACTTCTCTTTTCATTAACACAAGAGATTACTTTCCCATCAACTCGCTGCACTTCATAAAATTTAATGAATAATCAAGATAAAATCTGTTTGCAGCTGGTCAGTTTTCTTTAAATAATTACCTATTTTAGATCGCAGCAAAATATTCTGAATTCATTAGCGCTGAAATGAATATTTTTGTTCACATCTGAAATTTCACTAAATGTATTATGTTTAAAAGATAATGGCCTTAAATAGTGTAATAAAGGCGTTTTGCATAAAAATTCTTCAGTTTGCTCGTAAAAGTAGAAGAATTATTTCAAACACATCAAATATAATTTGTGTTCTGAATTTGCAGCTATTGCCATTTTTCAAGTTGTTAATTTTTTAGTTTTCCCATTCCTCACATGATGTTTATGCATTTCATTGCTTTAATTTCATTAGATGTTACAGGGAACTATGATAGTTTCAATTCATCTACATGAAAATGAATGTTTCCAGTCTAAATTACATGTGTGAAGTGAATGCCTGCATCTCTCTGAATGTTAAATAGTCAGAAGTAAAATTGGAGTTCTTCCCGTAAGGTGAAAAGAAGTAATTCTTTCGCAACCTGAAACCGCCTACCTATCGAACTTCATCTGCGGATAGGGTGTAATGCCGTTTTCGCGATATTCGAATCTGGCCATCTACCTGATGCGTGGAAAAAGAGGAACAACTCTACCGAAAGATAGTCTCCTTTCTGATGAGTGTTCATAATCGACGCTCCTTATCGTAAGTGAGGGTACACGAACTAGAATTAAATTCTACGCTTTGTTGAAAAAACCAACAGTGCAAGGTATGGGACATGTAGCAGAAGTTTGAAGTCTACAGGCGTTCTTAATGATGGGTAAGCTGTGAAACTGCTTATTTTCGTTGCTTAGATACCAGTCACGAGATGATTCCTACTTTTAGGACTGACTAAACGTGGCTGATTAACATGAGCTTTCCTACTTTTTATCTGCACAGTTAAAGTATAACATTTTTTATACTCGTATTACGAGAGTAGAATGCTATTGAGACAATTTCTCTATTAAGGAAGCTTGGTCTTTTGGCCCTTCCACGCTTTTCTGCTTTCAGACTGCCTTAAGGTCCCTCGCTACGTTAGTGCAGTAATTAACGCACAGAAAGCATAACAGAATTAGCGTTGATGTCTCACAATATTTCCTATCATAATGAATTTGTAAAATAAGCGGCAGTTCTGATTCATAGTTTTCTCCGGATAAGTATGCCTAAGCAGTATGAACGATAATAGTATTGGTAGAATTGGCTATGATTTATGATTATTTCAACTACCGTAATTGCTTAATTAGTTTCATCAATATGTCAACTCGATTTCCTTTCGATATACTATCTCTAACATCATGAGGAAAGCAAACACAAAATTTATTAACAAGCGGAAATGAAAAGGTTAGTTTGTGTTATGTGAAAATGTTGTGACACGGAATGGGTCTCTCATATTGAAAGGCGGCATCACTGTCGCATGCAATTTAGAAATTGCCTCACTATCAATTACAAAAGAATGCAATGGACCAGAGCTAGACATAAAATGAAATTAAAATGTCTTAGCAGGAAGTAATGCATTCGCAATTTAATAGCTCTCATTATGAGAATTTTTTAAATAAAAATGCTAAATATTATAATTTTAGTTAATTATATTTTTAATGCGCACGATTTCGTAATAGATTGAATGCACAAGCCCGATAATAGCTTAATAAAATTTATTCTTATCAAAAGAAATATATCAGAACGCTTCAATTTCCCTCGGAGATATTTCTACAAGTGTTTACAATATCACGCATTATAATCAGTAGTTATACTTCAGACTACTAAAAACGTAAAAATACAATGCAACGTAAAGAGTTATCTAAATATAAAGCTAAATCCGATTTATCTCTGTTCACGCAGAACTACAACTCGCAACAACAGTAATTAAGCAACTAACTAAACAACTGAACTGAGATGCTCTCTCTCCGGCCTTTACAGTTTTCAGCCAGTCACGAGAAATTTCTTGTAATTTCTGCTTCTCGAGATTTCTGGAAAGTAATAAGAGGACGGAATTACTGTTACAGCTAACATAGTGGTCAATTACATTTATTCAATTTGAATACAATTTACCGAGATATCCATTTACTCAATGTTAAATGCTCGTGCGCCTGTATTTTTACTTTCCGGCATAACGTTCTCTTAAAATTTGCCTCAAGCTGCATTGCACGTGGAAACACAACAATTTTAATTATAATTCTACTATAATTAGCTATCTAAATACAAAATTCATAACAATATCAATTTTTATTTTTTTTACACATTAGGTACACTCACTAGGAAAAGAAAGACACGTAACAAACTAATTTTATGTTTAATGTAAAAACCATCTACTCAAATAAATTTTAACAACAGTTTTCCACAGACACACTGTTAGTAGTCTGAGAGATATAATATATTAAATGCAGGAATAGATAGCCAGTCAGAATTAAATTCTCATTAATTGAAGAAAATTGTTTTGATAAAGTTCGTTTCATTACATTTTGACTACATATTTACTGGCTATATTTTAAGTCCATCTAAATCGTAGCAGTTAACGAAGAATGAATGTAAAATGCTCAGTAACTAATTATTGTATAAAGAAATCTTCAATATTGGCCAAAATTACATTATAAAATTTATGATAATATATGCACTTCTCAAGGTAATTAATGCTGAATATTAAACTGGTTAATTAACCCCATGAACAAAAGATCGATTAAAACTTTTCAATTTGCTAACTTCGGTCAGCTAAAGTTGCTATTTCTCTAACAGAATTATTAATTGCAAAAATTAAAAAAAAAAATAACTATACAACTTCCCATAATCCATACGTAATATTTCTGATCTCAATAGGTTTAAAAATAAGTTTCTATACTCATAAATCTATCAAGAATCACTAGCAATAATTTTTCTATTCACCTGCGTGTAAAATATCCGGTTTGAGCTTCTGGGTCCTTCCGAAACATTTTTAAGTACTTTTTACCGCTGTCAAAATCATGGTTAAAGGAGCCCAAACGGCGAAATGAAGTGCACATGAACATTTTTACAGGCCCTTTAAAGAAAGTAAATCTTAAACTAAACGTCGCGGCAGAAAAGAGAGGGATTAAATGAATGACTTTCTTCAGTGGTGAAAAGTGGTGCTCTACTTACAAATAAATAAGGTAAAAGAATGTGAAAGCATTTGTGATTTGATTGCATAAAAAGGATGTTCCAAAAAAGTCCTTCCTGATAAGTTGACGGTGCTTGCTAACGCGCGCATGCTCATCGGACTCTATTTCTCGTGATCGATTGGTAGAGTCAGGAGATCATTGCGTTTTACTGGGCTAGGCTTCAGTTGCCAGACTGTATTCGATGTCGGATGTTGTGTTTTCTCCATTATCTCGCAGTCCTGGGAAAAGTTCTCTCTGAAGGCGCGAGCGAGTGACTCTTTTTCCAGGCTTGTTGCGTTTCTGATTTCTTTTTTTTTTTTTTTTTTCCTCCCAACTCTCGAAAGCTAGATTTATACCCACAAGTGACCATGGAAAGTTGATTTTGTGTCTTAATATTTAAAGAGTGAACTCGGCAGTTTCTGTTTGTTGACTTCTTAAGCTTTGACCAGTCGGACACATGTCCGGATGTCTTTACTATACACTAAAAATCTAAAATATGCGTTTCGTACAAAAAACTGATGAAAATTATAAAAACGCAGTATGTGACACCCGAACAAAATTTTCTTCATACTTGCGGAAACTATTCTGTGCTTTATATATTTTAGATTAGTGAAACAATTTTTATTTATTTACAAACTAATTTTTTCCCACAAACCATGGAATTATAAGTATGGTTTTTTAAAGTGTTCCACGAATGGGAGGACACCGCACGAAAGTGCTTCTGATTTTTTATTAATTCAAAGCATTAACTGTGTTAAATCATGGAAACTCTGATGTTCATTGTCTCAGTTGCTCATTTTTCACAAGGTAAGAAATATTTTCGAACATATCATGTCAAAGATGCATTTTCGTATGTAAAGAACTGTACATAATTTTTAGTAAATCCTGTTTTTTTGGATTTATTTCTGTTACTTCTGTTTTAGTCATCACAATGGGAACTTAAAGATTCGTGTGTAATCACTTTGGATAAAAATTTATTGATTGCGTCAATGAATTCTGTGAAAATTTCAACTTTTTCTGATAAATATATTTTTCTCGTATGGTTTTAGTATAAAGCTTATAAATCGGTCGCATATATTTGTTACGGATAAAAAAGAAATCTTTCCTTCTTCAGAGGTTATGATTTGAACTCTTATTTACTTTAAAAGATAAATGTAGCTTACAAAGGATAAACAGCTTCTTTGAACTAGCTTGAGAAGTTATTTAACTTCTGGAAACTTTTTCCCTTTAACTTCCTTTATCAAAAGAGGTCATCTATGAATTAAAATTGTTTAATATTAATGAGATGCAATGCACCCAGGATGTTTCGCTTTAGTGAAAATTTTACTTATTTTCAGTAAATTTAAATTTTACACAAAGTAATGTCGTTCTTAATGTCCGGTTTCCGGTGTTCATACTATTTATTATTAATGCTGCTACCACACCTATTCTGAGATACATTTTTGATAATAAGTTACATATCTATGAAAATTCGTATCTATTTTGAGAAATACTCTACTGGAAGCAGAGGAAAGAACGGATTATATTAATAAAGCTTTTGTTAAAAACTTAATTAGTTATTAAAATGAACTAAAGTGCATGTTTTAAAATTTAGCAGAAGTACATTGAATAAAATTTAAAAATATGAAAATTAGGACTTATATTTACAAATTTCGATCCTATAAAATCAGTATCATATAACCAGTTTAGATGGTGTTTTAATAGTATTCGCCTTGAATGAGTAATGCCATTTCGTGGGTAATATATTATGTGTTGAGTTCTAATAATATGACTAAGTGGTGTAAAGCCTCAATACTTAGCGTTGATCATAAGCGTTTAAATTATAAACTTAAAATTCTTTTACATGGACTTGGTCTAATTTCTTTAGAAATATCTTTTCGTTTTATACTATCAAAATATGAACATGCGTGGATACTGCAATAGCAAAGTTTCCAATGAATGTTTTTGCATGTCAACAGTTAAAATTCTTGATTAGTCTATATTTTGTATAACTTTATTTGAATGTTATACAAAATATAGAGTCTAAAATTACGAAGAGGTCTTTCGAGTGTTAGACTCGGTAGCAAACGCTTTTGGGATTTACTAATAGTACTGGAATTACTACTGTATTACTGAATCCAATATCCAATATCAGCAATTAAATCTAAACGTAAAGTAAGTTCGAGCTATTACGTTTCGAGCGAGTTCCGCGCTCGGATCTATTTTTAACATATAACCGAATTTGTTAAGAGAAAACATTATTCAAATGTATTTTATCTTAGTTAACGATCATATAAATGAATAAAAAATATATAAGGAACTTAAAAAACTTCCAAACATGCATTTCTCTCTCTATATTACGCGCATCAATAAGATGAAAAAGTTAGGATAAGTGAACTCAAACTTTGCCAGGTGTTTTAACCTGTATTCTGTGCTTGATGGTATGTGGTAAGTATTCATATTTGAAAAATGTATTTTATCTTGTTAGCAGTAACATCAGCCTTAAACTTCAAAAGCTAATTAAACTTCTAAAGACAAAGGATATATATTATTTTTCATTAATCTGAGTTACTAATGCACATCTTTCTTCAGAAGTTTGACTACATTGAGCATGAACTTCCTTCTCCAAGAATATTTGTCAGTTTTAAAACACATTATAACCATACTATGTTCTTCATATATTTAACGAACAATAGTTTATTAAGTCTTTTCATGCTTTCTAATTTGTAAGAGGTATCTGAGATTAATATTGAGCGCTTTTAAATATGAAAGCAACGAATTCAGCATTTTAATGCCTTAAATCAAATTTTCAGAAATGTAAATATTAACTTACATATTTCTACTTGAATATTATGTTAAATACCAACAGGCTTGTACTATAACTAATTGATTAATTTATATTTCCGTTCTAGAATTCATAATAAATGTTATGGGAAAACAAAAGCATATCTTGAGGCATAGATTTGAATTATGGAAAAAAATATAATAGGTAGTTACTGAAAAAAGTATGATGAGATGTTTTATTCATTTTGATAAACCGATTGACATTATTTAATATATCTTTACACAGAAGAGCTGTAAAATGAATAGTAATACATACACTGAAAATGGCTTTTCGAAGTTTCAACCAAATGCCTTATGCAGTTATCTACAATGTTCCTTCGCAACAATTTTAATTTTTCATTGACTCTACATTAACTCTGTGCTTATTTTATAAACTTGTGAGTAATTGTCCTACTCAGCGCTATTCAGTATTGCATATGGAAAACCCATTATAATAGATCCGGATAAATAGCAACGCTCTTATAATTAAAGTGTATTCAATTTAACAATGTTCTCCAAAGATAACACCTCTTCCTTTATTTCGGTGAAAATATCATTTAAATAAATTAGCTTGATTGCGGAATTTGATCTTAAAGCTTGTTTTTCTCTTCCTAGGTAAAATTTTAATTCTTTCTTTTTACTGAAATTTTTCTAGAAGAAATTAAGTCACAAAATTCATTAAATATTTCACAAGATAGATGTGTTTACAAAGTAACATTTTAATCTATAACTTTAAAATTATACACTATAATTTACGGGATTTTCAGGTAGCAGCGAACAACGTATGTTATGTTTCATGATAAAATTTTAAAACGTAAATACACAGATATAAAAATTACACAGCAATAAAGAAAATGCGTAATAAGAGTAACTATTAAAGTTGCGTAAAATACTGTCAAATAAATGCGAATATATGAGAGATGAAATCTTTAGAGACTGGTTAACTCCGTAATAAAAATTTCATAAACCTTTTAATTAGAATACTCAAACCAGGCTACTAATCTTGTAAGCGAAAGTAAATTAATTAGAGGTAATTATTGCATTTAGAAACGTTAATAATTATTTCGGTCCTTTTTAAAAAGTAGCCAAAATGTTTATCAGAAAAGCCGCGATTTTTATTACGTAAATATAAAATTATTTTTACAGTTAAACGAACTGAATTTTAATAAATTAACGATATGAATGCTGAAATGATTTGGGTTTGAAATAAGGGAATCTTCAAAACATAAAATTATTTTGACATCGCGCGCAAGACATCTTTTCGAATTAATTTTTCATAATTCGAAATTAAGACAAAGTAGAAAGTAAACTTCAAATAACGTAATGTACTTAATAGGTCAAAAATATTCATAAGAAATTATGTCGTTTTTGTAAATGTGCATCCAAAGTCGAAGCTGAATTAGAATTCCATTTTTGGAATATCTCAGTCTCAGTCCAAAAATAACATTTCATATCAGAGTTCCATTTTTGGAACTCTGGTATGAAATATTATTTTTTAGAAAGCTTTAAAACGTTAACGCCTACAAGCCTAATATAAAAGAATGTTAAACGTTAGAACTGTAGAAGAAAGAAATGATTCTTACTAAAAATTTGCATGTTTTTTTCAAATGCAATACAAAATGGAGTAACGCATCACTTAATTGTGAAAAACCAAGTTGTACGTAATATAGAAGCGTAAATGTTAATTCAATCTTCTAACACAATTAGTTATGAATTTTTTATGTCTAGAGGAAACCACTTTCTAAAGATTAAAATTTATGTTTGATCACATATACATATATTTCAGCAATTACAGAAAAGACAATCAAGTAATTAAATTCTACGAATTGGTACTACAAAGTGTAATTTTATAAGTATGTTTTTTTAAAAAAATGCTCTTTCCCTACATGTAAAGAAACTTGATAAGTTCTGTAATAAAATAACTAGCGTGGCTGTATTTGAATGCAAACCCTTTTTTTATCAAATTTTTGTATTCGCGAATTTCCGAAATTGATCCTTTGACTATTTTTACGCACCGTGTATACAATTCTTATAATATAATAACGTAGTATATCAAGACTTAATTTCTTCATTCCTTAAAGCGGTAGCAACTGGAAATACTAGGTTTTCATAATCAAATGTAATCAGGATTACGCATGTAAAATACATAAGCTATCACGATATAAGCAAGTGAATGAGGAGATTCTTTTTTGCAGGCTGTTGTTCGTATTTATCTTCCTGATCTTAATGTTAGATAGGTCCGCAAATTTTACTATGTCCAAGTGGCAAGGTTAGCTCTTTGTCGCTGTCGTAAATCACTGACACTTTATAGGTGACAGCAGGAGTATACTCACCTCTGTCGCAACTCTGATTGGTAGCTTTCCTACAAGGGAATAAACGGATTTGAAGATTTCTACCCCTACCTCCAAACTCTCGAGAAATTTTCGGCCTTCACAATAGTTTAATTGACTTCATGACGAAAAAGGCACTATACATTTACAAATAACCATGCGTTCTCTGGGATTTGAGCCCGATCCTAAGTCTACTACATCCCCCTTTCCTTCCAGTATGTCACCACCATAGCAAGTTTGAGTTCTATTTCCTTAAACTAACAAGTACAATTCTGATTAGCTTTCTTCTATTAAACTAAGGGTTTACCTTAGAATATGTCATTGCGCTTATGTGAACTATTTACTATACAGCCTTTAATACAAATCTCAACTATGTGCACAATATGACTTGCTGAGAAATTCTGCCTTTCTCCCAAAAACAGTTATTGAAAGGCTAAAGCTGTAAAACGTCCGTAGCTCTCTCGTCGATATCTGTACTTGCTGGTTGAACAGGTTGGCTGTATGTGAATGTCCTTACTTTTACTCGTGTATTTGTTGTCCAGTTTCAGTTCTGATGTTAAGCCGCGAGTAGCTTGCAAATTTGCTCGATTTCTTCCGGCTGTCATCGCATAAGGTGCTACTACGAGCGATGCAGTGAGTTGAATGCTCAGAGTCTGTCCGAAGGACAAATTAGGAGGTGCGTGTATTTGTTGATCAGGCCGTAAAAGTTTTATTTGTATTGAGCCTCTATAAAAATGACTTACGTCATGTATTCCTTTTGCTGCATTTTTATGGACGGGAATTTTTCTTTAAATGCTCTGCGCAGAAAGCGTTTTTTCCGTAATCAAGGAAGATAATTATATAAAATACTTGACTTTTGTAAAGTAACATTAATAATAAAGAAATGCAGGGAATTATCACAAATAAAGAAACAAATATATCTCTGATTGTAAGTTCATTATGAGCTAAGGCCAGTTTTATCAAATCATTGCTCTTGTGGCAAAAACTATAAAATTCGTAGGGCTTTCATGCAGCAGTTGAAATATTTCATCGAAAAGAGAGCTGGTGCTCGGGATAGTTTTTACCACTCTTCTGATGAGAACGTAATGGAAGTTGGAAGTTGTTTCATTAACCAACCAGATTGTTGTGAAGCAAAATTTCTGAAGCTTATAAAATTCTTTCAGAAGAATCTAACTCTTAGATACATCTGAAATTTTAATTCAGAAGCTAATTTATTCCCAATTTGGATTACGACCAAATTTTTGAGTAATAAAAATATTTTGGGAAAAATCTTTGTTTACATTTTAGATTAAACGTTCTATTTGGGAATGAAGATTTCAAACAAGCAACACTAGTCTATCTCAGTTTCTAAGGTATTTTAATCTGACGTCAGAATTAAAGCGTCATTTCAATTATCCGTTCCGACAGCAAACCTTATTCTGTCAACTTCTTATTTACCCCATCTTTTCACCTACAGTTACGATATTTCTTTTCATATCCACAGCTATATTGTGTACTACATAAACAATTACCTAGTATAACCCAAAAATAAAAATATTAATTTTATTCCAAATTATCTTTTTATAAGATGATATTAGCTTTCTCCAAAACATTGTATGAATTATGGATTTACGGTGATTTTCAGAATTATTTAAAAATTTCTTGTTAACGATTGTTGGCTTTTCAAATGAAAAACAAAAACCTTGAGAAACAAAATAGGGCATATAAACTGTTGCTGAAATGTTAACCCTCCTCGAAAAGATCGTACTTCTCGAAATAATCTCAATTAGCGCTTTAAAAACTTTCGAGAGAGTTGCAAGTGAAAAAAAAAGTGAATCAAATGATAACATGAGATCAACGGTAATTTTTTAGCTTTTCAAAAGTGAGCTCCAATGAGCCACATAAATTAAGAGCATTTATCTTCCGAATTGCAATTAATTTTAAAAGAAAGTTTCAATTAATCTCAAACCACGTTTTAAGTAACTCAGTGAATATTGGTTGTTGCCAAAGTTAAAAATATTTATGTTTTCGTGTTTCTTTGTTAGTTGTACAATATGGCAATTACTCAGCTGCTTATTTTTCTATAAAAGAAACAGGAGTAGGCTTACTATTTTGGTAATGGCAACGCCGAGTTCATTTCAAGTTAAATATTTTATATGCATAAATGTTCATATAAAATGACGGAAAAGAACTTTTAAAGTACTTTTAAGAGAACATTTTTTTCAAGTATATTAAAAGGAAACTTATAAATTAACCTTGAACAAAATATTTATGTATCATATAATAGGTTTGATTTTGGTTTTATTAGATTTAGGCGAAGCACTCGATGGCTATCTGCCTTAAGGGAGGGATGCCTTCGTGGAGGACTTTCTAAGGGAAATTGGCTCGTATACACGTTACACATGGGGAAAACCACGAAAACGCCCAGCCCGTTCGCGGGATTCGAACCTCGGACCGAACTACCAGTGTTCAGCGACGTTACCGCTAGGCCGCTGGTGGTCATCATATAATGAAACTGATGAAATGTAACATATGAAATAAAAACCAATTTTAGGATCGTTCACTGGAAAATCAAAAATGGATCAAAAATGGAAATATTTTAAAGAAAATCAAGTTTAAGAAATTCTTTTGTTTATTAAAATTCATTCAGCGAGTGAGGAGTATAGTAAGATATTTCAAGTGATTTTTCTTTAACACACTCAAGTTAAAATCCTTTATTATTACTGTTTCATTTGCTATCGACTAAACATTTCTCACAGTTTGAAAGAGTCTTTTGATCTCAATTCATCTTCGGAATTTCAAGCATCTATTTTAGTAACATAGCTTCATTTATAACTGCGCCGAATTTATTTAATTCATCCTCTTTAATGTTCACCATTAATGAAAATCTCCTTACAATATTCGTCTCCGAATACATATTAGTTGCTCTCCGTTTAATAGATAAATTTTTATCTGCTTTATTGGAATATGTCAATATTAATGTTATATAATGTACTTATTATAGTACTGTTAAACAAATATAACTTATTGTCCATAATCCTTCATCCGTGATAAATTTTTGCATTTGCTCTTTGAGGACATACGATGAGTTTCTCCTTAAAATGTTGCGGACGATTTAAATGTGTTTAATCTTTACTTTTTTGTGTCCCCCTTTCTATTTTAAAAGTTTCAACTTCATTGTGTGACTTGCCGACTACTGTATTTTGATTAGATTATTTTCCTTTCTATGCATCAATATTTGTAAAAGCGATTTTAAAAGTAAAATATAAATATAAAAAGTTTGTGTGTGTAGATATATATATATATATGTAGAGAGAGAGAAATATATACACATAAAATGTGTGTATTTATATAAATATATGTATATATATATATATATATATATATATATATATATATATGTATACAAAAGTACATATATGTAGGAAAGTTAAAAAATATATAAAATTTAAATAAATCAGCCAAGAACAGTAAACTATGTAATAGGACAAATTAAGAACAGTTTGAAGTAACAAATTGGAAAACGAAAGTGAAATAAAATTCTACCAAAAATACTGTACTTAATACTGAAACAAAAATTATAAAATTCATATTAAATAATAGTTGATAATTCTTATCCTTTGTCAAGGAACAGCTAAAAGAATTGTCAGTAGGGACACATTTCTAAATTATATGTGGATGAATTGCAAAAGAAAGTCATCAAATGATTTTTTTAAAATTTTAAATGAAAGTAATTACTTGAGAACAGATTTATACAGAATTTAAAGAAAAAATTAAGGTGTTTTGAAAACGCAGTCTTCAAGAGATACCTTACTCCAATCGGGTCTCTTCTATACCGGAAGGTGGTGTTGGTGTTAGTGTATTTAATTACGGCAAAGCACACTAGGGCTATCTCTCTAAGGGGATTGATGCCTTCGTGGAGGACTTTCAAAGGGAAACTGACTCGTATACACGTTACACATGGGGAAAACCAGGAAAACGCCCATGCAGCCAGCCCGTTCGCGGGATTCGAACCTCGAACCGAACTACCAGTGTTCAGCGACTTTACCGCTCGGTTGCTGGTGGGCCTGTATACCGGAAGGACGGGGTACTGGAAGCTTAGTTTATATTACTCATATATATATATATATATACATTGAAGCTACTTTAGTTTACTTCTGTTAGTCAAAACATTATGCTTATATATTTGTATTCGATACAACAGCCGTTAATGGACAATAAACACATCTTAATTTACACATCTTGTACTTCCCAAATGTATAACCATGAGTTAGGTGATATCAATATGCATGCGTAAGCGTTTTAAGTACTATTTTATGAAATTTAATTGGTCTCCACTCTAACCACAAGGCAAGAAAAATAACCTCCTTTCCAAAGAGACCTCATTTCATGTAAACTGTCGAGTAAAATTCTACTGCTCATATATACTATAGATATGTATAGACTAATTTTATTGATGTCCAGTATCATTCATTTAAAAATAAAAGATATCTTCTTCCAACAGAAAAAACCAAAACTCATTTTTTTTCTCTTTGTATATAATTAAATATTGCTTTGTTCGCAAATATAATATATAAAATTTAACAGCAGAATCACAAACTGTTTTACAGGAGTACACATTTTAATTTCTCGATAAAGCGTGAAGCGTTCTCGTGTATTTTCCGTTTTTTTCCCAGTGTTTTCTCATTTCATCATATCAATGTTCCATTTTCTTAACAAGATGCTTCCCACAACATTTTTGTCTCTCATCTTTAGTATTTTAGTGTTAAACATTGCTTTTTCTGTACTTTCGCCTCGGGAACATTAAACAGCAAAATATCAAAATTTTTAACAGCAGCATATAATTTACGGTACAGGTTTAAATTTTCTTATTCAGTTTTGTCAGTCTTTCCTCAGTTTAATATATCAATGTTCAGTTTTCTTGGAAAAATGTCTTTTCTATTATTAACGTTACATCTTTTTAACTTTGATTATTAAACATCCCTTTCGAGCCCACCAGCTGCCGAGCGGTAAAGTCGCTGAATACTGGTAGTTCGGTCTGAAGTTCGAATCCCACGAACGGGCTGGCTGCATGGGTGTTTTCGTGGTTTTCCCCATGTGTAACGTGTATACGAGCCAGTTTCCCTTAGAAAGTCCTCCACGAAGGCATCCCTTCCCTTAGGCAGATAGCCCTAGTGTGCTTTGCCATAAATAAATACACACACATAAACATCCCTTTCTTCATTCCTACACCCCATAAAAGTCCAACAACTATCTCACGAAATATTTAAAAGCTCCATAATTTATATATCCCGATAGAGTTTTAAGTTTTGCCATACATTTTAGTATTAGCCGTATCATTTCTTTAAAAGTAATACATAAAAATAGCATTTTGGGTCAAAATTCTTTTATTTGTGTTGTTATGCATTTTTTATGTTCATTTATCTTATATCTTAAAAATAATATAGGACGACAGCATTTGGAGACAACACCTTTGTATTTAAAACGTGATTCGGACAGAAAAGTGATACGGATACAAAACCGATGCAGGCAAAAGTCTGAGAATCGAGATTAATACCACCTCTTGTGCGAAAGGCAGAAAAATTATAAAAATTGCATTTGTTGCAATTTCCTTAGACCTAGATTACCAGTGTAACCTCATGGCAAAA
This sequence comes from Stegodyphus dumicola, assembly GCF_044657685.1. Lineage (NCBI taxonomy): Eukaryota > Metazoa > Arthropoda > Arachnida > Araneae > Eresidae > Stegodyphus > Stegodyphus dumicola. The sequence goes on from NC_140781.1 coordinate 164,741,130, forward strand.
AAATATGCTGCACTGTTCATCCTCCATTGAGAATTTAGAATTATTCTATACTAATTTTATATTTCGTCTTGAAATAAACTTATGCTTCCACAGTTTCAATTTAAAAAAGTTTCTAGCAGAAAGGATAAATTGAAACGGCGACTAAAAAATAAAACGTATTTTAGTCACAGCTCAAACTTTTCCTTTCTGCTAGAAACTAAATTCTTTATTTTAAAATCAATTCTAAGTTGAGGCAAACACAGAAAATATTGAGAAAATGGGCCTAAAGATTCAGAAGTTTAGTCATGTACTTATAAACAAATTTCATTTGCGTCTTCTTATTAAATAGAGCTGAGTGGTTTAAAGTTCATTTTAATTTGTTTTCATTAAACGCAATTTTGAAGTTTTGGTATCCATGTAAAACGTTTAATATTAGGTGTAGTTTAATCTTTTTTCTCCATGTTAAAATTTCTTATGCAACGAAATCGAATTTGAATTTGGGTTAGAGAAAAATTAAAATTCATCTCATCTCTAATACATATGGTACCAAAACTGCATTAAATTGGGAGGTGTCTCTTCAGATTTTGATAAACTCAGCAATAACAGCCCGCTCGGTCACGCAACAATCAATTAATTATTTTGTTAGGCTGCTCAGGACTTTCTGTAGCATAAAGTGATCGTTCGCAAACATATGGTTTTGGGCTCTAGGTTCTAATGTGCATGAAACTGTGATTCAAAAGAAAAGAAAAGTTTACATGTTTGTACACAGACATCGAACTTGTTTTAAATCTGAACCACAATCCAAACTCAAAGTAAGGAAACCATATTAAAAAAAGGAATACCTTTCGCTTAGGAGAGAATATCCTGAGAGCCGTAAATCTCAAGTTTACTCGAAGTGAAAGAAAAATATTCTTTATTTTTAAATCAATGCTTAACTCCTTCAATTAATATTTTGAGCCTTTAAAATTTTGACAAGCTTTTCTCATTTTAGTGTACGTCGTTGGTTGCATCTAATGGACTCTAGACACCATGACGTGCAATCATTTGTAGCTACATTGAGATTTCAAGATTACATTTACATCCAATCAATTAACAGAGGACATGGTACTTAAAATGAATAGCAAAGATTCCACCTAAAACTATTTTGGAAGTTTTCAAACATTTTAAGTAGGCATTTATTAATTTTATATCTTAAATTGCTTTGTGTTGCACAGTATTTAATACCTTATCATCTGAAACAGTCTCTAGTTAATAAAACTTTGAGCTTCGTTTCAGAAAGAGTTTAAGGATATAAAATGTTTTAAGTAATGAGTCTGAAGATTCGTATCTTGCTTTCAATTAGATATCGAAATCAAATTAGAAAGCTTATTTTATGACATCATCAGCATACTTAAAGTTATGCGCAGGATCAAAACGTAAAAGTTTTTAATGAATTATTAAAAAATGATGTTTTATAGCTGAAGATTTTCTACCCAAAATAAAAAAAAAACATGTATACACTTAGAGATTTCCAAAGTATTTTTTTTTCCAATTTTATTGTGTTCAGATTTATTATATCAAAATATGAAGCAGCATATTTCCATAAAAGTTATATTACAGTTTACAGTACACATTAAAAGTTAAAGCTTTAGGTAATAAATTGCGGGATCTTTTTGGGTTTCAGTGTATTGACCCGTTGCCTTTTGTTTTCCGATCCAATGTATTGAATGATGTGCATAAGAAAAAGTAAAACAAGTTGGTCTGTCATTTTTATATATTGCCCTTTTATTCTTCTATTATTATCTCCTATGAATTATTCGAAAACTTTTAATCAGCTCTTGCATGCTATTCTTTCCTTCTTTTCATCTCGGTCATGTGTTGTATTTTTTGTTTGTTGGCTGCGTTCATAATTTATAAATGATCAAGAAAGTAGGATGTTGGAGACGTTAAGAAGTAAATTTCATGTCTTATGTTTCACAGTAGTCTGCTATTGTATTCTTTTTTCCTTCGTTTTATATATTCCAAATCTAAAGCTATGTATTATGGTGTTTATTTACAGCACTTAAATTGATTCTAAGAGCATTACAGAAATGAAAGAGTAAGTTGAATATTTAAAGACCAAAAGGTATGCATTTATCATGCAATCCAGATACTCAAAATAAATTTTACGAGGCATTAAATATTAGAAATTTTGTGTTATAAATTATGTATTTCTAATGGATAGGATTTTTAACAGCCATTATGGAAAACTATAATCAATAAATTAAGAAAACGTAATTTGTCTAAATAATTAATCAGCTCTAAATAATTAGTCATTTGAGAAATTGTTCATTTACTTGTTTACAAATTCAATATAATTTATTTATACTTGCCTTTATCTAGCATCATATTTACCGATTCGCCCGCATTTCTCATGAATACCAGAGGATAAACTAAGGGAAAGATAGAGCACCGGGACAAAAAATGAGAACTGGTATACGAAGGATAGTGTTACCTTACAAATGAAGTTTGTACACCATGTGTGTAGGGAACACCTTTGTACTTATAAAACTTCATGAACTTCCAGATACTTCTCAGATTGTAGTCTCAAGCCACGAAATTATTCCCATTTATTAAAATTCTTCAACACTGTATCATGAATTTTAGATATCGGTATTCGAAAATTATTTTTAAATCCTTGTTGAATTGTAGCTTCTGTGACCTACATCCTTCTCTTTTAGAATCTAAAAATTTTATTTTATTTCAGTAAAGCAAAGTTCTGCACCTGAAGTTAAAATGTTTTCCTCCAATAACTTGTGTATTTTAGCATAATTAATACTATTTCGGTTTTAAATTATTTGACATAACAACAGAGTTTAGCAAATTATTTCCATTCGAATGAATGAATAAAACTAATGAATAACTGAACGAATTAAATGAATTAAAATTTGTTCTGTGTGAAAGAATATAATGATGTATTTTAAAAAGTAGCATACTAACTTTCTACGAATTAATGGACATAATCTTCAAACGCGTAAATTTGCAATGTCTTAATGCTATTCTGAAGTTGCAAAATTTCCCTGGTTTTAAAAATAATTCTCACTTTTTAGACCATTCTAACAACTTTTTTTCGCACCTTTCGTATAGGAAGATTATTTCTTTAGAGACTAGAAAAATCTTCTCAAAAGGAAAAAAAATTGGATTATAATACTTTGGCATAAATACGCCTATTACATATACCTTAAAAAGAATGAAAAATATGGTTTGAAATATTATAACAAAAAGGCTGCACACCATTTCCCCTTTGTAAGCAGACGCTTAAATTTGCTATTGTACCGTTATTTTAATAAAAAACCATCTTGCTAAAAATAATTTACATCTTCCAATGTCTCAAATATATTTAGAGCATATAGTCTATTTAAATTGGCAAAAAGAATAAATTTATGATCCAAAAGATTCAGCTTTTCTTTTTCTGTACATTACAACTCATAGAAAACGTTTGTGAAGAATTTAAATTCAGATTTTCTAAATACGTAGAAGCGAACAAGCAACAGCAAAATTCAAATAAAGGTTAAATATAAATCTACAATATCGAATTATTATTATAGGTTTGTAAACCAGTGTTTTTCACTTTCTTAACGTTTTTCTCACGGCTTTTGATGAAGAAACTCAAACATAAATTATTGTGAGGAATTTTCCCCAAACAAGAAGAAAAAAAACTAATCCTTAAATCTTACATAATTAATTCTAAATTAATCGAAATTTAAAAAGTATAAAAGTAATAACGGTTGTGTATTTTAATTTGAATATTGCAGTTTACTGAACAATACAATGTTATATGACAGGCCAAGATAAATGGTATAAAAAGAACTTAGACTAAAATAATAAAAAAATTCCTATCTCTTAAAACAGTAAAATACAAAGTAATTTCTTAAGAGTTAAATAATAACATAATAATATCCTATCTCTTAAAACAATTAAATCAGAATTAATGAACGAAAAATACCAACAGATCTGTATGTACCTCAGCGCATGTTTCTTACTCGTAATATCAGTAAATAATAATATAGTAAAAAAAATAAATATTTCCAACTAGACAGATACTACAAACGCATTTCAGTTCTACTAAACTCTGCTTATTCTTAGATGCTTTATATTATTTAAAGATAATTGTTACGTCAGCTCTATGTTTTATCAATAGTGACCCATTGGCGATATTTGTCACTAAGAATTTCAGGTTCCTACTATCTTGGTGTAAATATTAATGCCCAAAGATAGACATGGCAAAATGGAAATTGCTGCCCCTCAAAATATGCATTTTTATAATGATAATGTTGTGCACATCCTTCTTTATTATCATGAGGTTTAACACAAATATATAAAATGGATGTGTCTACATCCATTCTAACACCCGATGCGAATTTAAAATCGATCAACATACAATGATATATGAAAATAAAATTAACAGGCGAGAATTTAAAGTAGTTTAATTCGTTATAATATACACTCCAGCTCAAAAAATTAACAACCAACGCAAAACACGGAATATAACAAAAGCTATTTAATGGATTTGTGGTGAAACTGATCTAAGAGGCTGGTGTGGCATTAAAAGATGACATAGCGAGCAATAAAGCAAAGACACAAAGCACATGTATTACGATCATCACATCTCGAAAGACCAAATGAGTCGGAAGAATGCGGGATGGAAACATCACGCTAATAAAGGGTATGGAACCCTCTGCTTGACAACAGCAAGGCAAGCTGGCAGTAGCGCCGTTGATCGCTTGTTGTGGCAGTTTCGCCCATTCCTGTAATAATGTATGTCGGAGCTTCTGGAAGGTGTCTAGATGCAGACTGTGACCTATTATCTTTTGTCTCCATGCTGCATACATGTTCTATAGGATTCAGGTCCTGTGATGTAGCAAGCCATGCCACATGTGGAAGGGTTTCACTCTTCATATACGTTTCCAACAAAGCGGTGCCACATGTCACACTGCTAACGCCGTTATCGAAGTATCGCAGAAAACAGTTTGGAGAAAGGATAATTTCATGAAATATATCTGTTAGTTGGGTTTTGATAAGATGGAATTTATCTCCTTTAGATTATTTCTTGTACAGTTATTTGAAACTAATGGTCTGTGCGAACAAAAAAAGAAAGCTTGAAGCATTAAGAATTAGGCCCCAGTTATTGCATACAGTTACTGAAAATTAGATTCATAGAATTTGCTCGTGTCTGCACACTTGGAAAACGTGTGCAAATACTTAAATGAAGAGGAAACTTTTTAAAATATAATGTCGTAGAAACATTAGGATTTTTTTGGAAGCAGGCAAGATGAAAAATCAGCAGCGCTTTCGCCGGGAATCGAACCTGGCCTTATCTTAGGCGTAACTGAAAAGTCTAGATTTCAGTATGCACCTGTCACCGGTCTCCTACAGCTTCATTCACCTGGCGCCAATACCAGGGTTTATGACAGCCAATTGGACAGCAATAGTACTTTCCTATGATTTACGCTCGATGCCGCGTAGAATGGTCACATTCACGTAAAGCGTAGAGAAAAAAAAAACGTGCTGTCTTTTACTAAAACTAACTACAGTTTTGAAAATAACATGGCTATTTAACTCTAAAGCATCTCAAAAATCGAATTCAACAGAAATTGTGTCACAGATTATTCCTCAGTGCAGGACGACCATATGACGTTGATGAGAAAGCCCAAAGTGCCTATCCTTCTGCGGTTTTCCTTTCCTATGTCAAAGCGTTTCATATTGATGTTGTCTATTTCCATTCAAAATACGTATTAGAGATGTACGTTAAAGTGCTGTTGCTATTTAAGTTCTTACAACTGACATGTATCTTTGTATTTATGAAAGCAATTTTTAATTGCATGAAAAATAGAGAAAACGAATGCCGAAGACATGTAGGAAATTCTAATAGTAAATTAATGATAAATAAAAATATAAAATATTATCGTATCTTGGCATTAAATTTCTGCTTATAACAGTTTTGAGCCATTATTTAATATGTCTTCATCTAGGGAAATTACAGTATCTGCATGAAATTATCATTTGTTAAGTAAACAATTTACTTCATTTCATAGTTTTAGTTTCAAAGCGTATCAAAAATGCTAATTTTAAATATTATATTAACGCCGTTTTCTACTGAGGGTTTTGACAAGATTGGCCATTTTTATTCCTGGTATTATATTTAATTTTCGTTATAAATGAAAAAACAACTGTAACTCGGTTTGGAAGTAAACTGTTATAAGCGAAAATTCCTTTCTTATATATATTCCAAAATTATAAATTCTACAAAATATACTTCAACAATTAGGAATATTAATAGCAATTCGATATTGTGTAAAAATATGTATGTATGATCTTTACAACAACAGTTTTAAAATGAGAGTGTATATAGATGTTTATAAAAATTCTGTTAAATGTTCTACTCACTCATGCATAAGGTTTTCTAGCTGTTTTAGTGCGCACATTATCTGCCATCATTAATATTATGTTCTGAAATGCAAATTGCCATTAAAATAACCCCATGAAATATGAACAAGCCACACACGCACAGGCATAACGTTTATCTTAAGTTCATTTGCTGTGCCGCCATAAAATGAATAACAAATAACATCCAGAAGATTCTAATGTAGCCCGAACGTTAGACTGTATTCTTCTGGGAAAATGGTAAATTTTTGCTCTTAAACATGTTGTTAAGATTTCAAAAGTAATTGTATTTGGCAATTTTTTAAGTGACGTGTGTGTTTTCCGGTTTTCTGTATTCTAAAGTACGCTTTCATATGATGTTACTAAATACCTTCGTTAAATTAAAGTTACATTCACTAAGTGAAAATTAGAAACTTATAATTTAAGGAGCTATCATATTCCCTTCAGCGTGTTTTAGTGATGGGTGTTGTTAGCTGGGAATCGGAAAATTCTTCTTTGGAATACCGATGACAGTACAGTTAACTTTTAATAAATATTGATTGGAAAAATCTAATGGACTCTATAGTGACTTCCGAAATAATGTGGGGAGGACGATAATTTTTTACGAGGTAGAACAACTAGGTGTCGTGCCTCTACCCATTCGTCCTTTAAGTGGTTAAGAGCGTATTGAATCATCACATTCCGCCTTGCATGCTATTAGCGAGGAAGTAATTAGTACGTCCAGCTGACATTTGGCAAATCTGATATAACCATAGGATTACGTTTCGGTACACACGCTGCGTACGTAAACTTCTTAAAATGTATATTGTGCACTGTGTAATCTCTGTCTTAACAACGTTAGTATAATTATGTATAATTACACGATATAGAAATATGCGCAGTTTTCTGATTTACCTTTCAGATGCATTCTTCGTATACAAATATAGTATATCCTTCCACAGTTTGAATCATTAATTACCAAAACGCATGGCTGTCATGTAGCTTTATTTAACAATTTTTCTATTAATATGTCTAAATAATAAAGTTATTGTGATTATTTGAAAGCGTATAAAATAATCTTTGAAGATTGATTATTCGTAAATTCATAATATTTTTGTTTTAATGACGCCTAACCAGCTGGACTTTTAATTTATCCATGAAGATTTCATTTTTGAGAAATGCTTTCAGAGTCTACATACCAATGACACTAAGTTTAAAAAAAGCGGCAATAGTATTTTAGACATACAGCAGATATAAATTATCTATATTAATCATAGTTAGCTCTATAAAAACTTAATCATTCTATGAAATGATAGGCCTAAAGTAGAGTAGTAGAACTTAGGTTAAAGGTCTATGCTTTACGTATTTATTTAAAGAATTTTATCTCTGGACACTTAAGCGCATTCAAGAACGTTTCCTTTATCGTAATTTGAATCGTTTTGAGTAATGACAGTTTCATGAGTTGAAAAGCATGGATTATTTTTCTATAATTGTAGTTGTTACGCTTTTATTCCTGCGTACCCATCTCGAATTGTCCTTGTAATATCACACTAGTTCAGGCATTTTATTTCACGCATTGTCAATTTACTCATTTCCTTGATTTTATCGCCAGGTCGCTCATGAAACGATCAATTGGTTTCTTCAAATGCAATATCAGAATAAGAGAATAATTTAATCTCTTGTCTCATTGCTCTGATGGAAAACAGCTGTGAAACTCATCATAGACTGCACTTCTGAGCCCAAATGACTCCGATTGTTGCATCGAATTTGAATTACTAATTTCTGTATGTTCATTTGCTAATTCCTCTAAGGTGAAGAGGCGGCTTTATTACCGACGTTGATGGTTAATTACCACTTCATGTTATCCATTGCAATATAATTATACATTGTCCTTTCAGTGTTAACCATTAGGTAAAACACGATTTTACTTCTAGAACAACACTTATTGTGCACAATTCCCAGTTGCCTACCTTCAGAAAAGGTCACATGTATGCTATTAGATAGATAAAGTATTGAAACCATTATGAATAGTTGGAGGATTACACTACTGTGACACCTTTAGTACTATCATTAAAAGTAAATATCTTTAAACCTGCGAGATATATAATCTAGTATTATAGAGGATAGAAATACTAACCATACCATATTTAGTTAAAGTACAAAGTGCAGCTCTCCGTTAGCTTGTGAAAGTGGACACTTTAACATGTACTTTGATGAGTTATTGCATCAAATGCAATAATTCATCAAAGTACATGTTAAAGTAGTGCACCCATGGACCGCTAAACTCTGAACCTTGAACTTGGACCAAATGGAACACTACCTACCTAATTACCGCACTACAACATTCAATACATAATTCAAATATAACACCCTAGGTATCATCACCAAGCTCTATACTGAACATAACTTCTTGCATTGTAAATAATCTTTAACAATATGTTAATGCTGTGTCCTATGTGTCGAAGTATGTTGTAACAGTATGATGTGCTATATCTTATTTGTTGTTAGTACTATGTCCTACGTATACCGTAATCAGGTCCCCAGTGGAAGGGGCGGAACGCTAGAGAGGTAGTGTATGAGGCTGTACCATTTTTGTCAATGGCGATGGCGTAGTACCCCTGTACTTGTTCCTATCCTGTCCGGTCAAAGTGGACATTTAACTAACGTGCTGAACAACTTTCGTCTAAAATTAAAGTTATTAATAGATATTTTTATTTACATTTTGACACTGCAAACGCTTATGAAACTGCCTGTAGTTAAACAAATGTTTAACAAGATAAGTTAAGGTCAAACAAAGCACTAAATTATCAAGATTAAGAAAAATATATCCACTATTGGCTATAGGTAGTTGATAGCGGAGTGGCACTTCGAATATTCTTTGTGTTTGACGACATAAACTTAGGCTGGAACACTAGCATAAGCCCAAATGTTATAGACCTACTGATTAAGAGAGAATTCCGTATGAAAATTTCCCAAACTATTTAAAATTTCATCTTTGCAACAAATAAAATAAATCTAACTAAAAATTTTGTTTCGGTAACTGTTGTAATAGTAGTGAGTTTAAGACTATACAAATGTATTAAATCCATCACGCGAAACTGACATTTAGTTAATTCTGGATGATAACCCCCATGCAAGGTAATATATTACCTAATGTAACATAGATTTTAAGTTCCAGAAATCTTGTGCCAGATATAAAGAGGGTGACTTAAAATGGTCAAAATGCTTTAAGCTATAAATTATAAGAAACTAATTGGTAAAACTTTAATTCATACCAGAGATAAATTTTCGTTAAAAATTGCAAGAATGTTACTTAACCTGTTAAGGCATACTATGAACTTTGTCAAAGAAAATTTGAATGACCACGTGTTAACTTTTAATCTGTCTCATTTGAGTAATGCATATTTCTCCACGATAACTTTCCAGTCCATGAAAGGTAATCAGTCTTGCCTGTTATCGCCCATTTCAACTTGCTATTGCTCGAAATCATTACAAGGCTATCTAAGAAGGCGGAAGCCTTCTTAGATAACCTTCGTGGTATAGTGGTCTGCACGCTCAGCACATAATTGAGAGGTCCGCGGTTCGATTCCCGGCGAAGGCTTTGCTAGCATTTCATCTTGCCTGCTTCTAAAAGTCTTAATGTCTCTACAGTGGCGTCCGAACTAAAAGGGTGTTGGATGATGAATCTCCTCACCCAAAATTAGGCAATTGTTCCCTTAAAATCCCCAGTCGCCATTTAAAAGGGGGGAGTATATAAGGTATTTCTCCCGCCTTCTCAGCGAGCCTTCGTGGTGAAATGATCAGCACACTCAGTGCGTAATTTTGAGGTCGGCGGTTCGATTCCCAGTGAAGGCGTTGTTAATTTTTCATCTTGCCCGCATCCAAAAATGCATAATTTCTCTACAACATTATTTTGTGGTTCAGTGTATTTTTCAAAATTGTTATAAGAAATGGACTCAGAAGATACTCTAGACACATACTTATTTTTAGTGACGCAGACACACATATAGTTACATAAATCCATGCACGTCACTGTAGAACACTTATTATATGAATCTAAAGAAAATTATCAAACAACACGCATAATTATTTAAATCAAATATTGAACATTTATTTTTGCATCATCACACATACACAAATCCAAAGTTCCAAGCTTCACTGCTGTTGCGAAATTAGGAATCAGAAAAGAAAAAGTATAGCGAACATTACAGCAACCTCTCGTGCGAGAAGACTCTGCGTACCTTTTTTTTCGTATGAAATTTTACTGAAATCTTAAGCTAGGTTAAAAAACAATAATGAGTCAAATAGATTAATAAGTCTAATAAACAATGATAAGTCTAAGTTGAAAAATAAAATGAGCCATCTTTTTCAAGCCAAATTCTTGCTCTCAATGTCAAGATCGCGTCAGAGTTGATTATTTCCTCAGCAGTTTTTTAGTGATCTATAATTTCGTATACATGAATTATCTATTCGTGATTAAATGCAGGTAGCTAGTTTTATACATAACTGCAACAGCTAGGAAGACAATTAATGGCGAGTTATTGTCGAAACATCTGTCAGTAGTAAATGCATAAGTGTCAATACAATTTTAACATTTCAAAATTGGAAAGCTTATTTTAATCCAAATTAGAGTTTTGTAAAGCCCATTGAAAACATGTGGATAACTTTACATCCCGTCTTTAGCAGTTTTTTTGGGGTGATGACATGAATTGTGGAAATGGGCTTATTCCCCAGAAATGCTATAATATTTCGTCATTCGTGATGTAGTCCCTGGCGGTATATAATTTCATGCAATAACAAACGAGTGTTTGAAGAAATGTTCATTGATACATGCTGATTTGTTCTCTTCCCATTTACGTTTACGACTTACGATGTCATTAAATTTGACGCAACTCGCGATAAAAGAAAAGTTTACATGATATAATTCTCTAAATTTTTAACTTAGTCCCAGTTCCCATAAGTCTTTTAGATTCAGATGAGAGGATTTGTGAGTGCTGATTATTCTCATTTCTGAAACACATGTCTCCTTTCATTTCTCATATCGGTTTCTGTTGGAATTCTCCTGAATTTTATCAGGATATGCGTTTGTGCACTAGACTACCTTTTCTATCATACTACACCTTATCCAGTGTGTATTGAATTCAAGGACTATTTTTAGATTTGTAAAATCTACCAGGCAAATTTTTGCTATACGTTTTCAAAAATTTGTCTATTTTTCCCAAAATAATCCATTTATTTGTTTTATTTCCTTTCTTTTACTCAAAAATTAATATTTTGATGCCTACTTTGGAATACTTGACCCAAAGTTTTGAAATCGTATGTTCAACATAGATATCTTGTTCCGTGAAATATTCTACAACATTCATTTCTTACTTGACGTTATTGATACATTAATCATCATTACGAATTTCTGCAAGGAGAGTTTCCAGACGTTTCATTTCATTCTGAAAGATCAGAAAATAAAGAAGTTTCTTTAACATAAAATAAAGCTTTTCTTTTAAATGATCTAAATAATTGTATTAAAGACAGTCATACGGCATCAGGGGAGTGTAGTAACACACCCTAGTGATCAACCCTATGTAGAAGAATAGAAAAAACCTTGATGTTTTGTCTCTTAACCTAGAGACCATGATTTTGAATAGAATCACTGTGACTTTCGTGAATTCGGAAGAAGAAAAAAGCTCCATTGAATAATAATAGTATCACTTGTTTTAAAACATTCCCTCATGTGCGAACTGGCAATGGACTTATCACATTCAAGCAGAAAATAAGATTTTCTTTGGAAAAATTTACATTTTATGTAGTTCTTTATAAAAATTCGTACTTGTATAAGTTCCATCCAAGTCAACCTACATAAACCTCCAGATGAGGAATTCCCATTGAAATAGGTTTTGGAATCAAATAATAGCTTCCGAATATAACTGTATCTGTCTTAACTTAGTATAGCACAAATGCTAATATTCACAAATGGAATGAAGAAATTGCCGTCTTTCTACAAAATATAATGCAACCTAGAAACAAGATGTTTAGCTCTCTTCTTAGCGCAACAAATGAAATTATTAAATTATACAATCAGAAATTTAATTAAAATAGCTTTTTAATGATCAGAGACTGTCTCTTAAGGATTAGGTAAGCAGTTTTGATACGTCTGAATTGCCACTATATTTTCCACAGTAACAACTAATCAAAAAACATCGAAATCTTCTTTATGAGCATAATCTCAAATTGTTTCATATCAATGTTTCAATGTACCAGTTCTCAGATTTTCTAATAATAATAATAACATTCAATAATTCTAATAATAACACCAAGTGCCAATTGTTAACTGCCTCTTACAGGCTTTCTCATTCGCTGAAGCATTAAATGCTACTCACCTAAGTTTCTGAGAGCACTTCTAATTGGTCTCCAGGAGTCGTGATTTTTTGTAAATTTTAACTTACAATATCTAGTTATATACTTTGTGATTCAAAAGTTATCAAACATTGAAAACTACATTGCAGTGAGTTTTCCACGTGCGGCAAAGCATCCAACGCCAAAATGACTGAAGTAAACGTTTCTAAAAAAGGCATTTTATTACGCTTTTTAACTGCAGGTAACTTCATCTGCAGCAAAACACGAGTGACCAATCATTACCGAGCACTGTCTGAAATCGAAGTATGGGCTTAGTGTAGAAATTGAAAACCATTCCTGCAGGCTTGATTAATAAATGCCATCTCATACTAAACCATTGACGCATGCCATCACATACTGATTAACATAACATTGTCAGTGACCACTAGGTTAGGCGACCCAGTCGCCAAATCCTAGTGGTGGAGAATCATCATCCACCACCTTTTTTAGTTCGGGAGTCATTGTATAGTCGGTAGGTTGTTTTTTATGCTGGGATTGTGAAAAATGAGAAATGCCCTCGCCGGGACTCGAACCTCGGACCTCTCGATTGCGCCCCGAGTGTGCTGACCCTTACACCACGAAGGCATGCTAGAAGGCGGGAGAATTACTTCATATCGTGAAAATTATAAAACTGTTTAATTAAAATAATATTAATTATTTGTTATCTGTTTATTTAGCAAGAACTGAGGTAGAATGTACATATTTTAACTGTACTTAGAACTGTACAAGAACTGTACATATTTGCAACATAGATACATGTTTGTTGTCCACAGGTATAATTCGAAGACTGATTTTAGTTTGAAATTTTTCAAACCAATTAATAAAATTGCAGGCTATAATTAACCATCTAATTACAGAATAAGACTATAGAATTAAATCCTTGATAAAAATGCATAAAACTACTTACTTCGGTTCGCTATTTAAATTTAAAGACAAACGGGATTGTATTGCAAGTATAAATGGTTTGTATGAGCTTTGTTATATTAATGTTGATCATATTTTGAATGAATTTTGTGATTACATCAGATGCTCTGTAACTGAACAGGTTTAGAATAATAGCATGAATGTACTGCTTAAGATAGACTATAGATCATTACAAACATCTGTAGTTTGATCGAAGCCTAAACTGTACATTAGATGTTATTGTACGGACCAATCCACTACTCCGAGAAACATAGAGACATACATCCACCAACTCGTTAGGAATCCAGTGTCAGAGCTCAGCCTTATTCAGCTTATGTATTTTTATAAATACATGCACTCTCACACACACACATACATACATATATATATATATATATATATATATATATATATATATATATATATAGTGGTCACTTTTAACCGTGAAGATGTTTAAAAGTTTCATTCGCTGATAATTATTTCGTATATATGTAGTCCTTCTTAAGCGTAATGTGGTTAAATTTAAAACCATACAGAAGAATAAATAATAACACTAAAAAGAATAAGAAACATTTTGAGTAGGCAATAAAGAAAAACTGAGTATATTATATTATTCGCCACTAAGAAGTGTAGCTTCACTTTCTGCGTTTCCTTACTTTCTTCATAACTGTGAATTCTTAAAGGAACTTTAGATATTGCAACAGAGGGAAGAGAAGTTTATATTGGTTTAGTTGATACAACTTAACTTGAAGTGCAAAAATAAACCTCTTTATAACATATTTTTCTATTTAGTCTTTGAAAATCTTGAGTTTCATGTTTTTTATATACCTCCGTGTTGGCGGTGCAATTCTCGTATCTCCGACGTCGTATTTAGCGTGAAATATAGTCATTTCCATTTAACTCGTGAAGGCCGCAGGCTTTCATGATATTTTATGTATGAGTTAAGAGCTAAATATCCAGTACCCAAGAGTATGATTAGCGCTAATTTAATTTAATAATTTTCTCTTTTTTACTTATCAGAAACTAAAAGATTAGCTGAACTTTAAAGTAAAGTTCAGCTGAAATGAGTTAAAATTTAAGAATATCTTAAACTACACTTTTCGGCCTTCTGGTGCATTGTAACATGGCATTCGGTTTCAGGAAACAAGGCCAGACATTTCTTGTTCTATGACATATCCCGTTGTTGCGAAAACCTGTGTTACTTAAAGAAGATAACAGCACGTGCAGTATGATACATCACCATAAAGAAAATATACGGCAGTATGTTAATATTCAAGAAAAATATTTTATTTAATTACATAATTTTTCGTGTACGTGCAGATCACTCTTTACTTACTGACAGTCCTCCTCTTTTTGATTTGCATTTCTTTTATGTAAAGAGCTATCTTCCTAATCAATCAGGTTACGCAGATTAGATTCCTTTTGCTGCGTGGGAAGACTCAGGCCGGTATCTTTTAAGAAATTCTAAATTTAATATATATATAATTTTTAAACTTGAACTGTATCTCCTTCCAATATTCACTCAATAAGGATAGCATTAAAAAATATTTTCTTTCACACTTACCTGAAGAAGTACTTAGCAAGTAGGAATAGGAAAACGTAACGGATTCGATGACTATGCTGATGGCAGCTTGCTGATCGAGATATAGATGATTGATGATCAAGTTCATCATATGCATGTGGTGTATGATAAATTACTGATGCCGTAGAAGTCCATTTGAAGCCAATGATTCAAAGGCACATTCTTGACTGATCATTCAGATGGATTAAATGTGGTTTCTTCATTTAAAATATATATATATATATATAAAAAAACAGTATTTAGACTGAATGAAATTTTATTACTTCTCCGTTTCGAGTAAATAATTAAAGCTGATTCTGCAAAAGGAAACAGTATTCGATAAGACGAAAATTAATTATTTAATTAAAATTTAACTTCCGACTAATAAATTGCCTAAAATATTGTGGAAAAACATTTTTCAATAAATGTTATCTTCTTCAGTTACAACTATGAGTCCCAATAATAATGAGAAGCAAATGGTTATTTAAAAAATATATTTTCTGAAGACACATCTAAACTATCATTTAAAAGATTTACTTGATATAATTTTGATCTGTGTACAAAACTGAAAATTTAGTAACTAAGATTTTGTAACTATTAAGTATGCTGCAATCAATTTTATGACCATCCATGTCTCCCTGATCGATATAGTGGGTAGCGATGCTGGCTATCCTATCAATGAATCCAGGTTTGAGTCCCGAAGACGGCTTGGATGTTTGTAAGTGTACAGAGTCTTAGCGGCATGAAGACACTTAAAATACATGGTGACCCGAAAGTCCTCTCGAGATATATGCTGTTAAGGGATGAAAAGTGGACCCGTTCAAAAGATAATTCAACTTTAATATTGGGTCGGAATAGGCCAAAAGTCGAACTGTCACATATGATGTTCCCAAGGAACCGTGCCAGCGACCGACGCAATCCTGCTTCCCTCGACACTATAAAATCGATGGACTTATTCTGATGTTACTACCAGACAAAGAAAGCAAGTCACAACAACATTCATCTATAGTTTTTGTGAACTTTTAAAATGCCTTTTGTGACGCGGGCTTAATGATAGTGCGAAGAAGTTGAAAAAGCGACACAAATTATAAGGCAGCGCAAGTCTAGCCTTTCCCTCAAACGAAGTTTGCTTGAAAAAAATGGCCAGCTGCGTTCTACACTTCTGTATACTGTTATCTGTAGTTCATTATTTCAAATTTTTCATTTCTTTTACTTTTGTTTGAGTTTACTTTGAAACAAGTTCTTGAAAAAATATTTAATTTTTTAATGAAGAAAAGCTAGGCCACATAAGGAACGTAGATACATTATCTATTTAATTTTTGCTAAAGTAGAGAAAACACGATTGATTTGAAATGTAAGAAGACTTAAACCAATACTAACAGTCCAAGTAGATGCTCAGCATAAATTAGAAATTAAAAGAGAATGATTTATTTTAAATTTATTGTAGGGGTGTAATTTACAAAATATATAAATTTTCGTACTATTTATCTTTCTATACGTACACACACATATATATAGATTGTCATAAAACAATTCCCCGATATGTGAACTCCTAGTGGTTTATACGCTCAACCAATGTTAATGAAACTTCGCATATTGCTATTTAAAGGTATGCCCTTGAGATTCTGATGATTTGAAACAATAGAGCTCTCGCGGTTAGAGTTACCATGAAAGAATTTCAAAATCTTCGATTACATTATAAGGTATACCTCCCGCCTTCCTAGCGTGCCTTCGTGATGCGGTGGTCTGCACGCTGGTCCGGTATTCCAGAGGTCCGTGGTTCAATTCTCGGTGAAGGCGGTTACTTATTTTTCATCTCTCTTGCTTTCAGAAAATTCCTAATATCTCTACAACATCACTCAGTTTTTTTCCTGCGCAAATTGATTAGAGCACAGAATAATGATAAATGATGTTGGAGCGATACACATATGACGAAAATTGCGCTGTTGCAACATGTACCGAACACACATGGCAACATATGGAGAAGCATCATCTTACATCCATACAGTGCCATTAATGACATTTCACTGCTTCCGTTTTTAATTGCGTAAATCTGAAACGTCGCTGTATATGGAGCACTTCTGATGGAGCACGTTTTCATACCAGTGGAAGTGACCTCTGTGAAGATGTACCGACCGAAAACGAATATGCATGCGAAACCGCACCACACAGTCACTTTAACTTCGTTTAAATGCTATAGTGAGAATTTTTGTCAGCTCAATGAATGCAGATTTTTGAGTTCACTATCGCAGTTAAGAAGAAAAGCGCCTGTTCTGTCCATAAACCTGAGAGCTATGCTGTTTAGATCATCCCAATCTCGAGCGCATATCTTCGAATAACAAAATCTAAAATTTCATTTCAATTGGTTGATTGTATAAGCAAATAGGGCGTCATATATCTGGAATGTTTTTATGATTATGTTGTATATATATATACGCGCCACTTTCGTAAATGAAGGCTGTCTCTGTGCTACGCGCATGCGCCGCAGATTATGGACCGAACCATTCTTACTGAGGAGGGGTTGGCTCACTTTCATTTGACTCGCCCTTATATGTAATATTTTGGCAGTCGGGCACATGAATGAAGCTTGGAAGAAATGATAACACAGAAGAAGTTAACTTTATATCTCCATCTCTCTATTCAATTGAAAGGCATTTTATCACTCTTTACTAAATAAAATTAAATTTAAATTCACTGCGTCATAATTCGAACAAAGAAATAGAGAAGGGCAGCAGCACAGATCTTATAGTAGCAGAGGCTAAAAGCGATCTCTCTGACGCAAAATGGCGCGAGTTCTCTATTTATAGAAGCGGTTACGTAATAGACTGGAATGTTCTCGAAAGTACTGGTCTACGGGGAAGATCATAAATTGCAAAACGTTTATTAAAGGTTGGTGGTTCGCATAGAGCAAAGCCGTCCTTTTTTATATTATGTGTATATATATGTATATATATATATATATATATATGAGTGTGTGTGTCTATGTATGTGTATATATAGTATGTATGTGTATATGTACTATGTATATATATGCTATGTGTATATATACTATGTGTATATATACTATACTATATACCATAATAATAAAAGAATGCCAATTTGAAAATATTGTAATTATGTGATGATTCAATGTAAACAAATTTGCCTCTGCAAGTACTTTGAAAAAGACATTTGAGCCAAATATTTTCTGCTATCTTTTATTTGAAGAAATTATTTATAATAATGACTTTTTGATGTAATCTACAAACGTATTTAACATCATTCCTTCTATAAGAAAGATGTTCTAAAAAACTGTTTGCATTTTATTCTTTCATTTGTCATAAAGAAATTCTGAACTTGTTGTTTGTCATTCCTGTTCTTGCTCTGAATTTCCATATTTCCCTAGATAGTTTAAATGTGACAAAAACGGAATTCCTTGATGCATTTTCCCTGAGATCAAATAAAAGTATGCATGAAAAATGGAAAATACGAAATCAGAATATGTAGAGGAATGCCATTGTTGCATGCTATGTGAATCTCTCCAGGCTCACTATGTATTAAATTTGAACTATTCTCTTGACATTACGTGCTGCCATTTTTTCGAGTATAAAATTGAAGATGACTTTTTATTTTCTGTTAAATATTCAATAACTTAATAAAATCTCACTTACCTGTTTATTTACCGATTTATCTTTGTATGTACACTTTCCACACTTAATGCAGAATAAAATTGTCAGAAAATGAATAAACGTTTCTCACTTTTATGACTCTAAGCTTTTTTTTTTTTTTTTTGAATCCTCAGATTTTAATCAAAAGTGAAATTTCACTGATACCTTATATAAACAGAAACAAAAGTTTTACCCAGAAAATCGTCACAGATGTTCATCTATCGTGTTTCCTGGGGTAAAATTGATTAAATTTGCTTGACTTAAAACGTCTCGATTTAATTAAAATCCTATTTCTTAATCTAACTTTATGTTAAATTTAATTTGTGATACCAAGAGCTTAATTCTAAAGCTCTAGAATTTCCTGTTTTTTAGAAAACACTTTTGAGTTGATGTTAATAGCTGCCTAAATTAACTTTTCATTTTGATTCATACGGATATCATTTTCTTTTATTTTCTTAGACATAGAAACTGACGTCTTTAATTGTGCCTCATCTAGTGACCTAACAGATAAAAAGTACCTGTTTTAGCCTGTACGAAACTCTGTATAATGCCATTTTATTTTGTAAATACTAAAATCAGTAAAATATATTAAACGTTTATAAATCCGTAAACTATATTATTCTGATACGTGACTAGTTTTAGTATTACCTTATGAATCAGATTTGCTGCATAAACTTGTTGGTATATATTATATTGAGAAACGTAATTTAAGTATGAAAAATAACAATCCATTTAAATTAGCAGAATTAGAGCATTAATCCAATTCTTTGAGCCGATTAAAATATTACTGCTAGGAAGGCGGGAGAAATACCTTATAAGCTGAGCTAAAACTATTGCAGTCTATAAACTTCAGAGTTCTGTCTAAAATCTTGAAGAATTCATTATTAAAGTTTCAGAAACGCATTTTTATTGCATATACATATTTAAATATTAAAAAAAATATAAGAATTATAAGATTAAAATGAAACTGGAATCTGATATTGGCAAGTGAATTACTTTGAAATATCTGAAAAAATTTTAAGTTATGCAATTACAATAGGTCTGTTAGTTTAACACTAGAAAGATAGCTGTTATCATTTTGACGGTGTGGGATTTAGTTTTGAGCGTTGCTGCTTTATTGTGGGCTCAGGCTGCTGGAGTTTTATGGGTTTTATGTTATATACAGAGAGAGAGAGTTGTACATATGTATGTATATACAGTAGTAGAAAGCTTTGTTTAGTTAGAAAAGGGAAAACAATAAATATGTGTTTGATGTATTAGGTCTAGAACCGTCATTTTCGAAAACAAGCAGAAACATTTAAAAAAGGCGGTTAAAATATTATGTTATTACGTAACGAAATGTGTCTGTATATCTTCTCCCCTGTTTCCAGCAACTGTTGTTTCGTTTGAAAGCAATGTCCTTGATCTGCTTATTCTAGACCTGCTTAGTGAAAAGAAAGTGGATGTATGAAATAGAAAGAAATATTCCTTCAACCTTTCTCAACGAGAAATTGAATACGGCTTGTCGTAAAGATTTTGACAATTGAGAATGTGTAATCTCAATTGAGAATGTGTAATCTTTATGTGAATTACACGAAAATTAATATGAAGGAAAGGAAATGTTCGTGAAAGATGAAAGTTTCATTTCAGTCAAACTTAAAGCATCTGACAATGATTCCGAAGTTGATGAACCCACCAGTGGCCGAGCGGTAAAGTCGCTAAACACTGGTAGTTCGGTCCGAGGTTCGAATCCCGCGAACGGCCTGGCTGTATGGGCGTTTTCGTGGTTTTCCCATGTGTAACGTGTATACGAGCCAGTTTTCCTTCGAACGTCCTCCACGAAGGCATCCCTCCTCTTAGGCAGATAAACCTAGTGTGCTTTGCCGTAATTAAATAAACCAAACCAAACCGAAGTTGATGAAAACAAACAAGAAAAACAGCTTTGTTTTGTGATTGAAG
Source organism: Stegodyphus dumicola (assembly GCF_044657685.1). Taxonomy (NCBI): domain Eukaryota; kingdom Metazoa; phylum Arthropoda; class Arachnida; order Araneae; family Eresidae; genus Stegodyphus; species Stegodyphus dumicola. The sequence continues at coordinate 164,761,929 of NC_140781.1, forward strand.
TTCGCCAAAATAAATATGGAAATTTTCGTCCAAATAATAAGCATAAAATAAAGACATTGAAAGAAATTTAGCATTACAGAATACTTCTAACTTCGTAATTTCAAATAATTTCAAATAATTCATCTTTCAATAATTAATACCAAACAAAAGACAACTAAGACATTTTCAGCGTCAAAATGTATCGGAATGTGTGGAAATAATGCTGTATTCTAAAAGAATTGAATAAAATGAGAGAACTGCAAGTTTAGTTTTTTATCGGTGAAACAATGAGAAGAATAATGAAAGAATGTACTAAAACATGCTCTTTGCAAGCTTCAAAATAACAATTGTAATTGTTTTAGCTTTTTCATGCCTTACATGAGATTATTGTACAAAAGGAATTTCATTTAATAACTTATGGAATAACGTAGAGAGATGAGAAATAACTTTTTTACTTTCATACTTTCTTAATCGGGCACTGTTTGAAATCTTTCTGCAGCCTTTTATATTTATTAAACCTATATTCGATAAGAACAGTAATTTGGATGTGTTATATATTGCATTTACGAAACATTATATTTCAAAGGAATTTAAGTCAAAATGTGGAAAGAAAGTGTGTAATTTAGTAAACTTTACAGAGATCAGTGCCTACATTTTATGCATAAGACATGCTTTGAAATAGTTAGGTATTCTCATTCAAAATATTTCTGATGCTTGTTTATTCAGCATAGCTGCATAAATATTGTTCGTGGAAGGAAATTAAGAGCGTTAAAACTACTTAGTTTTGCACAATATGTCAAGAGCCATTGTGGCGATGATGTTTTCAACGAAATATATGTATCTGATTACAAATGCATTTCGCCCAGAATATTAATCTGTATTTTTTGGCCTTTTCCTCTTTCTAGCTGTGCAAATTGATGCGGCATTTATTCATTTGTGTCAATCGGTTTAAAAGGTAGTTTGGTTCGCAGTAGCTTAGATTCTGGCTGGTAATTGACGTGAAAAACTAACTAGTCCTCTAGAGCAAATACCCTGTAGAGAAGTTTGGTATTTTTGGTATCAGGCAAGATGAAAAATGAGCAAGCATTCAATGGGAATCGAACCACCGACCTCTGAAATAAGGACACAGCGTGCAGACCACCACACCACAAAAGTATGCCAGGAAGGCGGGGAGAAACACCTTATAACCCTAATGAGTCAGCATATTACAACATTTATAAAAGAGAATTCTTCATAATTCAGGCTTCATAACAGGAAATGCAGTAACTTAAAGAACGCTAAAACGAAAGTTAAATCAGGCGAATCAATTTCCCATCAATACGACGAAAAAGTACGGTTTAAATTGCTCATATAATTTTTTTCTTTAAAATATCTGCCCATCGATACAGCGCAAAATGTTATTTAAAGTATTCATATATTTTTTTCTAAGATTTCTTTTTTGCTTTAAAATATATTTTAATAAATTTAAAGTTAAAAAAAAAACTTCAGCAAACTTTTTGTATAAATTGCTGTAATAAACGAAAGTGTAAACTCTTATAAAATTGTTGCAGAATATCTTCAAAATTTTCACAGAATCATGGAAATGTCACGGAATTCAATTAGAATATACTGGTTTAGATGCACATATTTTATCTCCACGGGAAGCAATCAAGTCCAAAATAGATTGCTGCCTTTGCAGCGTCATAATAAATTGCTTTTATTGTAACATTTAGTTTCACGATAAAAGTATAATAACAAGATTTTAATGAACCGCTTTTGCTAAGCTGGAACTTATATATGACTATCAGAGCCTTGTTCGAATTCATTAAGTTGGATTCATTAGTGCATATTTCCTTTAAGCTACAAACGCAAAACACATTTATGTTGGATACGTCTTACTGCATTCTTTTCCGCGAGTTACGGTAGTCTTTATAGTATTTGTTCTAAAGTTCATTATCAGATTCCATTATTCCAGTTTCTCTCAAATCGTTAATTCGACTTACAGAGTGGCATCCATAGTTTGGAAACGTAGCTACGCAACTCCGGCAAAGACAAGAGCTACTACTCATTTAACACTATAAAATTTGGGAGAAGTCCTTCTAGACAGGCTAAGGAGTCGGACATAGTCTCTTAATTAGAATGCGAAACTGGTTTAATTGATGACTTTAATTTTCCTGCATAGGAAGGTTTTTCATTACTGAGAATTATAGTTGCCCCCTCGAGACTAGTGCTGTCGGTGAGCCGCACACAACACAGGAACTGTAGTCAATTTCCTTGTTATTGGACACGCCGAGAATTTTAATTAAAGGAGCAGATTGATTTTAGCTTAGAGAAGCAATGCGTTCTCTCAGTGCTTGAAATCGCAGTAAATAGTATCGACAGACAGGCACCGATTGATCCCTTCAACTTTGATTGATTAGCACTTATTTATTTTTAATGTTCTGAGAGAGAATAATTCGGAAACACAATGAAACAAATCAACAGTTTGAAATCATATTCTACAGAGCCTCGGAGTTTACTAAATTGTTGCATTGTCCGAACCAAAAATTTATAGAATTATGAATATAGAAAATATGCTTATTGAAGTGAAACCCAATAACAATATTAATAAGTAAGTAAATTAGTGCAATTAATCTTAGATAACAGTGATAGGATAAAAAATATTAATCAACCTACAGCTCATATTAATAACTAATATCTAATCAATTCATCTGCATTTGTGGTACATTTTCATACTGCGTTCTCTTTTATAGTTATATTAATCAATCTTTTTTAGAACATTCTAATGGTAATGTTTAGCATAATTAGATGTCTGTTAAATAACTGGTCTTATTAAAATATTTTACCTCTGCAATTAAAAAATATTTGTCAATAATATAACTCATTAAAAATTCGCGTATTATTCAGGTTATCGTTAATGATCCACAACGCATGGTTTTCTTAGATTAGTCATTAGATTTTTTCGAAACAGAAATCATAAAAAAATTTGCACTTCTATCGCTGGGATTCAAACTCTGCACCTTCCGATTGTTAGCAGAACGTGCTTCCACTTTCATAATGAAGGGCACTTTAAAATTACAGCATACTTTCAGAACACGTATACACAACAGAACAAGAATCAAAATAGAATACGAATCACAGATACTTTTCCTTTTGATGGGACATTAAATGAGAATAAAAGCATGAATGATTACTGGCGCATAATGTGAATATTCCTTTCAAGGCGAATAAATGAGATATTCTTTCACGAGAATGCAACTAATTTCAACGCATGAATGTAATAAATATTTGGAAATTTTTTTAATATACAGATGGTAAACTGAAATATTAATTTTACTTGTAATGTTCACTAATTGTAGGCAAATTGTATGCATGTTGCATAAAGCCCCGTTTTTGAATGTATTATAAGTTTATATTAATATTGCCTTTAAAAACTCTTCTTGAAATTCCAAATCCTCTTTCAATCCTCTTCTTTAAATAAAACATTTCTTCCATATCTAAGCAATAATATTTGGGAATAATTTCTGATAGCTTACGCAAGGCGATCTTTTTTTAAAATTTTATTATTTGAATGAAAATATATTCCTTTTATACACAAGACTAAGAAAGAAAACGAACACGAAACAAGAGCAAAAACTAGGGAATAAGGAGAGTGTTTAAGCACTAGGACTCGTTTTTTCACCGGAAACTGCCGAACCGGTAGTACATTGTGCGCTCGAGCGTTATCCTAATGAAGAATCCAATCATTCTTCCGTATCTCCGGTTTCGTGTCATTGTTTCTTTGACCATATTCAATTCTTCTCTTACCATTCTAATGTTCAAACAGCAATCTGTTCTTATCTGGACCTCGTCATTTTCAGTTTTTCGTTTGCGCTTATGGTTACAGGACGATAAGGTTAATTCATCATCCTGGACATTAATTTTATCTTTATAAATAATAAGCAATCTTGGTAGCGCATTCCTCCATAATTTTCGTATGCTGACTTGTAGGTTTCTTCTTGAAGTTTCATTGCGTTTTCTCACAAATTAATGTATTGCTTGATATTCTTTTCTTGCTGTGATTCCTATGCGTCTATCATCTCACACAGAGAAGTCCCATTTAATAACAATGGAATTTCTGACCCATACTTCTGCAAACAGCTAAAAAAAGGATTCAGATGTCAAACTACTAAATTTATATAGGTACGGACAATTGCACTGAACATCCACAAATATATATCATGTATGATTCATCTGTTATTTTACACATTATGTTAGTTTTTCTCTTATTGTGCTTTTCTTTACCTATAAAATGTATTAAACGTAATACTTCTAGATCCCTCTTGCAAATCAAATTTTAATTGTATTCATATTTAATGCATTGAAGGGCCGGAAAATAATTAGATGGGTATGAAGCGTACGTTTTGCAAAAATCTGTATCAAATCTCTATGACTGAAACTACTAGATTAAGTTTGTAGTTAAATAATATGTTTCAGGAGGATAATATTTTTAGGGTTAATAATTTTCGGAATTTTCAAGAGTAAGTGAAATTCGTCATTAGGGTCAAAAATAATTAAGTATGGATGAAACCTCAGGTAACTGATTTTTGAAGGCGTAAACAATATACTTATAAAATATAGATTAGAATAGAAAAACACTGTTTTAGAGCTTCAGATTTCATGACTTTAAAGATTATGCTTTCCAAGAGTAAATGTGCACTTATTTTTTATGGAACATTATATTATTAATTGCGCTTTAATCTGTTCTAATAATATGGTTCCGCTTCTCAGAAAAGCGACACACTTCGGAATACTCTCTGAGCTACATATTAAAAAATGGCGCCATCTGCAGGAACAATAAGCGCGCAGTCATTTCTAACATCCTTCTGTTCTTTGATCTTATATGGCTTAAAAGTCATCCGCGTTATTGGTAAAATAATTTTTAATGCATGAGAAACATATTTAAGCTAAATTTTAATATAACAGGAATTTAACCGATCACTTTTCTGTGCCGTTATCTATGCAGTATTAAAATGGTGTGAGCAACGTAAAGAATAGTCAGGTTTTTCTTCTGCTGTTTTGCACTGCAATGTCCTGGATATTAGAAAATCATGCAAGAAGAACCTCAAAAGATACTGAAGGGACGAAAAGCTAGAATGGCATATTAAGGTAAATACGAGATAATAATTGTATATGCTTTATTTAGAGATAATTGCGTATTTTGCACAGAGCTGATTTAATACAGAGGGGGTACACTATCAGAGACTAAATAGAAGGAACAAGAGCATTCGAAACATTCATCGAACAGCAATATATTTTTAAATGGCATATGCGAGTCTCGAATGAGATTCTTGATCAGTTCTTGCAACATAACTGCATAAGTTTTAATCAGCCGGCCGTGGATGCGGACATAAAGTAATAGATCTATTATTTGTTTCAGACGTGTTCAGACGTTCAAATCAGATTGGGGAAAAGAAAAAGCCAATCCATACGAAAAACGATCTCACTTCCCAACAGCGTATATACAGACGGAATATATTAGGTTATTAAAATAGTAATTCCCTCTTACAAGACACACGTCTAGGATTTTCAGTTATGTATGTTGAATAAGCAGAATGCCTGCATAAGCGACAACACCTGGAACAACATATCCGTTTTTTTTTTTTTTTCCCGGCACAGTGTGTCCGGTCTAGACATACCTAAAAATTTCCTTCTCTACGCACAGAAAAATTCAATGGAAAAGGATTTAGAGGTTACTATAGGTTACTCTTAACCTTCTTTATTTATAGTGGATGGCAGCTCAACACAAACCAGTCCATATATTTTAGCCATGTTTAGTTTTTTAAGACCCTCATTTTTCAAAGAAATCTTCCAGATTTTTTTAGGGTATTAAAGGAATTGTGTGTAAAGAAATTTCTGTGCTATTTTCTTGTCTGTATTTTAATCTCCTTATTCTATATTAGTTTTAAATTTTTACCTTGAAATCTTGCCTAAAATCAAACGGCGAACCCTAGGTGTGCCCAGACCGGGCTCACCGATAATCTAGGACAACTGAGAGTCTGTATTCTTTGTTTCTCTGCATCTCATCGGTCAGTTCATTGACAACAATGCTCATTTCAGCACTCGTTTCGAAGCTCTATTCAATCAGTGTACCCACTTTGGGCACACCCACAGAATTAAACGATAAGTGCTATCTTCACAAAATTTTATTTGTGTACTGCTCTAGGCCTAATTAGACTGCCTACCTTTTTTAAATCAAAACTTCAACTTTAAAAGTAGCGTGCCGGAAAGGGTTAATGATGTTTTCTGGGTAATATCATGAGCCGGATGAGTAGATATCTAGATACACTGCAGAAGCTGAATTTACTGTATTCATTAAATATTTTTAAAAAGTATTTTATGCCGCTGCATAATCTTGTATTCTGCGACACAGTGTAAATCGGGCATCAGACACATAAATCATACAAGGTGCTTGCCGTCAATAAAAAAAGTATATTCTAAGGCAGTGCACCCTTTTCAGTATAGTGTATAATCTTGTGCTGTCATGTATTTGGCATGGAATGCCTCCCATTGCGTTGTGAAAATTTTTCTTGGTTTGTAAAATAATAACTTAGTCACCATCAGGCGCTCTTATTTAAAAACTATCATTACAATTCCTCCAAATTATTACACCGTCAGTGCGAAAAAATTCAATCCTACTATATCCTGCTAGAGATAATTTGAATCACGTTGACTACTCTCCCTATATTTCTCCTTTCGAATTATTCTTGTTAAAAATGAAGTCACCTAAAGGTTTTATAATAGTCATTTCATTGCTTGCAATACTGAACGAAATTCATTCAGGGTCTGTAACGATCACACACTCCATCCGAAAATTTGGGTGATATAATGAATATTCATAATTTATATAATGAATATTCATAATTTATTTACTCACTATGACCTCAACCCAAGATTTAATGATTCCAGATTTGAATTTGTTCTGCTTTTTAATAAAAATATATAGTTATGCGAATAGAAAATAAAGTTTCTTTAAGTCTGTAACCTATATCTTTAAATTCCATTTAAGGTTCATATGCTAATGTATGTTTCAAGTAATAAATCTTTTGCAATAAATAATTTTATTATTTCTTGTCGTTTCTCTGAAAGCTCAGTTTCAGTATAATGAGATGAAAAATATATAAAATGAGATGAAAAACGATAGGTAGTGAAAATGAGATTGAAATGTATTACACAACAACAGTGAGCTAAAGAAATTCAGACAAAGTTACTAATTTGCTCCTTTCTCAACAACGAAAGAACATTTAAATCAATCTTAAAATTCTCTGTTTAGTTGCATTTTCTCAATGAGGTATTTTTTATTAATGAGACAAATTCTCTCTATGTTCTTCTAAAATTCACGGAAAGTTATGAATAACCTTGCGTCGTAACTGGTAGAAAGAAAAATTAAATCTTTCTTATAGTGATACTATCTAATGAAAGAAGTTTCATTTTTGCGATATAGCCCAGTATAATAACTAATTTGCATCTGGCACATTGCTTTTAATGACATAACGCAGAAAGAAAGGCTCCTTTTAAGGTCTTTTTTTTTCCCTCAGGTAGAGGTAGAACTGACACAATAAAAAATAGAAACGTCCTTCTTACTATTCATTCATTTGCACTTTATTACGGAAAGCAAAAAAGACATATTAGTTAAAAAAACTATTACTGCAATGTTACTTTTCGCACATAAAAAAATAAACAAACTAGCAAAAAAAAAAAAAAAAAAAAAAAAGGAAACAAATTAGTGAGAATAATTAACATTTTATACTAAAAGAAAGCCTCAATTTCTTGTCATTATTTTGATTCTTCAATATGCTTCATTGAATTTTATATAGGTTGCGGCAGCGTTCATAGTAGGATATTAAAGCACATCATAAGGCAGTAACAGTAATTTATTTATTACCTTCTTATGTCGATTAATAGTTAAAGGTATGCCATTTACTAATGTATAAGTCATTGTCCTTTGCTAGATTACTTTTTGAATGTGATGCCCCCTCTGCACAACACATTCATATAGACGGCGTTGGAAACTTGACATAACTCGGCGTAACGTATTCCCTGGGACATTGCCGACGGCAGTTCAGATGCGATCCTTCAACTCAAGAATGGTGGCACAACGTGTTCGAAAAACTTCTTGCTTCAAGTGCCCCCAAGGGCCCACCAGCGGCCGAGCGGTAAAGTCGCTGAACACTGGTAGCTCGGTCCGAGGTTCGAATCCCGCGAACGGGCTGGCTACATGGGCATTTTCGTGATTTTCCCCATGTGTAACGTGTATACGAGCCAGTTACCCTTAAAAAGTCCTCCACGAAGGCATCCCTCCCTTTAGGCAGATAGCCCTATTGTGCTTTGCCATAATTAAATAAACCAAACCAAATCAAACCAGGTGCCCCCAAATTTGGCACATGAAAGATCAGGTGAGCGAAGCGGCTAGGAAATGTCACCAAAACGTTAAATTACTCTACCTGGAAATATCTGTCGCAATGGTCCTTCCATCTGGAACTTTTCCATAACGTCCCTTGAAATGTTGTCGAAATAGACGCTGGGTAGCAATAATAGAGTAGTTATTTTTGAAATAACTTTCAACAGCAAAGGCACGATGCTGTGCACTCCAACGATCCATATCACGCTCGAAATGGCAGCTCGTTAGTACACGAATACGGCACGACCTGGCGCGCATTCATGCAGTACGTCATTGTGCTACGCAAGTCAAATTACGCTATGAACGCTGCTGCACCCTGTATATTTTGTAGAATATTAAAAGTATTAAAACCAGACTAATTAAACTTTCTGCCAACAGAAAACCATATCTATTAAACACTTCAAGATTATCATATAGTGTAATTATATAGAGAAATGCATATTTCAAATATATATTTCTCTCTATATAAGTATATATATATATAAGTATATAAGTATATATATATATAAGTATATAAGTATATATATATATAAGTATATAAGTATATATATATATAAGTATATAAGTATATATATATATAAGTGTATACTATAAGTATATAGAGAAATGTATATTTCAAAGATAGTACATGATATAAATAGTGTTATTAATATACTATATATTAATATAAATATAATAATAAAAATTATAGTACATAGTATAAATACTGAAAACAACAGGTATATTTAATTAAACCATTTTGCTCTCCTATTCAGTATCTCCATCACCTCATCAAACTATCATCTTGCATTTCGCCAAAAATTGAGGTTATCATAGTATTTAGTAGTGCTGAGATTTGGGATGCAAAATGCCTCAAGCAGAAAATATATGCAAGACAGAATGTATGATTTGAAAAGAAACAGAGAAATTTTGAAACTGAATTCCTGCTTATCCTAGCAATTTCCCTTCTTTCTTCCCCTTACCCCCGTGAAGAACATTTCTTAAAACATAGGTAGGGATGTATCTGTATACTTCTTTGTTTCCCTAGAAATCACATTGCCTCTAATACGTAGTCTACTAGATCCCTTCAAAAATTGACATCGTGTTCTAAACAATACTATTATCTCACTTTTTATCACCAGTTATATTACATACATTCTTTTATCAGGAAGCTATCACATGATACAACTTTTTTTTATCGCAGTACATTAAGAAGAAAAACAAATCACTCGTTGAAAGCTTTAAATCTGTAATTTATCTGAAGATGAGAATAAATCACCGTTTTGTCCGAAACCTTGTAAGGTGATCCAAAAATTTACATTCGAGCATCGCTTTGTTCCATTTATTCCACCTCTTTCGTCATTTCATTGGCAGGGATTTCTTGTTTCTTAAAATTTAAACCTTTTTTGGTGGAAAATGTCTTTACTTCTGCCTAAATTAAGTTTCACAGATGGATGAACGTAGAGAGAAATCAAAATGCTTATACCCTTGCTTTGGGGCCTATGCGTGAAGTTTGAATTATGAGAATGCAATCTCTTTCTCTTCTCGTCCAATTTAACTTTCTATGCATGCTTTTATTATTCAGTTGATGCATATCTTACATTAAAATACAATTTGATTGCTTCGTATTTCGGAGTTTTCTGCTAAATGTGCAGTTCACTTTTCTTTCGATAATCAATTGAAATCTGATGCTCTTTTTAAAGTGCATGAAAATTATATTACGTACAATTTTATAAGCTTCGTTCTTTCTTCTGTTTTGTTGTTTCTTTTTTAATGCGAATAATATATATATATCATGTAATTCAGTTTTGAATTTGCTAAAGCCTAATCACAACGAAGAACGAATTTCAAAAGAAATTTCTAAAATGGTTTCTCCGGAAATGGGTTTTAAAATGAAAACTTTTCAAAAAGAAGATCACTTTAAATATAACTTAACGTATAATATAAAAATGAAGGTACGATCTTAATAGGTGTTAGTGGGATGAAGACTACAATGGCTTTGTCTTCGAAATTTTGATTAAATAAATATCTTCGGTTAAGATCTAATGACGTTTATAAAACTTAAGAATTACTTAAGAAAAATGTTTCATATTTTGTTATTAAATATCTTCAGCTGCTGAAAGTTCTCTAGCTGGATCTCAAGTCTGATTCATGAAATTTAAAGATACCTAAAAATTATTTCATAACTTTCTGTACCACACATTGATTAAATAATAGACTAAAACTTCCATGTACAGTAAAAATGTAAAGTAATACTGAGCTTTAGATGTAAATTTTTATCAACGATATGATGAAACAGAAATAAGTATACTTCTCTCGAAATTTCCGAATAAACAGTGTTTGATTAGTCAAAACAGCTGAGAAAAGGAATAGAGAGTTGCAACCCTGTCTCTAAGCGATTCCTTCTTCAGCTGCAAAGGAGATACGCGAAAGAGTAATGCTGGCAGTAATTCAGGAAAAACGTAAACAAATACGCAACGTAATAAAATAACCACATGGTAACTCTGCAATTAGTTTCCAGACACATGCCAGCTTGAGGTCGGGTAAAATGATATCGGTAGTCTTGCGCCGATATCGAGTCAGTCCCTCATTCAAGATTTATAATACATAAACCTTTCTTACAAGACGGATTATACTTCTACTTTATGAAGTGAATGAGTCCTATTTCATTTGGCCAGTGACCATAGAAGGATATTTTTACTCTGTGCTTTTTTATCCCACACAATGCTAAAATGCTCATAAAACCAAAATTGCAGTTCAGCGTTAATGAAATATTAGGAGCGTTTACTTGTAGATCTAGGACGAGGTAAATACATATAACATGAAGAAACGTGTTGAAAAATTCCTACTTTTACTTGCTATCATTGTGTATAGTTTTTGTGCTTAATATGAAACAGCAATTATAATTTTAAATTGAAATGTATAACATGAATCATTATTTATACCACTAGTTCACGTTGCGGTTATTGTTGTGTAGAGAATTTGTCTGATCGCGTTATAAAAACTAGGTGAATGATTTTTTGATTTATGAAAATCTTAATTTTATTTGATTCTGAATTATTTATTTTAATGCTTTAATTTTGGGGAAAATCAGATGCTTCTGGGAATATTATTTAGTTTAAAGGATATTATTTATTTTTCTTTTATTTGCAATTTTTGTACAAGCTTTGATTCATTGTGAAAAGAAGCAGGGAAAGGGAGGCAATTTTGCTAAGTCATCATTTCGCGCGCTTTGTCCTTTAGAATGTTCTAGAAGAAATTTCATTGTGCAGTTGACCTTAGGACAGGAAGTACGTGACAGAAGGGTCAGAGGTTGCCACTTAACCTTCGACGTAAGTCATTCAGCTTTTGGCGATCGGAAGGTCCGGTTTGGCTAATTGAAGAGGGGCGCGCATGTGCGTTCACCCTTATTTCCGCATTCGGGGTTGAAACGCAAATTTTGCCATATGGGAGCCATAGTGGGAGCCCGCGTTTGTGAAGGAGAGGAAGAAAATTCGAGTTTGAATCACTTTTCGTGCGGAACTTACTTTTGGTGTGGTGGTGTATTTAATTATGGCAAAGCACACGAGGGCTATCTGCCTAAAGGGAGGGATGCCTTTCGTGGAGGACTTTCTAAGGGAAACTGGCTCGTATACACGTTACACATGGGGAAAATCACGAAAACGCCCATGCAGCCAGCCCGTTCGCGGGATTCGAACCTCAGACCGAACTACCAGTGGAACTTACTTTTGGACGTTACTCTTTGCTCTGGGGTTGAGCGTTAGAAACGATGTAATTTACGAAGAGAGATGCTCCCCGGCCGCGTTTTGACTAAGAGGCGAGAGACTTTACTCACTTACTCTTGGAATCACTTACTGGGTGGACTTACTTACTTTTGGGCTAAGATTGTAACTTCGAGCTTGCTCTTGGGATGAGCGAGAGAAAGCGAGCTGTAATTGCCTAGAGAGACGTTTCCGGCCGGGAGCTGCAAACATGCTCCCCTGCCGCGTTCTGGTTAAAAGGCGAAATTGAACCAGGGCGAATTATACTAAAAATGTTTAAGAATCTCGGCCCTACGTTGCATGAGTTTTTTTTGCGGAAGGATTTAAGACTTTCAGGATTAAGACTTGGGGCCCGATTTTTCGAAGCGGGAAGACCAGGCGGACAGCCGTGCTGGGCAGCAGTGCTCCTGTTTCTGGATTCCAGAGTGAAAATTGCTTCGTCGTTATGAAAACCAGTTACCTGCCGTGTGTGCTTCGCCAATAGTGCCAGAACAGGACGATGTCCTCTGAAACTTCCATTTGCAACCGTGGATAAGCGCCGCCGACGTCAACTCTTATTAGGATACGAGTCCTCCACTTCAAGATGTACACCACAAGATAAGTTTCTATTTTTTTGTGTATGAACTTTAAGTAAGATTTCAACGACTTCCTTGGAATGTAAAATAACAACGTCGAATCTTAAATTAATTCTCAGGCTTTCAATTGTTTCCCTTTCCCCTTCTAAATTACCGAGACAAACCTTAAGGTCTTTATATGAATTAGGATGTAATAATTTAAGTTGTTTGTGTAATCTTCCTTAGAACAGATGTGAATTGCAAATAATATGTTTTCCTTAACCTCTTAGAAATTATAGAACGGGTACCCGTTAAATTAAAAGAGTCATGTAATAGATTTGCAAATCATGAATTTAAATGTAACAAAAGGTAAATGACAAATTGAAGAATTCCCCTGTGTCTAAAATAAATAAATTGAAAATGTAACACAAATAAGAAATTTGACTCTCTGATTAGGATAAGATTTAATTTTTTATTGTAAGGAATTTGAATAAACTGATATTTAATCTGGAAACCTATTACTTATGTTTTCTTTATATCTGTTATGTGTTTTTCTTATATATATATATTGATTTTACATGTTGTTTATTCGATCCTCTCACGGCGCGGTCCCGGATGCATTTTCACAACGCAATGCATTAAAAATTCACTTATACGATCACTAAAGGTTTGGTAATTAGCAAACTCTTAAGTGTTTAGTTTCTCAGTTGATATTTAGTTAGTTGCGGTTTCACCTGTCTGTTTCTGCATTAGTTTCCTCCCTCATGATTTTTCGGCAAAGTATAGAAACAAAAAATAGGTTTCTCTCTCAGAAACAGAACATAGGTTTTTCTAACTCAACATTATTGTTTCAATATTTTGATTGTCAAAAAAGTAAGATTAGCAGAAAGTTAATCAATAAAGTAAGTCAATAAAGTAAATTAATCAATAAAGTAAGACTGACTGCACGACTAGCACCTTCTTTATCTAAACCGCTAAATCGACTGCACACAGCAAAGCCGAACCTAGAATATCAATTGCAATATAAAGAAAGTGACTAGCACCAACTATGCAACTACAAGGTTGTTAAATCAACCACGCGTCATTAACTACGAACTAACTCTCCTACTGCTAACTCTTAAATTTGCTACTTAAGTACTGTTTTCAGCTCACTTAGGTTTGAATACACGTCATTAAATGTACACTTCGAAAAAAAAAAAGGGGGGGGGGACACAGTTCTATATCTCTCGTTCTACTGGACCGATTGACGAAATTCAATTTGCGTTTCTCATGTCTCGAAAACGTGACTTAGGATATGTATTAGATTTATATATACTAGCATTGTCTAATATAGGTATTTTGACACAAAATCAGACTTTTTCTTAATTAACATACCGATTTTTCAATTCTGTACCACTCAAATTATCCCAAACTACCAAGTTTTGTAAAAATCGCACGATTAGTTTTTAAAGAATAATCTCTCAAAATTTTAGCTCCTCAATGTTAATTGAGTTTGCTATATATTTATTAATCTCTCTTTTTTTATTAAGCTTATTTGATTCTTCCTTTCGCATTTCGAAATTCAGGTTTATTCCAAATAAAATTCACCCATTTTTTATGATTTCTTTTTAAAATTTGTATTTTTAAATAATTTTTTCTAAAACAATTTTGAATTATAATCTATAAACGTTTTACCAACACCTTTAAGTAGATGTATTTCTAAGCATACCTTCAAAAAATTAAATTTTTTTATTCACAATTTCCAATGGTATACGTGAATTTTTATATTGGCGCGTTTTGAAATTTGGCATATTTGTTGAAAGCGATTAAACATCAAATGTGGTTTATACACTTTGCTAAAATTATTTGGTAAAAAGGTAGGAACAAGGTTTTTTACGCTCCGGCATAATGGAAGCGAAAGAAAAATTGGTTGCCATATATTAAGAAGTTCACCAAGTGAATTATTCTTGGCGCAAACTGAAAAAGTTCGCCAAGATAAATTTTTCAATTTCTCCGTAAATTTCACACCAAATTTTACAAAATTTGATATCTAGGCATAATTTGAGTCCTAGAACCGAAATATGGAAAAAATGTGGTATTTTATTTCAGAAAAGTCTGAGTTTGTGTCAAAAAGCCTATGACAGAGCAATGCTATATATAAATCTAATATATATCCTAAGTCGCTCTTTCGAGACATGAAAAATGCGATTTGAATTTTGTCAATCGGCCAGTAGAACGCAAGATATAGAACTGCCCTTTTTTTTTTCGCAGTGTACATTCTGGCAGGAAATTGAAATCAGAAGGGAAAGGAAAGTTTCTTTAAACTAAAAATAATTTATTAGAATAAAATAAGGTCTTAATAGGATAGCCTTATGATTACAAATCATTTACGGCCTGAACTCAGAAATATAATTTTGAAATAAAACTAAATTATTGTTAGCGAAAGGCTTAAACAGAAATATTCAAATGCGCAAGTTTGCCCACACAGGTGCGACAGCACAAAACATAAATAATAAAGCAACGCCATAGAACGGAATGGCTATCGTAGATTATCAGTTAGTAACGTGACCTACAGCATATGGAACACACTCCGACTAAAGCAATCTCAAACACTCACTTATATACATCCGAGCTAAATTTGCATTATAGAAGGAAAACGGAAACGAAGAAGGACAGTAAAGATTCCTAACATAAAACAACTGCTTAATTAATATAAATACCTTATGAAGATTTAACATTAACCAAATCAACAAATAAAACTGTAACGGTGACTTCGTGAAACATAAGTAATGATTTGTACTGCTCAGTAATAAAATTACAAACCGAAGAAGCAAACATCCTAGATATCTGAAATTCGCAACACGCAATGTGTTCAAATTGCATTTGGCAGATCCTTTTGCAATGACCATTCAATGGTGTCCCTGATATGCTTCAAGGGAAACAAATCCAAAGCTACTGCATGGTAACGCATCAAGTGCACGTGGGCTACTCACAATAGCAGGAGCAACATGCGACACTGACGTTGTCGAGTTTAGAAACATTTCCTGGCGCAAAATGTCGGTATACATGAATCCCGGAACTCCTACGTTGTACCTCTGGCTCCCAGATCAAATCAAAATACAATTCAGGTGTCAGTGTCATGAAGGAATTTTCAAAGGTGTCCATTCCACAGCATTATTCCAGGAACGGGGGCGTATGATGGTCTGCTGATGGCTTGGGCTACATTGTGTCCAGACCAATTTCCAACCTTCAGTGCTACCGAGGCAAAAGCAAGACTCATCTTCGAAGAGGACAATCGTACATTCCGACCCCCCCACACTGCCGCCTGAGTATAAACCACGGCAGCACCTGAGAGTGAGGGCTTTTAGTAATGGAACACCATTCGCTGTTTATCTGGACTGGGAGCCGAAACTCATACAAGCACCTTCCATTGGCTTATGTAAACATTTTTCTACCTCGTGAGCTTAGTATAATGTTCATGTTCAGTAGACTAATGATATGTACTCACGAATTTTCTAATCCAACCATCTGCTAAACAAATTTTGCCGCTTGCTGTTATCCGAGTTTGTTATTATTCTCGTATCTGCTGGGATCAGAGTTTAATTGCTGATATTTCAGTCTAAAGGTATAGTTATCTGCTGAAATGATAAACTAATATTACTGAACTCAAGGGTTCTGTTGCCATCTGTTTTCAGTCGAGGACCTCAAGACATCTTACTATGAAGCTACAAAATGCAATTCGAAGTCTCATATGGCAGGAAAAAAATAAAAAAATGCCTTCGATCAAGCTTTTAGATCATTTAGGGCACCTAATGCATATTGCTGTTCGGCAACGGGAGCTCAAAAATGTTATCCTTTGCATTTCTTAACAATCCTACTTACGCCTACAATCCTTCCAGTTTACATGTGTACATTTCATTTCATTACATATGGTGTCTCAGCTTCAGTATTCAGAAGTGTGGATTATGTAGACGAAGAAATCTTAAAACGCTTCATATCCAACTAATGCCTCTGCCTTTTCTGCTGCAAAATGTAGCTGTTAAAGACTTACAACAGTAAAGCGTACGACTAAAATGTTATATTAAAAAAATAATTGTTCGACATGCGGAATGATTTACAAAATGTTCAGCAAGTGAACCTGCAAATGTAGAATAAGGAATGGAATACAAGTTTGCGTTGTGAAAAGTCCTCTTTCAAATTGAAGCTACTGCAAGCCTTAACGACATCAGAGATGAACCGATTGGTAAAAGATAAACTTATTGAATATCCATTTAAGAATAATAAATGAAACATTTGTTTACTAAAGCAGGGAGAAGAGAAAAATGCTTAGTAGCCTGGATTGAAATTCAGAATTTAATTAAAGCCTTTGTTGTTGAAAACTGATCCTATTTAAATTATCGATAACAATAAATTCGGAAACAATCAATGAGACTTTTGTTTTTCAAAATACGTACAATATTTTGAAAAACAAAAAGTTGTTATGTTGCAGCTTTTCGATTTTCATTAAGATAACATGCATATTTTTTCGAAGGTACTAAACTTAAGTGCAATGTTAATGCATGGCATTCAACAGGATTAAAAGAGCACTAACTACGAAAGACCAGAATATTAAAGCACTTATGATATTTTACGTAACAATATAGGACCGCAGGAATTCAGAAATCAAAAACATTAAATTTTAATTTAATGAATACGGATTAATAACACGTAGACTTTAAATTAATAACATGCATAAATCTGAATCCGAAGATAATGAGAAATATTAATAATTATATTCTAAATGAACATTACCTACAAAATATGTATGAACCTTGTTGTTGTTGTTGTTACTAATCTCAATGTCTAGGAATATACTAGACGAGGTTTACGAGTCCATTCCCCTTCAGAAGATCGAAAACAAGCTTAGGTGACTTGTAGAGGTTCTCAAGAGACAACTCCAGGCACTCAAGGATATGTATCGGTGCTGCCGGTGCATTTTGACATTTAGAACAAATTGGGTGCATCTTGAGACCTCTCTCAAAGGTAAGTCCTTTCAGATGTCCACTGAAGAATCGGGAAAGTGTTGTCTGAACACATCTGTCGCAATCAATAGCAAGAGATCTTCCAGGACAATCAGCTTGGTACCAGGGATGATTCGGGGGAACGAGCCAAACTTGCCTATCTGCATGTTTCTAATGGAATCAGATTCAAGCTATGTCAATGAATTGGTAACTGGTAATGATTCTTCAGAACCTTCCTTCGCCAGAATGTCTGCCTTTTCATTCCCCCGTATGTCAACATGGGAAGTAATGAACTGAAGTAATCCACTGAAGGTGCAATTCACAGAGTGACGAGACTTGTTTAAGCTTGCTAAGAATTGCAATACCGTCCCTATCATCAACTCTTCGTCAGTTTGAAAGATATTGGATGGTGCTACGACTGTCAGACAAAAACCATACTACCTTAAGATCTGTAAAGGCCAAACAGCGTTTAGTCCCTCTTCGATGGCTATAAGCTCTTAAATAACGAACTGAAGTCAGAATTTCTTTTCTTTATTTTAACAATATTTCGATTTGTGCATTTAATGACAACCCCACTACCAGAACGAGAGTCCTCGCTTTTACTCCGATGAGTATAAATAAGGGTAGCTTCAACGGGAATTGCGTGTATAATTTTTAAGGCAGATTGTCGTAATAAAGCCTGAATATCATTTTCTTGGAAACTCGAGACAAAAGTTCCATATGAAACTCGATTCTAGGGAGTCCCTCAGACGTATCTAAACATTGTTTCAAGGAATGCTTGAAATGAACTAAGTCAGTCCTCACTGATGGTAGAGGATTGACTTAGCTCAGATGCCTGTAGGCTTTAGCTGGGTATAGTGGAATAGCCTTCACGCCTTGGGTGGCCCTACCAGGAGTATACACTCCCGACGTACTTCACCTATTCCACCCAGTGCCACCCCCTCGCCACGTTGAGACAGCCTACAGGTCTTGGGGGGCTCTAATGTATAAAGCTTATTACGTATGAAAAAAGATATATTTTTTTTCTGACAATCCTTGATGAGCATTCAAAATTTCGATCTGGTCCAACGTTTCGTATAAATTTCTCATTGTTCAGAACAGCCTCATTTATAAATTTTTAGTGATAGCTGAAATTAATTTTGTATGACTGTAGTATATAATAAAGTAAAATGTTAATATTTACTTACGCAATAAAAATTTAAAAGCAGTTTTGCATTTTGCCCATACGTTAATGTGAAAACAAATTTATGCTGTTATTTTAGAATTGCTAAATATTTCCTCAACGAATTTAATACACAGAAATAGTGTATTGCAATAGATGTACGTCAAACTAAAAGGATATATTCTTTTCTTGGGTATCACATTGCAAAGCAAACACATAATTATAATGGTTTAATTAAATGCATTAAGATTAAAATTTAATTTGAGCGATTTTGAAAGACTGAATACAAATGATTTATTTATACTGGCATATTAATAATTACATTTGAAAGTTGATTACGGAGGAAAACTATTCGACATAAATTGGAATTAAGCGCATATTTTCCACTTCAGTATGACTAACGCTTCTGCTAACTTAACAAACGGCCCTCACGAAAACTTTAAACATTCTATGAATACATATTACGAATCATGTTTCTTCTGTCGCTGGATGTCCATCTTTAGATTATATTTTAGTGCCATTAATATTTAATGCTATGAGTTCGCGAGCGACTCTCACTGCATTTGAAATTAAAGCGGCTTAATGTACATGGCGCTTAGTTGAAAAGTACTCTTTTTATCTTGAACTTTACCTAAACAAACAGGAATACGTATTACATGGTGTACAAAGATGTATCATACGGTAAATAGATGTATAATATGTAATAATAAGAAATGTCAAAATTGAAGACAAGGATGAGAAACTTTAAAAAAAAAATACTATAATTTAGTAGTTCTGGAAGCTTTCCCTTTTCCTCTCTCTCAAGTGCTAGTCTATGGATGATTTAAGATTAAATAGCTAACTGTGACAAAGAATATAATGAAATGAGTAGAGACGTCAGTGGAATATGTTTTAAGACTCAGAAGATCAGACGTCACCAGTTTTTGCTTTATTTCTTTTGCAATATAAAGACTACTACCATACTATACTAAATCAGAAGTTAAACAACAAAAATCAGCGTTACATTTTCAAAATTTTTCTTGTTTCACTTCTGAATTAGTATTTGTTCGGCGTGTTATTGTCTTAATTACTAGCATATGATGTACACATTGACTGCAGGTTACAGTATAATACCGCAATCAGTTTTGCTTAGTTTGAATTTTGTTTATAAACCAGTTTTAATTTATAAACAAAAGATAAGGTGATAAACTTAAGTAGGTGTATTTGTAATATATATCTAACAATGCTTCCTTAAAAATCCTTTAAAAATGAATAAAAAGAAGAAATATGTTTAGAAATTAACAGAAAATATGGAATAATTAAATGGCGTAAGAAACAATAGAGTCTTTATCATTGTAATAATAATAATATCAATCATTCGGTGACTATTATGATCATGACTATCATAATAGTCACCGAATCTCTGTTTAGCATTACAGGTTATTATAACAATCGACAGAATGATGCTTGACAGGCATTTTTTATTTCTTAAATTGATATTAAAATATATTTTGTATTAATCCAGTACTTAATTTTGCTTAATAACAAAATTATATAAAAGTATTATATAGTAGGACACTAAGAGCTTTTTTCCGGATTAAATATTTCTTGTAAAACACTTGTTTTAACGATTCAATTCCACGTTAAAAAACACAACAGTTTTGAAAATATTAAAGGTTCACAGTAGTTCCATTCGTGAGCCGTAATTCGCTATTAAATTCCCTTGAGCTATTAAAGCATATTTCGCATGACGTGATGAAACTTTTGATGATTTCGAATCATAACTGCTCTTAGAAACACCTCAGTGGTGTATTGTGTTAAAATGCATTCTTAGTCGTCAAATTAATACAACACTTTTTCTACTAAAATCCAGATAGAAATTTTCTTTAAAATTTAGGTTTGAAATGTTATTTTTTTAAAATAATTTATTCAGTAAGGAGAGATATTTTCAACCACCTATTTCTCCCGCTTTCTTAGCATGCCTTCGTGGTGTAGTGGTTAGCACGCTCGACGCGTATTCGAGAGACCCGTGGTTCGATTCCCGGTGAGGGCATTGCTCATTTTTCACATCTCATGCTTCGAAACAACCTAAATTCTCTGCAATGGTGACCGAACTAAAGGTGGTGGATGATGATTCTCCACCACCAGTATTTGGCGACTGGGTCCGCCAAACCCCAGTCGCCATTTAAAGGAGGTATATAAGGTATTTCTCCGGCCTTCTTAGCATGACTCTGTGATATAGTGGTCAGCACGCTCGGCGCGTATTCGAGAGCTCCGTGGTTCGAGTCCCGGCGTGAGCATTGCTCATTTTTCATCTCTTCCGCTTCGAAATAATATAATGTCTCTAACCACATGACAGTAATTCCCAATTAGGTAAGGAGAAATCCGAATAATGAGAACGTGTGCATGTACTTGTAATTATTTTCATTCGTTTATATGCAAATTTATTTATCTATATGCAGCAGAATTCGATAATTAATTGACTTTAAGTATTCAAATGTTATAAGTTAAGGATAGTTTTATATGGGCAGACAATTCGTAATTCATTCCTTTCCTCCCGATTTCGCAACATTCAAATTAAGGAAATTCGACTTATTGTCAAATAATTGCATTAAAATCTGTAGAAGCTAACATAATGGCAAAGCGGAAATATAGAAATGTGAATATGAGAATATGATATTATAAAGTACTCATTCATCATTATTTAATCACAAATATAAAGAATTAAGAAAAAGTATTAATATTAGCGGACGTTTGTTCGCTAATATTAGCACAAAAGTATTAATATTAGCGGACGTTTGTTCGCCGAGTCGTTAAATTGAACGTATTAAAGAAAATTTAATTTGCTAACCCTTTCTTTTTCATTTTTGTGCTGTTCTCTATGATACATGTAAAAATAATTCACTCTATTTTATCTTCTTAATAATTTTATTAGAATTTCTTGACTTTGAATTAAGGAAGTTAGTCTTGCGTGCAGAATTTCGAAGCCATATAACGTCGGACATATTAAAAGCAATACCATATATTTAGTTTTGTAGAAGTATACGTATTTGAATTTTAAATGACGCTGTTTAAATTTTCCAATACTTGCATGCTTCTATGTTCTCAAAACTGAATTATTTTGACTTGCTAAATAAACCGCACATGTGCAAAGTATTTTTCAAACGTTTTGGGCTATTAAAATGGAGACTTAAAGTATTTTATATTTTATTTTTGGATACGAGATTCACTTCAGAACCATGTCAAGGCTATTTTAATGCAATATTTTAATTCAAAATTCTTTTTCTTCTAACATGCTTGTTCTCGTGAAACCGTCACTAACAAACTAACAACTAAAAAATACAACGAGAGAAATTTTTTGATGCAACCAGATCAATAAAGTATGTTCCCCGTGAGTTTCTTCTTTCCCGCAAAAAGAATGTCATCTCTCTAAAAAAATAAACAGTTAAAAAGAAGAGAGATTTCAACGTCAAGGGAGAACTTCTCCTCTTTTGCATAATTTATATTTCTTCCCAAATATTGGCTGTGTTATCTGCTGCAAAAATGGCTTTTGCATGAGCATTTGCAAGTTTAGCTTATATGGCAAATGTTTGAAATCTCTGCCCTGGAAATCTTTCTGTCTTACGAAAACTTGTTTTTAGCATACATAGTATAGTTTGAGTTATGAATACCATTTACACTTCTCTAAATTTGTTTCAACATTTCAGTGTAAAATACGACAAAACTGCTCTTTTCAACATCAGTTATTTTGTGAATATTTGAATATTTGTGTTTGTAGTTCAGATTATGTTATTTGCCGAAGTCTGTCAATAGGATACACCGTGCACATAAGTAGACAGTTAGAATGGGGAAAGACAAGTTTTACTATACCTATGTATATATGAATTACATTTATATGCCCATGCATAACAGAGGCAAAAGACTTAACTGTGTATGCCTATGAGCTCCTGCGGTTCTTCGCAACAAATAAACGCGCTCTTAGTTTTCCTTAGAAAATGAGATCAATATATCTTTATCAGTGGCAAGTTTTCTACCATTTAAGTCATACTACTCTTTTCAGTAAGTCCAGAGTTATTTAAAAACAAATTATGAATTTTACGTTTGAAAGTTTGACGTCTTTTACCATTTTGTCATGGTTACTTTTGCAACATCTATAACATACAGACAATTACAGATTTTTTTTTAGTCTCCCCAAATGTTATCTTATACTTTCTAGGCATCCATATATGTGGCTGTACTTGCCATTACAAAATACGTGAATGTATCTTCATTAGGTCGTATTTTCATATGAACAAGCCAGTATGAAAAGCAATATTCTTTTAATTGATTTCTCTGGTTCTTCTCATGTCAATGACTTTCTCGAGGAAACGAGTGGCGTAATTAATTTTGGTAATTACGTTTTTCTTCGCAACAAAAATTATAGTTTCATTAGAGTATGCCCTAATTTAAAAACTCTCCATACCTAACCCGTCTTTGTCCACGAAAACATAATTCCATTTCTTTAGAGAATGCTTTGAGATTATAAATTATTTTTTTTTCTTAGAGACGAAAATATCTAAATCAGCGGATGAATACAAATAGTTACTTGGTCGCCGTTTTTGCTTTTCTTATAAACAAATTCCGGAAACATAAATGAGATTTCAAGAAAATGAAACGGGAGAAGTTCATCTTTACTTTCTAATAAACAGACACAATTTTTGACAGGGATAAACACAAAAACGTTCCTATAAATATATCGCAGAATAATCAACATTTCAATAGTTCAGGATGTTATTATATTTCACAAAAATTCCAATCTTGTTTAAAAATACATAAACTTCCATTTAGATCGCCTGAAGAGATTTTTCTTTTGTAGCTTGTATTTTTCTTAGATAGATTCATTTTAAAATTTTATTATTTACTTTCTAAAGAACTTACTAGTTTAGACATTTAATAAAATGAAATATTTTATGTTTCTTTGATTTTTTCCATTTTCTGCTCTACCCAATTCAAGTAGTTTAGCTTTTTATTTATCGAAACATTTCTAGATTTTGCTTTAAACATGAGCGTTGGTTTGTTCAATACAATACTACGGTTACATTTTGATCATTTTCTGTTACTACTTTATCCTTATTTTTCGGAATAATTTATCTATCTATCTGTCCATTTATTTATATACATATATAATACCTTAAGTTAAAAAAAAAGTAAAAATGAACCTTCAAACTTAAAAATCAGCGCTGACGCAGCTAATATTATTAATGTAAATTCAGTTATTTATTGTCGATTATCCCCTTGAAAATGGATATCCCGTATCCAGTATAAGTTCCCAAATTGCAATCGTACAAACAATTGCATTTTGAATACTTATACTGGATACTGGAATATGCATTTAACATAACAATGTAGCCATCTTTAAAGATCATATGGTAAAACTCAGAACGTGGTCTTCAAACTATCCTTTCAATGTGTGTATGATAATAAATAACGTAACTCTTTGTGAAAGGCTGCGTTAAATATATAAGAAATAAATGATGGTACCAATCCTAAGTAAAGTAAAAAATGATAAAACTTTCTTTAATTTTCTTCAAACAGCCACATTTACTGCCAAATACATTCACTAATTTAGGCTATTCATTAAAAGTATAGATGGTTGTATTTATTGACCTGCTTTTAATTCTGAAACGTGTAACTGTAAAAGTGTGAGTGTCACAACTTTAAGCTCTGAGATATCTTTTATTCACCATTGTTGTATTACGATTCTTTGTACTTATTTGTGGTATTCTCTATTTCTTACATACAAGACTCATATTTTCAGTCTAACTTACTAATTTTCGATACATTCTAAACTGATGCCAGAGCTTAAATTTTTCGTTTCATTCAATATAGTAGTTTCAGAAATTTTTAGTTATTTCTTGTGACTATAAATCAGTAGGTATTTTATTGGTATTGCAAAATGGGTTTTGTTAATATGAGAAATAGTTTTACTACTATTTTAAACCCTCTCGTAATTATACGAGTACTTAAATGTAAAATATTAAAATTTAAAATAATGTTTCTATTTCTATTTATTACATATACATTGAAAACCGAAGGCTGTGTTTTTTGACTTGAAAATAATAAGTATTATTATAATTATTACGCTGAAAGCTGAGATTTCGTAATATTTAAAAACATAATACGTTAAAATGACTGTGTATGCATTACTGAGTTAACTTTCCTGTGAGAGGTTAATAACACAAAAATAAAATAATAAAATTTAATTAAAATTAAAAATGTAATATTTCGTTTACGGGTTAAGTGCTTTATTATTTTATATGCTTATATTGCAGAGCTATTAGCAATTTTTAAGCAGGATACATGAAAAATATGCAATACCCTCGCCGGGACTCTAACCTGGACCTCTCGAATACGTGTTTGATGAGAACTCAGAGACAGAACATTAAACTGTATGGCGATGACTTATTAACAAAATATATGTTTGAGGATTATAATGTATGTTATGTACATCCATCTACAAACTTGTCAGTTACTTATGAGAAATACGAGTCTAAGACTGGACTAATAGACATTTATACTGACGGTTCCGGACAGGATAACTATGGTTCAGCATTCGTAGTATTTTACTATGGAATTAACATTGACTATGGAAAGTATAGACTGAATTATTATAACATAGGTTTTCAATCAGAATAATGTGCATTCAATAAAGTCTTGATATAAATTAAAACAAACTTAGGTATTCCTAATCTCTTTGTTACAATCATTGTGTACTGCGGTTTCTAAACATCCATTAATTAATAAAATAAAATGAAATTGAAGAAGTATAAAGAAGGAACATTCTAGTATTTTGTTATATCGGGTTAAAGCTCATGTGGACTTTGCTGGCAACGAGAAAGCAGACGTGCTGCTGGCTAAGGAGGCGGCCGTGGTCGAAAATGAAAATTTTACAGAACTATCCTGTTCAAAGAAATATGCAATTACAGTATTGCAAAAATATTATCTTGATAAATGGTGGTAACAATGTAATAGTTCAATAAGAAATAAGGACTTATCGAAAAATATAAAAATAGCACAAAAATTGCCAGTATTTAATAATATACATGCAAATCAGTTTGTAACAAATCATGGTAGATATCCGGAGTATTTCAATAGATTTGGTATACAGGAAAATTCATTGTGCTTAGCTTGTAATTCACTTGGCTCCGCAGGGCACTTCACGTTTGAATGTAAGTTAACTCATTAACCGCCAAAACTACAAGGAATGTTTCTTTTCTCATGAAAATAATAACAAATATTAAATTAAGCATTTATAACATAAATTTACATTGAAAATACAAGAAATGCTCTTACCTGTTGAAAACGCGAGTGTTGCGTTCGCGCAACGTCATCGGAATAAGACTACGGATGTTTAGTGAGTAGGATTGTACTCGTATGATGTTTCTTTTAAATGGAGCGCAGGATTACTTTTTAGCTGTATGACGTTTTATAAATCTACAAATCACTTTACTTGTAATTAATTTAATATTAAAATATACATTGTATTTCTTTTACAAATACAGATTATTTCAACTGAAAGATTCAAGCATGAAAAGCTGTATTACAATCATGATGTAAAGCTACGTTACATACTTTGCATCTGTAAACAGTCTGGCTCTGATACTCTTTACAACAAAGTCTTTTGTTGTCAACGAACTTTACAATAAAATGTCTACCATCTCCATGCAATGGTTTTTGAATGCTGAATTTACTAGGTCTTCCTGTTGCTGATCTATTTCTGGCTAATTCTACACTCTCAATAGGAGTTTGCAAAAGGAATAATGCATTCTCGTGTCTGAAATCTAAAAGAGATTTTATATTTCCAGTAATAAAAAGTGGTGATATTTAGTAAGTTTAGATACGGTCTCACCTCATATAATTTATCAGTATTGTCAATGTGACTATTGTCAAATGCAAATTCTGCTTCATATTCCTGTACTGCAAACGTGATATCGATTCTCGTACAACAGGAACAGAAATGTCCTTATCAAAAGACCAATACATTTTTTCTTCAGGTAAAGAATGATATCCTGTAAGCAATAATATTCCAATAAATCTACTCATATAGGCTTCAGATGCAATAAATTCTGGGCGCTTTATTTTTTTTTCGCTGAGCGTATGTATTTATCTGTTCAACGAGAAGAGAGTAAATGTCTAAACCAAATCGAAAATCTGTGCACTAGTTTTATCTTGTGTTTTGTCTTTTATAATTTCTCTTCTATCTCTTTCTTCATGTTCTTCCTAAAACATAACTAACAGTTCCTTTTTTGTCCACTTCAAGATTTCAGTCTACTGCTTTTTAAACTTTTTAGTATGACTATAACTGCTTTTACTTTCTTCTTCGTCACTAGATTCTGCAATTTCTGGGGGAACAACAACAATATCAGTTTCATTCTAGTCATTATTAACATTATCATCTGTTTCTTCATCAAAAAATCTTTGAAGGGCTTCTTCTAATGTAAGATAACTCGTTTTAGGCATTTTTAAACAACCACAACAAAAGAATGAGTGAAAAAGGAGATTGACTACGCGTTTCCTGCTGACGTCGCGTCAGCGCAACGCCTGTTTTCCCTTCCTTCCCAATACAAATATAAACATCTGACTGATGTAATGTTCTGGTAAACGGTGACCTTGACCAAAAATAGATCACTCATAAAGATGGCGATTCTTTCGATAAATATTTTCAGCAAAAATACCCGGTTGAAAATTTTGCTTAAAATATGAGATTAATTATTATAAACAAAATGATTGTTGAAGGCAAATATTTTTTTACAGAAATAATCTTCATAATATTCCCTACACAAAATCTTCTGCTGGTATAAAATATCTTAGGTAGTTATATTTATATACGCATTTATTTTGACCGTTGCGTCAACGCAGCACCAGCGGCTAATGGGTTAACAGTAAGTGTACGAAAACAAATGAAAATTTCAAATTCTGAAAAATAAAAGCTATAATAAGTTACGTAGTTTGCCAAACAGATTGTAGCAGTTATTAACGGTAAGCGAAGTGCATGTGGTGTTTTTATATATAATAAAAATCGTAGCTGTGTTAACAGATGCTGTATTGGAAATTGGAAATTGGTAAATTGTCTTTTATTGTATTTTTATTTGCATTTTAGTGACCTTAGAATTTTATAGATTTGATCTGGAGCTTTTTTAATTTATTTTTTTAATATTTTTTAATCTTTTTAATTATTTTTAAAATAATTTTATTCATTTTGACTTATTCAGATACTAATTTTATGCTTTGTGATTTTTCAATTCTATATGTCCTCCCCTTTTTTTTTACTTGATACGTGTTAATTGTCTGTCTATAGTTTGTGTTTTAACGTTGTGATTGTGCATGAGTTTGGCTTTGTGGTGGGATTCCTTTTTTTGTGGTGAACTTAGAGGCGATCCAAACAAGATCATGAGGTCTTTTTTTAGACCACGTGGATCGGTCGTACTCCTCTCATTTGTAACCTTATAATATTTTGTTTTGCACGTAAAACCAAATATTTTAAAAATCTCCTTCCCCACGATTTTAATAAAATTATGGTATTCCTGATGTAAAAATGATATAAAAAATAATATAAAATGTAATATTTTTAAACTAATGATTATATTATTTTATCAAAATCAAGCTATTAGCTTGCATTTACCGAGCAAATATTTTGCCATATTTTAGAAATCAGTTGCTATGAACCCTTACTGCTGAGCCATTTTATATCTTACTAGTTTTTGTGTTTTGTGTTTTAAAATCTTAAAGTTTTTGAATCATTCTTGCAGGCGAGTACGCTGTGAAAAGGTATATTATAGTTTCTAGACGCTCTTTGACTACTGAAATCTATGCTACCTAAGCTATTTCAAAATCCGAAACCTGATAACTCTGTGCGTTACTAGTAGTTTCAACATCAATTAATGTTCGAGAGGTGGTAATCAGATTATAATTGAATTAAAAATTAAGCATATCGAATGTAGGATAAGGTAACTGCATGTAGTGAAATGAATTAAAAATGAAGTGAGAAAATTATGATGAGGTTAGACACATAATGACATGAGGTTAGACACTTCCTCCTCTTCGGGAAGGAAAAGAAAAAACACTTGCCTCATAATATTAAAGTATTAAACAAACTTGTCCACCCAGAATTAAGAAGAGATATTGAAGTTTACTTGCCGATGCATACTATCACATTAGCAACATATTCAGAGAAAGTGAGGTGTCAAACCCAGGAAACTTAAGTTCGATTTCTGTTAGGAACAAATGCATAATTAAACTGCGAACAAATACATAATTAAATATCATATTCGAAATTAAATTTCTGGAGAGTAACAAATCAGGACGTGGATAATAAAGAAAAAATAAAAGTGAAACACTCTATAATTAAGTGCGAAATGTAAGGGTTCAGAATTCTTTTTGAAAAACAGGAGAAATAATCAGACATTCGATTTTTCTAACATGTTTATAACTAATAATCGAAACATGAACATCAGTGTCTAACTTTGTTTTCACTTTGTTTTATCACTTCAACTTTTCACACCCCCTTTCCACTCTGCATTTTCCTAATATGAATTCCCGAATTTCAATTTTATAAAGAAAATGTTCCTTCTCTCATTAATTTTCCCCCTTTTTTGATGAATTTCAATTTCCCAATCCCTTCAAAACGTTTTATCAAATGTTTTTAATGTTCTTTATTTTTACGCTCCCTTTTCCCTAATAAAAAAGTTATAAAGACCAATTTTCTACGCTTTTAAGCACTTTTCAAATTAACTCAGTTTTATTGACCTTTATTGGGCAGTTTTAAGCCTATTAATTCCTACGATTCTGATATTGAAACACTTTTCATGTTCTCAGGCGTTAAACAGAGAATATATTTAGGAACATAGAACAAACAAGTGTCGTGAAATTTAAAGCCTAATTGGCGTACCTATTTGATCCTTTTCCCCACGCCTTCAAATTTCTTAAAGTACTTAGCTTTCATTTGCCACTAAGCATGCAAGTCATTCGATATAAAATATTTAGTGAGCATATCATGTGTAATTAGGCTCTAGCTGAGAAGCGTTTTGTAATATTTCTGACCCAGAATATGTTTATAGTTTGGTGGGAAAATGGGTTCAGCATTAAAGCAGACATTTTTATAATTAATGACATGAGATAGCTGCAGTAAAAGAGATAGGAAAAGCTATACTGAGAGTAAGGGTGTACGTGCAGAATATTAGACAAAATACGAGTAGTAATAAAAATATGTCATTGTGTCTCTTGATAATTTTTGAATTAGAAATGCATAAAATTGGTTAGTTTATTTAAAATTTTATAAGAAGATTCGCTGCAATGGCTTTGATTTGGCATAAGTATCTTAACAGAATAGTGCCTCTATTCTTCGCAGACTTCTTTTAGCTTTGATGTTATCATCATAAAATTTTATAGACGTTTGGATTCAGCGTACTTCATTCTCGGAAGAAATTGGAAAAGGGGCAATGGGTTTTTGATATATATATATATATATATATATATATAAGAAACCCATTTATATATATATATATTGTTACTTACATAAATGCCATACTCTGATGATGCTGGAAGGTACACTGTCAATGATAATTCTTTGTAGTTAGGAAACGAACACAGAATATATTCTTAGTGCAAGAACACGGTATTAAAAATTTATTACCATTACTTTTCCTTTATGTTCATCAAATCTATAATCTAATGTGAAAGTCTGAAACAACTATAATGTGTTTATAGTGGAAAAGTTTCTCCATTACCGTCTTTAGAGAGACTAAGAATAGTAGCAGAAGTTTATATGTTTGAACAGATATGATACAAATCAAATACGTAACAATAAACTCATAAATGATTTCTTAACATCCCTATTTCTTAAATTCTTAATTTTAAGGATCAATATTTCATGATGATAAGTTTTTATTTTACTACTATACATGTTTTCGCGTTATGTGTAAATCTCTTGAAATTCAAGCCTTCTTCCATATGTTTTTAACAAATTCTTGAATACTCTTAAGTAAATGTAACTAATGTAGTAAATATCTAAATTTAGAGTAAAACAGGAGACTAAACAGCACTTTTTGAATTAAATGTCTTTCCTTTTCTCTTTCAAAGGACTTAAATATGTTTATGAAAAAGTAATAAACCTTAATGCGTTTATTGATTTGGTTAGAAAGAAACGTTTTAAGCAATTCATGCATTAAAAACAAATCTTACGTTTTTGTAACGAAGGATCTTTTATAACTTTCATTACTAATTAATAATTTCATTAATAAATTGCATGGTCTGACGAATCAGCTTTTCTGGTCCATCACATCGACGGGTGTATGCTAATACGCCGATTTCTAAACGAAACCCTGACTCCCGCATGCACAGTCGGACGGATACAAGCCGATGGATGGGGTATTATGGTGTGAGTAATGTTTTCATGGAGCACATTTGGACCCATAATCCCCATAGAACAATCCCTGACGTCTGTGCGCTACGCGAGCCTGGTTGCAGACCAGGTTCACCCATTCATGACAATAGTATTTTCGGGGGGGGGGTGTTTATCAACAGCTTTTGAAACAGCACTATGTCATAAGTGTCGAATCGTCAGTGTGTGGTTCGAGGAACATTCCAGTGATTTTCAAGTGATGTCTTAGCCTCCAAATTCACCTGATATTAATCCAATAGAGCATTTGTGTTCCCACCTGGAAAACCAAATTCGTGCTGCCACGCTATCCCTTCGCAGTGTGCGGGAATTGTAGGGCCAATTGTTGAGCGCTTGGTACCAGATACCTCAAACTACGTATCAGCACTTTGTGGAGTTTTTGCCAAGCCGAGTGATGGCAGTTTTGAGGGCTAAAAGATGGTCCTTCGTGCTATTAACAGGGTAGTCATAACGTAATGTCTCTTCGGAGTATCTTATAATACTTGTTTTGCAGTTACTAAAAGAATTTGATGTGTTTTGAAACTTGATGTTAAAAATTCTACTCAAACCAATAAACTTAAATCAAAGGCATGAATTTCTAGTGCATAACAGGGGCTTCTCTCTCCCACACACGCAAACATACATATATATTTCTGAAAAGATTTAACAAGTTTAGCAAGATTTTAAATGTTATAAAATTTGAAGAAACTACATAAAATTAATTAACTTGCCAATCAGCCGGCTGACCAATCGAATGGAATATATAAACAGGTAAATAGACAGAATTATGCTTGTGAAAAATCTTCAGGTCAGTCTAACTATTCACTTAATCTTGTCTGAAAAAATTATGAAAATTAAACCATTATTTATTTATTTTGAAACTTTCTTATGTTTAAGATTCGCATAGCGAACCTCAACCAAAGGAATTGTAAGTAATAATTATTTTACAGAATCAGAAGTATTATGTTTATAGACATTTGGGAAAACCAAATTAGAATTTAAATTACTGACTAGTTTAAATGTACTTTTATCAAGGTAGGAAAACTCCACAAAATCTGCAAAAACCGTTTTGGAATGACTTTGGCAGAAGCAAAACTGTGTTTGTGGTTTTCAGTTAAAAAATACTAGCAATAGAGGATTTATTTATTGCTCTTTTTGGAGTTTCATATTTTTTGATGTGAAATCTGAAAGCTCGTTTTGTTTAGACATTGTATAGCAAAATATATTAACAGAGAACGTTATGCATTTCTCTTTCTTGGAACATGAGTAATAGATAAAGAGATGTTACAGCGATGTATTTTGTTGCTTCTTGCGTTCAAAATCCAAAAGCAAAGGAAACTGATATACAAACCATGTCTTATTTTTTGAAAGGAAAATTGATCAGAAAGGACAACTTTTCATTTACTTTTGTGGGTTTTTAAAGCAAGACAACAAGCTCGAGAGGACTGTCATGTATGTAGCTGCACCTATAACAGAAAACATCTAACTAGCCAAAATATGGTATAGAAGTGAGTTTCATAGATTAGGCATTATTAAACTACTTCGCATAAGCTTATTTTCCATTTATTAATAACACATAACTATATATTACATGGTGCATTCTGCAAAAAACTTTTAAATATTACCACTCAACTGTAGATTTTAAATAAATTTGAAGGCATCAGAAATGCTGAAGTACTATAATGTATTTCTCCCTGCTTCATAGCATGCCTTCGTGGTGTAATTGCCAAGACACTCGACGCGTATTCGACAGGTCCGAGGTTCGAGTCGCGGCGAGGGCATTGCTCATTTTTTTATGTCTCTTGCTTCGAAATAGCCTAATGTTTCTACAGTACGAATGGAAATTGTATACAATATGTGCATCGAAACGAAACCTTTCTTCGGAATTATTACGTAGGTTTCTAGATTCATACCTAAGGTACATATTAATTGGTATATAATTTACCCTTGTAACTGAATAAACTTTTGATTTCAGGAATATCATTAAATAAACATCCAGTATGATTACAAAAAATGCGTATAAGTTTACTGCTATAAGTTATGCGTATAAGTATATAAAATGCGTATAAGTTGAGTGATGCTTTGGTGAGATCATTTACTGGTAAAGGATCTGATTCGTTTGAAGGAGAGTTAAAAGCTCATTTTAAAATTGTTCTAGAAGCTATTCTAAAGGTAAAGCAGAATTTTTTCAACTAGAAACAGAAAAAGATGAAGAGCTGCAAGTTTTGAGAAATTAATTAAACTGGATGCCTAGTTACATACAAAGTCTTTGGTACCAGACTTGGCAAAACCATATTTTAACTTCACACAGGAACTATCACAAGCAAACGGTTTAATATTTAAAAATTCCTATATGATTGCACCCAGAAGTTTAGAAAAGTTAAAAAAAGTTTCTTTTTTAAAGTTTAGAAAAAGGTCAAGTAAATTCATTCTAGTCATTTAGGAGTAGGGATACAAAGAAGAGAAATATTATCTGACCGGGAATTTAAAAACGTGAACTTGAAGATTTGGTTATAAATGATCTAGCATGTTTGAGTTTCTAAAAAGATAATTGTAAAGAAACAATAATGTAAAAATACTTTATAAATTAATTTGAAGTATTTGGAAATGATCTCTTTTACTTTGAAGACAAGAATTATCAAATAAATATGAACTATTTTCGTAGATATGTTGAAACTGGATATTTGGAAGATTTATCAAGAGAAGCAGAAAAAAAAACAGTTGAAATCATGTTTCGGCAGGGCATAGTATCCCGAAATTATTATTTAAAATACGGTCTCCAGTATAAAAAAATGAAAAAAAATGAAAGAGTTTGCAATGAAATGAAATTTTGAAACCATAACTTCAAATCCAATCTACCTACATTCAAATGGAATGGCTGAAAGATGTATTTAAACTGCAAAACGAATGTTAGAAAACAGCAAGTAACTATATTTAGTTTTACCGAAATATCGCAACTACCTTATTTCGGCTGAAATTAGTCATCGTCAGAACTGATGCTGAATGATGTTGAATGAGTCAATGAACAGTGAATGAACTGATGCCAATAAAGTAGAATCTCGTACAACTTTACGAAAGTAAAGAAAAAAAGCAGCTGTTACTGAAGAAACAAGCATTACAACAAAGCAAAATATAGTAGGAATGCAAGACCATTAAAACCGTTGAAGTTAGGACATCATGGGTATATAAATGCGAAAGAGAAAAAGCTAAAAACAAATGGAAAAATCAAAGAAGAAAAACCACGCTTATGCAGAATTATAAACAAAGAGGGAAGAATTGTAGAAAGAAACAGAGGAGGCAGAACTAATAGGAATTATAGCGCAATAAAAATTAGTTATTAGAATGAAAACAGCAGATGTGAAGATGTGAATAAGAATGAATATGACATATATTAACATATTCTAAATTTAAAGGTGTCTGCAAATTCTTCTGCACTTAATAGAAGAGTTTAGGGCAGTAAAATTCTGAAAGAGGCGTTTTATCACCAAATTCTACAAAAAGACATATGTATGTTACTCTATTATATGCAGTTGTAACTGTAACATAAAGCATGTAACCGTAATATGGGATATTGGAATATATGGAAGAGTAACGTATAATGTTGAGTAAATAATGTTTAACTTACATTTTCTAAGCTTATTTTCCACATATTAACAGCACATAAATTTACTTTACAAGAACCATTATTATATGCTTTTTGTAAGCGCAAATCAATGTAAAATTAACAAACGTGACTAATAATGCTTTATAGCAATTAGAGAATAAAAATGGTTAGAGGATATCTGATAGCTCCTTTTCCTCTGATGAACAAATTTTGTTATTGTAAACTGAATTGTTCTCTAATTTAGTGCAGTATATATAAAAATTAAGCTACTAATTAATATCCATGCGTCTAATTGATATCCATGGGTCTTTTATAAAGTTCGTTTGTTTCTATGAAACCGATATCTATGGCTGTCATATACACCATCAATTCAATATTGCTTACAGTCCATAGGAATGGAAAAAAAATCTTGGTTTGCAAATATTTCGTTGTAGATAAATTTCATAAAAAATTTTAAACCCGCAAGCAGGATTAATCAACCTTATTATGTCACATTAAGTTTCAATTTTTTGAAATTCATTGCTAGTTATATCAATAGCAAATAATTCAGTAGCGGTTATAGAAAAACCTTTTTTTTGAAATTTACTGTACCTCAATATTGCACCCTAGTTTAATCTATCACAGTGTTTTTTGTAAGTTCATTCTAAACTGATTCTGCCTGAATATGCAAACTCATTTTCTTTTTGTCATTTTACCCGAAACGATGCTTTACAGTTAATATTATACTGCTTTTACATCAAAATTGCATTACATTAGGTATAAACAGAGTACTCTAGACATAATTTAAAGCGCACCTAAGACCAAGGCTATGCAATATACACTAAACATTAAAATTTTACATAAGAGATTCAAATAAAATGTGATTTTTGAAGAGCGAAGGGAAATCGAGAAGCAATAGACCATATAAGACGAGGGGTGATACACATTCTAGTTAAGCCTCTCGAGTCGGTATGTGAAGTTGACCAGTAGTTCTTAGAACATAAATTTATGTCGCCATATAAATATCCATTCCCTAACGAGACCACTTTCATAGAAGAAAATATTGTTTGGAACTCTGAATGATCATCATAATTATGTTTCGTTCTAATTTTAATTCCAGTACCTGACAAATTGACAAACAAGCAAAGGATAGATGCATTAGATTTCGGAAATGTCATGTAAACTGCGAAAAGCCATTACCGCTTCTCTATCTGTCTAATTGCAAATCAAATTCTATTCTAACATACCTATATCCCCAGACATTAAGCCTGTATCTTCGTAAAATCTGAGAGTCCACTTTGCTTTGTTTTAGTGAAAAGTTTGCACCTAATTAACTATTTCGAATATCATTAGTCAATAAAGAAAAATATCTTTTTTCAACTTTAAATTCATTTTAATGTACTAGATTTTTTATATTTAATTCGTATTAATATACGTTTTGCCTAGAAAATAAAAGGTGGTTTAGTCTTTCTTCCGACATTTAATATTTTACAATTAAATTATGCGTAAATTTGGGGAATTCTACATTAAAAAGTGAAATAATTCTTTTTTTACAACTGTTCTTTAATTATAATTTTCAAAATCTGAAAAAATCGGATAATGGCATTTTAATATTTAATGTTCAAATGAATCTGAAATGACTTACCCGCAGATGCTTTACTTATGGTGTTTTAATTACTAAATAAGTTTTTTCTACCTTTATTTTCTATGTTTTTGCTACCATAGCTCCAATAATTCTCTTAATTTTGATTTCATCAACTTACTGGCTATATAATTACTCATTACTTATCAAATATAATTAAAATTTAAATTAAAATATTGAAAAATGATATTTAACTTATTAGCTAACGTGAATAAATAGATCAAATTATTGTACGCAAAATAATTTAAATATTATCTGAATATTTTAAAATGCTTCAAAAGCTCCGTAAGAAGCTTTAGCAGCAATTGAGCTCTGCTATATCGGAAAGCGTAAGCTTAAGAAGTTCGGAATCTAAAATGTCTTGTGACCTTAATAATAAATTAAATAGATGCATTGATTTATTACATAAATTCATATTAGTCTTCTAGACCCTCGTTAGAAACTTTGTTATGAATGTTATTAATTCCATTTATTTTTGCTAAATATCGCTTTCTAAGAGCTTAGTGAGTTCTTCTTGGGATGTATTCTACTGTACTGAAAATAAGTTTTAAGAGAATATGTTATAATATACTCATTTACTTAGTAAAGAACTGCAACTAAGTATAGCTGAAATAACTGCAACTAAGTATAGCTGCGCGATAACTAAAATATTTTAAAGTAGATTATCATCAAATATTCTAAATGTTAAAGAAATGATAGAATGTAAAAAAAATACATTTTGAACACTAAATTTTAATTGTCCTGAGTATATTTTTTTATCCTACGCCAGAACTAGGCATAACCGCCATTAGTCTGTGACGAGCAACCCAATGCAATTCCGAAGCATTAAAAAGTACAATCAATTTTGGCAGCATTAGCCATTGCCACACTATTAAGTTCAGAAGAAACCTCCAAATGATCACCACACATGTCGTCAATATCACATAGTCGGGCAAAATGGCGATTCTTCTAAACACCTACACAAATCTGTGTAGGTGTTTTATGAGTTGGTCATGTTCAATTTTTAATCTAAATTTAGGGACACCGATAAGTCTAGGTAAGTCACAAGGTATGAAAGATAGGAACCGCAAATCTTCCACTTCACAGAGTCTCCATTCTTCTGAGATCCATTCTCCATTCAGATTCTCCATTCAGATGACAGACTTCACAGAGTCTCCATTCTTATGAGATCCATTCTCCATTCAGATGAGCTCCACATCTGGCTCCAATAAGTTTCTTATTAGTATATACTTATTCATGGTTTTTAACATGTTTTCCTGAGTATGTCTTTTACCTCCTCATGTCTTGGTGGGGAGCGAAACAAGTTCAACAATAGAAGAGTTTTGGTCTATACTTTCAAAGCTTATCTTAAACTATGCACAGAATGCTTGAATGAAGAAACGAATTAGAGATGCATATATCTGCAGATATGTGTTGTAACAAGTACGTGTTGGAGATTCTAGCCCTTTAATCTCGTCATTCAGTGGATAGCCTTCAAGTCACACGGATAATTTTTACACTTTTTGTTTACTTAAGTACTAAATGAAAACTCACCGAAGTAAATAATCAATAAAACTTTGCTTAAACAACTCGAACATATTACCTTCATTAACATAACTTAAAAAATAATTCAAGGCGTTTAGTTTCTGCTTTATTCACCTTTTAGCGAATTATAATCTGTTTCTCGAGGCAAAACGCTTATTGCCAATAAACTGATAAACAGTAAGTTGCTGAGCAGAATTTGACATTTTAAAACTGAAAGAATAATTTGATAACTTTACTCATAACAAACTCTAACTTGATTAGATTAATTTAACCTGTTACCAAAGCAGCAGATATATTTCTTAAAGAAACTTTCTCATACTAACGATGGATTCCTCGTATAACAGGACAGATGTAACTGATCCGAATATCAAGATTTTACTATTACTGATACAGGTGCAGTCATCTTCAGATATTGAAACTGATAAGACTCCTCAACCTACGCATATCACTTGGAATGATCAAGCAACTGTATTGAGTACTTGCATACTCGCGCAAGTTAATATTGGCAGACTAAGTAACCATTTGCTTTTTAATCTTATTCAACATTGTCTTTTAAACTACTGTAATTTGTATTTGCTTGTATGAATGTTATAATTCAGAGAACAAGAAGTAAACAAAGAAAAGAGGCCCTAAGAGTACAAATGGTTAATTAAGCACATGAGAGATAGAATAGTTCCAAAATAGATAGATCCGTTCCAAACATTCCAAAATAGATAGATCCGTTCCAGACATTGCAAAATAGATAAATCATTAGCCCGTTTACTTTCTAAAAATGCAGTAAACAGTTACGATTGTTTTGTCATAGTATAATAAATATATCTAACTGAATGTGAAATACACGGCCAAAAGATGAAGAAGGCAATACTAGGGTGACCAGACAGAAGCCAGACTAGGGCAGCCAAATTTTGAAAATTTCCATGAATCGAATCTGGTATCCACACTCTTCCTCACAGTCGTCTCTATTTACACTCGAATTTAACGATTCGAAGCTTCATGAAAATTTTTAATTGAGTTGCATTCTGTGATTCCGCCTAAATATTCACATCTGAGTCAAAATGGATTTTAGCCTTGAAAATAAAAATCCTCAAGCTATCAAATATGGTCACTAAGTGTGACGAGTTGTCAACAAAAAAGCGACACTCCATTTTAGCCTCGAAACACTTTTTTTTTAAATTTACTTTAGATTAGTGCCGAGTCATCAGTTAAGCAAAATTACTTAACAGTTGAGAAAAGAAAGAGATTTTCCTCTCAAATTCATGAAATATTTTAAATATAATTATAAATCAGAATCAGTTGTTTGATATTTTGATATGTAGAACCAGCTTCATTTGTGTATTTTAAAATGTTAGTTTTTTTTCAGAGGTGCGAAATTGTATTCATAAAAGCTTTTTTTATCAATGGTGGGCCCAAACCGTCTACAGATGTTGGCCACTACTAAGGCCAAAAGCGGTGGTTATTTTAATTATGGAGACACCTAATAGGTGAGCCACATTTGCCTTCTATGACGGGACGGATAAATATACCCATGTCCTCTCCGGGATTCAAACACAGGTCCATTGGTATCCAATTGGCTCCTCTAACTACTATACCGTATGGGTGGCGTATTCATAAAAGCTTTTAAAGGAAAAAACCATGGTTTAAGAGTTTAATTAAGAAATATTTAAAACGGAATGCTAGATTTTTAGAACATTTCTTTGTAAAACTTTTAGACGCAGTTCTAGAAAAATCTTTCATAGATATCTCAGTGTTTTGAAATAAAATTAAGCAAAATGTATAACACGATGTAAAAAAAAAAATATGCTTGGTAACTGTAATGAAAACTGTAATGATATGCTAATTATCATTCCCAAAATAAAACCTGAGGATATTTAAATAAGCTTATCATGAAAAACGAAAATTTTTACCACGAGAAGAGATACACAAATGTAGAAACTAAATAAATTACTAAAATATTGAAATGGTCCATCTTAATTATCTATTATCTCTGTTAACACGCGGCTCTCTTTCAATTCTATTTAGTCACGCTAGAACTGCTCTTAATGTTTTATGTCCAGAGCAATAACTTAAAAGCTCGAATTCTTGATTTTAAGATTTTTACAATTAAATAAAAGAATGAAAATTGTTAATATGTAACATTAACATTTTAATCAACTGATAAGCAGATGTATACTAATCATGTCCCATCAGTTTTGTTTTCCTGATTTTAATCAATTACAAATATGTAGCAGTAAATGTATAAGAGAGTTGCTAGCAAATGATCTCACGTTTTTCTTCTTGAATAAAAGAAGAAGGAGAAAAAGTTTTGTTTTTTTGAGGATTTATTTATTTATCTTGACTAATAGTTAATTTTGAATTAGAGTAAATTTTCTATCGCTCTCCTTTTCACCCATGCTTTTAATCACAGAATGTAAATTGGATAGTACGAGTTCATTAAGATTAAGGGAAAAAAGTTCAATTTAAGTGAAGGATTAGCAAGTTTATTTTAGATCGTGTTCTGCCTGCTTGAGACCAGGTTTCACCTTGAGTTACTAGCGATTTCATCTTGTCGCTTTGAGAGCTTCTAGCCATTAGACTTGTCCCTCCGACTTCTTCGAACCAAAGCCTTCCTGTGCGCTTACGTTATCCTCTAGTCTACATTACATTTTATTTATTAAGTGTTGGCTTATGTAAACCCAAGTCTGGACGAATGACAACACTTTGTGATCGAATAAAAGGGCTATTTAAACCCTTCTTCTGACTTACTGGCTGCCTACTGTTAAAACCCTGAGGATAATATCTCTACAGCCCTCCTAGATGTCATGAATTTATGTTACCAAAACACACGGATCTATATGTTTATTAAAGAATGTTTTTTTTTTTATTGACAAAGATGTTACTTATTCGCCTTTAAAAGTTTGAAGAATTTCCCTGAGCATGGTTTTATGATGTAAGGAGTAGATCTGTGATTCGAATCTCTGTGAGAGCATAATTGATTTTTCACATTCTCTGCCTCTGTAAAACCTAAAGTCTTGATAGTGACGCCCGATCTAAGGAGCGGTAGGCGATACAATTTAGCCACCTGGATTTTTTTCGTTTCGCTGTCATGTTTCTGTCCAGTCGCCCTTTAGAGAAGGGAGAATATAAACAAATTGTCACATTCCATCGTGCGAGCTCTCGGGGTGTAATTGGTAGTACATCCAGCTAGCACTAACAGATCCGTCGCTCGAATCCCGAAGAAGGTTTAAATGATTTATAAAATTCCTTTGCTTCGTAGAACCTAACGTTTTCCAAAAATTAGGTTGATTTTTGTGCATTGCACTGCTTAATGTACGACGAATTAAAATGTCCAAGATGCCAGTTTATTTTCCTACACATTCTGTACACATTATTAGGTTTAGAGAGCAGGAAAGTGAAAAAATAAGCTACATTTTCTTCGAGATTTGAACCATGATTCTTTCAGTAGCCTGTTGGATGCGGTAGCCATTTACACTAACTTAATCTAGTGTAGGGGAGATTGCTATAGTTAATTTCAGCACTGTTAATCAAAGGCAAATATTTCTGATCAAGTAACGACGAATATTTAAGGAATTTGTTATAGAAAATGGAAAAAATCGGAAATATTATTATTTGGAAAGAAAAAAAAAACAAATAAACACTTTTGTTTAGAGCAATGGACAAGTTTAACATATTAAAATCTAATTCGAGATTCGTGAATTCATATTACTCTTCATTTAGAATTAATTCAAAGTTTAAGTACTCTTTTGATATTCCAGTATGGGATTCTCAAAAACCTTTTTTTTTATTGATTTTTTGCTGCCTTGAATAATTAAGCACTCGGTAAAATGTCTATCAAGAAAATAGTGAAGTTAAAAATGTACTATTAGATAAAGGAAGACAAAAAATAAAAAGAAAACTGCAAATGAAGATAGTTTTGTTCGTAAAGTATTCTATTCGTGAATGTTTGAAGGGTACACCATTATTATTATTTTTTAAAAGCAGAGTGCTTAATTACTTCGCAGTTAAAAAAAAGCACAAAATTATTAAGGTTCTTTATTTTATATCTAGAGTGTTCAAGGAAAACGAATAGTAGCATCATTAGGCTATGAATTATAAAGATAGCAATTAAACTTCATGTAAAATAAAAATATTGTGAGCAAAAAACTTTATTAAGTTATTTATTAATAAAGACTTATGTCTGTATGAGCCTTCAGTAATACTCGGAAAAAAGGCTGCTTGCCATGATAATTTTAAATCACTGTTATCATTATTCTTCGTTATACGCTTTAAATTTGAGTTATAGGCTTATAAAGCTGAATGTCT
Source organism: Stegodyphus dumicola (assembly GCF_044657685.1). Lineage (NCBI taxonomy): Eukaryota > Metazoa > Arthropoda > Arachnida > Araneae > Eresidae > Stegodyphus > Stegodyphus dumicola. Next base: position 164,804,204 of record NC_140781.1, read on the forward strand.
TGTAGAGATATTAGATCTTTTTTGGAAGCAGGGGAGATGAAAAATTAACAACGTCTTCGCCGGGAATCGAACCACGGACCTCTGGAATACCAGCCCAGCGTGCAGAACCACTACATCACGAAGGCACGCTAGGAAGGCGGGAGAAATACCTTATAGTGTCATTAGGTCTTCTTAACTTTAATGAATTACCTAACAAATACTTTTAAAATTTTGATAACATATCTTGTTAAAGAACGAAAAAATAGAATTTATAGTCATTCCCCCCCCGAAAAAAAATAAAAACTATAATTTATTAAAGTTAAAAACTAATTCACTTGGATAAGATTCTTACTTTGATTCATTTTGATACCGAAAGAAATTTCTAATTTTGAATAAGATTCACGAGTTTAAAGCTTTCGTACAATTCTTTCGGGATTTTCATTGTCGTATGATTTGTTTCATGTTATCATGTCTAATCTTTGTAAAGTTTAAGTATGCATATTTAAGGAAGCATAAATATTTCACGATTTTACTTTACCGAGTTCTTTCTAAACATGTTATAATTTAATTCACCTGGGGCCTAACAGCGGCCAAGCGGTAAATTTGCTGAACCGTTAGTTCGGTCCGAGGCTCGAATCCAGCGAACGGACTGGCTGCATGAGCATTTTCGTGATTTTCTCCATGTGTAACGTGTATACAAGCCAGTTTTCCTCAGAAAGTTTTCCATGAAGGCAATACTCCCCTTAGGCAGATAGCTATAGAGGCTTTGCCATAATCACATAAGCCAAAACCAAAAACTAATTTGCCTGGTCGTTCACTTGGAATTCATAGAGTTTTTAATATATAAATTGAAAAAGAAGCATTTTGCTATTTCTTGAAATTATTCCCTTTATATTGACCTGAACTTTTATATTTTGAACTGAAAAGCCTTTACGTAAATTTAATATAAAGTTATATACACTGAAAATGATATTTTAGTATTTCCTAAAAATGCAGTCTTATAAGTGAATATAGATTTAATAATTGCAAGAGGGAATCAAGTAATCGGAATAACCATTAAATCGGAACCAACAAGATCACACTTCGAAATTCCGGCATTTGTTAATCTTTGGAAAAAGAAAATGTACTATGCTTCAAATGAAAGCTTTCTGTTAGTTTGAAAAATTTATTCAAGCTAAAAGATAGCGCTTATATCATTGATATTCAAATATATCTTAATTTTAGATTCCATTTACTACAATTTAGAGCAGACATGTACGGCTTATTTTAGACTTAAAGTATACAAAAACTTATTTTCGTAGAAATGTATTTGTATGAAACATTTTATTTTCAGAAATTAAAGCAGTTTTAATTTAGACATCATAAATTATGATTTAAACCTGAAACATCATTAAAATACTGGACGTATACTAACATTAATCAGATTTTATAATATATAATGTTAAGAGATAAACCATGATATATTCCTATACAAATAGGCCAGGTTTTGGAGAGGTAGATATTTGTAAAAATAATGCTAACATTTTCTGGATTTAACAAATACTTTAAAAAATAAAAAGCGCAATTATAAAAAAGTTTGCTGGTCTTGTGAATAACATAAAACAGTATTTTTCATAAAAGACCTACTATTCGGATTTGGCAGAAAACCAGATGTTTCACAATACCTGCTGATTTAGACGGACGAAAGCAATAAATATGAAAAATGACATCATTGGACGTATTCCGTCTTCTTGGCGAGCATTCAAGGCAAACTTATTTTGCTAAAATGCTTTCCATAATTTAATAGCTTGTTTTTATAGACCTGGTTCTTAATATTATGCTGCCATCTCTTTATTAAACTTCTGAGCTCCTAAAATAGAATTCCAAAAAACTTTCGTCAGTATTCCTTATTTAGATTTATGAAAAACTGATCCAGAAATTTCTCTCTTTAAATAATATATTTGAGTATTAAATATGTATGATCATCATGCATTTGAATTTTTCCAGGCTTGGAATTAAATCAAATCTAAGAGAACTAAATACAATAATAAAGGGCAAACTAAATCATTCTTTGGGCATTTTGTATTTTAAACGGCATTTCATTCAAATGAACCACTCATTTCGAACTTTCCTTAAAAATAAGTTTCACTTCTCAGAACAAGGACAAGTAATTCGACCAAGACAATGTTTCAAAAATATACTTAATGTTCGTAAGGCTACCTAGAAAGAATTGCATGTTTCAAATCGCGTGAAATTAACTACTGAAAAAATATTCCGTAATTGTTTCAGCTCGCCATACTTGCGATATTTCTGACAAATGTTTACTAAATATCTTAAGGAGATAATTTAATATGGCATTTAAGGAATATTGTTAATGACGTTTGAAACGCGACTCTAGATAAGCATGTTTTGACAATTTCAGTCTTATATACTTAACTCTCTGATGAATTTATGAAACCTGTCTCTTAAAAAAATTGCATATCTTTATTGCCTGCTTGTTGTTTTGTTACTAACATATTTTTAAACTTATAATGCTTGGATATTTGTTTTCCGTATTTGAAAAAAAAAAAACGCGTTTTTAGAAAAGTAAGTGTATTTTGAAAAAGTAGATTGTTTTAAGATCACACATATTTAGCATTATTGAGTCTAGTATTACTATGTGTATTGGCTACTACTTATTACATGGTATATGGAATATCTTATTACAACCTATACGGAATAGCAACAAATATAAAGTTATAATTAGTAATATTAAAGCTAGTAACCTGTCTAAGGTCTGAATAAATGCAGTTATAGCGTGTGTTATCACAGGCTAGGAAACTTGTATTAAGTGCGAAGAGAAGTACTGTTCGAGTATTCTTGCTTTTGCTTTTACCTGTATAAAAATGTTAATCCTCATTTTTAATTAGTTTACATGACACTTTAAAAATAAAATTGTTTAGTAGAAAACGAAATTTCTATGTCTAGACTGTTCTAAGTTGTTAAAACCCGCTGTTTAACCGACTATTACTCCAGACATCTTTTCACATTTTGGGGAAGCAAAGAGGGTTAATTATGCTAATAAATATCAAAACACTTTCAAATAAATCAGATGACTGTATGTGATGTAACGGCATCATTTATGGGCATGCTGTTATATGTATTAAAACTATAATATAGATCACTAAAATAGTTGATGGATATACTCAAATATATCTTAACTCACACATGAAACAAAAGTTTTCAATCATATGATCCTCATTTTATATGCATTCTAAGCTAAAATACAGTATGTACGTTAGAAAATTTTCTTTTTATACGCATAAATATAAATACCACTATCTTCACGTAATACAGTTTTGCGGTACGTGATCTACAAAGCTTAAATGTGTTACATTTATTTAAAGCACATTCTATGCAAATTAAATGCTTTCTGTTTATGATTTCTCAAAACGTCACTTAAAGAAAGCGATAATACATTTTACAAATGCAAATTTGCTTTGACTTTTCAGTTGCTAGATAAAGAAAGTATCTATAAAACGCTCGCTCGCATCAAATAAATTCTCTTTTTGTTAAGCTACCAGCTTTAGAATACTTTTTTTTCACTTTGAATTGACGCTATTTGCTTAGAATTAATTTCTATTGCGTAGTAATTTGAATAATCGATTGTGTTAAGTAAATAGATTAAGAAAAAGGAATGAAATTAATTTCCAGGCTTTGGATTAACAAGATAAATACTCCTGATAATGTTTTTCAGTGTTACTCAGATGAAAAGGGCCTAAAAACTGAAATACATTTAAAGCACGCATATAGATCGAAATAATTAAAGAAAATTATGTAAAATTGTATTGAAGTACATTAATTGTATAAGATTAAATCGAGAGAAAACTTTTTGACATTGTGGAGATCTTTTGTCGAAGAATGAAAAATTAAAAGTCTTAGGCTGTTTTTTTATTTGATTTCGTATAGTTTGAGTGCATAATATCATTTTCTTAAAAACAATCTCGAGGTCAAGAAATATAAATACTTAAAATAGAGATTATATATCAGTTTATTTGCGTCAAACAATGCATCAAAAAATTTATACGCTTTGCTGAAATATAAAATCAGATAGGTATGCATTCAAAAAGTATTTTTGCTTTAATTTTCCCTCTAATTTTCTAAAAGCACAGTAATGAATAAGCATATTCTTTATTTTTATCAAAATTATGTTTTATAAAACTGAAATTTATTTTAAAAAACGGGATGAAATAAAATGATCCTAGTAATAGTTCCAGATGTTTCAGCTTTCTCTTATTTCGTCTAGATTTACTGAGTTTAACGTGTAAGGTTTATTTTTATTAGTACATTATTCTTATGTTGTATCCTTTCTGCATTTCTACTGCTTTTTTTACTCTACTGTAAGCGTAAATAAAGTAAGCTTAAAAAATAGCAAGAGTATAACTTTAGAGAAAGAGCTTTGTCAACCTGCTCTCGGGTCGTTAGATTCTGACTGCTGAAGTGTTGTGCTGTTTGCTAATCATTTTTTTCTTTTTTAAACTTTCAGTTGAAGTACCAACGAATATTTAACTGAGTTTATATATTTGCTGTTATAAATTGTGTGTAAAGTGTCTAATTCCAGACAGAACGTTTCTAGTAAATTTAAACATCATTTATATTTAATCGTAGTTAAAAAGTAGTCATACATCCGATTGAGTATTCTCTTTTTTGCATCATTGTTATTCATAATTTTAGGGCTTCTGAAATAATAAAAAAATCTGTCATAGAACTTAAATGAAGAAATCATTTAAATAACCCAAAATATATCTGTTTTAATTTCATAATTTAAAAAAATTCAAAGTGTTATTCTATGTGCATTGATGTTTGGAGGTTCAACGTACAGAATGACTATCAAAAATAATTTTGTAAAATACTTCAAAACTTCTTGGGGAGTTATTCATGTAGAGTTGTTGTATAGTAAACTAAAAAAAGATTTCGAGTGAACAGAAAACATAAAATTCCTTTTCTTTATAAACAGAATTATATACTGCAATTAATAATTTCAAGCTATGCAAGGTGGATCTCCACTTTGTTTGCTTCTTTATCTCGTTTTTTTTATTTCTTTTGAAGGCTATTATGATTTTTTTATTTAGCATTTATTGGAAGTGATTATTTTTCAGTATTTATGTAGATTGTTTTTTGTATAGCAGCCAAGAAAGCAACCTGGTTGTTACTCTTAATAAATAATGAAATATTTTTCAAAATTAAAATTAATTTCTAAAGCAGAAGGACAAAATCATAATTATATAGACAAAGAGTACCTTGTTTTTAACCTTTTAATCAAGCTTCATAAGTATAATATACACAGGAATGAAATTGCAAATATTAGTATAATAAATATAAAACGGTATTAAAATAACTGATACATTAAGTAACAATTTAAAATTGCATTTTTTGAAAACGTAACATAGTTTTTATGAATTAAAGTTTAATCACTAGCTTTCAAATCCTTCTATTTACACAATTTCTAATTCAGATTCATTAATATTCCGTTTCATTGTATCAAAGTGTAAGACTCTGTAAAAAAGGATCAAACCTTGCTCAGAGGAACGAATACATAAATCTCAATCTAAAGAGAAAAATCATCTGCTTTACTTATCTCTAAAGTTTTTAGGTACAGAAATTATTAAGAACATTTTTAAGACCAGAGGTACTTTAAGATTTTAAGAATATAAATATAAAACACCATAAATAAATAAGAAGATACGCCTTTTTTTTTAAATTACAATTTATAATTACAGCCAAATAATAATTTCATCTTCATTCATTCATTCATGAATTAATTATAAAATACATCAAATTATTAGTAGCAGTGATTACATTGAAATTTTCATTTTACAAACAGCTTCTTAATATTCAGCAATTGTATAAACTCGTAAGTCACTCTATATGCTATTTTATTTTAAAATTTATGTTAATCAACATTAACTTAGATTCATTATGCTGACAATTTCACCTAATAAATAATATTAGTAATATTTTTAGTAATATTTAAGTAATATTATACTAAATTACTATCACAGCCGGAGAATAGAATTCATTCAGAAATGACCTTTTTCGAGAAAAATCTGTTTCAAAATAATCAAAAATATGCTGATCAAAAACCGAACATTATTTCCCACATGCTTTGTGCTTACGTAATTTAACTTCTTCGAACCACTTAGAGGTATAATAGTTTCCCAGTTAACTGAAATTTTAGGTCGCTAGAACTTATTTCAAAGAGAAGCTGCTCAATCTTGTGGTATTTGAAGCTTTTCTCGCCAGTGAAGTTCAGGATATTTTTTAATAAAAATGAGCTTAATTAATTATATATGTTATTTGTCAATAAAAAAGTTGTAACTGTGTTATGTAACGCATAAATATTTTACTTTCCATTGCATACTTTACACAAAACACGGTCTGATATGTAATTTGGCATTGAAACTGAATTTTTCAGATAATTGAACAATGTAGGTAACTAAGGTTTCTACTGTACACTGCTCTCTCCTAGCGATGTGGTTACATCACGCTAGTTTTAGATTTAATTTTCCTTATATAATCTCAGTTCTTTATAATGTCCTTAATAAAGTTAATGTTCTTTTATATGAGCTTATTTTATTATGACTCTGCGTCTGTTATATATATATATATATTTCATGATTATAATTAAAAAGGAATACTCCTATTAAAATTCTTATATAAATAAATTAGAAAAGTTAATAAAGTAAAAGAATTGCAATCTGAAGTCTAAATAAGTTGCAGTTTAAAAATTCGTAATTTTTAGTAATATTTAAGTAATATTATTTAAAAAAACCTTTACAATTATTAAATAGTAAAAGCTAAATTGGCATAGAAAAATTGCTTTACTATCTTAGGCCAACTAATTGCCAGTTGTTGCGGATATTAAAGCATAAATAGGCCATTGCTAGTAAAGCAATTTTTCCATGCCGATTTAACTTTTACTATTTAATACTTGTAAAATTACTTGTAATTTGAATTCTTATTTAATTTTAAATATTACTTAAAAATTTTGAATTTCTAAATTGAAATTTATTTAGACTAAAAATTGTAATTCTTTTACGTTATTAACTTTCTTAATTTAATATGAAGTATAAGAATTTTAATAGGGGTATTCCCCTTTAATTATAATTACATTTAATTAAATCATTACAGCCTAGGCGCAAGATTCTGAGTAGCCCTACATTTTCCCTACATTTGATTATTTGCTAATATATATTGTAAATATATTTGTTAATGTATATATATATTGTAAATATATTTGTAATGTATATATATTGTAAATATATTTGTAATGTATATATATTGTAAATATTTTTGTTAATGACATATATTTTCAAAATGCTCTCGTGTCATATATTCTTGGCAGTGTTTAAATCTAAGTATAAGTCCTTTGACTAAGGGTATTAAAATGTATTTGCATTGCTTTTTAACTGACAAATTGGTTTAAAATAAGTGTATTATTAATTCATCTTTAACCACCTTTAAACAAAACTAATATTTAGATAATTCTTTTCAACTAATTTCAACACTTTATAAGCCCGGAAAGTAAAATAAAATTCCTCCATATAAAATAAGAAAAGCCTTGCTCATTCTTTTAAACCTTGAGGAGCCTCCCATTTACCGCCAATTCTTGCCACCACCAAGCTGATCAGGCAGCCGAAGAGTTTGGCTTGGCTTGTTTAGAACATCGTAAATTTGTTCTCTCTTAGCGCTAGAGCGAAAGCTTCTCAGGCGTGATAGTGAGATGTACCCCTACCCTTAAGCGTGGTATTTATTGTATCGTCATCCTAAAACAGTTGAAACAGCGTATTTCCTGCAGTGAACGGCTGTTACGCTTAGGCTAGTGTCTACCGAGGAAGTGTTAGGAGATCTAGAATTACGCTACATTAATCTTTAGAGTTCCAGAATAAGACCTCCACCTGAGATGGAGCAGACTGTTGAGCAATAGAACGCGTGACCGCCGCCTTTCTTTATGGCTGACAACTGGCTGATACTTGCAGAATATAGAAAGAGTCAATTAACGTCAATATAACCCACATAAGTGTGGTTCATAAATCTTTAAGAATAGAGCCCAAGGTATATATTGCTTTCGCTATGATGGAGAAAATCTTTGTTGAGTTGACTTCTTCAGATGTAGTATGTAATAGCTTAATGTACCATGAAAGAAAGAGCATTTCCTACTATTTCTAAATTTGGACAGAACGTTGATATTTTTTCAGAGTGCAGAAATTTGTTTACCTGTGCTGCTTAATATGTTTCAAAATTCGCCAAAATTCTTCAATATAAACTTTTCTCACTGTCGTTACGTATCTTTACTTACACTTATTGTATCTATATTGCTTATTTTATAGAAAAAATTTAAGCAGATATAAAAACGCATATATTACACACCTAAATATATAATCAAGAACGCTACAAATCTGAATTATTAAGCTCTGTCATATTATTAATATGTGCAAAAGAAAAATGATAAAAAACTATATCCTTCATTTAAAACTCCGCATAATGACAAGGAAATGTTACGCAAACGTTGCATATAAATTTAAGGTTGGTAAGCAGTTTAAAGAGGTATATTAAATTATTTAAAATCCTATTGTTTATCGTTATCTTTGAAGAAAATTATTCGTTACTCTAACATATTACAGAAGTTTGTCTCTAGCATATATAATTTTAGTCTACTATAATATTCACCCTTCATTATTCTTTTAGTAACTGAAAATGTAGCCGGCTGTAATGTTTAAAAAGAGTGTATTACTACATTCGTGTGCAAAATTAAGAGAATTTACAAATTATATCTACTTTTACGAAAATTATTGAACCCAAAGTGCTAATTATGCCCCCGAGAAATTATGCAAATATTCAGTTTCGAATATGTACACATGCGTACACATGCTTGTTTGCGAACCTGTAATTGTGGAGGGGCATAAGTGCAAGATTGGTTTACCGTAAATTATATGTTCGTACGACATTCATGGTGCTTTTCGCAAGATTTGGGTAAATATTATAATATAACAGGTAAAATGAGTCGTCCCGAACGTTTTTATGACGGAATGAGATGGAGAATTGTCAGTAAACTGGAGTCAGACCAATCACAAGCTCAGGTGGATCAATGTAAGATCAATAGACAGAGCTCAAATACCGCCCAACGTAACCTACAATTTGTGTAAACTGTTTTAGAATACTGAATCCGTATCTAGAAGACCTGTCCAAGGTCAACTAAGATCGAAACAACCAATGAGGATCGTTATTTGGCACTTTATGTCCAGTATGGAACATAGGGCAGTTTGAGCTTCACAGCTTCCACGTGAGCTGTAAGCTGCCGCCGAAACCCGAGTTTCATGAAATACGTATGTATGCCAAACGACAAGCTGTTTGCGTCCTGCTCACTGGATATAGCGCGTTTAGTGTGGTGCAGACAACATACGCGTGGAACAGATTTTAGTGGCGCACCGTGCTATTCACAGATAAGTCGAGATTCGGCCTGGACACTGATTCTTGGCGTACCTGTATCTGGAGAGAACTTGTAACACGATACATCCTTACCTGAGCAGGGAAACGATTATTGCAATGATGAAAGTTTGTTGGTTTGGGCAGACATTACGTTGGATAGCCGCTCACATCCGATTTTTTTCCACAAAGAGTTACTATCGAATGATATAGATAAAAGATCTTTGAACCCTATGCTTGCCTCTTCAGGGGTCCTTAGGTTCCTGGTAACTGACAAGAACTCATGTCTACTTAGGTATCAGCTAGTTGATGATTACATGAAAAATAAGGATATTCGCCGCGTGCACTGGCTAGCCAGATCTCTTGATCTTAAACCTATAAAGCATGCTCGGGAGGCTCTTGGGAGGGCGATTTCATCTAGCCATTTCCCTCCGAGAACCACCCAGAAGCTGAAAACATTCTTCCTGTAGCAGTGGGATAGACTACAACAAAGAATCTTCAGTCACCTCTTGTTCAGTATGCCGTCATGCTGCGCGACCTATCTGACTGTGAAGAGGGGCCAATACCACTATTAGACTCATTATCTGTTAGATACCATAATGTAGATTTTGAAGATGCCTACACTATGAGGTTTACTGATAATGATGCATACTTAAAATGACTTTTGAATGGTAAGCCTCTTTATCTGTTATCAATGTATACTCATACCAAATTTCATGACATCCTGTCGATTAGGTTTTCAAAAATTTGACATAATACGCAAATGCTCTTAATTTTGCACAAAAGTATTTGAAACCAACTATGTTTCTGGGGAGCGAAAAATATCTAAAAACATTTGAATGTAGAGAAGATTTGATGACTATTTTATTATATAGCAGAATATATATCAGGTCTTAAAGCTCTCAAGTGTACTCCAGTTTGCTCATTACTTGTTTAGTCATACAACGCGCTTAAAATAGTATGTTACAGGCTCTGTTTTCTGTAATAAACATTATACATACTTGCTTTCATTTGCAAAGCTTCTCAAAATAATAAACCGGATTTTACAAAAACAGTTTCAACACAGTGTTGGAGACGGCTGTAAACATAATATGTAACTTTTTATCTTAGCTTAAAGTCACTTAAAATTAGTCACTTAAAATAAAATTCCATTCAGTAAACTATTACTTTTACTTCAATTAATTATATACAAGAAGTTCCGTAATTTACGTACAACATTTGCAAAGATATTCGGGAATAAATTTAATTCGAGTATTAAATTTGTAGCTTAACCCATGAAAATATTAAATACTGGTAGTTCGGATATCTCTGGGAAATCTGCATGAATTTCGCTCTTTTTTTACATTCAACTTATTAAAGTATAATCTAACTGAAGTGTTTGCCATACTTATGTCAAGTGATAAATTTTATAGTTAAGGAACCCTTCAATCCGAAGTATTTAAGCTGGTCATGTAAAATTTGCTACCTTGTTTTGAGAAAAATTTTAATTGTACGTACATGTCTAAAATGAGTATTTATCGATATGAAACCTAGAGCAAACTAATTTTCTAATCTCCTGTATAATGTTACATTGAATAAGAGAAAAGTAAAATACTAGTTCCTAGTATATAATAGAACAGGAGAGACGCTTATATTTTAGTGATTACGTCTTTGTTCAGCGATCACTTTTGATTACAGTAAGGAACTAACAAACGTTGAAGTCGCCACCAATCACGTTTAAAATAACAGAACTGTTGTTCATAGGAAATATTACCGATGAGTGTTGGCAGGCTAAGTAGAGACCACTTTAAAAAAAGTAGAAAAATATATATACGTTTATTAGTATTTCGAAAAATGGTATTTTTCCAGTTAATAACAATATCTTGTATATCATAAATAGACTATTTTGCCAATTGGGCTAGATACGCCTGATAATTTGTAGGATATCTGGTGCAACTCGAAGCTAACGTTCAGCTGATCGTAGCAGACTAAATAGCAAGTTATTCTTACTACGCCTGAAACAACTCTAAAGTACAAAAGATGGTTTAAATAACTTTTTTATTTAGTCTTCCTCTGACCGGCCCGGGTTTTTGCTAAGAAATCACAAATTTTCCAAAACGAGCGGGAGAACAAAGATTATTTCTTGATTTAATGTCAAAATTCCCCTGGCGCCTTATGCTTGGATTTATGCAGTTTTGATATATTGGTTTAATTTCTTGTGCATATTTTAAGATGAAAGTATGTATACGTTCTTACAGACGTCACAAAAATATTCTAGGTAGTATATATACGGCCTTGCCAGTCAGACGGTTAAATGTATCAGAACAGGCACAAAGTATGCTGCAGACGAAACTTCCACTACTTGTTCATATTTTAAATTAACCCATTAACCGCCAAAACTACCAGAAATGTTTCTTTTCTCATGAAAATAATAACAAATATTAAATTAAGCATTTATAACATAAATTTACATTGAAAATAAAAGAAATGTTCTTACCTGTTGAAAACGCGAGTGTTGCGTTCGCGCAACGTCAGCGTAATAAGACTACGGATGTTTAGTGAGTAGGATTGTACTTGTGTGATGTTTCTTTTGTGTGGAGCGCAGGATTACTTTTTAGCTGTATAACGTTTTATAAATCTACAAATAACTTTACTTGTAATTAATTTAATATTAAAATATAAATTGTATTTCTTTTACAAATACAGATTATTTCAACTGAAAGATTCAAGCATGGAAAGCTTTATTACAATCATGATGTAAAGCTACGTTACATACTTTGCATCTGTAAACAGTCTGGCTATGATACTCTTTACAACAAAGTCTTTTGTTGTCAACGAACTTTACGATAAAATGTCTACCATCTCCATGCAATGGTTTTTGAATGCTGAATTTACTAGGTCTTCCTGTTGCTGATCTATTTCTGGCTAATTCTACACTCTCAATAGGAGTTTGCAAAAGGAATAATGCATTTTCGCGTCTGGAATTTAAAAGAGACTTTATATTTTCAGTAGTAAAAAGTAATGATATTTAGTAAATTTAGATACGGTCTCAACTCATATAATTTATCAGTATTGGCAATTTGACTATTGTCAAATGCAAATTCTACTTCATATTCCTGTACTGCAAACGTGATATCAATTCTCTTACAACAGGAACAGAAATGTCCTTATTAAAAGACCAATACATTTTTTTCTTGAGAGCAATAATATTCCAATAAATCTTCTCATATAGGCTTCAGATGCAATAAATTCTGGGCTATTTTTTTCTTCTTTTTTTTAGCTGAGCGTATATATTTGTCTGTTCAACGAGAAGAGAGTAAATGTCTAAACCAAAAAGAAAATCGAAAATCTGTGCACTAGTTTTATCTTGTGTTTTGTCTTTTATAATTTCTCTTCTATCTCTTTCTTCATGTTCTTCCTGAGACATAAGTAACAGTTCCTTTTTTATCCACTTCATGATCTCTGTCTTCTGCTTTTCAAACTTTTTAGTATGAGTATAACTGCTTTTAGAAGGCTGAAACTTACTTCTTACGTGAATTTCAACTTCCCCAGCAGTATCATTTGGTAAAATATCATTATCATTATTTAAAACATTGCCATTCCTTTCTTCTTGGTCACTAGCCTCTGCAATTTCTAGGGGAACAACAACAATATCAGTTTTATTCTAGTCATTATTAACATTATCATCTGTTTCTTCATCAAAAAATCTTTGAAGGGCTTCTTCTAATGTAAGATAACTCGTTTTAGGCATTTTAAACAACCACAACATCGAAAAGAATGAGTGAAAAAGGAGATTGACTACGCGTTTCCTGCTGACGTTGCGTCAGCGCAACGCCTGTTTTCCCTTCCTTCCCAATACAAATATAAACATCTGACTGATGTAATGTTCTGGTAAACGGTGACCTTGACTAAAAATAGATCACTCATAAAGATGGTGATTCTTTTGATAAATATTTTCAGCAGAAATACCCGGTCGAAAATTTTGCTTAAACTATGAGATTAATTATTATAAACAAAATGATTGTTGAAGGCAAATATTTTTTACAGAAATAATCTTCATAATATTCCCTACACAAAATTTTCTGCTGGTATAAAATATCTTAGGTAGTTATATTTATATACGCATTTATTTTTACCGTTGCGTGAACGCAGCACCAGCGGCTAATGGGTTAACAGAAAGTGTACGAAAACAAATGAAAATTGAAAATTCTGAGAAATAAAAGCTATAATAAGTGAAGTAGTTTGCCAAACAGATTGTAGCAGTTATTAACGGTAAGCGAAGTGCATGTGGTGTTTTTATATAATAAAAATCGTAGCTGTGTTAACAGATGCTGTATTGGAAATTGGAAATTGGTAAATTGTCTTTTATTGTATTTTTATTTGCATTTTAGCAGTTTTAATTTAGACATCATAAATTATGATTTAAACCTGAAACATCATTAAAATACTGGACGTATACTAACATTAATCAGATTTTATAATATATAATGTTAAGAGAAAAACCATGATATATTCCTATACAAATAGGCCAGGTTTTGGAGAGGTAGATAGTTATAAAAATAATGCTAACATCTTAGGTAGTTATATTTAAATACGCATTTATTTTGACCGTTGCGTGAACGCAGCACCGGCGGCTAATGGGTTAACACAGAAAACGTTTAATTCAAACGTAAAAATGCATTCTAAAACTACACATAAAACAGTCTAATTTAAGCTGCCTTAGATATTTTGCCTGTTCATATTTTTAAAGCATCGACTAGCGAAATGCTAAAGCCAGAACATAAATTTTAAGCAGAGCTGGTGAGACTAAGTTCTAAACTAAAGACTCAAACCCCGCAGCTTAAATACCTGCAAACTTAATTTGCATTCTAATGATCATTGCAAAAAGGAGAAGTTAGAAGTTATAGTGCAGACTTAAATCATAATAACTGGTTAATTAACGTAAGCTAGCTTACACATTGATCTTTGATAGTTTAAAATGCATTATCACCAAATTAATGACCTAAAATGTCACTTTATCTGAATTTCCTAACAGCAGTTTTTAGCAACTTTACAGCAAGCATTATTTATTTCACATTTTCATAAGTAAGATACCCGACGATAAGTTAAAATGTGATAAGCCGACTCCAGTATTTCTGACTCTAGTTTTGTATATGTCGTATAAATAAAATAAAATCTTATATTTCCCATTGTGACATACACGCTGCTGACCAGCCAAATTGCAACACCATGAAAGACAAGAGATATCACAATAAAATTTATTTAGTAGATAACATGTTGACCAAATATCAAATGATTAAATTTAAAGACTTCTGTGAAGTGTGCTTCCTTCCAGAATCAGTAGCCAGAGTAGCCGCCGTTGTTGGAGATCACCGCTGCCACACGCCTCGGCATTGATTCAAACAGACTCTGGATGTGTTCTTGGGGAACAGAAGACCAAGCAGATTCTACACGTTGCAAAGTTGATCTGGTGTGGCAGATTGGGATGTAATCTGGGTCAATCGTTCAGCAACTATGGACCACATGTTTTCTATCAGCGAAAGATCCGGAGAGCGAGGCGGCTATTAAAGAATTCAATCTGGCGATTGATGAAGAAACCTTGGACTACGCGTGCACCGTGTGATCGCGCATTATCCTGTTGAAATATGGCTGTGGGCAAGCCCTCACTGTACGGAAGGACAACTGGCCCCCAACACCTCGGAGATGTATCGCTGGCTGTTTAAAGTACCGGCAATGCGTATTAGAGGAGTGCGAGAGTGATATCCAATACCGCCCCATAACATAATACCCTGTGCAGGACCAGTGTGGCGGTGCATAACGCAGCTGTTTAGCATCCTCTCTCCACGGTGTCTCCAGACTCGAATCCGACTATCGTGGTGTTGCAGACAGAAGAGTGACTCATCAGTAAAGACAATTTCATTCCATTCTGCCGTCCACATCCTCCTTTTACCGCACCATTGGCGGCGGAGACGTCTGTGGTTCTGCGTCAAGGGTAGACGAAGCAATGGACGTCTTGCGGACAGACCATTCTGCTGTAAACGGCGTCGAATGGTACGCGCAGACACTGGATGATGCGTTACAGACTGAATGGGCTGTGCTATGGTTCATGATGTGACTGAGCGATCTGTCACAGCCATCCGCACAATATTGCTGTCATCACGTGAAGTGGTCAACTGAGGTGGATGCGATCGAACACGTCGGTCCGTCATACCCTCGTTCATCCAACGGTCACATATCCGCATTACAGTTGTTTGGTTTCGTCCAGCACGACTACCGATTTCCCTAAAATATAATCCGCACTCTGGGTAGGCCACTATCCTTCCTCTGTCGAACTCGGATACTTGATCAAACGATGATCGCTGTTTACTACGAGGCATAATTGTGAGAAAGGTAATTTCTCACACCACGTAGTTCATCATCATCGTAACATTAATCGTAATCGCGAAACTGCACGTGCGGTTAAACGGAAACGGACTTCTTTCCTACTTTCTCTCGCTTGGCGGACGTCAAAGTCGCACGAGTACGCGGGGCTGCGTGCCTGCATATCTCGCTCATGGGGTGTCGTCGTTCTTTTGAATGGAAAAGAAGCAGTAGCTAAAAGATTGCAAACATTAGATGAAAATGCTTAGGTTCAAAATTAATCTGTCTTGATGCCGTGCTAAAATTCTAAAACATCCTCAAGTGAGTTATTAGTGCGTGTCCTCATCAAGAAAGTGCATTGTCAGCGGTGTGTCTCGATGTGGCGACTTCCGTGTGCTAAAGAGAATGTAAAAGAAAAAAGATCTTGCACGTGTGTAAATGATGTTGGCCCTATACGTAATTAATACAAAAAAATTTCCACTGCATAGATGAAAGATGCGAAAAGATTGTGATTCGCTTTTCAATCTTAAATTTACGACACCAGTCTACTGTTCCATTTTTTGGTTCTCACGTTTTTTGTTTCTAAGTTATTGTAATCTGATGTTTTTTATGTGCTATGTGATCAGTGTTATATATTTAACCCAGAGAATGTTTTTGATAAAATAAATAGGAGATTAAGAAAAAGAAATTTGTCTCCGCAAGTCTCATGCATGTGGGTTATTGGGTAATTTAAATATTTGATAATTCTTGATACTAGGGTTTAATAAGCAATGTACTAACCACTTAGAATTCAGGTCAGCAAATATTGGGCACATGTAAATTGATTGATTACTTTTAGGTATCAAGTCAGATAGATTGTCACATTACAACACCACCTAATGGTGTACAACACCACAATAATTGATCGTTTTTTTGAAAAAAACCACAAGAAAAATACAATTGGCGAACTTGAAATCGTTGTAAACTCCAAGCCTTAAATAGCGCTTTGAAGTGGCGCCACAGGCGCGCGTGATGTGCGTCTGCGCTGAAATTCTAATCATTTGCATATCACGTCCGCTAATGCATGTTGTAAATTTCATGTTATTTGCATGCTTCCTTCAGGGTGTTGCATTTACGGTGGCCAGCAGTGTATTTTATATATTTAAACAGGGATTATGCTTAGCTTGGATTAGAAAAAAATCGAAACATTTTATTTATGCTAACAAATTTGTAAACACATTAATGATTAATAAATTGATGCAAGTCCATGCTATAATTACAAAAGAGACGGATCTCTAACCTACAGAAATCCGTCTGAATATTTAAAAAACTTTCTTAAGGATCGAAATTCGGAAATAGCATGCAAGTCTAAGGAGCGCTGGCAGGAAAAAAAAGATCGGAAACATTTTAAGAACATCTTAATAACAAAAAAATAATTATCCGACCCATTCATTTCGAACATGCTTAACTAATTAACTTTGCTAGAACAAAAATCAATAGCTTCTATCTTTAGATGACCCGTGAATAAGTTTCCTTCGATTGATAAGAAAGAAAACCGGACTGAATGAAATTTTCAGGAATTAATCTCATAACTCTAAAATTTTTCTCTAGTTTTCTGAAACATAAAATTTAGTCGAAAGGGAAATGGTGAAAATCCAGTGAATAATAAGTAATTCTTTTATCGAAATAAAAAACTGAATCATTAAAAGCGGTAGCTCTTTTTTAGAATTTTATGCAAGTCACAAAAGTAAGCAACTACTGAGTAATCAAGTTTAGAAATTATTTGAAGGTTTTAGAACCTTCTGAAACATTTCAAGTTTTTATAGCATGATTTATTTTACCATTAATATAATTGCATGCATTATTTGATATGTATAACTTTAAATTTTAAAGAAGTTTTATCAAAATATTCCATGGAAACTAGAGAAACAAAATTCATATTTTCCAGTAATAACATTTAACAGTCCACATATATGTAGTTCTATCTTCTTCAAATGTCTATGCTGCAAACAAAACGTTCCCTTCAATGAAGAAAGATAAAAATTAAACTGAATAGAGGTTCAGAATTACTGAATAACGCTGCATATTTTGAATAACGAAAGCAAAGATGCAAACCAAAGTAAAAAGGCAAATCAGTAGAATAGTTTACCAATAAAAAATAACTAAAGCGCTTATAATTTAGACGCAATAAACAAAATTTTGAAATCATTATCTTTTTAGATTTGTGATTTTCAATTAATAAGAAAAATGCACATTGAATGTACAGCAAAAATACATAAGAGCAGAACACGGATGTATACATGTATGTATCATTATTTTAACAAGCAATACTACTTATCTATATCTTATATCTACATATCATCATGCAGGCATAGGTATCTGCATTTAGGGACAAATAAATATGAATACTATTGCAGGTTATAATTAGATACACGGCTTTGTCCTCGTCTAGTTGTTTTCCGTCTCTGGTTTGTTTCCTGACTTTGATTATGTAGGTTGCTGTTGTTGCTGTCGTGTCCATATTACTTGGAAGAACGGTTGCCAGAGCCTACACCAAAGAGAGGTAGCACTTTCCCACCCCAATTTTGAGGGAGAGCACCTGTTTAAGTACGTTAGAGTTTATTATTCCAGTGGCTCTGAAATTTCAAGCACTGAGGACTTTGACTCAATGACCTTAATTTATGGAATGTTAGAGATCTAGTTGAGCTTCTACAAAATTTCCTTAATGATTTCTGGTACTGTGAGACTTTATATGTGCTGTAAAATAGTCTGATACACAGCTATTATCAGCTGCTACAGCCTAAATTTAACTTAACGTTCGCTTTAGCATTTTAATTTTCATTATTAGATTAGAAAACAAAATATATTAATGCATTCACGTTTGGTAGAATACGAAAGAAAGCTTTTACAGATAAAATGACTGCTTTTGCAATGGTCTGGTTAAGATGACCCACAATCAGCTTTAGAGGTTTAACAGAGTGGTGCTGTTTTCGGTTCATTTATAAAGTACATACACAGATCTTTCCACGTTTTCAATTGCATTGCCATTTGGTTTCGAAGCGGATCGCTCCGAAAAACGACACATTATTTTGTTGGGTAAGCCATCGTTTCTTCACAAAACGAATAATGTGTTTGGGGATGTGGGTATTGTCTTGCTTCAGTTACCTTCTAAGCTTTCATGAAAAATATCGAACTCTAGAAAATTCTGCTTGACTGTATCCTGCAATGAACAGATTTTGAGTGTCAGCAACAACTAAGGGAGCTAATAGTAACATCACTATGTCATTAACGGAAAGCAGCCGAATTCAAAATTTTTGGCCTAAAATCTACCAGCAGAGGTGCCAAATCCAGCCAAAGGCCTCTAAAAGGCAGATCATATGATATTAATTTTTACAAATCCAATTTTAACAATTATAAATTTTGCCTGAAGTCTATTTGTAGATACACGTTGTTTGAAAGAAAATTATTCTTTAGCCAAAGATGCAGAATTGAGGTTATCATCATTAAGCAAAAGCGATGTAGCTCGGTAAAGCATCATATGTACTTTAGAACATAGAAACTATACACGGTGATTCAGAGATGTTGTTCAAAAATCTGCATTAGTCCGCAAAACGATAACAAGAAAGAGTCACATAGGAACATATATTTGCAAGGCGTTTATTAGAGCTGCAGCCCGTAACTTTTTTTTAACTGCTTTCAACTTTCTTGTAAACTAAAATATTGTGCAAACTCGTCTTTGTGTAATAAATTATCAATATTTGCGACCTGTATCACGTCTCTCAGTCTCTGGCTTTGCGGCATGCAGAGCGTCTGAATTAAGTTTGCGACCATATGTTCCAATATGATTATTGAATTGTTATTGTGTTTCTCAGCCATATAACGACTTTTGAGTAATAGTTTTTAATTACCCTTAGAACGATGTGGAATACTTTTAAATTCTATAGTTCAACAGACGGTATTCAGAAAATGGGTCAAAAATGGATCCAGACATGCGGGATTGCCACAACCGCCTTAACTCCCTATTTCAACTTGATGATTTTGCAGCCTTTTTTCTATTGTGAACAGTCAGTACTTCAGTAATTTGTCTTAGTAACGAAAACAGTTCTTTTGCCTTTATCCTGTTCATCTGAAGTTTAGTTTAAATCAACCAGTCCTACACAGCTTTACGTTCACATAAATTTATATTTATTTAAAATGGCTTGTGCATTTGACAGTTTAGGGTATTTAAGATCAGATACTTGAAACAATTTTTAGACATTTTGTATATTAAATATTACTATTTCATAAGCATGTATTACAGCACTTAATGCATATATTTATAATATTTTATATTCCTGTATGTATTCTCATTTATATGTTTGCATACATCGTTTCCCACTTGTTATTTTCCTTTCCAAGAGCAATTACTTATGATTAAGCATAACGTCAATAATGAATGCGAATAATATCATTTATATAATATTCCGATCTCCATCCTTGCCAGCATGAACTTGTGAAGTATTTTTCCTCCTCGCCGCCTGCCTTCTTGGTATGATTGAAAAGCATGTTTTGCTAGCACTCGCCAAGTCCGTAGTTCGAGCAAGAGGAAGGTATTGCATATTTTTCATGTTTCCTACTTTGACAAACCTAACAGCTCTACTGTGGAGCGGGAACGAAACTATGGTGGACGATAATTCGTCCTCACCAGGATTTGATGACTGGACTCACTCCTCCTTAGTAGTCCTTTCAGTGGGGAAAAATGTAAAGAACCTTTACATCTGCTGTCAACTATTTTTTCATTATTTTATGCAATGATATACATTTAAATTGAGTATAGTATATTCTCTGTTAATTTTATTAATAACTACTATCCATGACTAACATTTTGAAAGCGAATTGTAATATTGACTAGATTTAAAGCTCTAGTTCATAATTACTTTTGGCGGCATCAAATTCTAAATTTTAACATTTTCCTCCTTTTCATTCCTCTATATAGCATGCAACCAAATGTTTAGCCAACTAAATTAACTTTTTAAGTATCTCTCTTATTTTAAGTTTACAACTAATACTACTATGTCTTAAGAGAGAGAATCTATAAGAGAGAGAATCTAAGAAACTATGAAGTATCTTGTGATATTTCTTTCAATAACAGCTCGTTTTTCTTTAACACTTTGAAGACCAAAACGTCCGAGGCTGCCTTTCATTCAAACAACCACAACCGCCCGAAACGGCCAAGATTGCGATGTTGTTTCCTTCCCTCCCCTTAAGGTATGCAGCAGCAGGTGCAGTTTCCCAAAGGTATTGTATCAGTTTATTGCAGACACCTTTCCCTAAAAGCCTAATGGCAGCTTCTTTGTAGGAAGTAGAAATAATGCCATTTGAATTCTTCACACCTTTTTGTGCGTTAATGTACGAGGAAGGAAGGAACTGGACGGGGGTTTCGGTATTGTAAGTATGTAAGTTTGTGAAGGCTTCAGTTTTCTAAGGGTTAGACATGTTATTCATATTATTAAGCTAGGAATAATATGTATCAGTAACACCTGATCCTTCTGCCTACTAATACTGCTGACTGAAAAAAGGCAATTAAAGAATTTCAGAGTTTATTAAGGTTTAATATCCAAATAACAGAGTTCCAGTTGAGATGATACATCGCATAGGTTAAATTAGCATTTCTTTACGTTTCTTTTAAACTAATTTTATAATCTTGTACCAAAACACTTTTCTCTTTGTTTTCAATGAATTTAATTTCTGTGAAATAAGTACACTTTTCTCCAACCGATTGCACTAGTAAATATTCCCAATCAACTCTTTAACGAAGAATTTTAATATTTTACATCTTTTAATGGAATAATATTGAACATGTCACTGTTTGTTACACTGCTCTGAATAAAGTAAATAAAACATAAGACTACAGAAGAGTATTTTGCATGCTGCTTAATCTAGTAGAATAACTGTTAATGTCAAAGACTTAAATGTCAAAGAGACATCCGCAAAAGGAAGTGCATGTTTTCTGAAACTAAATTAAGAATGGTTTCGACTTGCATTATATGCTTGAAATGGATATGACTAATTTTATAAAAAAAAGGATACAAATCTAAACATGAAAAGTCATTTTACATGTAATAAATTTGAAACTAAAGGAAAAGAGCAAAATAAATCCTTTAATAAGATACTGTTACAAATTTGTACATAGATAAATGATTTTAGTGCAATTATATGTGAAGATGTTGTATTTTTCTGTGTAATATATTGCTATTAAAGAGACAAGCAAGGCCGGAAAATTAATACAGGGTCAATTCCATTTAACAGAGTAAATGGTTAGCTCGGTAATTTGGCAAGATATCTCCAAGCTTGCAATGGTTTGGGCAAATACTTTTTATCGCCAAATTTGGCGAGAAATCACCATTTGGCGACCTTTTGGTCTGGTCACTGTATCACCGGAACAGGTACTGTAATTACAAATATATTCGGAATACGACCCGAATATAATATAATAATCATTATATTAGCTGTTATTTGTATTAGCTATTTTTATATTATATAATATAATAATCATTATATAATCATTATATTAGGGGAATATAATTAATCATTACATTAGCTGTAACCGGAATTCGATCCTCATATTGCCTTCCAGTTATTTTGAGAAGCAGAAACTACTCGAAGTATTTTGGCCGCCGGGTGTGAACTCTATAAGGCCGGAGAGAGCCTTTTCTATCAGTAGTTGTTGTTGTTAGCTGTAAGTTCAGCGTGATTTCGCAGTACTGAGATATCTACGAGTAACTTTCTCTTTAGCTGTTCTTTGCATTACGTTGTGTTAAACGTTCATAGTAGTTCGAAGTGTAACTACTGATTATGTTCTGTGATATTGTGAAGAAATGTACGACAATTTCTATTGAAATTTCCAGAACTCTGAGGTGTTTCTCTACCTATCATGGGAGTACATGTGTAGATTTAATCTATTACGAACCCGTGTGCACGCAACAAATCTATATAACGGATGGCTGTTCGCCAGTTTTTATCTAGAAATATTTTTAGTTAAAACAAACATTAGAAAATTTTCTTCCTGTAAAAGATATCGCCATTTGAGGCCTTTGTTTTATATTAATTTTAACAATGGTAATACATGCTACTTCATTTTCTTCATAAATTCATTGAGAACATAAAAAGGATCAAAACTTTGAAAATAAAAAATGCATTTAACCGAGTTTTGACACTCAATTTCCGAATAAAATGCCCGATCTATTAAGCGTTGCGTTGCGGTGCAAAATAATATAAAAGGAGTTTTTTTAAATCCTTTAATAGTTAAGAATTATTTCGAATTCTAAATTCCAATATTTCTAAGCATAATTTGAATTAAATTTAAATTATTGTTAATAGATGCAGATTTTATTTATCAGCTTATATATTCCACTACACAGGGTAATTATAAAGAAGTTCCACTTTTAGAAAGCTGAAATAGAGAACCACTGGTCAGAATGATCTGAAATATGATCGAAATATACGTTAAGCAATGGGAATTTTTCTGGTTACATTGCTTCAAATGCTGTGCAGAAAGTCGGTATATTAATGGGTATAAAATGTGACTCTGCTCCAATGTCTGCAAATTTGGGTGTAGATAGACCATTGGAGCTGTAAATGGGCATCGTCTTCCATGTTATTGCATTAGAGCAAGAAAGGGTACGAAAACGTTTGTTGTATTGGCAAATTAGTAGAAAGGAACTCCTGAACATAAGTAATTTTAAATGGATAGCATTGCAGTATATTTTTCAAAATTTTATGAACCTTGCTGATAGGCAAGTCTAAGGGATCAGGCAAATAATTCCTTTTGCACTGCACGTTCCCTCATCACCTTTTGAAGTGGACCGAACTCTGCGAATTTACGAATCATGTTCCGGAACCTCTTGACAGACACCGGGCTAGAGTCGAGACTCATACCCATTACTGTCCCAAACGTTTTCAGGGCGGATGAATCACAGTCACCGTTTTCGTAAAAAAGCTTAGACCCTTTGGTTGACAGAGTCATGACGAGTTCCTAGATGTAGAATAACGGGCACTGCGTGTCGCCCATGGTTTTATGAAATCTAATTTGTGATGGGCCTATCACATCTTTTAATTAACTATTCTGTGAAATACAGCGCTATCTACTGATGAAAGCACTATTTGTTTTAAATGAATTCCCATTTTTTTACATATTTATGTCAAATTTCAGGTCATTCTAACCAATGATTCTTTTTTACAAACATTTGAAAGAGGAATTTTAATTATAATCACCCTGTATTAAATGAATATTGACAAATATTACTAAATACAAAGTGTATGTTTCAAAATTGTATTTGAAGTAATCAGGGAGTGATTAATAATTAAAATAAAAATATTCAATCCAATTTCAGAAAAGACTGAAAACATTTCGCTATTTTTTATTTACTTGCACTACTTGGCTTGTAGAAGCAAACAAAAACTTAAAAGAAGTCATCAAAGTTTATAGCATGTTCTTCCCCCTCACACTTCATCGATTTGCATATTTGTGTCTTTTTAAAAGGGAGTGTAAAACCATAAATTCGATTAAGGAGGAAGAATTTTTCTTTTTCTTGTCTTATGTGAAGAAGTCATCAACTATTTTTATCGCAAGCACTAACTTTCTTGTTCTTAATTTTTTCTGAAAGTTTTGTTACATAAATGGAATTAGAAAACAGAATTCTTGCAGTGTTTTCAGAAGCTGAAACATACAGAAGATTGTTTTCTGTATACTGCTGACAAGATTTAATTGGTAGATGTTCAGTTGGTCAAGCAGCTTTGGGTCGCTTTTTGGATGTAAAAATAATTTTTAATTTGAGTATAATAAAAAAAAAATCTACACCTCGTGTTTTACTCATTATTTAGAATTGTTTAGGCAAAACTGCTTCATTTGCAAAACAAAATGAAGAACCTTGCGTTGATTTCAAATTTACTTGCAAGTTTGTATACCTTTTCCTTTCAGAGTAAAATTTGACTTTTCGATTTCTTGTTGATTGAATTTAATTCTTAACTTTTACTCAAGTGGATATTTGCAGCTTGGCCAGATACTACAGATTTTCAAAATGATTTCAAGTTATAAGGAAAGTCCAGTGATGTGATAAAGTCAGAGAAATCTTTGTTGTTTCATTTTCCTTGGTTTATATTCATGCGTCACATTTTGCGTTGATACCATTGAGAAATTTGAAAAGTGAGAGAATAATACTCCATACTGATTTTTGTTGAAGACATTCACTTTATACACTTCATACTGACAAACATACACTTCATACTGAAAAATACGGATTTTTAATTCTCAGTAGAGGAAAGGAATGAGAGATGTTTAGTTATCTTGAAAATAGTTGATATATTACTTCGGCTTATATATGGCATGTGTTAAGACTTTTCATACGTTTTATATTAGAATTTGATCCAAAATTTTGAAAGCTTAACATAAATTATTTAACTTGATCTCCTACACTTATGGAATAGTAGACACTTCAGGATGTATACACATGCAAGCATTACATGCATTATTAATGACAATTTCGATAATATTTTGTCTAACATTTCTTTTTTAGGGAAGTTCGATAAAACTTTCTACATACTCCTGCAACGTTTAACCTTCGAAATCCTTACATAAAATAAAAGCAAAATTTTTTTTCAATCCATACTCAGGAAATTTTGCTTTTAGACGGAAAAGAGAGGATATGAAAGCCTTGTACTTTCTACTTTGCTAGTGTGAGATAGTATTGCTTCGTAATGCTCTGTAATCTTCTGTAATCTTTTGTTCAATCTATTCATTTGGCAAACAAAATTTAAGTGCTTTTAGACGCGCTGAAGTATTCTCCATGGAAAATGAAATCGTAGAAACTGGCTGCATCAAAATCACTAGGAAACAAATATATATCGTTTCTTTAGTTTACAAATTGGAGAAAGAAAGAGAATCATATGTTAAGACGAAGAGGATAACACAACAAGAAAAGAAGTGGTTTGCAATAAAAAGAAACTTCTGGTAGAATGAACTGAATCTGAGATATAGGGAAGACATCAGATACTCCAAAGATAAAAATTTTTACAAGGGAAAATATGTCAAGAAATGATGCTATCTGAAGAAAGTACGAAGAATATTAGAGACGGTTTTCGAAATTTTGTGAACTCTAAAGATGTACTAGAAACGAAAAGTATATTTTAAAAAGGAATTCAAAATACCTCACTCATTCAGTGTTATCAAACAACATTCAAACTTTCTTTTTTCCTACAACGTAGTTTCGTAATTTGTCATATTCTAAAAATAGCTTTTTTGCAAAAAAGTGCTTTCTGATGCCAAAATAAAGCTAACAGATAGTTCTCCTATTGCTTCCTAACATACGTATATTCAATGCTAAGGGCAATACTCATGTCGGGAAGCTCTAAGCAAATAATAAAATTTTTAGTTTAGTTTTGAACAACCTATATATTAAATATAACTATTTGCCACAGTAAATAAGTGCAATTAAGCCTTAGAGCAAAAGCAACTTTGGAAAACACACGATTATTTCATTAATTGCATTTGCATTTCGTTCTCTAACCGATGATGATTTCAGCTGTTCTGACTCACAAATACTCTTCGAAGATTCTGAAAATATCTGTAAGATATTCTTTTTAAAAATTTTGACATAGATTACAGGTCGCCAGTTTAAATATAACTTCCATAAAATAGTTTTAGAAGTACTTATTCAGATCCAGAAAACTGTCACGAGTGACATTTTCTCTTCTATGACAAGCTTGATTTTCCCTTGTAAAATAATGCTGTGCTCTGACTAGTGATTTCAAATTTGAATTTTTGTAGCTAAATGTAACATGCTGCGAAGTAAGAATTACTTCCCACTATTGTTTCCGTTATATAGATTATTATTAATTATTATTACTCTTTGAAAATTGATGATCCAATAAAACGAAGTTGATTTTTTGAAGTCCGTACAAGTACAATTTATACATACCGTTTCTGCATTTCCAAGTATCAGAATAATTGTAGGATTGCTTCCACTTATAAATATTGTTTTGTTAAAATTTATCTCAGAAAGTGTTCTTTATGTTAGTAGTACTAGGTAAACGTATTTTCTACTGTAAAAGTGCTTTAATGACATTTAAGCAATAAGTACCATTTAGGACTATAGCTCATTTTACATTGTTTGCTTATTTAGTCCTTTGCAGTCTTATATATTTCCAGCACGAAAAAGGTTCATTCTAAGGCTATTTAGTTCAAGAATTTGAAAATTTGATTTACGTAGCGTTCTCTAAATAGTAATATAGGCACATGTTCCAGCGATATAGCTGAAGTCTTTGTAATGGATTTCCCTCTGTTATAAACACTTAATGGAGATTTTACAGAAACAAATACCTTAGATATTTAACAAATACGTTAATACGTGAATTTTCCTCTGTTATAAACACGTAATGGAGATTTTTCAGAAACAAGTATGTTTGAAGAGAACAAATGAATTAATAATGGACATAAAAATCAAACTGAAATTTTGTAGGTATCACCTTGTTTTGAACTATCGCAATTTGACTTATAATTTGGTTAAACATTACTGAGAAGCCTAACTTTAATGCAGAAAGACCACTTTTGCCAACCTATAAGTAACCCTAGATACCCTACTGATTAGGAAAGCATTATCGGTATTATTAACATTAAAAATTTTAATAAACTGTGTTGTTTTCTTTGAATTTATTCCTATAATGTTTTCTCAGTTTAGTTACCCTGAAGCCTATACTTTTACTAAAATATTTCTGTCATCATTTCATCCTCTAAATTTTTTTTCACGCCTAAACAGCTCAGTTTTCCATAAAAAATTTGTTTAATTTATCCATTAAAATTTTATAAAAGTTTTACTGCTGTGGCTTTCATTTTCATAATTACATGGCCATCTGTATTTCTTGGTACATGCATTTCTGCACTTTGCTTATTTCTTGAAATGAAGTATTGTCAATCATTTTATAGCCATGTTATGAAACTAAAATAACCTTTCTCCAAAGTCGAATTCCATGAATCTTCTAATAGGGAATTTTGCAATATGTTTTACTGGGAAATAGTAAGTAGTATAATGATGTAATATATAGTTTTTATTCCTCTAATAGCAATCAAATAGTCTTTTTCTTTGTAAAGCGGCTAAGCGTTTAAAGACTGCGAAAAGCGTATAGTTTATTCTATGTCCGAACCCAACCAGGTGCTCGCTGCATAGTTGCTTTTCGTGCTTACTGCATGAATACGAGCTGACGTGAGTATAAGCGAATTAGCCTTAGAAAGTCCTCCGCGAAGTCATCCATCCCCTTTAAGCACACAACCACTTATACAAACCAAGCCAAACCAAGCGACCGTGGAACTGCCACCAAGCAGCACGATTTAGCGCCAGTTATGGATGCGCATGCATGATGTTACAACACACAAACGGGCATCTGTTCTTTTCATTAATGTAGCCTTGATTGTTTCTTGATATGCCATTTTTTGTTTTCGTGATCTACGATATACAAACAGTTACGATAATATTTTTATAAATTTTAAAGAGATGAGTCCAAGGGCTGTAGAATCGTATTTATTATTGAACTGCAGTCTATTTACAGCTGGTCGGGAAAATTAAAATATGCTGTATAGGAAAAAGACACTTGGATATGGCCGACGATACAGCAATAGAAATTGGAACAATCAACTTGCGGGAAGTTTGTACACATAGCATTCTAAACTGAGCTTCCAATTAAATCGAAGGGCCTAATAAACTAGTAGAAATCGACGAAAGTCTTTTTACGAATCGTAAAAAAAAGAAATGGGTCGAATACTTCCCACGGCAGTGGCTATATGGTGAACTGTGCAGTAGCTAACGAATGTTTTATTGTAAGAGTTGTAGATGGAAGTGTGACTCAGAATTCCACAGGAACTGCTGCCACAACATTGGTAGGAACTCCACTAATTTTCATGTTTCAGTGTGAACCAAATTTTGAGGTCGACAGGACAATATGTAAGTACCACTTTTTTACGTAGTCGTTGATTGTTCATGTAATCTAAGAAATGAAATATATTACTTCAGATCAGCACAATAATCAAAGTACTTGGAGAAATGGATAGATAAATTCAGAATACTTGTAAGATAGTATTACATAATTATTACGTCAAGTATAAGAAATAATAAGAAATAGTAAGTATAAAAGGAATACAAAAGTACAAAAGCTTAAATATATTAAAAAAATATAGCCAAAGTGAAATTTAGAATGAAGTACTTGCAGGAAATGATGTAGAAAAATAAAAATAATAGGACAAAATTATATTAATTAAATGCAATTTAAAAATGGTACACAATATTATGAAATATTATCGCATTTTATGAATTAAGTAAATTAAAGCCTGATATTTATAATAAAGAATTTTCGAAATGGATAAGCAATCAGAGACAATTTTAGTTATATACAAAATGGTATAGCTTTCAATTAAGAAATACGGAGTCAAAAGTTCTCTAAGCATCGACTGAAAGCGCAAAGGGCATGTCATAGGTCTAATCGGAAACAATTCCTGTAATCAACGAATTCCTCTTCCACTAAGTGCTTGTTCAAGCATTAGCTGACAAATTTCAGTTAATTGTGTTATGCAAAATTAACGGGCAATCAGTTAGAAATAAAGTGCGTACTTATTGTCAGCTGTGCCATTTTTGCATCTCATTAATATTTATAAATGGTGTCTTTTATCTTCTCCGAAACTCAGTGTACAGAAACGCTATTTAATGGTAGGAAATTCTATTAATACTGGAATCATGTTTAATTTAATCAGAATAGCCGACTACTTTATTCTCAATAGTATTAAGTCGCTTCAACTGACAGTAGTAAAAGTACTTGCAAATCAAAGGCATTAACTATCTATATTTCTGTTCACTTTCCGCAGCTATATTTAGGAAATGTAACATGATTATTATATAAATTTACATACAGTATAAATTAGAAGGTTCTTACTTTGTGAATAATGATCTTAACCCGAAACAAATAATTTGTAGTTTTGTTTAGATACGAGAAAGTTTGGTAAATATGGTTATGTTTAAGGGGTGTTGAAACCCAAAAATCTTCAAAAAATGGTGATTTCGGATTTTTGCATTTTCAAATTCTCTACACATTTATCTTTATAAAAATACCATTGTTTAATCTCTATGAAAATTAGAGCTGTTAAAAATCTAGTTTTAATTTTTCATCGAATGCTATGTTAAATGAGGATTTTTACATAAAAACGCGTTTTTCTCCAAACGTGATTTTTTTTTATATTCGATGTACCTTTTCTCAGGAACTACTGCTAACAGGTATCTAAAATTTTTATGGCTTATTTATTAGGTTTCCTAATATTTACTGAAATGAGCCTTTTGTGATAAACTAAGAAAAAAATTAAAACATGTTTTTTTTTTTTTTTTTTTTTTTTTTTTTTTTTTTTTTTTTGTGTGTGTGTGTGTGTGTGTGTGTGTGTGTGTGTGTGTGAAAAGTGCTAAATTTTACTATGCCTAACAAAATATTCTGTAAATTACTCTAAAAGTCAAAATGTTTCAAAAGCTGAATTCAGTATAAGCATATAGGTATACTTTAATTACACACAAAATTTCAAGCGTGTATCTACAGCAGATTTTGAGAAAAGGTACATCGAAAATGGCCAATTTAACATAGTCGATATAGGGATTCCAACACCCATGTCTCCGTTTTAAATTCGGTAAATATTAATATTAATCAACAAATAAAACAGAAAGAGGAGACAAGCAATTTTTCTCTAAGCATAGTTTCTTTCACGATTTTCTCCAACTACCCTTTATGATCAAGATGATTTATAAATTCATTCGGCTGACAGCAAAATAGGTATAAGTTTGCTTTCGGCAACTATTCTTCATTATTTAAAAGAATAAATTAGTTTTCAACAACCGTGGCAATCACCCTAAAACGATTATTGCAGTTGAAAACTAAATTTTATTATTTTTCTCCCCCCTCTCTTAAACTGTGAAAAATGAGAAATCTTGTGTGCATAATTAATTTTATTGGAGGTTTTAAATATTATTCTACGTTTTTAACTGACTGCTATCTAATGCTGGGCTCAGCTTCTTTTTTCCTTTTTAAAGACGTGAAAGGGTACGTCACGGCAATTAAATGTAATTAATTGATAAACTATTGACACATTTCAATTTCATAGACTTGTTCAGTTCAACTAAACACATTCCACGGACCATCAAATGTGACGAAGTGTTTTAGGTAAAATTAAATTTTAAACAAGAATGCCAGGTAATGAAGAAAAATAATCCCTACAGAAGCATAAACGAGTTACAGTATTTTTCTTTCAGAAACTGGATGTTGCAGTTTGTTCTTTTAATTTATGATTATTATATTATTTTTTATGACTTAAGAAAACAAAGAGTTATTGAATTATTTGTTGGATATTAAAACCTAATGCTTGCAAAGTAAAAAGCCGTCAGAATGTTATTTAATGAATTCTCAAAAATCTTTTAATAGAAATTAATTATATATGAAGTACAATCTGATAATATGCAATTAAATTCACGTAAAAGAAAATGTTTTCAATTTTGGGCTCTGCTGAAAGAGATTTCCCCAGAAGAGCTTAATTCTTGTAATTAGGGGAAATTATTGCCATTTTTTTAACTGGCAAAGCATAACCGAGAGAGAAGGAGAAAGAGCTAACTCTGAGGCAAGAATTACTTTTGCTTTCTTTGCCATTATCTATAATTTAAATCAACTCCTTCCATTATTTAATTTGGTCTGAAGATGCAAATTAATTCCTTTCTTCGCTTGTAAAAATCACAAGCAAAGAAAGGAAGCCACATGTAGTTTTTATTACTTTGATGAAACATATTCTTTTCAGATCTTCATTTAATTTCATTTTCTGAAAGAAATGGCTAAATTTCTATCATATATAATGATTCAGTCACTTAAAAAGCTTAATATTTCCTTCAAGGCAGTAATGACTTGCAGACGACTCGTTTGATGTAGAGTTACTGGGAAAAATATAATTCCTAATAGTAGAATAAGTTAAGAGTAATAAGCTGTGTAGAACGTTAAGTTCCTTTAAAATATACACTCGTATTATTAACAAAGGAAGTAATAAAGGTATACATTTATTAGATCTTCAGGTTTCAACATTTTAAAAATATACATAAAAATATACTTAAGGCAGAACTTAAACTAATTAGTAAATTCTATGGACGTTTGAAATTTCATTTGGAGTTACAGTTTAAAAGACGGGCCAGTCTAAATCAATTGATAAATACATTTATTCTCTATAAAGTTTAAATGTGTTACATAGTGAAGAATTAGGTATTTCGCTGGAATGTTTGTCCATGTGGTATAGTGGTTTTCACATACGTCTAGATGTCTGAAGATCCGCTGTTCCATTTCTGCGAGGATACAATTTAATTTTTAAGCGTCTCACCTCGAAAACAACGAGTAATCTTCATATAAACACTAACAGAACGAAAACGGTTTAAAGACCTAACACTTGAAAATAACTTTTGTTGTTTGACTTCTGAATTAGTACTTGAAAATGCATTATTATATTAATTTCACTTTTACAACATACTGAGAAAGAAATGTGTTTCTCTAGTAGAACTGAATCGGAACAACAGCTACTATTGGTGAATTGTTTAAATTTTCGGATTCACTAAGTTCCCAATTTAAAACAAGGAAGGAATTCAAAATTTCACTTTTGGAATCAAAACGAAAGATTCTTATTCCATTTATGCTGAATACAACGCTTTTAGCACACCAGAACTCATAATCAATTTACTATCAGAAATATGTGTTGGGTGTTTTTACCTTTTTCAAACAAACAAAAATACCTTTTTAATTATTAAGAGACCGTTATCAAAGAAACAAAATATTCAAAATCTGCTGCTTAATTATACCAAAAATATATATGAAATTGAGAGTAACAATACTCAACCAAATATATATTCGTTTACACAATCCATGTCGTTATTCTAGGAAGTAGCTGAATAGGTCAAATGTTTTTCAAATAATTATGCTTATTCATTGAATTTATACGAGAATTTATTTCTCATATTTTTTTGTTTCCTGTAATGCATGGAAATTTTATACTTTTAAGCTTATTCATGTTAGAAGAGTAAGCAAATTTAGTACATTTTGATATAGCAGTAAATTAGTAAACTTTGACATTAGACTCTTGGTATAAAGAGCAACGCATTTATCTTAAAAACCTCCAGGAAGACCATTTCTACACTACTTTTTATACCTAGCTCTTCTTATTGATCCGAACTTTCTTAGTTACAGGGCATCATAGTCTTTAATATTGGCTGTAGAGCTAAAGATACTTGTCATAATATGCGTTACGAAAAGCTTATAAGAAAGGATAGTCTTGAGAGTTTAACTCAATTACGTTAATTAACTTGTCAAGAAAATGAAATAATTTAGGTTAACTAAGAACTTGTGTATTAATAAATATACATTTCTTGTAGAATTTATTATTATATTATATTATTGGTGGTACATTGCATTTATTTTATACTGTTTCAGCTCTCAAAAATCGTAGAAAAGTATTTATTAAGCTTTATTCATTCTTCTAAACCAAATATATTTTTCTTGGCTTCAAGATCATCGAGAATATTAACTGATATGGCATTTCTCACAAAGCAATCAAATATTGTTTCAGAATTTATCGTCGCACTTAAGAAAATCGATAAACTTGCCGACAATCCTCATATTTTCATTTCTTTTATTGTCCAATGAGAGTAATCGTCCAATTTATAAACTACTTGACAGCCCGCTGGCCCTGCATACGCAGTTTCCTTTATTTTATAAATGAGGTTTAGCACGAAAATTATTATAACTGCCCAAAAATCTTCTTGGATTTCTTTTTTCCAACAGCTGCAATAGTACGATGGTAATATCTTCAGTTATTTATCTAAAGAAACTGTAATAAAATTGTCAGCTTTTTCTTGCCTATTTTTAAAAAACATCTATTAATTATTTTAACTTTTTATATATTAGAGTTACTTCATAACAATAGTTAGGATTAAAATAAACAGTAATGTGTTAATATTATAAAAGACTACTTTTTTTGACTGTGTCACAAGATATTTTCTTCCTTCGTTGGTTCGGACACCCAAAATACTGATTTCCGAGGTTCGGTTTTTTTTTTTTTTTTGGTCTCGTAAATTTGGTCGTTTATTTTTACCACTATCAGTAATATGTGGAATAGATTTCATTCATTTCCGACAATTTCTTCACGATGTTGCGTTTTACACAAACATTAGTGTATGTACGATAGTATCAACAAAAGTGATTTACTGTCAAGTTCGTGTATAAGGAATTTTCGCCTTCCTCACTACATGATCTAGAGATATAACTGGTAGTACTTCCTGCTGCCATCAGAAGGTCCGGATTTCATATCCCAGCGAGGATGCAATAAAAATTATGAATTTCTGTATCTTCATTAATTTAACTCAAATTGGCACACCCTCGGAAGAGCTGTAAAGTCGCTGAACATTGACAATTCCAACTTGGGTTGGATTCTAGGCGAACGATGGGCTGCATGTATGTTTTCGGGGTTTTCCCTATGTGTAACGAGTTTCCCTATGTATAACCATGTCCCTCGTGTATACGAGCCAGTTTTTTTCAGAAAATCCTCCACAAAGGCGTCTCTCCTCTTAGGCAGATAGCCTTCACGTTCTTTGCCATAATTCAATGGGCCAAACCGAACCAATCCAGACCTTTAGCAAGAAATGTGGACGATAATTCGTCACCATCTGAGTTTGGCTTACTGAGTTTCTTTCGTGTCTGAGAAATCACCTTATATAGGGGAAGGGGGATAATATAAGGAATAGATGCTTTCTCCAGTGTGTGATCCCGTGTTGTAACTCGTAGCGCATGCGGCTAATAAACGCAAGACCCGGTTTTCGAATCGTGGCAATCGCATAACTGATTTTTCCTGTTTCCTTATCTGAATGACCTATTATAGACTAAAATGAGATTAAAAACAGTTAAACCAGTGTTATATTTAGCTTTCTGAGTAACTTTTTGTCTGGTGCTGTAATAATATTGGATTAAATAGGAAATCAAATCGAGCATTTATGAATTAAAACAATATACAAAAGTATAATAGTTTCACAGAAAGGAGGTAAAAGATAAATATAAATTTACAGTATCTGTGCATGTACATATATGCGAAACAATTATTTTTTATCAATCTCAATATTGCTCAACATGCGTAGTGTGCTTTCCATTAATAATCTGCATTTCCAAAATGTCTAGAAGAAAAGTCTAAACTAGAATGAAACAAAAATATTATGCACAAATGATTACTAATCCTTTCGACTAGTACATATTGGTCAATTCGTCTAGTCAATTCGTATATATATATAAGTCAATTCGTCTAGTACATATTATATTCGTCTAGTACAATTCGTCTAGTACATATAGTCTAGTCAATATATAATTCGTCTAGTACATATTGGTGTTCTACCATTTGTCCAATAAAACTGCACGTGATGCTCAGTAAAAGCCGACAGCAATTGATGCGTGTTTAGTCAAATATTTCGCGGGTTTATTTTAACCAATATCTCAACATTTGCTTTCGTGTAAAATTGATTCACATTCACCTAATTAACAGTTCATCTCCTTATTATCGTTTAATAAAAAATTAGTTTATAAGAGAAATTATTTGAGAATATAAAAGGATGCATTATTGAAAGTATGATGTCCTTCAGAGACACGCAAATTATAATGGTTTGATCCTTTCGAGAAATTGGTCCAAGGGACAAATTTTTGATTCAAACGCAATTACTGTTGAGCAGATCGATCCATTTTACGCTCTTTAACTGAGTTAAAATCAGTGAACTAATCAGACTTAAATCATCATTAGTCGAATTGTTCTACATTTGTGAGTAGTAATTTGTTAAAGTACATGAAGACCTAGCTTGTGTAATAAACAAAAAGAAATAATTTGAGTTCTGTTTAGACACCTTCCCTTGCATATTATGCAATAATACTTATTTACGTTCTAGTGCTGATATATATGCAAGTTCGCGTAACAGAAAACATGTTATATTCTGAATCATATTCATAATAATCATAATAATTCCAATCGCATTCCACAATTACAAACGCATGACGTAAATGTAATACTGTATACCTTATATGAAATAGTTTTCTTCCATGATTGTTTTTAAATCTCTTGTATACCGCCTTATACACTTAAGAATAAACTGATCAGTACACGGTCTAACATAAAAAATGAGTTCAAACTTATAATTATGCAATTAACATATTATATACCTAGACTCGGCATATGAATTTCCTGATAGAAAGATAGAAAGCTAAGTATTTCAGTGTGAAATAAAAGCCGCTAAATTTTGTGCAATATAAATATAAAATTGTGGGAATTTGTATTTGAATTCAAGAAAAAATTTATATATGACAATAAAACGTACTGAATGATAAAATGTTTAGTGCTGCTCCCTGCTGTATCGTGGGGAGTGGGCTCAACTCCTGGAGAAGGTTTGGATGTTTCTAAGTGTATAGTTTTTCTTCGACATGGAAACCCTTAAAATAATAGCTACTGGGAAGAATTTGTGGTTAAAGAAAGAAGGTTGAGGACAATGCTATCCTTTATCAAAACTTGGCGGAACTTCCCCGGTTTCATGGGTATGAAATCAATTCCGATCTGTAATGCCCTTTGAAGTTCTAGGTGATGAGACTGCTAAGTGGCTGATTAGTATTGGCTATTCCAATGAATGTAGTATGTTTCAAGTATCCAGTCATTTGAAATAACAGCAATATATTTAAACATCCATTTCCAATACCATTGCTGTTTATTATACAAAGTGCACCAACTATTCTCTTTTAAAAGTTTCGTACTTCATGTGAGGGCAATTCAGTAAAGAATTATTTTATAGACATCCTTACCGAACAGGATTTATATTTCTCTATAGTTTCAATCCTGTGTGTTAGCCCGCTAATAGAAGAGTCGATGTGATAGGTAAGCACTGGTTGCTCGTTAGGGATTAATGTCTTTACCATAACACTGAACACGTCAGGTTTTCCATTTCTCCCTATAGTGACTACAGGTCAGTCTATCCTTAAACTGTCTTCCATAAAAGCTCTTTAGTTAGAGCATGTAGCCCTCACATGTTTTGCCATAACACAAGAATAAAACAATCAAACTTATATGAGCGCGAAAGTCAATATAGAGCTAGTTATAGTTTAAAAAATTTCTTGTACCTTCTTATGCTTAAGATCTATCAAAGTGTTGCATTCGCCCAACTTTTCGTTAACAGAAACGAGTAAGCATAAAGAAAGTCAGAATCATTAAGCTAGGCAAATAGCTATAAATTACGTTAAAAATGAGAAAATTAAATTAACCAAACAAAAGTACTTAGTGCTCCCGACTTTAAATTTTACCTGTTATTCGCTAAACTATTGATAGATTAAATTACATTTTTGAAACAAATCAAAACTCAGAAATTTAGAATAAAAATTTAAATAATATTGAATTCATTGAAAGAATATGCATTCAAAACTAGTAATCCGTTTTTATTAGTTAATTTAAATTTATCTTAAATCATCCTGTCTGTCGTAATTAATAAATTTTACACAAAATTTTCAGACACATTCATATTGCCTAACTAATATAATTCTTTTAAAAGGTGTAAGATGGGTTCTTGATTAATTCTAATTTGATTTTGTCTTTGTTTTCTTATAAGAACGCAATAAAATACAGGATTGGATATGATTTTCCTGGAAGGTAAATGCTGCCGGAAACACATGATGTTTCAAAGCATGTTACCCCTCATGAATCCGTTTGGTTTTCGGTTTATTAGATTATGGAAAAGCAATCAAGGGCTATCTGTTTAAGGAAAGGGATGACTTCGTGGAGGACTTTCTCAGGGAAACTGGCTCGTATACACGTTAGACATGAGGAAAACTACGAAAACTCCAGGCAGCCAGCCCGTTTGCCAGGATTCAAACCGCGGACCGACAGCGACTTCACGCTCGGCCGCTGGTTGAGCGCACTTATATGTCCGACAGTAGCAACTATTCCAGTATATCTATTGGCTGCCTTAATAAAACTGAGGCCCACCAGCGGCAGAGCGGTAAAGTCGCTGAACACTGGTAGTTTGGTCCGAGTTTCGAATCCCGCAAACGGGCTGGCTGCATGGACGTTTTCGTGGTTTTCCCCATGTGTAACGTGTATACGAGCCAGTTTCCCTTAGAAAGTCCTCCACGAAGGCATCGCTCCCCTTAGGCAGATAGCCCTAGTGTGCTTTACCATAATTAAATACACCACACCACCTTAACAAAACTGACGCTTAACTGAGCACTTTGTAATAGGTATATTGAGAAAGTAATGTGAGTACCCACGCATATTTTAGAATTTAATGACTACAAGCCTGATCTCGATACAAAATTTGCAACAAGAGCCAAACGACTCACAACAGAGCACTAAATTATATATTACCTCGGCACTTGCATCACAATTTCTTTAGTATTAAACGAGATATTTGAACTATTATCTACCTTTGTTCAACGTATTTGCAGTCTGTGTAGATGTTATGAGCATTTAGCCTGTTTTCCTATACTTAATAAAGGAAACACTAAAATTTTGCGATTAAGTGGTATCACGCTATATTCATGCCAGCCACAGTATGTTAGAAAGAAGAAATCTAGAAACTCAAACAGGAATATAACCCACCAGCATTATGGTTGCATTATAATTGCGTCGCTGTAAATTAATCTGAATGTTTGCTTTTAGATTAGAACTTATATAAAAACTGGATTGATGTAGTGCATGAATAATAATGGAAGTAGAAGAAGTAAAGCTTTAGTAATGATCAGTTCCTCTAGCCTAAATCCGAATGATCTCTAGTTCAAGTGCATTTAGGCATATTTTAGGAAGTGTAAGTTATCTCCCAATCAGCTTCAGAGAAGTTTCATCAGTCTAACCAAACTTTAGGTCTTAAACGGTTATTAAGAAATATTGGGATTACACAAGCCAACAAATGCCGGGTAACTAGCAAACTAGCTGGCTATACAATTTACATCACATTGTTGCTGAACAGGAAATTGTATTAAACATCTACATAGTTATAGATAGGTAGCAACTGAAAAGAGTATAAACTGTTGATTGACATACAGTGGCTGTTTGTGCTTTACAGTAACCATCACTGCGGAATTCAGAGCGGTTGCCTATTGGATAATATCTGTAATTTATACTTATATTTTCTAAATATTTGAATATGTTCGCTTTCAGTGAGACAGTTTGCATAATTAAAATATATTATCCTTAATTATTTAGTTCCAGTTATAATAATGAAGCCTAAGTATTCAAATGTCTGCATTTATAATATCGTCGAAACAGCTCAAATTTACACATTTTAGAAATATACTGGAAAAGGAAATGGACAAGTAACATGCTTCAACAATAGATATAATAAAGTTTAAATTAGAATTAATAAATTATATTAAGGAATTTTTAAATTAAGGCAAATATTAAATTATTTCCAAGTATACGCATGACTTAAACTGAGCTGGAGTTCTTCTTCGGCACTTCTCACATTTTGAGGAAAAATCTATTCATTTCGAAGCCCCAGATAAGATAAGTTTCAGTATTGCTATTTATTATTTCACCATTTGCAGTTAATTTAACTTAATTTATTAATTCTTTGTATGCTTACATTTCATTTAATTTTAAATATTCATTATTTATTGCTTTACATATTTATTTTTATTGACCTTTCGTGATGGTCTTCAATAGTGCTTCGGCATTTTTAATTTTACAAATTAAATGCTAAGCAAATACTTAAAATGCTTCACCTTTATCATTAAAATATTTTTGCTGTACAGTGAAGTAAATCAATAAAACGAATTTTGCATCATATGAATTAATGAGTTTCCTAAATACATGTTGTTAATATAGGGGGAAATTTTGAAACTCAAATTAATATCTTTTTAATCTGAAGTTTAGATCCCCTAAAATACCCAAAGGCTTCTTAAGAAAGGAATTTCTTTTAGAAATAATAAATACATTGTACAACATTTAATTGAAGTTTTTCAAGTGTAGGAAGCGATTTAATACTTTCTTTGATTAAAAGAGAACATATCCTTTGGTTATAGTCTCAAACAGAAAAGGGTGGCTTCAACAAACAACAGCCTTTGTTTAAGGACAAAGAGATAACCTGTAGGGATGCACATTTGATATTCCCCGTCCTTTCACAAAGGAAATGGGGTAAATGTCAGTGACCAGGAATCTCAATAATTTGCCCTGAACTCCGGGTGGCCATCTACTTACCGTTTCACTAGTATACTTATAGTTTAGACGTGATACAGAAATGTAATGGGCCAAAAGTCTAGAGTAAAAAAAAAAAAAAAATTATCAATCTTGTTCTGGAGTACTCGAAAAGTCTGTCTTAAAAATATACAAATAACTATGTAAACACGTGGAAGAATGTTAGATATTAAGGTAACTCTTTGGCAATTTTATGTTTAGCTTTCAATAATTTTAAGTCTTTAGGTAGTCTAAAGTTATAGAAGTTACAACGTAAGATGTTGACATTGTTGAAAAGAAATTCATTTTTAATCAATTCTTTTATTTCATATAAGAAATATTAGAATTCATATAAGAAATATAAGAAATATCTAGAATTGTTTCTTTCAAATATCGTTATATCACATTACGTTACCATTGTAGCTAGGCCTGTGTCGCCACTGCACGCAGAATAAGATGGTTCATTTATCAGCCTTTAGCATATTTTCTGATTAGTGAACTTATCTTTTATCAGAGTTATTGGGTACTTAACAGCGTTCTGTTCTCAAGTTTTTTAATTAAAACTACATATTGCTTTATTAATTGAGAAATCTGAAAAGTAACATACAATTTCTAAATCATTTATACTTTTATTTTTTCTCAAGTTGGTTTCTCCAATAGAAGTTATTTATAACGCGTATAATTCCTGTCACTTGTTATAGAACTGTTAATTTTTAATATATGCATCATTACTATAATTAATAAAAGACATAGGTTCATATAAGTGACACTTAAAAAGATACATAGGGTCATGAAAGAGACATTAAAAAAGGCGCAGGGTCATATAATGGACATTAGAAAAGATATAGGGCCATATTGGATAGGGAATCAATAGAAAACGTTGTAGAGACATTAGGGTTTTTTTTTTTTTTTTTTTTTTTTTTTTTTCTTTTAAAGTAGGAGAGATGAAGAATCAGCAATGCCCTCGTGGGGACTTGAACCTCAGAACTCTCGAATACGCGCCGACTATTACACTACGAAGGCATGCTAAGGCGGGAGAAATACATTATATGCTCCCCCTTTTAAAGAGCGACTGGGAATTCGGGGACCCAGTCGCCAAATCCTGCTAGTGGAGAATCATCATCCACCACCTTTCTCAGTTCGGGAGCCACTGTAGAGACGTTAGGT
Source organism: Stegodyphus dumicola (assembly GCF_044657685.1). Classification (NCBI taxonomy): domain Eukaryota; kingdom Metazoa; phylum Arthropoda; class Arachnida; order Araneae; family Eresidae; genus Stegodyphus; species Stegodyphus dumicola. The sequence continues at coordinate 164,845,371 of NC_140781.1, forward strand.
TATTTCGAAGCAGGAAGGATAAAAAATGAGAAATGCTCTCGCCGGGACTCAAATACGCGCTGAGTGTGCTGACCATTACACCACGAAGGCATACAAAGAAGGCGGCAGAAATATCTTATAACGTAATAAAAGATGCACTTAACATCATACATTATGTACGTAGCTACAAAAACAAAAAATGCGTTCCACCTAATTTTGAGATTTCTATAAAATTTATTGACATTATAATTAAATAAGTTAATAATACGTTAGTAATAATAAGTCAAAAGTTGTTCTCAGATACATTATACTAACTCTAATTAATGCTATGATGCGTCGTATAACACAGTTTTTACGCTCCGTAATCTTCGTTAAACTGTGTAAAGGACAGGAAAATAAGTAGCTATGCTAAGTTAAAGGAAAAGCAAAGTACTGTTCAAATTTAATACCTTTTGCAAAACATTAAATTACTGAGTCATATAATTATAGTGTTATCAAACCGTTAATACAATTTAAACAAAAAGCAAAATTTGTATTTTTCTAAAAAAGCACTCAAATTCTCTAAAATAAAAGTCAAAAGACAAGAACAACAAATATTTTCTAAATGATTCGTATGCAAAAGCAGTTTATAATTGTAGCAAAAATACTTATTAAATTTATATGTCATCAGCAATAAAAAGAACAAACATTCTCATTATATTTTAATCAACTCAGCAGCTGATTTACTTCTTGATAACTGAGTGATTAAATTGAACATTCTTATCCTGATTGCAAAATTAAATCTGTGAAATGATTTACTTCTGAAGTTTGTTTTCCCAACTCTCGCACTGAAAATTTAAATTGGTTATGTATGTCAAAATCCGATTGCTTATTAGATGTCTAATGATGACTTTCTTTCAGTTTTGACTCTCTTCATCAGAATTAAATACTTACAACGGCATTTAAATATCTGCTATTCTTTTCGTAAGGTATTGTATGGAAAACGAAAGGAAACTCAAGCTAATAAATTTGAAATCCATTGTACATTTAAACAAAAACTGAAATCGAACAGCTGAAACAACCCTTGAACGAGTAGATGACAAAAGGTGGTTTTACTAAGTCGCATTTGCCGCAATCTCGAAGGGAGCCCCCTAATCATTGATTAAATTTTAAAGAAGTAAGATAACCCGGCATCTTACTGAGAAAGAGTTCCTGAGGTGAGCGCCCCATTCCATAAGTCCGCCATAGTATGTGGGGTTTTGAAACCACACCGAAATGTTTGACAAGAAATCTTTGCATATCGGCTGTAAATAATTATTGCACAGACGCCATAGTGCTTAGAGATACTGAATAAAATACTGAAGAGAATGACTTGGAATCCTGGACTACGCGTTATTGTGTGTAAGCGCACAGTGTCTGATCGGCAAGGAATCACTCAAAATACTCTCTCGAGTAGTTGAGGGTAGGCGAAGAAGGGTGGAAAATTCTTGGATTGTTCCTGGAGTGTTCTTCCTTGGAATTCCATTCGCGATGGAAGCTTAGCAGTTAGCAAAGATGGACGATACCTAATATGCCTAGATGGAGGCACAGATGCAGGCTTTGTTTCAACCTGTACCTGTCTCTCCCTACTCTAGTGGTTAAGTGATTACCATGCCCAGGTAATAGGTAGAAGATACCCCTTTTGAATCCTGCTGAGGAGCCTATTACTTAATTTTACATGTCCTCATCTCCGAAAAACCTGTCTCTACACGGTTTACTGGTCCAATTCGTCCCCTCGTCTGACACAGGATGAACAGGACAGGAAGAAGCGGGTAGGGTACAAGAACTTCACAAATAGTTTTATAGATATAATCTCCACCCAACTGTCTATACAGCTTCACCCGAATTTTGATGGAGAAGTGGGCAAGATGGATCTATAAGTTTCCTACTCCTCGTCCCCTATTACGAAACCTCTCGAGAGGAATTTTCTCTCACCAGTATTTTAAACGGCCCCATGCCGTACAGTTTTGCTTATTTATGTAATGATACTTTAGATGCTGATGGCTGATGACGTTTACATAATGTACCTGGCGCATAAAGATGTATTTGTAGTCATAAACCAGATCAACGTATCTTTATTCTTGAAAAAAAAACATTTTTGCCTATAAAATACACTATTCTAGTTGTGCGCAATGCACACCCGTTTCTCAGTGATAGCTTTCGAAATTTTTATACTTGACAATATATTTGAAATGTTGGAAGAAAAGCCAAGGACATAATGCTGGCAGGACAGTGAAGATGAGAAGACATGCTCAGATTAAATCAGGGATGTTAGTAAATTTATAGTCTTTTTATTTCTATTGGTCATATAGGTTTCGGTTTTTAAATTTAACATACGTTTGTTACACAGTTTATATTTAAAACAATTCCATAACATATATTTAAAATGTTTATGCACTTTTAAAATTTTTATTTGTCCAACACCTGACGTTATAAATCTGTCGGATTAATTTAGTTGATAAAGATTTTCTCATCTCTTTCATACTAACTGAATGTAATTCAACAGCGGCTCAATTCAAATACGGTACTACAGACTGCAGCTCCTTTGATTATATCAAAACGTTTAATATCTAACCAAAATAAAAGCTTTCGAAAAAAGCTTTCAGTCACATGTTTTTGATATCCTTTAAGTTTTTAGAAGATGTATACCTATTTAAATACCAGACTTAGATATATGAAGGTATCTTCTTCCTTCTTACCGCATGTCTTCGTGGTGTAATTGGAAGCATACTCGACGCGTATTCGAGTCCGATGAGGGTACTGTATATTTTTCACATCTCCTGCTTCAAAAAAACCTAGTGACTTTACAACTACAGATTCATTTTTTTTAATTGTGAGAAAAATATGAATTAAAGATGCAATATAACACCAGGTTAGGTTAGCTGTTACAGCCAAGAGTTTATAAAAAATCGTCATTAGTTTAATTAATTAATTGTTTGTTTAATTATTTATCTTTTAATGAATTTTAACGCACTTTGTCTTTTAATATCAGACCACGTGAGCAATTGCTCTCATCTGGAAATTAGCAGGACCTTTCAATGGACTGGAATACTAACATTTCTTCTATTTCAGTTCCTCGTATACGAAAGGGCTGATTGCATGAGGATTTTATGATTTTCCTCATATTTAATGTGAATAACAACTAATTTTCCTTAGAATGTACTCGACGCTGACATCGGTTCTAAAGAAAATGGTCCTTGAATATTTTTTCGTAATGAATATTTTCTGCTTCAAGTCTTCTGCAGAGAATTCTCAGTCCGTTAGAATTAAAATGACTTCTGAAAAACGTTGGGTATCGAAGCTAACTCAAATAAATAACAAATAACATTTAACGATATAAATTGGAGGTTAAGTATTGACAAACGTTGAAATATTTTAAATTATCTCATTAATAAATTTAGGCGCTACACCGTATCATTAACAATGAAAACAACTTTGGGATGCAAAACATTTTATGGAATAAAAATTAAGCAAACTCATTAAACCATTAATTACAAGCGAGTGGAAACGTTCTAGTCTGGAAAGAAGATTACAGTAACGACCTTTCGAACAAAAAGTATGCTATAAGCTAGAATTTCTGAAGCGAAGAAAAGCAGTAGTATGTTTGTAAAAGAATGAATAAAACTACGTAAAATGAATGCTCTAAGTGTAATTGTTTTCTTTATTTGGGCTTTCCTAAGCCTTTGATCCCATCTTTCTGCTACAGTGGTATGTAGGTAAAACGCTGACTGCAATTAAACTTCTTTTGAGACTAATTAATGCTATATAGCATATGTTGTAAGCCAATTAAATGCACAAAAAGCTGGAAAGCACAGCTGAAGCACTGCTGTCTGGCTAGCACGTTATGCCGCTTTATATAATGGTATTTTTCAAATGAAGTTACTGGAAGCTAACACCGTGCATATTTTTATAACATAATGAGCAAAAGATATAACTGTATTTAAATAATTTATGTCTGACTAGCATAAAGCATCAGTGGCTGATTATTCCAGAAACACAATGAACTATTTACAAATGAAGTAATATCCATTGCTAAAATTAACATAATTACAAACTCACCTGTAGAATTTACTCTAAATTAAAGAGAATAAAACCTTAAATGGCGCATAATTTAACTTGACATTTGTTTTCTTTCGAAATATGATTATCATATGATCGTGTATTATTTCTGTTTTTCCATATTATCAAAACTACAAGAAACAGTGTACCTTTTGGAAATGATCTTAAAATGTAAAAATGTGAAGGCTTCCTCTAGAACACAATGCAATATATATGAATAAAATTTATATTTAAATAACATTTTCTCAAAGTAGGGAATTTATGAGCACCGTGTTAATTTAAAATAATGCAACCCATTAGTTTTCTCATCATTTAAGACTTTGAAAAAGAGTTTGTTCATTATTCTGACGTCGTCTTTCTAAGCTTTTAGCTTTATCCTTTCATCAAACATAAATGAAGTAGAGATTTGGAACTTACACTATAGAGTGAAAGAAAATTTGATATTCTTCAGACGATTTACGAAAAAAAATGTTAAATTTCATGGTAGCAAGTTCATCTGCAATTAGCTAATGCTTTTTGAACAAATCTTTGATGAAAAATCACCGCGGTAATTTTTTTTTTTTTTTTTTTTTTTTTTTTTTTGTAAAGAGTAGAATATTTTTTTTAAACACTGAGCAAAATATTTTTCTTGATGAAGTTAACCGGTAATGAGAGCGTGCAGGAATACAATCTGGAGGAAAAAAGGTAACAATAAAAATATATATAGAGAGTGTTCATTCTTTATTTTCGCTTCCATTTCTGAAAAGTTGAAAAAAATGCGCAAAAATGAGAATCACTTTATCTTCAGGAATTTTTAAAAAAAATTAGCGCATGGGAATTTAGCAATTGATACCATAAATGAAATTCCTTTTATTTATTTTTTTATTTTTTGAGAACAATAAATAAAATGTCTCATCTCTTTTTATTTACTATTTTTCAAGAGAAAACACCAAATTTCTGCATGTTAAATGGCAGGTAAACTAGATGTTAACGGTTCTAAAATCTCGACTACCACAGAAATGTTGAAAAAATATATTTAAGCTTTTAAAGAAATTATTCGTAAACAGGAAAAACTCTTTTTTTAAAATATAGTTAAGATAATCTTTGTTACTGAAATAAATCTAAATTTTTCTCATTGCGTATATATGTTAAAGCTGATAAGAAATGTTTTCTTCTAGTGCCCAGATTTTATTATCTTTATAGGATTTCCCTTTTCCAAGAAAACCATAAACACATATTTGTCTTTCCCTGATCTTCCCTTCGTTATGTCTCTTCCTTCTTATGGTCTGCTGCTCAGGATTTCCTACTTTTGTCGCATACGTATGCTGCTATGATTTTTAATTCCGAATTTGAATCTAAATCACTCTCATATCCTCTAAAATGTGATCAAAAATTTTATTGCTGATACAGAAGTCGTTCATTGACTTTTATTTTTTATTGTGTTTCGATGAATTTATCCGCAGGCTACAACATGTTTGTTTCCTTATTAAAGATGTTGTCAACCCTAAATTAATTTAAAGCTTCTGTTTGTAATTTCAGATGCGGGTACTGAAGAACAGAACTTTAATATCGAGTAATAATCTCTATATAATCCATTCTTTATGAATAATTATGAATTGCATTTATCTATAAGAAACGTGTCTGAGTTTATCTCTGGAACGTATCCTTCACTAATGATTTCAGGCATTCATTAAATATATTTCAGTCATCCGGGATTATTCATTCTCATTACAATCGACTGGCAAAATATGAAGGTTTATAAACTTCTTAGTTTCATAGTTCTTCCTAACACAAGAACTTTTAATTTGTGTGTGTGTGATTATGGCAAAGCCTCGAGGGCTATCTGCCTAAGATGAGGGATGCCTTCGGGGAGGACTTTCTAAGGGAAACTGGCCCGTATACACGTTACACATGGGGAAAACCACGAAAACGCCCATGCAGCCAGCCCGTTCGCGGGATTCGAACCTCGGACCGAACTACCAGTGTTCAGCAACTTTACCGCTCGGCCGCTGGTGGGCCCTTTTAATTTGTGTATGTCACTTTGACGTGGAAAGTACAGTCATTTTCTACTATGACTTCACCTTTGGTGTCTCTACTTACTTCACCTTTGGTTTCTCTACTTACTTCATCTTCTCTACTACATCTTTGGAGCTTTCGCCCGTAAGAGCCAGCGGCTGATGGGGCGAAAGTTGGAAAAGCAGTCCTGTTTCATCAACATTATAAATGATTCACGGAGAGTATTTGTCAGGATAGTGAGTTTTTTGCCCCCGTCTTACGCTATCGCCGATCGTTCACTTCATCCATTGGCACCAATTTCTCTTCCTAGTGAATAGCCTGAAAGGTGTTTCTGCTTGGAAGCACACCACTCATTCACTGCTAGCTTTAAAATCATTAATGTTCTGCATTGAAGCAAACGTTTCTCGCTTATTAACACAAAAGTGGTCTATGTATGGGATATAAACCCTCATTTTTTACACAAAACCAGTTGGCAGTGATATTATAGATATCCTCACAGTTTGTGTTTATTACTTTTCTCCTAGGGTCAGATTCATTAGAACTCACATTTTTTTTAAAAATTTCTTTCTTTATTTTTCAGAAAATATGATATAGTGAACTGCGAATTTGCATAATTCTAAACCCTTACTTTTAGATAAAGAAAATCTATTTTTATCTTAAAGTTTAAAAACGTAAATTAACGTATGTAGTGTTTTTACCTAAAACTTTCTTTTAAAACTTAGAGATTTACTTGAACAGTAAGAAGGACGACGCGGATGTCTGCTATCTGGCAGCTATATTTAAAAATGCCAAGAGTCAGGTAAAAAATACATTGTGGCAGCTTTAAATTCTAATTCTCAGCCTTAAATTCATTTTCGAAGTGAGCGATTATTTAATTTCACATGCAAACTGGTATTCACGAACAGTAAAATTACGTTTTATACATTGAGATATTGAAAACCAATCCCTTTAATATTTTCAAGATAACTACTGTTTGGCATAATGGTTCCGCTCTCTTAATTGACAGTACCTCATCTCACGCCATCTCCAACAAAAAAAGGCTCTAGAATGAATTTAACACAAAAACTTCATAAATTACTAAGGAAACATAATTATTTCTTTAATGTTCTGAACTAAGTATATAATTGCAGTGCTCCACTACTGACACGAATCCAGAAATTTCGTGGTCTGCTGAAAGTCTAGCCTTACAAACTGAACTATGTGGAGCAGACATTTAGACTCTATAGATCTCTGACTGAACCAAGAATTAACAGTTTGAACTCTTTACATAGTTGTTATATATGCAATGTTTTCAGTGGTTCTTCTAGCTTTCGAAAGCCTGAGTTTGATTCTGTCTATTCTCAGTGGTGACCTTCCGTCTGAGCTTCCGTCTGCCTTTTAAGGACATTAGTAACTGCCGTCTGTGTACCATCAAGAAAGGTAAATATGTTACTTATATTTTCAAGAGTTCGGCTATATTTAATTATACAATAGAAGCATAAAAGAGTAAACTGGACACAAATCAAATTGTTATCTTTATTCACCAACACCTAAAGCATTAGCATGTAAATAATTAAATATAATTTTATTAAAAAGTTTTATTTGCCGAAGAGAGGAGTAACAGTTTTGTTTATAAAGTCGGTCCAGTTCTTTAGTTCTTTGATTGCCCCAGAACTTTGTTTTGCCCTAAAATATTTAATGGAAAAAATAAAGGATACTTGATAGCTCCGTGTTATAATACCTGGCATACACACTGAGAAGCCAAAACATTATGACTATCCTGCATTTTTCAATGAACTTCATTTTTCAACTTCTTCAACAACTTCATTCCTGCATTTTTCAACGTCTAGGTGACACGAATGACACGTGATTAAGTTGGAATGGCATTTAACTGCTGCTGGAGAAGGTAAAGAATCATTCTTTCACTTACTTGTGGGAGTGATGGAAAAGGCCGCTGATCTAAGCGGATTTGACAGAGGGCAGATTGTAATGGCCCGAAGACTCGGAATGAGTATCTCCGAAACTGCACGACTGGTAGGTTATTCACGATCTGCCATTGTTAGTATTTATGCGACGTGAATAAATGATGGTGAAATCAGCAGCAGACGTCAAGCTGTTTGGCATCCACGCGCCATCAAAGTCAAAAGCATCAGAGACTGTAGCGCTTGGCCTGGCAATTTAACTCATTGGATCTTAACCCGATAGAGCACATATGGAATGTCATGAAGTGGCAGCTCATAGCTCAAATACCACTATGTCGGAATATCTCGACTTAGCGTGACCGCAGCTTAGACATTTAATAGAAATTGTGGCATCCATGCCAAGGCAAGTTGCAGCTGTTTTGCAGGCCAACACGTTATTGAGTAGTCGGTCATAATGCTTTTGCTCTTCCGTCCATTTTATATCACACAAAAGTAACTGTTGCGGTGCATGCAAGCGTGTTTCTTGATACCGCTTTCGGGCATTTAAATACATCTTGAGGCACAGAGCAATTTGATAAATTCAATTGCATAAATGTAAACAAGTTGATAAATGTAATCCATATACACCTAACGTCCGTTACAGCGGCCGCTCTCTATAGCAACCGGTCCTTGCAACGATCGGTGAAACTGTCTCCTGTTGATGACAGTATACTAAACCCATTTCCGTTTTAGCGACAACCCGCCATAACGTCCATTTTCTGTAGGAAGCGAGGGTCATTATAAAGTGAATAGAATGTAATTCTTTTTTCTGAAGTTTAAGCAATATATTTCAATTATGTGTGTCTGCGTTCGTTTAGTTGAAAGAAATCATCCTAGAGTGAGTAGGAAAGGCACTAACGGCGTCTGGCGGTGCGTGTTTAAATTGGCGGGAGCATTGAATAAAGCGAAAATTTTTCTTTTGAATTATTAATGTTCCTCTGTTATTAAAAATGAAAGTTTTCTCTCATCCTTTACTTTGCGTAAACATGAAAAACACATTTAATTAGCATTTTGTTTTATTGATATTATTCCAATGTCACTTTATCAATATCGTGAGCAATTTTAACATTATGTATATTTTTAAATCTAATTTTGGGAGAAGTAAAAATACATTTGGAGACTTTCGTTCTCATTTGTAAGACAAATCGATTTTTCTAAACTTGAACATTCCTTGTGAGCTAGCATTTTTCTCCTCGATGTCGTTTCGACCGTCTGTCGCGACTCCCTAGGGCGTTTCTGCGCACATTTTAAGCACTGCGCATCTCTAACGGAAACAGTGCCTGACTTATTTGATACCATATCCACAAAAAGACATTTCCTTTCAGAAAGAGGTTAAATCACTCGGTTTCAGAAAATTCTTTTCCTTCGACTCGTTACATTTGGAAAAGATGACTTTTTTCATTTTATGTACGATTGTACTGAAATACGTAATTTATATTCGGTTCACAGAAGGTTTTGTCCAACTCTATCTAGAGATTTAAAATTGGTACTGGAGGAATTTGATTCGCGAGTATGGAGAGAGCAACTCCAAATCCCACTCGAAGACATGGCTAGCCTTAATAGTTTAGTGTTCGAAGAGATGGACTCTTGCGCTCGTGGTACCTGCCTATAGGGAATAGCGTGATTCTTACAGCTTAGCTACTGAATGGATACATTAAATTTTAATGCACCATTTAGTAAAATTCATTAAAGTTACAAAAGTGCATTATAAAGAAAGATGACTGACAGTAGAAGCAATAAATAACAAAACTCAGTAAATGATCAATACGATTCTAGCTATTTAATTTAGCAGAAAGGTAGTGAAGTAATTCTTAAAACTTTTCGGCACTAATTCATGGCTCATTATTTTATAAAATCCTTATTCTTACCAGAAAATTAAAGAGAGAAAATTATTTGTTTTTTAGAATGTGTTTTCTAAACGTTATAAAATTTTACATTAAACAAATAGCTTTCAAGAACTGAACCCATTGCCCTAGAAAGTAAAAATCTCACACTTTCAAAGTTAGTGCGATGGCAAATATCAGAGTGAAAGAATAACTATACAAAGATTAAAATAGAAATAATAAAATATAACCGGACGTTAGAAGCAAACTTCTGGAGATCCGTCAAGAAAAATATCAGTAAGAGACAGATAGCTCATTGTACATTCCACTTTATCTGAAGTACTCTTAGTTGGGCTGGAGAAGGGAAGTCAAAAAAACAAACAAACAAGGCGCTGGGAAAAATGGCTTTATGTTTCTAAAAGCTGTTCCTAAATATGTATTTTATGTTACAAAACTTCTCAAAATAAAATATACAAAATAGACGAATAAAGAACCAATCTTTTTATAAAGTAGCACGAAACGACAGTTAATAAATGTTCAAACTTTTTAAGTCAAATACAGAAAGTTCCATATTTTTATGAAAACAAATATCAAGGATGTAAATAATCTACTTTCGTAGGGCTAGCAAAGAAGTTTAGAACAAGCGATCTTTCACAAACACGAAACATTTACGGTCAAACCGAGCAGTGTTCTTTTCTAAATTCTCCCAAAATGTACAGAAAATTTGTTCGAAATTGTTTATGCGTAGGTTCTGAATCAATAAGCTACTTCTCGAATACGTCCTTAAACTTTGTACTTATTTATACAGAACATTTTGCATACTGAATGCTTTGTTAAACAGAATCCTAATATTTGCAGCATCCATTTAAAAGTTAAATTTTATGTTTATAGAACCTTCCTAATATCATTTTATAAATGTCTTTGCTTTATTTTGAGAAGACTGATAATTGAAATGAGATCGATATTTAAGTCAATAAGGCTTATAGTTATCTCTTTCGAGAGCTCTGTCTATAAATGAAATGAAAGAAGCAAATGAAGCAAAATGATTTAACAATGGGAAATTAAATTATAGCGTTCACTATGGCTGAGTGCACTACTCATCAAAATAATTCGATTTCAAGATTTCTGGCTGAGTAAATGTAGTAATTTGAATGATAGCAGAACCTCCTCACGATTAAATGATTTCCTTGATATTTCATTCTTTGTTTTAAAGCAGAAGACGTGGTGGTAACTTTAGAGTTGAATTTTCATCGCTCATTTTTCCCTCCGCCTTTATGAAAGGTTATAGGGCATTTTCTCCTCCCTCCTTTCTGTATGCCTTCGTTGTGTAATTAGAAACATACTCGACAAATATTCGAGAGGTCCATGGTTTGGACCCCGGCGAAGGCACTGCAAAATTTTCACTGCTCCAGCTTGCAAAAACAACTAATGACTCTACAAGGTTCAATATAATTAAAGAACATTTATCTGTAAATTTTTCTTGCCATAGAAGCAATAAATATATTTATTTAATGGTTTAAGCATGGGTTCTTTCACTGTAGCACCGATCAAGCAAAATCGTCGTATGATAATGTTTACATAGCTTTTGGAATTAAACAGAAGAAGTATACAGAATGTTTTCTGTGATATATCCAATTTAACAAGCTTCATTAAAGTATTAATTAAAAATGAGACTAAACTCTTAATCGAACTCATGATAAAATCTCTATGTTTACTGCTCACTAGCATAATTCATTTTATAAATAAAAAGAGAATAATATTACTATACCTAATTAATAACTATCCCAAATCTGAAGATGATAATAACGTGTGTTCGCAGCTATAAAAACACAAGATATGCCTTCTCGCTTTGAAAAATACAGAAACTCTTTGGTCTCTTTGCGTCTCAAGAACGTCACTGCAAAGTATTTATAGTTTGTAATGCAATTAAGTGGCTCAAGCTGACGTTGCTAGTCGATGATTTCATAAACCAGTGTTTTGCATAGCATTCTTAAAACTTCAGGTTTTGATGGATTTTTTTTTTTTTTTTTTTTTTTTTTTTTTTTGTGCATAACGTGAAAGGTTATCATTCACCAAACGAGCTAAAATATTTGTTCATGCTTAACGGTAGCATAAAACTACGAAATCAACTAAAATAAAATGTTGATAATGTTTTATTATTATATGAGAAAAAATAACGGGAAAATTAAACACTAATTATACAAGAGTACTAATTAATGTTGGTAAGAAGAGATGCATAAAATTTAGAAGACGAGTTGTAATATAAAAAGTGTTCTGTGTCTTTTTAAGAAAGACACGGTAACACGAATTTAAATTTTCCTAACCGACTAATCTAACTCAAATTTAATAAGTAATTGCGTTGTGTATTTTAATTCCGTACAACCCTTTTTTCAAATTAGAAATCTGATCTGGTGAAATGTCAGTAGTAAAGTTAAATAAAACATACTAGTAATTAATCCTGAGAATTATGTCAATTAATTAACTAAATGGCATTGTTAAATTCAATAATCAAGTAATACAATCAAGAAAAGAAAACGAAACAGAATATGATTTTTCCGGAAAAATCTAAAGAAAAACAACATACGCTTACTGTACTATTGCACATTACTATTTGTGTTACATTCTCAGATACAATTTAATTTTACAATGTATCAATGCATTAATTTGCTTCGGAGGAATAGTTGCTAACATCTGGTTTAACGCTAGAAGTACTATCCTTATAGCCCATAGATTCAATCATTCAAAGAATAGTAATTTTAAGGCGCTTAAGGCGAATTTGGTAATTACTAAGATCTTTGGTATTTAGAAATTATTCATTTTTGGACCCACCTACAGCTTCATATAGTAACAAACCCACTGATTTTTAATAACCTTTTCACTAAGGAAACTTGCATTGATACTTCCTATCCAAAATTTTATCGAACGAATACAAAGAATTTAACAGACTTAAGGTAATCAATTCTATGGAAATCAGATTTTTGATTTTAAGAAGAAATATGGGTGAGGATTTAATAAACTAGAATTTTCGAGAGAAGAAAGCTTATCTGATTAGATGATAAGAGGTCAGGTTATAAGGTATGTCTCCCACTTTCCTAGCGTCCTTCGTGGTGTAGTGGTTCTGCACGCTGGATCGGTATTCCAGAGGTCCGTGGTTCGATTCCCGGGGAAGGCGGTTGCATATTTTTCATCTCTCTGGCTTCCAAAAAAATCCTAATGACTCTACAAGGTTCAGCCAGAAGCCGGATCAACCTTGTGCCAGAAACGGGACCGGAGGAAATATCTAAGGTAACCGTCTTGATGATAATGCAGCCCTGGAGACAGATTCGAAGACCATAATACAGCAGCTTAGACGACAAAATGCAGCAGCTTGGACAACAAAATACAGCAGCGTAGCTGACAGAATGCAGCAGCTTAGATGTCAAAATGCAGTAGATTAGATGAAAAATCCAGATGCAGAAAGCGCTCCTAGAAACCTGCTCAGACCTCTTCTAGGACCTCGGGAACTGAAGGGAAACTGTACGGAACTCATGGGCTAATTTGTTTTTAATATTTAACGGTGAATCAAAAGATTTTCTCGGCTACTGACCAAGGTTGCTGTTCGTAGATCAAAATAATAAGAAGAATAAACAAACAGGAAAACTATTATCGGCCATGAATTGAGAGGTAAGGTAGATTACAATTTAATGTCCGTCAAATCTTGCAATGCTACTTGGGCGAATGGCCCCGTAGATTCGGCGGGAAGAACCACCGCCATTTCGTAAAGTAAAAACCTGAGCGTGCAAGAGCATGCGACAAAATCAAGCAGCAGTCGTAGAGTGATGACAAAATCTCCCCTCGTCTCGAAATCAACCCGTTTTAGATGTGACGGGGCAGCTATCTTGGAAAAGACCACGCCCGCCAAGGTGAAAAAAACCTGTTGACTAGACTCAACCTTACGACATGCAAAACTTCACCTGTTTCCGTGACGCTGAAGTAAAAGCGAAACTCAATTCTCGCCAAATACGCGCCAAGCGAAGGCCACGCCTAAACAACTGCAAGTGAAAAATATGGCAACCATACGTGCTCCCTCAAGAAAAATTTGTCCCAAGTCCAAAAGAATGCACATTTTTTCGTTAAAAGTGAATTCTTCCCCCTTTTAAGACAAACAATGGGTTTTGCAAGTTTGTACGTTAATTAAATGGCTATAACTTAAATTCTGTTGAAGGTAGAATAATGAAAGTAGTCTCAAATTAAGGTGCTAATTTTTCTGCATCTGTTGATATTAAATTTTAAGGGTTTAATTTAATTTAAGTCATGAAACTCCTAGTTTATTATGTGAAAATTTACCAAGATCCATTGTGTGAGTAATCGCGAATATAAGCAAAAATGAGTGACGCTAGCTAAAAATTTTCGTGCAAGTTCAGATAAATAATTGACCAAACAATACCAATAATTAATTGAACAAATACATGTTGTGTAGCATAAAATTTAGAATAATTAGTACATTAAATTTTGATAGTTGTATTTAGACTAATTACGTTAATTTGCTACACAACAAAAGCAGGTAAACGTTGAAGCAAAGCCAGCACCTGTGCATTCCCGAAGATACACTTAATTGTTAAACTCCACCTGAAGAATCAAGAGCATCCTGGCGGCAGTCCGAGGGTCTCCCATTCTTCTTTCCCTGCCACCAGGCATTCGAGAGGACTTTCGGCTCACCGTGTATTTTGAATGTATTTGATACATGTACTGCGACTTAAGGCTTCTTCGGGATTCGTACCCGCGTTCATCGATACGCCCTCCACTGGATCTTCTAGTAGAGAGAGAATCACTATTAGTAAGGCACTGCGTTTGGAAAATAACGTCTCTCTGCGGCAAGACATTCTATCACACAGATTATGTGAAGCGCAAGCCGATTATGCTTGGACACCCTGCAGATACAGATTTATCGCACAGAATACACCTGCAATACACCCCACCAAATGAGAAAGCATTAGCTATATATACAGATAGCTCAAAGACGGAGAAGGGCACAGGCTGCGCCTACTGTGTACTCTAAGAAGGAGAATTGGTTAAAACTTAAGAAAGACGACTGGCAGACAAAAATACCGTCTTTTAGGCGGAGTTTCTTGCATTAAAGGCAGCCATCAATTTGGCAAAATATCAATTAGGAATAAAGGTAAATATATACAACGACGCTGCCTAAATTTTGGAGTCCATGACAGACCTATCCTGATCTGGGTTCCAGCTCACGTGGGTATTACTTGCAACGAAGCGGCGGACGTGCTTGCGAAATCTGCAGCCAATGACTCCATTAGACTGGAAAACGTACTAAGTGTGCCGCAGTCCTATTAAAAAAAATCACGTTTAATAGCCTTTTACAAGAATGGCAGAAAACATGGGAAAGGGAAAGCACAGGGAGGAGAACCTACAAGTTCTTTCCGAAAGTTACATGCTCAGTTAAATCATACAGCGGAGCACAAACTCAATTCTACACTGGTCATGGTCCCTTCCCACATTATCTTAAGAGAAATTCGACAAACCAGCATCAGAATTGTGTGAATGTGGTGCGGTAGGTGATGCAGATCACTACCTCTTCAACTGCCCAGAAACCAATAAACTGCATTTAAAAATGCCAATCAGTAAATATTGGCCGCAATGGACGGAGAATACATGCGGCAACAAGCAGACAAAAACTAAGATAGAGGAAGTGATCAGGCTATGCTCAGCAAGATACTAAGAGATTCTCCCCCTGCCTTGAGAACTGTATCTTCGCAGCATAATTTTAATATCAAATCAAAATACTACAAGAACAGAAAATTAGCACTAGAAAAATAGCTCACGCCGTTGAATAATAGTAGGACTGTAAGAGCAAAAACTATTGTAATGTAAGCATATTACTATCCATTTTGTATGCACTTTATAAAAATAATATTGTAAAGTAGTTTAAAATGACATTGAAAATCCAGTCAATGTGTAAATGAATTACAAGTTTACTTTGATTATCTCAGTAAAAGTATTGTAAACATGAATTCAGATAATGTTTAAATGTGCACATAACTGTCATGATTTTATGTAACTACTTGTACAAAACAATGTTTGTAATTAACATATCTAAGCTTATACACAGGCCTTGTATGCCCGTGTAATATTTATATTTTTATACGGAAGAAATAATCCCTTCTGCCAGGACGACTATTAACACTGTAAGACTTTTACAACAAAGACAGGTCAGCGGTTATCTCAGGTGGCGCTCAGTGTCACTATCCACTGTATCAGATGGACCGCTTGATATACTCACAGAAGACTCTAATCTGATGTCTAACAGCTCATTAACTTTTATCCACACATGCCGTGAAATCCAGTAGTGACGAATTTAATATCCACGGTTATTTAAAATTTGATATAGTCTTTAAATGTCAAATAATAGAGAATAGTGTGTAACAGGAAAAATTTTAAAGCTTTTAGTTACTATCGGGTAACATTACAAACGTTTTATGCTATAGCTTAGAGCACAATATGCAGTTAAAGTAGCACTAGAGAAAAGTTGCCCAATCGGGATAGCGGCTAGTGACACACCCAAGGGCCCAGGTTCGAATCCCGGAGAAGGCGTGCATGTTTGTAAATATTTAGTGTATGTGCGGGACGGGGACACTCTAAATATGCGGCGAGCCAAAAATCCTCTTAAAATTGATGGTAGGGGAAGAAGGTTAGGAGAGGGAGGAAATCGTTAATACATAATAGAGATCCTGAAAGGGTTAAATGAAACTCGCTCAATGCAGAATTTTTACCAAGCAGACTAATTCACTGAACACCAGAAATTAGATTACTTTCATGATTGATGGATTTTCTTTTATCTCAGAAATAGGAACGTTAACTGGGGCTTGAAATTAACATTTAACAAAAATATCAAACTAGTGTAAGTGTGAAACTGGATCTTAGATTTTCTGTGATACATACACAAATGAAATTATTTCTAGGTATAGTAAGGAATACCAAAATTTGAAAGCCGAAAGAATTGATACAAAATACAATCTAAAATAAAATAAGCAAAAGAGGAAAGAAAAAATATTTGTTAAAATTAATGGATGTAGGTGAATCCTTTCTTAACAGATGATAGTTTGATAGACATTTTATGATCTGTATAAAAATTAACTGATTCTTTGAATAATGAAGTATTTGTTTTATTAAAAGTAATCAGTATTGAAGCATCAGGAATCGTAAGTGATATGTGATTTCTTATTTCACTCTTCTGTTTCTCCTTAAATGTGACAGGGTACAATGAAATACATTGGTAAGGAATGGGCTATTAATTCAGCTCGGGAAAAAAACTGTTTAAAAAGGAACTATTTATTTATTTGAATCACAACTTAAATGAGGAGCAGAAAGGAAACTGGGGAGCTTTTTGAGCATTTGAGTTAGCAGATTAAGCTAATACGAATAACATGTTACGATCGTTTTCAAAGGGATAATGGTCATTTAGAATAATAAATTAGTATCTCTAATTACTGTTCAGTGGCATAAAGTAAGAAGACGTTGCAAATACCAAGTAATTTTATGACTAAAAGCATAGTGATCACGAATTAAACACTCAACAAGAATAGGGAAAAAAATTTAATAGGAAAATGAAATTCAAATTTAAGGAAAAAAAAGCAAATTTTCTAATATATGCTAAATTAAAGTTAAAATAGTAAATAAGGTATATTTAAAAGTGCTTTACAGCAATGATTATTTGGAAGTAGAAAAGAAAGAAAACTAATGTTATTTGCTAATTGTTTGATGAGAGGTCCGTAAAATTATTAATTCAGCATGGTTTGAAGTCAAGTGCATAATATGCATTCTTCACGATATGAGTGACATCCAATGACAGGTTCTATATTCTGCACAATATACTATGTATTTCTTTACAAAACGTATTATAGGAATAATAAAATCATTATTTATATATTTACACTTCATAATCAGTTGGGGGCTGTTAATGATTTATTTTTCTTTTAAGCCTTCCTATTCTTTTTTAAACATGTATGTTTCATGTAGCTTCCCGTAGCCCTATTAGAAAGCGGATGGAGTTTATCTGCACCCAATAGGAAAATAATTACAAAACTATACTTTTATATCAAATATGCAAATTTAAAGTCTGATTGTATCTGATATTTAACCATATTACGAAACAGGAAAATATTTTTTGTTTAAAATTAATGAAATATTAGGGAGAAAAAGGACTTTCACCTGGAAAATCTTCACTGCTTTTTTTCTTAAATAAAATATCATTAGAAGAATACTTTTTAATGATTTTTCTCTTAATGTATTAGATCTGTAACTTGGATAACGAGATGCTTAAGTGGATTAAAAGTTGGTTTCCATTGAACTAAAAAAAGTCTTACAATGAAAGTTCTTTTCGTAATTACTTATGAATATGCATGGCGTGAGCTCTGTTTAAGATACCCAAAAAGAAGTATTTGGCAATGAAAAATGCAAGAACAATTTTTATTTTATCGCGTCATCGCGAAAAAGAGAGAGGAAAAAAATGGAATCACTGAAGCTTTCTCGTTTAATATTTTAAAGATAAATCGATAGACGCTATTCACTTTCGGGGCATTTTAAAACATTCGTGAGTAATAACAGAAAATTCTCCATCGCTAACCAGAATTAGTGGTGTTTAGCTTCGGAGTGTGCAATTATATAGGACATAAATTGAGCATGAAATAAGATCCCGGCTTTTATTGCATTCAGTGAATCAGATAAAAGCTATCGGTTTATTTTTTTATTGTTTATAAATTTTTAAGGAAACTATCTATTTGAAACGCAGCGTTTACGAAATGTGATTATTTGCGTTTACGAAATGTGAAATGTTTTGTAGAGCTTTCTTTCCAATCATTTAAAATCATTGGAATAAATGTCATTGACAATGATCCAAAAATTTATAATATATGACGTTTTAGCTAAATGAAAGAGAAATTAAATTTTAATTACTTCTTCAATCTGGATATTTCCTAAGTTATTAATCTGAAACTTAAATAAGTAATTTTATGTTTCTTTAAACACTTTTATCGGATAGTTTTTATGATTCGTTAATTTGAGAGTATAAGAATTTTTCTTTTTAATAATGGTGTGGAAAGTAGCAATATCTCCAGAAGCTGGAACGAAAAGTTGTCTCCGTAATATACGAGTATTGCAAAATTTAATGGAAATTTAAAATTTAACATTGGCTTGAAATGATTCAGAGATATTACCTATGGTTAAATTTCCCTTAGCTTATTTTCTCTTGCAATGTCCAATTAACGTTTCGCAGAAATTAATAAGTTTTTTGTGTTGTAAATTGTAAAAATGGAAACGGTCAATCAACACAAATTTCTTTACATAATATTTCATAGTTTAAAAGGCATTCTTTATTCTTTATTGTAAAGGATGCTTGTCTTTTTCTGCGTAGTTGCATCTCTGCAAGAGAGCTGCTTTACCTATATCGACACATACATGTAAGAGCATTTTATGCATCTATGCTTTACGTTTGCATTTTTTGCGAAATTATTATATACTTGCAAGTGTATACGGGACATCACTATTTACACAAATATTATTCTTAATGGATCAGAAATCCTCTTTCAATAATCTTATTAGCAAAATGTACAAGTATTCCACCTACAGGCTTTTGATTTATATATTTTGTATAGGATAACCTAAATTTAATTAAGAACATGATTTAATGAGACCAAAGGCATAGAAAAGAAAAGCAATATCACAATTTACGTTTCTTCACCGTGATTTGATTTAAAAGTTTTTAAACTCGCATTTTCATCATTATTTAAATAAGTAAAAATTATAATATATTAGTAAAATTATTTTAATTAACATATTCCGGATTAATTAAATTAATTATTATTACGGTTAGTAATTAATTAGTATATTAAGATTAAAATAACTTTATTAATTAATTTAAATTAAGTCTTATCGAGCTCTAAATTATTGCTTTGAAAGCCCATGCTAACACAATTCTTGCAATTCATTATTTTCAATAATAGATAGATAAAACATAGATAAAACATTAGGAATTTTATCCTAAATTACAAATCTACAAATTATACTGCACTGCTGTAAGTTACTAAGAACGTGCATAATTTCAAAATTATTTGCTCAGAACGTTATCAGCATCCGTTCTGCAGCAGTTTCAAGGGTTTATTGGTATGATATTTTTACGAAGTGATTTAATTTTCGAGCATATGTATTCTGTTTGAAAACGTATGACAAACCTATACCTCACAGATATTGTTTCAAATTTTGTGTGCTCAAAATGTATTAATAATACATTATGATATATACTTTTAAAGAAATCAGACCTTCATCTTTGCTGTAATATACTCTATTGTGCGAATTTCTAGAAACTTTTATAAAAGTTTTCATATAAACTCCAATTTCTTGAAATTTGGGATGGCAAAATATATAAAGAAGGAACATATATGATATGGTGTAAAGAAAGACGCATCTTTATAATACCTTATCATACAGGACTTTATTTTGCAAAATAAAATGTCTACCTACGAAATTTAACATCCTTGAGTTGGTGTTAATTACCTTTCTTATGAAAGTATTTTCCTTTATGCAGACAATCGTCGTGTATTTTAACTGAATCGATTGATAAACCAAAATACCAACACAATATCAAAATCTCATTTTTATGGTCATAAAATGCTTGGGTAACTATGAACTTTTCCCAAAAACTGTCTAAAAGAAATTTTCAATGATCTCTGGTTTAACATAAGTGCTGTGTATTCTTATATCATTCGCATTTGCTTCCTACATATTACAGTTAATTTTGGAAAGATTTGATAGATTAACATTCTCGAAGCTGCTTTCCAGTGCTTACAATAAAGATGACTCAGATTGTATTTTGTAATGCATTAAGATTATATCTCGGAACTAAAAGGAGGGATAATTAGTCTGGTTATTTAAATTAAAATTTTATGTCTCATAGATATAGTATATACTAAAGTAAATCTCAGATATTTTTCAAACATTTTTCTTAGCTTGTGTTCCGAACAAGCGCAAGCAGAACTCAAAGCAGCGGTTTGAGCAGAAAATTAAAATATATTTGTCACTAAAACCTTTCACTCTTTCATGTTTGTTTCACATAATTTACTCCCATGATAATTATTCTGTAACATTTGTTTGGCAATCACTAAAAAACAAAAAAGAGCAATTATTTCTGCTATCAACTTATTTGATTTAAAATAAAATAAAACAATTTTTCTTTCATAGACTATTAATACATTTATCGTAAGATTCCATGTCTCCTAATTAATCCGATTATTCTTTCCTTTAGAGATACGCGCATAACTTTGTTTTTGACGTCGTAAATCATTCTTCGCAAAAAAATAAAAAAAAAGTTCTTGATATGCTGTTAGTATAGAAAAGAAAAGAAATACTTTTAAACTATTGGATCAGGCCATCGTAATTAAAATGACTGAATTTCTTACATTTGGGAAGAAGTTTACCGTACTCAAATTCTTTCGATATTTTAAATTATATTCTGGAGCAGTAGGATTACGTAAGACTGTAGAGCTAAAAGTGCATATCTGTTCTGAATCGTAATTCATCAATATTGAATGAAATACTAGAGATTAAAAACATAGAAACTCAAAATAAATAAACGATATGTGACCCGTCATTCACCACACAATTCTAATAGGTTATAGTTTTATTTAAAAAAGGTTTAGAATGTGAAGCGTAGCGTAATGTTTCATGCCGTAAAATCATTACAATTCAACGAAACCTACTAAAAATGAAAAATTGAGCAATTTTTAAGCTGTATAGCTAAAGCATAAATGTCTGAAATTCAGTTTTAAGAAAAAATGTGTTGTACAGATAAGGAAATAAAGAAAGCAACCGTTTTTCAAAGCAACGACGGTTATCTTAAATAACGTAAACTTTATATAGGTTTTGTAATTCTGAACTATGCTTTCTCTTACATATCTTAATTAAAAATAAAAGTAACTAATTTTTCAAAACAATTCCTATTTCATTCTTTCTCATAGAAGAAAAATTGTATACTGATGTAGAAGAAAATATTAAAAATATTTTGAAATCGAAAAAAAAGGCTGCTTAGGAATTAGGAAATCGTCTTTGGCACAGATACAGTAAACATACAACTTGACAAAAAGGAAATGCTCAACCGCATAAATGTTCTACACCAAGCTCGATTTTGGTAGACAGGGATTAATTAAAGCATTTAAAGAATTCTGTGAAGGTTTTCTGCTAATTTCCATGAACGAAGTACGAATTAATTGTGTAATTAGTTTGCTTATTTAAAATATTGTATTTAGAAGAGTATTCTATAAAATGACATCTTTACTAATTTACTCTCTATACATTACCTAGTTCATTTAGCATCTTGTAGTGCGGAGCTCAAGAAATAATTCCAAAAGCGTGAAAAAGAACTGATAACTTATTATGTGACTCTGATAAGGTGTTTATGATAGAATCAACTCTGATCAAAGTTGGGGAAAAATACTTGTAGTCACGGGACAAGAAGCGATTTGTAGTACATCATGCAAGGTGCGATGTGAATTGTGTGAGGATTTTTTGTGGTTTGTTGTTTAATTTCTAAATCAAAGGTACTATAAATGATAGAACTACATTCTTTGGAGAAAGCTCATGGTTCGTAGTATATCTAGTTAGCTTAGGTTGACCGCTAGTATAGAGATGTGTAGGTTACCTGCTAGTATAGACATGTGTAGGTTGACCGGTAGTATACTCATATATATATACACACTGTAATAATATATGCGCACTCCTGTTGCTGATTTCGGTAGTCTGCACAAAACTTCCGGTAGCAAAGAGATGAAATTGTCTTTCGACAGAATTTCATAACTGGCAGCATTAAACACTTAAAAGGGTCGCATTCAGCCCCAAAGCGGAATTTTGTCCACCCCTGATGATAAGAAATACCATAAATCTAATAGCTTGTCGGAGAATAAAAAAATAGAAAAATGACGATAAAGATGTTACGGCATGAATAAGTAAGAGATAAAAATATCCAAGAAACAACAAGGCACTTTTATAAATAATGGATCAAGCTGCTTCGAAATTAATAATTTACCATATCCGAATGTCTACATTAGGGTAAGTTCTTATTGGAGTGATGCATCCAGGAGAGAATGCTTTAGGCGGTCCCCCTTTGTAAAAAAATTCGGAAGGTAATTCCCCGTTAACTTGCACATGAGAAGAATAACGGAAACGTAATGCAGCCATCTCATTTTTTTTTACTAGAAACCGAAGGATAAATGTGGATTTCGAGGACTTAGTTTCATGTAAATCATATACGCAATAGATTTAGGAAGACATTTATGGTATTTCAAAACTAAACCAATTCATAAGAAATGGTTATAAATACCCTTGCCTTCTTTTACGTTAAATACGAAATAATGAAAAATCTTAATATAGAGTTATGTTGGATTACTTTTAATAGTTTAGATAATTCTTTCATTGAATTAAGCGTTGATTAAACGTTTCCTTGTGTTTTTAATATTCATTAAAAACTTATAGAAGTACATTTAGAGTTATTTCCATTGTTTCCCAAATTTATGTTATAAAATTCAGTTTTCTTCTGAGTAAATCTAATGTAAAAGGAAATCTGTTAAAATATTGATAAAACTTAAAACAATTTTTTATATTCTGGTAAATATTTGAGTTTTTTATACTTGATGACCAGTGGACTAACAAAGCTTTCAGATATACATCCATATCTTTCTCTATTTCAAGTATGATATGTATTTAAAATTTCTAATTCAAAGATTCAGCAATTTTGAGTGAATGAAAAATAGGAAAGAAAACTGTGTCCAACGCATGTTAAAAATAATTTAAAATTAAGATAAAGTAAAGCAAATCTGAAAAATTAAGATTTGGAAAAGATTGAGAATTTTAATTGCTAAATTACTACAGTTGAAAAATTGTTTTTAAAATATATAAGATATTTTAAAAAAATTTTAAAATATTTCAAATTATAATAATTTTAAATTATTTCAAGTATTTGAATTGCTTAGTATATACAAATTAGAAAACGTACTTGAAATAATTTGAAAACCATATCTCTGAAACTCTATCAGTTTCCTTGCAAAATAATATATAAACTTCTTATAAATTCACTTATTTTAAAAATTCTCGAATATTCGCTAATTATTTCCTGAAAGATATATTAAATTCAGAGAAAATGGACGCTAATGAAATTCCTTATTTTTAACCAACGCTTCGTGAAACATATTTAAATATATATGCATTACGGAATGCATTCTCTTTACCGTTAGTGGTATAAAGCTAGTGGAGCTCGTTTCATTAAATGCAAAGAGCGGCTATCTGTAATGATATTGAAAATAAGAGAGCAGTATCACAATTGTAAAATGGGGTAACACAAAACCCATTAAATGAGAGCTGTAGATTTAATATAATACTGCTTTGTAGTCATTTGTTTAAGCTTGCTTTCGAATGTTGTAGACGCGTTCGCTACTAGAATGAGATATTTTAACCTGAAATAAATTTCGAAATTATGCATTTAACGTGAACATGCTGAATATTTACCTTCTTTTTTCTAGTTAAGGATACATTGCACAATTTTGTGTAAAACTAAATGAACTGATTTATTATTAATAGCAGTAATTTTATGATTTATTCATTGAGTTTTAATACGTAATATTTCAAATATTATTCTAAAATACTAAGTATTAAAATAAAAATTACCGCTTTCTGTTTTTTAAACTCTTGATAACAAATTCTAATTACCTAAATTGTGCGCAAAAAACCGTGCGTTATATTTTCATGCAACTTAAGTTATAAAATTTGAATTTTACCATCATTAAGCTTCATTTCTAGCAATTATGTCCTGAGTATTACTAAATGCTTCTTTCCTAATGCATAATTTTACATAGCCACGATTTCTACATTTGCAGTTATGAATTATAGTCTATAGATTTTTAAAGAAGTTATGTAGTAGTGAGCATACGTCAGAAGTTCGAAGTTTGGCACATTATCCTATTGTAATTTACTATCGACTCTGATATATGGAGCAATGTGAACAAGCACACAACAAAACAACTTGTCTTAAAGAATGCATTCGATATTGTATTTAAAGGTTAAAAGTAATTAGTAAGGTTTAAATTTAAATTAGCTATGTGTTTTTAATTGCTTAACATTTCCTGGTTTAGTTGAATTTTCGTGAATGGACTGAACGGAAGTCTTAACTTTAATGACACAGACGATAAATAAATACTTAAATATTTTTTTTTAATTTACGCAAAATTTTCATTTAAATTTACGTCTTGTAGTAGAACTAAACGTCTTGTAGTAGAAC
Organism: Stegodyphus dumicola; assembly: GCF_044657685.1. Taxonomy (NCBI): domain Eukaryota; kingdom Metazoa; phylum Arthropoda; class Arachnida; order Araneae; family Eresidae; genus Stegodyphus; species Stegodyphus dumicola. Next base: position 164,870,501 of record NC_140781.1, read on the forward strand.
AGATCTTGTAGTACGATAGATTTACGTCTTGTAGTAGAACTTGTAGTAGAACTACATCGTATAGTAGAACTAAACTAAAGTTTGACAGATGTTGCTACCACTACTTTCAGGTTTATTGTAACGCTACCGTTTTCCATTTAAATAAATAAATCTTTTAAGTATTCTTTCAGCTATTAATAACTGGATTCCAACTAACGGAGAATACAACCCCGTGAGTTAAAAAGAAAAATCCCTGACCAAATCTGCAGGTCGGCGATGGACTTCTCCAACTTTCTTTACAGTCTGGTTAACGATTCCATTCCTCTAAATTACATACTAAATCCAGTTTGTATTCTCTTCATGTCTGAGGAAAGAAAATGGATTAGAAAAAGAATTACCATAAAAATAACGTGTTATCTAAAATAAACTTTATAAATGAAAGTACACCGTACTGACCTTCAGCTTCCAATAAGGGTTTTTAAAGATCGTTTTATAAGGTACTTCTCCCGCTTTTTTAGCGTGCCTTCGTGGTTTGGTGGTCTGCACGCTGAGTCGGTATTCCAGAGGTCCGTGGTCCGATTCCCGGCGAAGGCGTTTGCTCATTTTTCATCTTGCCTGCTTCCAAAAATATTCTAATGTACCTACAGTTTAGCTAAACTTATAAATATTACAAAGTACTCTGCCTTACTTTACTACCGCAATATATATCTAAGATTTTATGAGGAAAACATATTTTTCTCTCCTTTTATACCTTAGACACATAAGATCCTTTAAGAAAGAATGCCCATTCTGAAACGCGTACTTTCGTACGCAAGAATAATATCAACTGACTGTAAAATTAATTTTCGCTGTTGTAGCAAATAGACCTTAGAAAGCACATTTTTTTTTTTTAAATCTGTACTATTGGAATGTTAATGACGGATTTTCTTTTGAAGAATTTAATTGAATTTGGACATAAAAGTTCTTTATTAAATCTTCTAATACACAAGAAAAGTAAAAGTAATCAGTTTATTGACATTAATTACTTTACCATTTCAAATCAATCATTTCTTAATTCAATAAAAGGAAGTGTTTCTTACATTTCTAAAAATATTATTATTTTCAAGAAGCAGCATAATTTAATCTCCTCTCAAACATCAAATTTTGCGATGTACGTTTAAATTCTTACACGAACTACTGTCTCGACTGAATTTGTAATAACATATTTAGAGCTAAATTCCGGTTAGCGGTCCTAGCATGCATGATCTCTCTCCTCTATGAAAGCTTGCTGAGCCAATATTGCTCAAAATTTAATTTGTATTTAAATAGCACAATTGATTGTAATGAATTGTAGTTACCAAATTATCTATTTTTAATCATTAACCTCCTTCTGTATCTTTAATTTTAATGCAAAGTAGCTCAGAGTAAAATATTAATGGGTACTGTAATTTACACACGTTTTCAACACACGGGAGGTCTTTTGGATGCCACATAAGTTTGCATGCCACACTCTCCGTCGCAAAACGTCTATAAACATGCAAATCTTAATCGGTATTTAATTACTTCCATCGTTGTGGTAACTGTTTCCCTGACTACTACTTATATTGCATAACAGAACCTTGTCTTTATATCTTCTTATTACTGAAGAGGTCTGCATACCATAATATGTTTAATAATAGAGAAATATATAACAATAATAATATGTTATTATTATTAGTATTATATATTTTATTAACACTATGTTTTTAGAAATAATATTAATATGTTAATATTAAAGCATAATATGTTTTCAGAAATACATTGTGTTCGAAAAACGTCACTAGAAATAATCCCAAGATATTTCTTTTCATAAACATATTCATTAGTACGCTATAGGTTCATCATTAACGATATGCAATCCCCTAAACGTTTCGGAACCGTATGATATGATTATACCTTTCGTATATTAAATTAAAAATTGCGTAAGTACAATAATTACTATAATCGATACGGAAGCTATAGAAATGATTATACATAATCTTGTAAGGGATTTAATAGAGAACTTTAGCTCGATTTACCACCTCCTCCAGTATGCATCAATTTTATGAAAATTTAAAATCTGAATAAAATATCATAATCTATTCAATAATTGATATGGTACAGGAAATTTACATAATTAGTTATATTTACTTTAGAGCCATTTCTAATGGTAAATTACTATCGATTTAAGTAAATATAGAAAATTTATTTAAAAATAATTTAATAAATATTTTATCAACATTTAGATATGTTTTAAATATGTTTAACATGAATTAGAATAGTTTTAAAACATGACTAGATGATGAAGAATTGACTTAATTACCTATTCTGGAAGCTTTTATAATAATACACAATAAAGCATTTTGAAACTGTTATCTCAGATAAATTGAATGCGCATTATACACAAGTTAGCTTACAAATTTTCATTCGTTGCAAAGTTCTGAGCACTTAATTGATCTCATCTTTTGTCCGGTATCTGTCACTTCCTGGTGTCTATGAGAGAGAAACACAGATTCATTTAATAATCTACTCATAATTATTCTATTATGTTCCAGTTTGCTGCGCATTTCACATTTTCAATTGCAAATGTCACAATGATGAATTCATTGGAAATATGTTATATTTGTGAAAACATGGTATAAAAGACGATCCTGTGAGACATTTCTAGTGAGTGATTATCAATGCGAATGAGTATATTAGCAAGGTAGCAGTAATCTAAGAAATAATGTTTCCATGCTTCTCTTATTCGTAAGTTAGCACCTTCTTCCCAAAAGTAAGGAGAAAATATGGAAATTCTTTCGTGTTATTTATTATGTAATAAAAATAAATACAAATTACAAAATTCTTATATAAATTACTTCCTTAAGTTTTTGATAATTAAAATGTAATTACATGCAAAATAAAATTAAACAAACACTGGATTTTACGTGTTTTATGGCTAAGGATGTTTCTTCTTTAAATATTGATCTTAGAAATATGCTTCGAATTATATAGTTTTATTTAAAGAGCTGTAGTAATTTAAGAAAATAATTTCAACAGTTTGGTTATTTAAGCTCGATGAAGAAGGATCCAGTCAAAGAGTAAACGTTTCAGTAAACTGGTTATTACAAAATTTCCTTAAACTAGCCTAAAGTCAAAGTTAAGAAACTCAATTTTTTTTCTCTTAATGGAAATCGTGACGTTGTTATATGAAAAAGGTATGGTTCCAATTTTTCGTTCTACACATCCTCTATTTAGGCACTCTTTCAACATAAATCAAAGCAATGAAAGCTTTCAAATTCATTTAATGGCATTCAGAAACAAAAGCATTAAGCTTAGACCAACCTAGCTTTCAGTTTGTAATCGCTTGTATGCTTTTGCGTTTGTATGTCCTTTTGTATGGAGCAATATTTCATTGCCTATAGTTCGGTTTCAAAATTTCAAAGCAAGTTAAATTTAAATTGAGCAAAATAAAAATAAATTATAAAAAATAGTACAGAAATGTTTTTAATACATAAATGACCATTTCTTTCTCTTTGTTGGACTGTAAAAAAATATCTAGTTACTTTTTGTGCGATTTCAGATTTATGCCGTACACATTTCATTCTTTTTTGGGGTTTCTCCGTCAAGTGTTTATGTTCGCTCTTGAGCTTTGACATTTGTCACTAGAAGAGATGGGGTTACTAATGTCATATTGGAAATTGTATAGGTGCTTAATTTCAATTATTTAGATTCAACGTAGTAAAGTGCATCAAGTCGAACACTAAAATGAAGTACATTATCAAACGCTCAGTAACCTAGATGGACAACTGGCTTATAAAGAACGAAAAGGCAATTTAGACAACCACGACAAAGCTGAAGTGCCTGCTCGAGCGTTAACCGTTGAGCAACTGTAAAAATATATGTGATTGATTGAAACCGTCTCAGAACATATTATGGAATTTTGATTAAGTATTCAGTATTGCCTTACCATTTGCCATGCAGTTAATAATGTGGTTCGTTGCTGAAAAGAAATGTTTGGAGGAAAAAGGTAAACAACCAGTTGCAGAACGACATTCGCTATTACAATTTTTAAAGAATAAATTATAAAATTACAAACATAATTTTTAATATCGTTTCCAATACAAAATGTGAATTCCTTAATCACGTTTTATTTACCGAAAACATAGAGAAAATTTTCTTTGGAACTATGTATAATTTTTTATATGTTTACTACATCGATTATTTCAATTTCAAACATTTCGAAAAACTGGTGGTATCGATTATCCTAACTATGAGAAGTATTCCTATAATTACTCACCATGCACCTGATCTACTGGCACAATGCTTTTTACATAAGATAATTCATCCCTTTTCACCCGCGTGATAGATTTTATTGCTGTTTGTCATTTATTGGAAGTAGGTACTTCTAACAAAGATACATTTTTATGCAATAAAGTTCTACAAAATGTCTATTCTTAATTACGTTACAGTAGGAACAAAAAGTAGATATATTAATATATTAATTCAGAAGTCAAACAACAAAAATCAGCGTTATACCTACAAGATTTTCACAGGACTAGTTTCGATGGTTTTACCGAACCATCATCTTCAGCTGCAAAACCGCAAATGAACAAGATAGGAAATAATGATTAGATAAGATAAGAAAGCCTGGACAAGAATAAGCAAGTGGCGCCATCTGTTGGCGAAACCAGAACTAAAACATAATTTCTCTAAAAGCCGAAGGCAAATTTGGATTGGAATTAGGATCGTTAACTAGAACAGAAAGATTTTTATGAATGTGAAATGCCTCTAGAAAATCCAGTTCTCCAATGGAAGATGTTTTTTGAATAATTTTGGCAGCAGAAAAATTGAAAGTGTGATTTTCGGACCAACAATGTTGAGCAACAGAAGACTTCTGTGTTTCCTTTTTTCTAACATATGCCTCATGTTCTTTGACGCGAAATTTTAAGGCTCTCTTAGTTTGGCCAATGTAAATTAAACCACACTGGCAAGGAATCCTATAAATACCCCAGGAATTCATATCCGGAATGGGGTCCTTGAGTACGGAACTCGGAATTTTATTGATGGGAGAATAAACATCTCGAAAGTTAAATTTCTGCAAAATATGTGCAACTTTATAGCTAATTGATGGAAAGAAGGGAATGACAACAGAATTTTTATAATCTCCTAAAATAAGAGTGTGGCTTTTAGTGTGTTGAGATGAGAATTTTTTAACTGCTTGATTAATAATGTTGGGTGAAAAGCCCCTGTCAATTATATTAATATATTCTTTAAGAGGAAAAATTTACTGAAGGAAAAAGATGAATGTAACTGGCATCAGCATCTAAAGCAAATACATTTATGTCTTAATGAATTTCTGATTCGTTTTTTTTTAATCATGCTTTATTTTCAATATAATTTTTATATAAACTCCACATATTCAAGACACGTTGTCTCATTATAGACTATTTTTGCTTTTAGTTACGAAAAGTGTGATCTAACACATATTTAAATCGCCAGTGATTTGTTCAAAAGTATTAATTTCTATGAAAATTTTTATACTGAATGCTACATGTCTTCGCTAAAGATAATAATGGTCCGGAGATAAAACTGTGCTTATTTTTAGGTTCTGATTTTCCAATAAAGATATTATCAAAGAATGCTTAAATACAACCAAGAGCAAAATAAACGATGCTCAATAAGCTGCTTTTGTGGTGCTAAAGAGCCTGAAACGTTATATCTCTATTCTCTTTGTTTTTGATTTTCTCTCGCTTCATAAATGTCTGACGCATCTCTGCTGAGAGAAATACTGTAATGACAAGCGTTTTCTTGATGTGTCGTCTTCCCACGCCGAATGAAAAGAGATATTCTTTTCAGGCAGCCTTTAATTAGGAAATAAACTTTACTTTCGCTGCTTTCAAAGGAAGATACATTAGCAAGGCATATTTTCTTTTACTTTCACAAATATTGCTTGCAGTAGACAATATTATTTCGGTAAGCGTTCAGTAATGCATTAATAAGCCCATTAAATTAAGTACTTCTGCGTTTTCAGGTATATCGAAAGTGAACAGAAAGTAAAACCGTCTTCTAATTGTACCTGTTGCATCTGAGAGAAGTTTCGGAAAAAAATCATGGAATTTACCTTTTAAAGCTAAATCTGATTACAGGATAGGAAGAAGCTGAGCTTCACAGTTGTCAGTAAGACGACGGTGGCGTATCTAAATTCCAAGCACATTTCAGACTTAATTAGAGGTGATAAAAAAACCCTGTTTCTAAAGTCTTCTTACCAAGCTGTCAAATTAAAAAAATATAACTGTATTTACTCTTTTGTTCTTCACTTTGATGCATAAACCTGTTATTTCATATTTTCTTGATGTCACAATGCTGGTAAACACATTTAGAAATATTGTAAGAAATATTTCCTCTATAAGGTATCCCTCCCGCCTCCTTAGCATGCCTTCGTAGTGTATTGGTTAGCGAGCGCTAACCAATCGAGAGGCCCGTGGTTCGAGTCCCGGCGAAAGCATTGCTCATTCTTCATCTCTCCTGCTTCGAAATAACATAATTTCTCTACAGTGGCGCCCGAACAGGGACACTGTAGAGACAGGAACTCGAACAGGTAGTCGAACCACGGGCCGCTCAAATACGCACCGGTCGTGCTGACCACTACAGTACGAAGACATGCTAAGAAGGCGGGAGAAATACCTAATATTCTCCCCCTTTTAAAGGGCAACTGGTGTTTAGGGGATCCAGTGTACCCAGTAAATCCTGGGTGTGGAGAATTCATCATCCGCCACCCTTTTAGTTCGGGAGCCACTGTAGATATATTAGGATTTTTGAAAGCAAGAGAAATGAAAAATGAGCAACGCCCTCCCCGGGAATCAAACCACGGGCCTGTGTAATACGCACCCAGCGTGTAGACCACCCCACTACGAAGGCAGGAGAAATACTTTATACCTTAAATAGTAATGGTTGCAATTCTAGTTACAGATGTTTTAGGGTAGAGAGTTTTGTATAAACGTTTTTAGCGGGTTTTGAGACAGCCTAACAATAAATCTAATTAAAAAAATCGTTATTATGATCTAATAGATTAAAGATGAAATATTACACATTTGTGGGTAAAATTCGTAGACGTACCTAAATTAATAATTTTATAACGCAACTTGCAAGTTTAATAATACAGTAGATGCTACTTAATGTGATGGGGGTTAATGTTATTATTCGGATATTGTTATCGAATTGCAAAATTCCGCCCATTTGTACAATAAACATGAAAAATATATCACTTATTGGGATAAAATTGCGGTTAATATAATCAAAATATTATATTATAATTTTTCAAACTGAACTACAGTCTCCAAATAACGTGATACAGATCATAAAAATTGGCAGCTGGCAGAGAAATTTCTCAAAGTAATGGATTAAGGCAAAAACAGCTTGATTTCGATTTTAATCAACCATTTAAAATTAAAGAAAAGACACAACATTAGTTTTGGCGTAGATTTTGAATAAATCTATTTATTTTAGAGCGGACAAACGCAGGTCCCTCTTCTTCTTCTCCTTTAAAAAAAAAACACATTTTGCCCTGCTCTTTGCTCTTAAAAACAAATCCGTGAAAATTTCTTCTAAGGATTATTTTTTTTCGTCTAATTTTAAATTTTAGATTATTTTGCTGTCTTTTAACGAAGGCTGCCGTCCAAGTGTCGACATTAGGCACTCACAATCGGTCATATAATTTCTAAAAAAGATATAAACTGTTCATAAATTAACTTTTGTGTTAAAGATATCATGAACTGTTCAAATTTGTCTTGTTTTATTATATACTTTAAAAGTATCCTTTATATATTCCTGGTTATATTTATATTAAATTATTTAAATTTCAAAGCTATTTGCTGCATATGTTTTTCTCATTGTTTAATGCTACAATTTGATTACTGTTATAAAATCAGCTTCGTATAACTGGTTTGTTTTTTTTAAATTATGGCAAAGCTTTTGAGGGCTATCTTCCAAGGGCGAGGGATTTGGTATCGAACGCAATGCAAGTGCATGATGTGGAATTTGCAACGCATAAAGAACATAATTGGGGCTCGCAACATGTGTTTCAATGCTTTTGTCAGGAATGGAATGGTAGTTACATTATTCGTAAACCTGCTATGCAGAAAACGTCTGGAAACTTCAATGAAATCCAAATTGAGGTTTAAAATAGTGTAAACCAAGAGCTGAAATCGGTAATTTCTTTTTTCTTATATTGGTAAGCTAGTGAAAACCTTTTCACTTCCTTCAGTTTAATTTGTGGTATGTACTCATTTATTCTGATTTTTAAGTATCTAAGATACTAAAACCCATTTACAATGAAATTTCTAAATGCCCTGAATGAAGGGTTGCTATTCCATTTTTTGCAGAACAGAGTTTGGTTTTACCTACAGGTTGAAAAGAAATCAGAAAAACATATCCTTTGAAGCATTTAAAAAACAGAAGGCTAATTTAGGCATAAATTAGACAAGTAAAAGTCACTGAAGTGTTCTCACTACGAATAAATAACATTTAAGACGAGGAAAGTTTGCAAAATTTCTCATATAAGATGTCGATGCGGGGGGAAGATAATCCAGGAAACAGCAATGCCTTTCAAATATTCACTCCAGTTGCTGAAATAGCAGGAATAGAAGATAACAAAGGGAACGATGCTAAAACTATAAAATGCCGCAGTTTGTTGTTCATGCGGATCAGCAAAGAGAGCGCGTGAAAAGCCGGCAAAAATAAAGGGATTACGGAAAACACTCGGATGATGATCAACTAAAAGAAATAGCTACCCTTCTGTTGATTCCTCGAAATTTTATGCACAGAATTTCTTTGTTGAATGGAATAAAGTAGAGGAAGTAAAGCATATTTTTGTTCTTAATAGGTATCTTTGCACTTACAAGACAGGAATGCGCTGAAGTACTGATACCTTTAACCAACATGTCGAAACATATGTTGCCGCTGCAGATAATTCATTAATTTTGATGGACTGTATGACATCCCTGCTTAAAGCAACGGAAATAAATTGTACTTGAAATGACGGAATTGATCGAAATCCGGATCTTCAAACTTCAGATATATACTTATAGAATTCAAACTTATAGAACAATCTTGGAAGAATGTGATTCAATATCATTGGATGAACTGAAGAGTAAATTTAGATACGCATGGGCTTTGATCACATATTAAATATTTAGTAACTTGATTGTCATTCATACCAGGCTTTGACACATACCATTCTACAAAGTAGTGTTTTCGTGTTTCCTTCCATGAAGTGATTCTTTTAAACAGTACGCTACAGTTCTCGAGGAATGAAAACTATCGCTTAATTTTGAGTTCATAACTTGCTTCCCTTAACATTTATTATTTGGAGACTTTGGAGATTGAAGATTTTGTTCCTTAATTTTTGAAGCGCAAAGATATAGATATATATTGATTATATTAACTTTATTCACGTCAGACTCAAAAATACTTTACTTATCTTTGCAGGGTGAGGCTATTAAATTCAAGCTTTAATAAAATCGTGTGTATTGTTAATTAAACATTAAAAACCATATAGATTCTTAAAAAAATGGGGGAGAAAATCTACTTAATTCATGTTAGGGATAAGCTATAAGCGACGGAGGACGGGGACACTGTTCCTTTGCCATTCGGTTAATCAATACAGCACCACGTCCACCCTTATCTAGAGTTGGCCAGTTGGTGTGGCCACACGAGAGCCTCGCACAAGACTCCCAAAGCATCCGGTGGGCAGTCAAACAGTGCGGAAAATAAATTAAAAATGCATAAATTAAAATAAATTTAAAATAAAATGTCGCTTAAAGTTCACCGTTTGGCCCAACAGCGACCGAGCGGTAAAGTCCCTGTACACTGGTAGTTTGGTCCGAGGTTCGAATCCCGCAAACGGGCTAGCTGCATGGGTGTTTTCGTGGTTTTCCCCGTATGTAACGTGGACAGTTTTCCGTAGAATGTTCTCCACGAAGCGTCTCTTCCTTCCGTGGAGTGCCTCAAGGCGGAACACGTAAATAATAATAACGTCCTATGTTTAACGTTGCTTAAATTTAGTACATATCAGTCAAATAGCTATGTTCGAGGATAATATGTTCTTGGTTTATGCATTATGAATATCTTTGAACGAAATGCTTTTTAATAGTTGTAATGCTATATGAAGTAAATTATTAACATGTCGATGTTTTTCTTGAAATTCTGCTTGATTATTTTATAATTAAGTTAGGAATTTTTTCACTTACTTTCAGATAAGCAACATTTAATTAATTTTTATGCACCATTGCTCTTTAATTAGAGTTCTTAAGAACACGCATTAGAAAAAGGAGGAATGTTTAAAAGTTAATGTCTGTGAGGACTTTTTGCTTTTATGCAAAAAAAGCAAAGCATGCGCATTGTGGTAATTGCTGAAATTATCTAAAACACTCAAGTTCCTAAATCAAATCTCTAGAAATCAAAACCTCTACGAAAAAAAAAGGACTGGTCAACATTACATCGAATATTGAGAACTGATGATGACTACGACTTTGGGTGGGGTGATAGTTTTTAAGGACTGTATATGCAATTATTATATTATTGAAAGGCTTATTATAGGTAATTAGATAATGACGCTGTTCACATATCGAGAACTGATAATGACTACGACTTTGGGTGGGATAGTTTTTAAGAACTGTATATGCAATTATTATATTATTAAAATGCTTATTATGGGTCATTAGATAATGACGCTGTTTACATATCATAATTAAAATTTAAATTCAAACACACTTGTTTCTTATTCATTTACCATTACCCTATAAAATTAATAAAATTAAACATTTCTAATACGATGATGTAAAACAATCACGCTTTAAATCGAATAGTCGATTGTTTAATAGCCATAATAAAAGCAACTGATTTTATATGTGGTGGTAGTTTCTCAGTTATTTAATGAGTCCTTTGCATTTAAAGAGACTGTGCTCTTATTCTTCTATCTTATTTCAATCTGTCACAGATGTTTCTTATGATGTCAGAAAATACGTGCTTCTAGGAGCTAATAACTTGAGAATAAATATAAATTTAATAAAGATTAAATCTCAAATCGTCCTGTCTGGAATAATGATCTTTCATTGCTTGAAATTGCTTTTTCTATATAAGTATCTTTTAATGTGTCAGATTTTTAAAAGCAAACTGACACTCAAATTTAATTAGCATAAAAATTGTAACTGTTTCTCATACATTAAAATTATAAACATATATATAATTTAGAAGGCGATAAATGAGGAACATAATAATAAAAAACCTATTAAAGTTGAGCAAAATGCTGCGAAATTAACGAGATTATAAAAGCGAACCAAAATTGAATTTAATCTAAATATAATAGCCGGTCATTTAATAGAAAGAAAGCTTGTATCATGATGCAGACACTAATCAATCCAGGAAATAAAGGGAAATATTTAAAGTAAAAAATAAAGCTAATTATACACAATTAAACCAAAAACAAAAATTAACTGGTAATCCTTGTCGTCTTCAAGAAACAAATTATCAGTGGAGTCACGTTTTTGGTTTATAACGGAATGAATTGTAAAACAAAAGGAATGTTAAGGAAAAGCTGTAATTAATCGATTTTAATTAAATTGAAAGATTTTTAATTTTAAATACAGCAAGCTTTGATGCGGAATGCAAAATATGTCCCCCCTCCCTAATTCGAATAAACACAAATAAGAAATTATATTATTTTAAAGCAATGTACATCCGTATCCGGTTTTGGTTTATGTGTATACATATCCTGTTATATGTGATTACGGCAAAGCCTCCAGGGTTATCTGCCTAACGGGAGGGATGCCTTTGTGTAGAACATTAAAGGCAAACTGGCTCAGATACACGTAAATAAGAATAACGTCCTATGATTAGCGTTGTTTAAATTCAGTACATATCAGTTATATAAACAGTTGTTTTCGAGGATAATATGTTCTCGGTTTCTGTAAATTATGAATATCTTTGGACAAAATGCTTTTTAATAGTTGTAATCCTATGCGAAGTAAATTATTAACATGGCGATGCTTCGCCCATGCAACCAGCCCGTTCGCGGTATTCGAACCTCAGACAGAACTACCAGTGTTTAGCGACTTACCAGCCTACATCCATATCCGGAGCCGAGATAGAAATTATGAAAAAAGTTTACATGTGCTTTAAAAATATTCTTTGAAACCTTCAGACTTTTAGCACGTATAACTAACTATACGCATACCTGTGTGTGCATTATTTGTGCGTATGTTTAATAACTAAATAGCAAAAAAAGGGAAATGTAGATTATCGTGCCTGCTATTTTTTATTAGAAGTTTTGTATAGGAATGCACATACACTTGCAAATTTATATTCTCTTTAAGATGATATTGTAATCAAAGTGTGCATACTTCTAACTTGTCCTTTTATGGAACTAATATGAGAAAATCTAGATATCTGCAATGAGAATTAACGATTAAGTGTAGCATAGAACCATACATTTTACGAGTAAGTTAACTGAATAGAGGGAATTTGCTCAGTATCCAGTTGCTTCAAAATGTTATATCGGCTGTAATGTATAAAGAAGAGATTTGTCAGCAGTGCTTAGGATAGCACAGATCATTACACTTCAACGATGAGTTCTGTTGATTGTCTTCTTGTCTTAATAGAAAATAACATCCGTAGCGTACTAAGATAGATCATGCCACTATAAGCAAGATACCATTAGCCATGCTTCTAATCAGGTGATTCCTGTCACCAACTATCACATTTTAACAACAACATTCATTATCATGCACTATTCAATAAAATTGCATGAACTGAATTGAAACGAAGCGTTTCTTAACACGCAAAGGAGGATCAAAGGTGATAAAATAGAGACTAATTTTCTTAGATGCATTGTTACCGTATTCTTAAATCAAACTCTAGGTGTTTGTATGAATTCACTCAAGATTTAACTTTATGAAGAAAAAAGAGAGTAAAGTTTTAAAATAAAATGTATGTGAAATCTGGGCTTTTTGAACTTCCTCATTATAGGCTATGATTCAACAAGAACATTAGATTTATGTGAATGGTAGGTAGCATAGTTGCTTGAACTACTATTGCGTTTGGTCCAATAACATAGTCATCTCAGTTTGTTTCCTATATATTTCAGATCTTAAGGTTTAAAAGACGCGCATTCCTGCATCAATTTTCTCATCATCTTTATTATTCGCGTGCTTGTTTTAATAACATTTAAATCGCATCGTCAAGACATGCAAAACTTTAGGAAGAACTTATCATCGTCTTTTTCATACTCAAGCAGTTTTCTTAAGAATAAACTGAATATATTTGTGCTTTTCGTGGTTTATTACGAAAGTGTAAAGTTTGTCACAAGGCTAAATTTAAATCAATATAATCTTGCTTAAAGAAGTGTAACACAAAAATTATCTGCACTAAATTTTTATCGAGTACAAAAAGATTTTATACAAGGTGAGGCCTTGCACTCCCACAGCTAAATAAAGTCTGGTCCTGGGAAGGTTTACAGTTGAACGCTATCGCTATCATTATTTATGGAAGTTATTCATGTAGGCAGTGAGCCTCGTATAAGCATACTCATTTGGGTCATATTTTAAGATTTCGTTGTTGAAGGATGAAGGATCCGAACAGTGTAGAAACTCGGGATTGGGTCAGATAAATATATTTCTTAACTATTGAATAAAATTTGTCTAAAGACCAGCATTAAATAACAAGTCCAAAATAGAAATTTTATGTTTGTTTAATCTATTATGAAAGTTTCCGTTTGGTTTATTAGGTTTCTTTAAGTGCACTTTATCACTGTGCAAAACTACTCATTAATTCGAAGCTCCATTTTTATCAAATAACTGATAACGCCTATAGCACCTGCTTTAACACCAGTGTGTCTTCAGTAGTCAGCAAAGGAAGAACGAAAACGCTTCGTTATTGTTAATAAAATCCTTAAGTATGAAGCTTTTAATTTTTAACTTAATAAAGCGCCCTGAGTATTTCACTAATTCGACTAAAAATTATCATAAGAATATTATTACATAAGAATTGTATAAAATATTAGATCTTATATTTATGGAAATATACCACCCACAGTGTTGATACACCCTAATATAACTCTCTACTTCATAAAGCTCTGTACTTTATTTTGAGACATTTTATTATTGGATGCTTACGACAGAATTTAAAGAAATAAAGCTCTAACGAGCATTTTCGGCAATGTTCTCTGTATAAATGCATAATTATGCGAGATAACTTGATTCTAAATAGAAACTAATATAAAGTAACCTAATTCATCCATCAGATTCTCAAACGTTTGAGTACTTTGTTTCGAAAAGTATTTTTGCTAATAACGTAACAAATGCTGAATGAAAATGTTTTAAGAGATATGTTATAGAGATATATTTAAGACATAGGCAGTTAACATAAAAATTTATTCTTATAAGAAATGCTTACCCAAATAATTTACCTACATATTTTCAGTTTCGCTTTCGCAAACATCTCACAATAGCAACTTGTAGATACAGATACGTTTAACAAGAAACGTTTGCTGAGTAAGTATTTAGATCAGAAACCCATAACGCGTTTCGTGAAAATTTTAACAATTCAAAAGATAAATATTTAAAAGTCAAACATCGGTAATACCTTAAACCTCATTGTCCTCGGTATTTTCATACGCCTAGTTATAATAATAAAGGCATACTAATATATATATATATATATATATATATATATATATTCAAGCTTGTAAGCATACCTAATTGCATATTTAAACAGTATTGGTTATATAATCATAATAATTTTAATCGAGACAACCAGATGCAAGAATCAAAATTGTCATATGATTTCAAACGTTTTACGTCAGAAACACAACAGGTAATCATTCTATACAGATAAATGTTCTTGAAGTTCTACAATAGTCTGCAATTTCAAACAAATCATGCACGAGAGTCGAAAATCACATTTTATGAAATTTAATTGAAAAATAAATTTACTCTGAAATCTTGTCAAAACGTCATTTCCTTAAAATATATAAAAATATAAATATATATGCCAATAAATAAATTTTACTATCATGTTTAAATATGTATTTATATAGTTCATAGGATATAGTACGAGGAATTTACTGAAATGGAAATGTAAACAAATCATCTCGGCCTTTAAATAGTGACAACCTTAGGAGTATCTTTTACTAAAGCATTGGCACTGGAGTGAATATGTATATGGAGCTTGTGTTAAAACTCTTGTAAGAAACGGTATTTAAAGATGAAAGTATTAAAAACTTTAGTTGTTTTTTATTAAATTAAGGGTTTTTGATCCCTGTATATGAGAGTTGTATTTATAAATCATTTTATGTTAAATAATCAATCATTATAATTTAAACCTTTACTTATGACCTCTCCTTTTCCGAAGATATCATCATGATTCAAATGCATTGGTTAAGTAGAGGATTTTGAAATGTGAACTTTTTCAATGAACCAATGAGAACTTTTGGCAATGTCACTTGCAGTTTGCGTATCCCAGCTCTGCCAGTGATTATTCCGGCATTAATTATTTTGCTAGCGTAAAATACGCACCATTAAAAATATTGAGCCAGCTTAGTGTTGTCTCCGGCTATATTGCCTTGTATTTGAAATTTCTACTTACGTTACTTTACTACTCGCGATTTGCGGACTTTAGTTTATAATCATAAGTGGTGTTTAAAGAGTTAATAGAAAAGTTATTTAAACCTACGTGGGATTTTGTGTTAATATTTACAGATGATTTCCAGTCTATTAGAGTCTAATGGATTTTGATATAGTATTTCACAATTATTGTCGTATTATTTACATCCAGAACTTTAAATATTTCAGATGGAATTTACTTTTGTTACTGTATTTAGGTCCTGAGTCAACAATAAGCAGTGATTGCCATCTACAGTTTCTTAAACTAGTTATAAGCGTTATAGATATACACTGAAATTCGATTGTTAAACTAAAACCGCTTAAAGTATTTACTCTTCAAGTGTTCAGTTTTAGCGTTTCGTTTAACTGAGCGCTCTTTAAACAATACAGAATAAATTCAAAAACTCATTTGTTCTTCATAAAATATTCTGGATTTTAAACCGTAATAATCAGAGAGTGCTGTTCTCTCCCAAGTGACTCCCAACGGTGCCTGAAAACCTGATGATAAAATTGCTGGCCCCATAAGACTCATGGAAGAGAAACTTTTAGGTGGCACTTTAGATCGCTTTCTGATGTCAGTATTTTAATAGCGTTAATCGTAGGGAATAATTGCCTTAACTAAGGGTGAATTTCTCTTTTGTGTTGTTTCCGACGAGGGTAATAAGTATTTGCCTCGTAAACGAAATTATGTAGATAAATTACTTATATTTGAATACATGAAACGTCTGATGCATTTTGCAGCAAAGCAGCTAAAAGCAAGTGAATACGAAATATTTGTCACAGAGGAACATCGCTCACATTATGAGTGATAATGAGTTAAAAAAATTAAGCTTAAAAACATTAAATGCGTTCATTTCATATCAAAGAAACATTCTTTTATTTGGAGGAAAAATTTAATACCTGCGACGAACATAAATCAACATGAAATATTTGAAATATTAGTATCTTAGATGTTTATGTAACTATGCACTATGAATTCTCACTAATATTTTAACACATCGAATAAAAATGGTTTAAAAGTCTTTTCCCAATTAACAGATCTTTTAATCTAACATTACCTTGCTGATAATAAAAAAGTATCATTTTGGAATAAATTAAGTTATCTATGACAAAATTAACCAATTCTTTTGGTTTTGACTCGAGGAAAAAGGGGCATTCAGATTAAAATGAGTACAACATTATATATCTTATTAACACACTTCATGCTTATGTAAATAGCTATTATTTTCTCAGTGAGTAAATAATTAAAAAATAATTAAATATGATTATGTCTGTTTCGTTTGTATCTATTATGGATTGTTTTGTGTATTACATCTAAATTAAACAGTGGGATAAAATATTTGAAATTTTAAAGTTCATTCAGAACTGCCTGAGATGAAATAAAAGAAAGTGTTTCCTTATTTGGTGTTTTGAGGATTTTGTTTCCGACACTATTAGACCTATATTTATGTAAGATAATAATGTGAAATTTATAAGGTAAAAAATGTGTAAATCAGCTTTATAATTCAATTTAGCTTTATAATTCAATTGAGGAATTAAGAGATTCAATTCTCTTAATTCCTCAATTTTATAAATTCTGTATTTCCTCATTAATTTTCGGAAGATAGTAATAACTTTTCAGAGCTGCGCAACTTCTATATAAATCAATCTTTCATGGCTTGCGCAAAGCTGATTACGTAGCTTATTTGGAACCTAAACTCAAAATCTCGAGAACAGAAACATTTCTAACCTAACTCAAAACTTTCACTTGGTGAGCACTCCATACTGGAAAATTGCACACGTTAGCTTTTGCTTCTTTTCCTGCAATGACGCTATTAAGCTGTGCTCTCTTCCTATAGCAACAGAAGAAAAAATGTAAATGTTCTTGAATAGGCACGATTAGAGTGCTAAGTAAATTGTGGCCTCAAATATCACTTGAAATAAAAATGAATATTTAATATTACTTGGCTGCCAAGTTTCATGGTCATTACGGACTCAACATTTTAGCATTCTACGCAATCAGAATTCTTTCTCTTCACTAGGGATCTGCGTGCTACGCCACGAACATTTACTACGACTTTTTCTTGTTTTCATTACATTTTATACGTCAGATTATTGCGGAGACCTTGTATACAATTTGTTACGGATAAGTATACCTAGTTGTCATTCAAAATAACATTTATTTGTGATTCAAAAGGATTAAAACGTTTCTCAAACAGGACGTTTATAATGCACCATGCGAAACTTTATATTTAATTTAAAGCAAAAGAAAGCCAAGAAATAATTTTTGACTAAACAATTTTTAAATAAAATGCAATGCAGCATAATACAAAACTAAACTTCTTTTATTAACATAAAGGACATGTTTATCTTTATTAGTTCCCTAGTAAACAACAGTTGATATTCTCAAGAAAAGTTTCATGAATCTTTATCCACATAAATATAAAATTAATTTCTTTAAAAATGGTTTCTATATAGATCTTCATTTGAACGTTATGTAAACTAGCACTCTTATAGAGTTTTGATTCATGGCAAGATAATCGCAAAAAAGTTCAGATATAAGAGACTAACCCATTCATGTTTATATTTATCAGAGCGTTAACAGTTAAATATGTGGAGCTAAAATATCATTTAACCTATTATATAAAAACGCAAGTCTAGAGCCAGTCAAACGTCTAGAGCAAAGTAATTTATATTTTAATAATGAAACGTTAATGTTTTATAACATAAGTTTATTTCGACTCTATAACTTTTGCTTTCTATTCTGTGTGCAATTTCTACATTGGCGTGATAACTTCCTTTTTACTACTAGCAAATGAATGCTTATTAAATTAATACGATTAACTGTATTAATTTAATAAGCATTCATTTACAAGGTTTTTAATGTCTCTTTCACCGTTAACTTCCTTCAAACTTTTACATATAATAACTGCTGTTTTGCACTAATTCATTTACATATGCACTGTTGTTCACATTTGGAGAAACGCTTACTAATTTCAAAATTTCATTCGCCTACGCAGTGCTGTTCGGCTGTGGAGGAGCACATGCTGATTTAAATTTTTTGTCTTCAACTGTGAATTAAAATCAGCACTTTTTCCCTCACTTACCTTTTTCAAACGTAGAAGAAAAGTAAGTTTTTATCTTGAAATTATTTTTCAAGTAATATTAAGATAACCTGAAAGAGTTTCTATGAACTGTAAGAGCTTAAAATAATTTTAAGAGCTTTCTTCAAGAGATTTTTGACACTCATTACACAAAACATTAGCATTTAACACTGACAACGAATTTCAATGTTTCGTACTAAAATAATGGTAACACATAATCTTTATTGATGCTACTTTGATATCTTAGAAAATCGATAAAAAACTACTTTTTTGGAATCCACCAGTCTACGAGTTTTAAACACAAAACTTTTCCTTTACCACGAGCTACAACACAATCCTCACTAATGATGTTATAACCTTATGGGCCCCTATTTTCCAGGATTATTCATTAATACTTCCTTCAAAATAGATAAGCCGATTACTATTTCCAATTACTAAGAATATCTTATTTAACTTTAAAAAGGATTAAAAAGTACTCGGAACATCTTAGTTTCTCCCACAATTTCTGCGATGTATCATAGCTATGTATCATTGGACAATTTTTCGTTGATTCTGGGGCACTTGATGTTTTCCTTGTTATTAAAAGTAGGCTAAACCTTATTGTAAGGTTAAGCTAAACCTTATTGTAAGGTTAAGCTAAACCTTATTGTAAGGTTAAGATAGGAAATTCTGAAAGCACTAAAAATGTACACTATGGCAAACTTATGAAGATTTAACAACGAAAGACTGATATATTCTAAATAACAGGGTTATTTGTTTCAGGTGCTATTCGAAGTACGCAAGATTTTCACTCGATATTTCTTTAAGTAGCTTTAAAGTTTTCCTTTATTTACGATATTAGAATTTTTTATAAAAATGCTTTATCTTTTTGTCGATACCAGGTGCATGGTTAAAATAAAAGCAATGCCAAGCTGAATAAATGACGAAGTTTCACCAGTATCGATTAGCTCGCACTATAAATTTAACATTTATGTTAAGAAAAACAAAATTGATAAATACATAATAGATATGATCATGTCTTAAATTAAGCAGGAAGAAAGTGTAAAATATTTTATTGAATTGTTAATAATTATTTCAAATTAAAAATGATTAAATGATTTGATCTTGCAGCATCAAACTTTAACACACAATATACAAAAGAGCAGATCAATATGTAGACAAAGGTGTATGCATATAATTGTTTTGTTTAATACATAAGTAAGATTCAGTTTTCTTTAGCAACATACAATGGACCTACTTGAAACCTACTATACCTACTTGAAAGTTTGTGTAGCGACTTATTGCTCAAATTAGAAGATTAATGCAACAGGGCAAGGGTATAAAAGACCCTTCTATTGAAATCAGTTATTTACGAAGGCATAGTTTTGCGTGCTTACAATTTCCCTATTCAGTTGTGGTGAGGATCTTAAGATAACGATAACAGTAAACTAAGTTTAAAAATCAGCTAGTAGTTCAAGACTACGCAAATTTATTTAACCTAGCAGGTTGACTCAGAAATCTACACCGACGTGATACTGACTTCAGCGGTAAGAAAGGGAAGTCAGAATTCACATTTCAAACAACTGGTAGAAATACCGACTACGTACTCAAATATTGAAAACATACTTTGACTAACCATCTCGCTACAGTTTAAATACACACTCGGCCATCCTAACTCATTTACATCTTGGTGAAGAAATGCGAGGGAAGCCATAAAGGACAGAAAAAGGTAACAAAATAAAATAACGGTTAATAAAAATAGATATACCTCACATATGTACAAAGATTTCAAGTTTTTCTTCTAAACTAAATAATAACATCCGAATCGTAATACATGTATCTTTGTTCGGGGTAGGTTTTATATAATGAAGATAGGTGCGTTTGGATATACGAATTCAATTTATTTCATGTAATGATAAATTAAAATAATTTGCTAAGTTTTGATATCCATTGAGATTAAATGCACGAGCTGATAAAGCAATCATTATCATTAACTAAAACTTCACGGGGCCATACACAAATATTCTAACAGGATGCCACGGAAGTTTTCTAACACAAGAAGTACAATTTTACGCTACAAAAGCACTGTTTAAGATGTCCTCACTTCAAATTGTTGTGAAAAAAACGTTCAGATTACTAACATTTTTTCTTAAAACAATTTAAATATGATGAGGATTGAAATTATAGCATTCTTTCTAACTGAGATTTTCTTCGTCATATGGCCGTGTAAAAATTTCAGTTCCGTATATTTTATCTAATTCAGTTTCATAATTCAGTTTCATATTATAATTCAGCTGTGTCAAGCTGAGAAAAGAAATTATTTCTAATGAACTATTACGTTTTAGAAATACGTAAGTAAATAGTAAAAAATAAATATTATCAATTAATTTAGCAATTAGACTTTCTAATACACTAAAAACTCTAATTCTCCAGTTGAGCAAAAACATGAATTATGTTTTCAGAAAACTTTTGCAAGAAATGTACTATACACAGATCTTTCATTTCTAGTAAATGTTGGAGTAGTAATTGCCGTATTTGACGGCATATAAGACGCACTTTTTTTCCTAAATTTGGTCTCAAAAAAGTTACCTGCGTCTTATACGTGAAGGATACAGTCTTATACGTGAAAGTAATTGCATTCAATAATTGTTTATTTGGCTTTTGCGAAACGTGAGAACTAAAAGAAACCACGTTATTGAAACGTTTTTTCCTTGTGTGTGGCCGTCTAAATAAGGGCGCGTCTTATATGCCTTCAAATACGGTAGATGTAAACATACAGGTGGTCTAATAATTTTCTTTAACATTCACCATTAAGTCTGTGTAGCGTTTCTGTAATATGTGTTATTATCTGGACATTACCAATGAGTGGTTGCACAACAGTCCTCTTTGGTATATATAATCGCAAATAATGCATTACGCTAATTGAGATGTATTTAAAATATTTAATCTCCTGCTGTGTGCGTGCATTAAAGTTACATAGGAATACACTTATACTCAATTCAACCATTCCTTCATTGAGACGGCATTGGGTATCCTCGGTGACAACGCAATGTCATTTCACTTCTCTGATGACTATAGGATTAATGATATTCTAGTAATAACGGGATTGTTATAACCATCTTCAGCCTATTACCTCTCTGTAATATATGAGTCTTGCAATATTATTCAGTGTAACATTTCCTTGAATACTGTTCGTCAATTAATTAAAGATAATACAACAGATCCTCCTTTCATTAAAGAATTTTAAGGAATGCGTTATCTAGTGTAAGCATATTACGTATTCATAATGCATGAAAGGAAAAGTTATGACGCATGAAACATACAGCAACTTATTTCACGTTATCACACGTATGAAACATTGTAAGTAGCAGTCAAAAGAAAAGTTATTGATTATAAGAAGTGCATGAAATAATCATTGTAAGCTACCACTATTCTAAAATGTAGAAATTAATAGTAAGTAAATACATTTACATATGATCGAAAGAAATGGTGTTAAGAAACATCAGCATTACTAGTAAAAACTGCAATCCTTAATTATTGCACTTTTAATTGCTCACTATTTAAGATGCGCAAATATTTTTTTTTATTTACTATTTAAAAAGCGCAAATATTTTTTTATTAATTGGAAATTTCAGTTCTGTTACCTTCTTTCTGCTATTTATACTTTCCAACAAAACTAGTTGATGTTTTTTCTTAAAAAGTTCTGTCATGAATGTTGTTTGTTACGTTATTATTTCATTTTAGATATGAATATGGGAAGTTTTTTGGGTTATTAGATTTAGGTATATTTTTGTATGAAAAATTTTTGATCACATTTATTACTACTTTATATAGTCTTTCATTTGCATATCTCAGAGGTATAGAAGTCAATGGTTATATCTTTTTACTATGAAACGCGAATTAATTTATACTTGAGTTAAGTTAACTACTGATTATGTTGTCTTACGCTTCCTAATTTATCATGACAGGGGTAATTATCACTGTCTCTGAGATTTAACAGAAATAAACGTGATAATGCTGTTATCATCAGAATCTTTCCTTTACCCACATATATAGCTTTACTTTTATTTATGTCTGATTGAGTTTTATTTACTTAAAACCTACTATTATTGTTATATATTTATAATAACCACTTTCATAATTACTCTCACTTACATACTAAAGGATTAAGGAAAAAAAGTGATGAAATCTAAAATAATCGTAACTTAGAATTTGAGTTATTTAAAAAATATAGTTTAAAGTACTGAAAATATTTAAGGCTATTATTAATTATGCCTATTTAGTATAGACAGAAAAAATTGTATTATATACTGGTTTTCAGGAAATGATAAAGTATTTAAACTTCAGATAAATACAAGGAATACAAAATTTAAAAAAAGAACAAAAATACATTAATTATTAAGTTTATTTTTCTGCATAAATCAATATGTAACACAAGGACGTCATAACGATATTTTCTCAACTGTTGCAAAAAGGTTAAATTCTGCGAAAATTTAGGCATTGTTAAGACGTCGTGATACAATGCTTTCACAACCAAAATATAACTCTAGAAAGACGCAATAACGACGTCTATTCAACATAAACTTTATCTGCAAAAACGTAATAAACACATCTTTGCAATGGTTGCAAAATAGTGGAGTTTCGCGGACATCTGGGCGTCTTAAAGACGACATATTGCAACGTTTTTGCAACGACATCAGCGACCAGTTTGCAACGTCGTTAAGACGTTGCCGTGCTACTTGGGGGATTCCAAACATGTTGCAACTTGACCAATTAACAAACCTTCCTTCAATTTTCCTCTAATCTTTCTCAATATATTGAACGTAAAGCATCAAAAAGAAGTCTGAAATACGTCCAGAATTTCATTTTGTCATTTTCCGAACTTAAACATTGCGAATTACTGACAAAAGCATTTCGTTCCTACTGCTAATTTCCTTTCATCTGTTATCACGTTGTCATCCTTCTCTAAACACAAGAACCAGGAAACTTGCATAATCACCGGTTTTCTTCTGTCTCCAATTTAATTACGTAATTCATACAAATAGCTTTATCTTATTCTAAGTTCATAATTTGGCATAATTAAGTTCATTTTTAAGATTTCTATATAATGCGCAATGTATCCTCTAAAAATACATATTATTAAAAGTGTTATATATATATATGTTTACAGACTTAATTAAAAAGAAACATGTTTATTACGTCATCACAGATAAAACATAGGCTATTTTAAGCTTAAATTAATTAGTTCTTAATTTTCATAGACAATTCAAACTTATCGTTAACCCCTTGAAATGCACTGGTGAAATAAATTAAGACAATTTTCATATTTGATGTAAGATCTCCAGAACTACTGACAGATTTTAATAAAATTTGGTGTGAACATTGGTAGACATAATACAAATAAAATAAACATTCAATCATTATCATAGACACATATGTTCGTGTGTAACACTCATGGGAATCTGAAGGTCTGAAACAGCGGTTGCAAAAGACACAAAAGAATGGATTAATAGGATGTATGGTACCCTTTTGCATCCATGCAGGCCTCGCAGCGTGATGTCATACTGGAAATAAGGCAGTTTATCAGCGCTTGTGGCAATTGGTCTCACGCATTCAGGAATGCTGTTTTCAGTTCCTGGATGGTTCTCGGAGGGGGATTGCGAGTTGCAATTGTCCTCATAAGAGCGTCCCAGACATGCTCTATAGAGTTGAGGTCTGGAGACCTAGCTGGGCAATCCATCCGGCGAATATTTTCACTTTCGAGAAATTCGTCGACCAGAAGAGCTCTATGTGGCCTCGCGTTATCGTCCTGTAATTTGAACTCGGGGCCCGCTGCACCCCGGAAAAGTTGAACATAGGGCTCCAAGACCTCATCCCTATACCTCACACCAGTCACAGAGCCTCTGTCAAAGACATGGAGAGGTGTACGGGCATCCAACAGGATGCCTGCCCAGACCATTACACCGCCACCGCCCTAATTGTTGATTTCGTGGACATTGGATGGTAGGAAGCGGGTCCCTGGCTCTCTCCATATTTAAGTACGGCGATAATCGGTGTTTAGGCTAAACCGGGACTCGTCGAGGAACAGAACGGTCGCCCATTGCTCCGTACTCCAATCACTATGCTGCCTGCACCATGCTAATCGGACTCTCCTGTCCGTAGACCTAAGCGGGATGCAAACAGCTGGTCTTCTGGCAAACAACCCTCTTTCATTCAGTCTTTTGGAAACAGTCACCCTTGTTACACGGGTTCCTGTGGCTGCATACAGGTCCCGAGAGAGCTGAGAAGCTGCAGCCCCTCTTTTACGCCTCGCTAAAATGGACAAATAACGATTTTCTCTGGCCATCGTGGCTCTTGGACGACCTTGCCCAGGCTTTCTCTCGATGGACCCAGTATCCTGGAACTGTTTCCATAGGATACACAAGACGACGCTGGGCGTTAAATTAAACTCTCTGCATATCCGGGCTTGCGACTGGCCTGCCTCTAACCTCCCCACAATTCGCCACCTCATCCCATCATCTAAAAATCTAAAGTTCTTTTTTATTATTCCGATGTGAATTTAACCGATTGCTGCAAGATAACACTAAGAAATTCGCCGAGGTGTGCTAGCGAACGCAATTTGTCTTGCCCTCCGCGCGGTTATAAAGCATGTTTTTCTGCTGGCTCTGCCTACACACACGTGTACGCTTATATATTTGCCGTACAAGATTTGCATTTTTATCCAGAAGCAGTGGTGTTTCCTTCAGTTCAGTTCTTTTCATGCAATTCGATAAAATATGCAAATTCTCTTAATTTATTTCACCAGTGTAACAGCGTATAGATGTCAATTGTTGTCTTACATTTGTCTCCCTGCTCAGATATTAGCTTAACAGTGTCACCCAATATCTTGACCGAATGAAAGTCTAGTACGTAAGTTGTATCTATGAAATGTTCCGTTCCTCTCTGTATTTAAAGCAATGCAGTATTAAGCTACTATTTTAACGTTTAATGCATTTTTTCCCTCCTGACCGCGTGCCGTCATGGTACAGCTGGAAGCAAGCCCGGCTGGCAGTAGAAAGATCTGACGTCCGGATTTCGACGAAGACATTGGACGTATTTTATTCTCCCTGAGTATAAAATTAATGACTCAACAAATGGCACTTGTGCAAGTAAGAATGCACTTCGTATTTGCGTATCTTTATGGAATGAAGACACCCTTAAAAGGGCTTCCCCAACCGGTTCTGCCCCGCTTTATCGAATGAAGACACCCTTAAAAGGGCTTCCCCAACCGGTTCTGCCCCGCCAAGACTTTTTATTTCACCTACAGCCGCCATTGATGTAGCAGCTATTATCTACACCATGATATGCTATTTATTGCAAAAATTTTAACTTATGAATTCACTCATTTTATTGATCTCGCCCTCGGGCGCGGTGAATTCCTTATTGCATCTTTTATTTTTCTAAAATTTAATGGCCTTTGGTATAAAGTTAATTTACTGGTTATAGCTCTTAGTAGCTGACGCCGGAAGTAAAGATAAGATCCAAGATCCCTCTTCTGCGTTTGGAGTTCGGAAGTGAAGGACTGGCCTCAGCATGTTCCTTCTCTGCCGCCATGCTAATGCCTTCTTGATTTTTCTCCTCCTGCTACCATGATATAAGCCATGCGGAATTGTGTGAATAACTAATGAATTTGCTGATGAATCTTAAGAATTTGAAACTCCAGATTCGTATAAGATAACTGCTAAAACATTCTAGGTGAGTGTGAGATATGCGTGGAAGTTAGCTTCACTAGCATAATTTTTTCATCTACCTCGTGGTTCATCGAATATGTGTTCTCGAATACGTGTTTCTTCTATCATTTCAAAAAATAAACCTTGTTATAGTTTTCACTGGTTCTCTATAAAACGTGTAGGGACATTAGATATTTTTTGAAAGCAGGAGACTTGAAAAATGAGCAACACCTTGGCCGGGAATCAAATCATGGACGTCTGCAATACGCGCTCAGTGTGCAGACCACCACGCTACGAAGGCATGCTAAGAAGGCGGGAGAAATATCTTATAAAATGTGTTGCGGAAATGTCTTTTCAGGATCCTTTTTTTGAACGGATGGACTATGATTAACTTGCTCCAATGTGTTCTACAGTAGAAAAGAATATTCGTTATGTCACGTGTGAGGCCAAGCTCCGCAGACCTGGTAAGAAATATGTGTAAGAATCAGGATCTGGCTAAATATCATTTATATTCCTTTAATATTTATTCTAGACATAGTGATGCTTAAAAATAAGAGAATAAAATAATTCACTTTTAAATTTTTGGTTGTCATCATTCTGAATCTAGCTTCTCTGGTTCTGGGTGAGTTTCTTAATTAAATGTTTTTTTCTAGATCACATACCTCATCTCACATTTATAAGTATTTAAGGGTTTTTCGGACACTATATAATCTCAGCTAACCATTCAAGAATTACAATATTGTATTATATTTTAGTGCTCTTAATTTTTCACCACAGACACACTTTATTTTTAAGTTATTCTGTTTCTAAAATTTAACGCATTTCATAATATTCATTCTACAATCACATGGGTTTTATAATATTGAATTACATAAGAACAAAATTTATGGAATAAATAATTATCTGGGAGACGTTCATAGTTTAGAAACATAATTTCAGATGTTTAACTTAACATATTATTTTCGTGTTAAATCTTATATCCCAGGTTATCATTGATATGCTGAAAGTTTGTATGGTATCGGTAATCTTTATAGGTACTCGTATTAAAATGCCTAAATTCATTAAAAAACACTTTAAAAAGGCTTACAATATAAACATTGTCTTTTCCATTTCCTATAAAGAATTACTTTCTGGAAAATATTTTGAAGCAAAGCATGCAAAGAGGATTAGAAAATTTTACGAATACATGAAATGTAGTTGGAGATTAGACTCTACAGAAATTCCTCCTAAGGCATCTGTCATCATTCTTTGACGTATGTTTTGGGGAGAAACAGCAGCTTCAAATGTGGGTTTAAAAAATCTCCTCTTTAAAGCCTCATAAATTTATTTTTTCTAGAATATTTTTTTTTATTCTTTACTGAAACTATTCAACAGACACTAAAACGCTAGACCTGTAAATGTCTACAGTAAAAGAAAGTTAAATCTTTAAAGAAAAAATATCCTTTTGTTATAAAAAAATTATCACGGATAAAAAAAGACCTGCCTCTGCAAATGTTTAATATGTTTTAGAACTTATTTTTACTGTTTATTTTTTGTTCAATATTAACGTTAATGTTCATTTTTGTGATTTAACTTAATTGAAACATAATGAAGAAGATTCTTTTATAAGCAATATGCATTAATATAGGCACAAATGTACTACATATTAGTTAACTTTAAAATGAAAACAAGGTTTTCAGCCTCGCAAACATTTATTTTACTTAACTAAATTTTAATTCGTAAATTCTCTATCTCAAAGTACTGGCTAAAGCTCTTGGATTAAGTCTATAAGTAACTGGGTCATCAAAATGTCCCTTCTCTTTTTCAGTATGTGTATGTGCGTGTATATGCTTGTTATTAAGATTAGAATGTACAACATGTATGAAATAAAATTTAGAAAATGATTACCAATAACACTGTTTCATAATGCTCTGTCTCATAAAAGTGCCTTTAAGAATTACTCCCTAGTAGTTATTTTGAATTTTTGTTTAAATACAGGTATATGGTGAAAAGACCAATACCTGTAATAAATGAAAATGCGTTCAAATTTGCTTTCTGAATTGGATTTGAATGCATGTTTAATTTATTACATTCATAACGAATTGCATGCTTTTAACTAAGAAATCTGGCTGTTATTCACAGTCAATAAAAAAAGGCTTATATTTCGAAAATGCGATTCCGCGTAGGTTTCTCATCCGCATTTAAATAACTTGCCTTCTTGAGATGTAGATGAAATACTTAATGCAGGCTAATAAAGCAAATAGCAGGGAATGTTCAAAGAAATAGCAGAGAAGAAAGAGCAAAACAAAATCAACTTTTCTTACAAATTTATGTACATTCATATGTCTTCTAGAATTAAGGCCAATTCCTAAAGCCTATGAATGACTTAATGGCTAAATTCCTGTTTCCTGGTGCAAGAGCATTCCAGTTGACAGAACCTCAGATATCCCAGCACTCACACTATATGGATCGCTTGCCTTATCTAGGCTACGTTAAGTTAAACTTGATGTTCATGTATTGCTATGCTTCATTTTTGTTTAAATATTTGTTAAAAATATGATTTTATTATAAAATGTAATCGTTTCATATATATGTATATATATATATATATATATCAAACGCTTACAATACAATATATATATATATAATCATGTTAATTTTGTAATTTTGCGTTGATAAAAATGCAATAATTAGTTAAATTCTTGTTGAATAATATGGACATTAGCATTGCAAATAAAAAGTAATATCTTTGTTTAATTTTAAATGAGCAGAAATCAGAACAATATTATATGTTTAGTTTTCAGCCCTAGGTGAATTAATATTTATTTTATTTCTCATTTGAGCTGAAAGGAAAAAAGGTTCCGATTTTCCGTCTTTTAAAACATCTAAATTGGCCTCGATCCATGATACTTCTATCTGTCTGACATCTACAACTGAAAGCATGGCCAAAATTGACAGTTTGTTTTATACATCATTCTCATGATTATCTTTTTAATTCTAGTATATCATTTGATATTATTTATAAATGAAAGTGTCAAAAACCTATAATTTAGCATAAGTATTTGAGCTTGCACCAAAAATGATCACAACAGCAATATTAGCCATTTTGGCTTTGATCGTTCTTAGAAGTTAGATTTTTGATATGTAAAATAAAAGTGCTATTAAAATAAGAACATTTAACTGAAAATTCAGTCACTCCTCTATACTCACTGCTCTTAAAAAAGCTTGTGGATTGCGTAGAGAATTAACATTTCACCATATGGTAATAATGGCAAATGATTCATGAAAACCCTATGCGCGTTTTGGGCTGAATTCATTTACATATGTAGCCAAACCTATCCTTTACCAATACAAATATATTGCCATACCACTTATCTACAACAAAGCACCAGATTCAAATATCGCTCTGCAGATTATTCCAGCTGGTTATCCAGACCTATTGAGTTTCCTAATATGGAACGCTCAGAGGCTGCGTTTTATCCAGATATATGTCCAGGCGGCGTTCCCTGAGTTCTGATTTCCAGAAGTGGCATGTTTGTGAAGCGAGGATGAGGATAGTTTGGTTAGATAGTTCATACATTGTCCTCATTTCTAAAACGACTTGTGGTTTCCTCCCTTTGCAAATATTAGTCAGTGTAGTTTCTGAAATCACAGACTCATTTTTAAAAAGAATAGTATGTTTTTATGATTCTCTTTTTCTTACTCTCTTGAGCTGCTAAAATAGTATAATTTTAAATAAAATTATTTTCTATGTGCTTTTAAATCTTAGGAAATAATAGCATGTAAATTAATAAGTAAATATTTAAAGTTATTTTTATTCGCTTCAGTCTCGAAAGAAATTAAATTCTGATGTAAAGTTAATAATTGACGAATTGAATTGGATTATTCAGCGTCAGGAAAATTTGAAAGAATTTAAAGTAAGTTAATACTCAATACTTGGAATTTTTAATTCCCTGTGATAATTTTCTGGAATTTTAAGAACTTTTATATTGTTTATCTTTTTCTGTTTAATGCAATACATAATTCCAGCATGAATTTAATATAATTCTAGTACTGAACCGGATCGATAAATTACCATAATTTTATAACGTAGTTCTAGAACGAATAAATAAATTACCCTCGAATACCGCTAGATACATTGTAAGGAAAATTGTAAGGCGTTCCTCTCACATTCAAGGCAGGAATAAAGTCAGTTTTAAGCAGTTATTTGTCTTTCATTTTGAACTCTGAAATTCAAGATTCAGATTCCAATGGCGGCAGAATTTTGCATGTCTTATTAAAATTATGAATTTTAGTAATTGAGATATCTGCCTTTAGCAAAAATGATACTAGTTTACGCGAAACTGTGCGATCAAAATATTTTCCTTGCGAAATGGGAAAGCGTAGAGAGTTACTGATCTTTATTAATTAAAAGGAGTTTAATCATCCTACTCTGGAGAAGTTTTATTGATTTACTATTGTGGAAATTCCGAGGTTTATTACATACATAAAGAAGTCTGCAGCAGATAATTAAACCCACAACAATGTAAATATGTTATTGAAGAGAAAATGTATAATATAATAACAATAAAGTTAATCAGAGAGGAGTACTGATACTGGCAATGAACATTGAGAAATTCAATTGAATATTAGGTGCGCAACAAATCTATTCTGAGTGACTACGCTTAGGAAATTTTAAAGGAAATTTTTCTGAGAAATCTATTATTTGGGACCAGTAGTGGAAAACAAAAATGTGCTTTTAAATTAGGAAATGAAGAGATTCTTGACAACATTGGCACTCCGAAAATACAGCTACTACGCCTCCTCTTGAATAGTTCCTTTCGTCATTATTTTTCATATAGAAACAAGTTGAGGGTTCCTAGGTCAATAGTTAGCATATCAAATAGTATTTAACACTTCAAATAAATAACATTGCCAAAAACGTATCAAATTGCCAAACATTATCAAATAATGCATATAACTTCAAATAACATTACTATATGGAGGTTTAAAACATATGTGATGTGACTCCTCATTTTTGCATATATACGTGGAAGTATGACGCAACAAAATTTCAGTTCTCAAAGGAAATTAACATATGAATTTACGAATGTTTCTCCTGCTAAAAGTAAGCAAGTCCATTCATTCATTACAAATAACGATTGTAAATATTATTAGGATTATTTAAATTGCGGCGAAGCACACCTGATTTATTTAGATAAGAGAAGGAGTGCTTCGTGAAGGACATTCTGAGGGTAACTAGTTCATTTTCACGATGCACATGATGAAATTCATAAAACCTCCCATGCAACTAGACCATTCGTCAGAATTTGAAACCAAATTGAACTGTCTTTCACTGCTCGACTGCCGGTGGGCGCTAATTGTAAATACAATGTATGTATCTCAGATGATACATTTTACTTGAGAGTATACTATTTAGAACAAAAGCCTATTGATGAATAACAGTTACAATGGCTGAAAGTTAGATGGATACGATTTGAGTTAGTTATTTGAATATGGCAAATCACACGATGTCTCATGCTAAAGGGAGGGATACCTCTGTGGAGGGGTTTCTAAGCAAAATTGGGCTGTATTCACGTTACACATGGAGACAACAAACTCATTCATGCTGTCAGCCCTTTTGCGCACGATCGAAATCCCAGTATTCACCGGTCTTAACCCCTCCGCCACTAGGAGGCCATATAATGCCCCTCTAGTGGCATCCTATGCCCCTCTATGCGATTTGAGAGCACAGCAAACCGCCATAATCTTTATAGAATGTTTTAATTTAAAAGACAAATATCATTAAATGGAACTTTATAAACTCAATGAAATAAAAAATTTTTAGTATTTAACGGCACTCCTATATCGGAAGTATTCTAAAAGGCCAGATTTACTGTGGCACTTTCCTCGAAAAAGGAGTTGTGAAGTATTTCTCCTCAGAAGTTATGGTTGGGATAATATTACGATGATTATAATATCTCATCAGCGTTTTAATCCATCAAATCAAGAATGCCTTTATCATTTGTATACATCTGCTTACCTGAACGAAGGTCGAGGTATTTTGTCTGCAGTGTCTTAGAATATGGCTGTAAGCTTTGTTGCTTAAAATACTGCATTTATGATGTACCATACAGACTTTTATAGACTTTCATAAAATTGATTACAATCTACCATAAATTTACACGACCTTTGAATATTAAAGGTAATTCATTCAGAATGTTGTTGAATAGAACAAATGCTGGAACTCATTTTGTTAAACGGCTAAAAGAAATTTGATTTCGTTAGCTAAACGAAAATAGTTAATATACTTCCATAAAAGCTTAAAATAGGCATAAATCGGGCGTTTGCAACCCTGTATTCTCTTATTTTAATAAAGTTGCATTTAAATCTGTAAAAAGATCAAAAAAAGAACTTTCTTAAAATTTTGAAATTTATTCATTCGCTTTGAATGAGTTCCCTGTGTTTTGTGAACTTTTCCTTGAAAATTCTTTTCAAGATTATTTTCCAGTAACTCCATTCTCAGGAGGAAAGTAAAATAGATTTCTGTAGAACAGTTGAGTAAAATTGTACAGTTTGCTTCAACTAATCTACTGAATGATAATGAGTGACGTTCCTGACATCTCAGTCTAATTAAACATAAAAACGCAATAACACACATAGTATAGCAAGCAAGGACCTTAAAAATGTGGCAACACTGTTCAAGAACTTCTGAAATCATATTCGGCACACTTATAAAAATGTAATATAGAGAATGGCAGAAAAGTGCTTGTGGATTATTTGCTGGAAAGACACTGAAACGTCAATAGTTAATGAAAACAAACTAATGAGTTCTGTCGAAACTCGTTGTTATTAGTATAGAGACTCCTGAAAAACCATGTTTCACTAAGTCAATATTTTACTTCCAGAAATATTAAGTTCACTTTGAACACCTGATGTAGGCAGTATTATTTCTTCAAGAGTCAGATATCAGATAGTATAAACAAATATATTTCAGTAATCCTACAACATTTAGCACTTTACCTCGCAATGTAAATAGAATAAGTAATTATTCTAAAATTTCACTTTAACCAATTGCATTTGCCTTTACTATGTCGCATGGAATAATGAAGAATGTGAGCAAAGATAAAAGTGAAAAGTGCGAATAATTACACATATAATTTAAGCTGTTATAGCAAAGTGAGAGTAACGAAAGTGTTAATTAGCGGTTTCAAGTTACCTCTAATAACTATACCTATCGAAACACTTCCTTCTTTGGGAATTGAATAATCAGTTTTGCTCAAGTGACTGAAAATGAAATAAAAATGAAGCGCTAGCGACACAGATAGTCTCAGGAGATACTGTTTAGCTAATAAGATTCGTTGCACATTCAGGTTGATTTATTTAAACAAACTACTTTTAATTAAAGCATAAAAAGGGAACTGTTTACTTTAGGATAGCAGAAAGAAAATATTACAATTTTCTAGCAGTTTAAAGAGACAAAATTAATCAATGAAAAATGAATTAAAAATGAAAAATTGATCAATGAAACACATTACAGAAATGAAATTTCCAATAGCTCTTATTTCTTAAAATGCCTTTTCTTATCAATGAGATAGATCTGGGATTATATTTCATTGTTATTTTCTTTATTATGACCAAATAAATGTATGTTTTCTTAAATCTTCAAAGATGATGAATTTTTATTATACCTTAATTATATTTTTTGTATTTAGTATTGGCCATATGGCCTAATGTCTCTGATATAGTAACTTATTACGTATCTACATTTTTTACATAATGCATATTCTATTATTTTCTGTTTAATATTTTTTTCTGCTGGGAAGAGGTCATCACTTCACCTAATTAATTTTTTTCATTTCTTAATTTTTTAAAGAAAATAAATAATTGATATCAGCAGTTGAGAAGGTTTAAACGCGCTTGTAGTTGAATTTTTTATATTTGATTTTTTCTATGTCTAATATTTTTTATATTACATATATATATATATATATATGTGTGTGTGTGTGTGTGTGTGTGTGTGTAATCAAGTCCCCGTACAACATTTTTAATAATTTACATTCAAGTTACTTTAAAACACAATTTTCGGAATTAAACTTCCAACATATGTGTTCACTCTTTTCTGATACTTCTACTAAATTTATCTTAGGAGATAAAATAATCAATATTTCTTTAGTAAATATATATATATATATATATAATATAAAATTTATTAGAAACAGAAAAAAGTATATATGCATGCATATGACTAAACAAGTTGCAGTACGCATTCTGTATATTTAATTACAGAAAATTTATTTGAAGGAAAACGACTGAGTGAAAATAGAAAGCATGACGCTTAAACGGCATCTCAAGTTTTTGATGCTAATCTTCATGAAACGAATAAGAGTTAAGGGTATATGATCTTCAAACACAATTTATGCATTAAATACAGAAAAGGACAGCAATGAAGCTTCGAAGACAAACATAACTCTATAATTTAATTGTATCAGACCTGAAGAAGCTGATAATTGAATTACCTTTCTTGTCTGAGTTTTTCGAGTAACATTCTCAAGGCTAAACTTATAAATTTAATAAGGCTGAAGTTTCAATACCAGACATCGCCACTTACACCTCAAAATGAGGGAAAGAAAGTGTTCAACATTTTTATCTCAAGTAGCACTTACATAGCAAATATTTATTCTGTGCTCTCAGAAAATGTTTTTAACTTTATTGCCAAATTTCGAGTAAAAACAAAATATTTATGCATATTCTGTTCCGTGTCTTTTAACCTACGTGTTTTAAATATTTTCTTATAAACAAATAAAAGAAGAAGCTGAACCATGTTCTATTTCACCATTTAATGCGTTGTGGTGCATAGAATGGTGTTCTATATTACGCATAGTACAATATAACAATATTCATTTAATGTTGCAATACGTCAGCATCTCTGAGTAAATAATATTCAAGAAAAATCAGTGTTTGGATGTATATATTGAATTTCGTATATGTGTAAAATATGCTCAATGTCAGTATAACATTTGTCAGAGAGTACTTCATGATAATATAACATGCAAGAAATGAAGTATGCACAACTAATATTAAAAATTCAAAATACAAGTACTAAAAGAAACTTATTGCATTGTGTTGTTAACAATCTGCAAAAACCCGTTCTAAAGATTTTGCCCAGTGGCTTAAAAATACTTAAAATTAAAACAATGCAAGTAGGTAAGAAAACCAATCTAACGTTTATTTTGTGACATGTTTGAGATTACAAGTTACATTTTAAATTGGTGGTGGCTGGTCATCTAAATATCTGAAGAAACAACAAACAAATAGTAACACATACCTTTAACATATGTAAAATTTCACAATTCACGGATGGGGTCCATCACAGAAAATCTGAATAAGTGGTGACTGTTGAGAACAATGGCAGAAAAATTATCACGTATTACTATACGTCAATAATTACTATGCGTCAGGACATTAATCTGTAAGAAGAAAAAGAAGAATGAGTTAAAATTTGAAGAAGGTCGACGGGTTTGGAGGCTAGGCTCTCCTCCATTCTGCCGCTTCCATCCGGCTGATTCCAGGTCTTCTCAATCCCGCAGGCCGTTTTTATTTCAGGATATACGCAGCAGTTTGTCAGAAACTATTCTCTTTCTCAGCTGGCTGTTTCCATGTCGAAGGTTACCGGCTGGAACTCCTCCGCTCCCGTCTATCTCGGGCTTCCATGCCAACTCTTCTTTCAGGACTTTACTCGGCGTGCTAAGTCGGTTCTCACTTTGCATCGCCTCGCAACTCTGTCCTCGCTGTCGCCTCAAAGTTCTGATCTCCCTTCCAACTGACTGATTGGCTGACTAATAATTTGTATGCCAGAATATCGCCGTAATTAGCAGTTTATTTGGTTCGATGATAGTGATGCCAAATGGAGTCGATCACATGGAGCTATCGTGACATGAACCGGTCCGTGTAAAAACAAGGAGGGTCAAGAAGGCGAGTAAAGGTGCCGCAAATATCACCGGCTGAGAGTGCTGTCATATGTTCAACATCTGGGAAGCTAGCCAGGAAAGTAGAATTAGGCTTAGTGAGCTATTTCTGTGTCGCCATCTCTTGGACATGTGCTAAGCAGACCAGAAAAAAGATTTTAGGGTTAACAGTCGTCTCGGGTGGCTCCATATGGTGGTGAAACGATCACTCATCTAATTATCCTCTGCAAACATTAGAAGAGTCATCGTGGCCTAAAAACCCACTCTTAGTTTCTCTGAGAGGGATTTCACATACTTTATTTTCTCAACTAAGATGATAAGTGATGACTGTGGTCAGGAATTGTTGAATCGTTTCCTCTTTCGGCTAGGTCAGGTTATCACTGCTTCCGGTAGCGCACGTAACTTCTGCTTGGCGACGTTGCTGTATGAGGTTTTCTGTTGCTTAGGGATCTCTGCTGGCATTTTCGGTATCATCTGCATGAAGCTTTCGAAGCTAAGGTCCAGGGTTTTCTGCAATGGTGGTTTCTTCTGTTCTGCATGCTGATTTTTATTCTCGAATCTTTTCTTGTAATGGCTGCAACCACGATAGCTGCTTGGATGGGGCCCTCCGCAAAGAACGCAATTCGCTTTTTGTTCCTTGGGCGTTTGGCATAAGTTGCTTTTGTGTGGTAAGCCACATCTTTCCTGTTTCTTGCAACAAGTCTGAAAATGTCCAAACTCTTGACATCTGTAACATTCCCCTTCCAACTACGCAGCAACTGCCCTTTTCTATTTGGCGGAAAACTTGAAATCCTGGCGATGAAAAATGGTGTAAAAGACGCCGAGTACGCCCAAAGGAATGAAGCAGTGAATTACTTCAAGGGAATGTCTTCTCAGGCTACCAGAAATGGGCGCACATCGCTGTGCAAAAAATGCAGCCTCCAAGCCTACTGCGCAAGGTCAAATATCCCTTCCCAGAAAGAATGACGAAACACAGTAGCCTATACCAGAGTCTAAATCTAACACAGCGAGAAACCTAACGGACGAACTTTCACCCCCCCTAAGTAATTCCCCAGTAGAATATTTCTCTGCTGGAGATCCCTGAGCAAACGGGTGCAGAATATGGTAATTTTACAGATAGTGGAATACTTGGCAAAGGAATTCGGGGCGCAGCAATTCCGAGATAAAGAATTCTGAGAAGCGAATTCCAAGCCGACAATTTTTGAAAAGAAAAAATTACTGAACCAGTGAATAGAGTTTTTATCACAATTAACACATTTAGTTCTGTAAATTTAACTATTATTTGACAACTAAATTCAGTTTAATGA
Organism: Stegodyphus dumicola; assembly: GCF_044657685.1. NCBI lineage: Eukaryota > Metazoa > Arthropoda > Arachnida > Araneae > Eresidae > Stegodyphus > Stegodyphus dumicola. The sequence continues at coordinate 164,908,119 of NC_140781.1, forward strand.
AATACACACAGAATAAAATTGTTTCTTCAGAAGAAATAAGTATGCGTATTGATTTACAAGATTGAGTTTTTCTACAATTAATTGATCTTACCACCAGTCAGGAAATATGAATTCAAGAAAACTTTAATAGAAAGAGGGGGTAAAAGTTAAGCTACCATAAAATTAAAAACTAACACGCGAAAATGTGCAGCAACAAAACTTTTAAAATAATAAAGTTAAAAGTTTAATAACCTTAACGGTCAAAACAAACCAGTGCAAAAACCAGGTAAAAAATTAAGTCAATTAAAGCTAAACATCTTCCTTTAAGAAAAACTTTTAAAGCAACCAAACTTAAATTTAAAGTTTACGAAAGTTACAACCATTACTTTAACCAAACAAAAACAAATTAATAACTTGAATAACTGATCAAAACTGTGTAAGTAAGCAATCAACTTTAAGCTTGAAATTAATAAACAATTTATGCATAACAATGAATTATAGAATAATTTCAAAATTTTTGAAATATAATCGGTTGATTGGTTCGTAAAACTAATGCAAATCATCAGTCAGTATCTGATTTTTTTTATTTTATATATGAATTACAACGATTTACGTAAAATCTATTATAAATTTTCGTGTTTTCTTCGCAAACTTCTTTAAACTTTCTCAAGTTCCGCATAATCTTGTTTCTAAGATTCCATTGGATTATAAGCATTTTATTTCTTAATTTCAAGCATGGTTGTCTTTTGTCTTCAAATCTAAGTGTATGTATTCAGAATTACCACGTGTTTGTATTTAACGCGAGAAGTTTGCATTTAAATGCTGTGAACGTTTTCTTTCTGTTCGTCAATAAAAATGACAAAAATTTCATATTTTTTAGCTAATAAAATAATTTTTACATTTGAAATGGTAATAATAGTCAGAAAAATTAAACAGTGCCAATCTGGGTATTACATATGTAAATTTCTCCTTTAGACTAAATGTTAAACTTTTATTCGTCCTAACTGGAGTAGTCATTTCATGCTTTAAAATACGACAGACAGAATTTCACGCTATAATAAGAAATATTGCAATTATTTTAACCCTGTAACAAATAAAAAATGCGGTAACTGAAATAAAATTGGGTAGGACTCAGCATGAAAAAGAATACAGATTTTGGGATGAACGGAAAGTCAAAATTAATAGTCATTTGAGGTTATACGAAATTAGTAAAACAGTTTTACGACCTGCTTGATATTTTTGCATTCATTACAACTGTATTATTAAATAACTGACTTTCCTTTACGTAACGTACATAATACGTATTGTAATTAAACTCTATAGTTTAGCATTTTTAAATGAAAAGCAATGACCATATTGTTATTATTTAACTCATGCAAATATGTGCTAAGAGTTTTCCAACGTTTACGTTTTTTACTCTCTGCATCTCGCTAAATCTTGCGAGTTTGCAGACAAAAGGTATTGCAACTTAGGTCTGTAAGATTTTTAACCTTGTCACCTGTTCCACAAAAAAAAAGAAAAAAAAAATGATGCAGATAGAATCGAAATTGTACTTTCATTTCCATTTCCCGCCTTTTACAAATGAGAAGCGAGGTTGAAAAGCTATTAGCTTCTAATACTATTATCCACTGCTATAATCCACTACTATTGACAACAGAAGTCTCCAAACTCAGGAAAACAATATTCAAGTTTTAAAACAAATTATGTTCAGCTATAAAACTAGCTTTAGAACGTATTGACGTATTTAATTCCAATGAGTTATTCTTAAAAATTTTATCTGTTTTAAAAAAGTCTAATTCTTCTGAAAAATTGGAATGTTGCCAATAAGACGCATAAATATTTGATGATCAATTTTCTATCCCTTGTGATGAATTTAAAAGGATTATTTTAAAAGAAAGTTAATTTTTCTGTAAAATACGAATGATGTATCTAAAGTGTATAAATGTTTATTTTACGATCAATAATTTTATGACAGTTTTATCTCTGGTTTATCTCTGGATTGCTTTAAGAATTATAGTAACCCTGATGTTAGGCAGTGCGAAATGTACTTCTTCAATGTCATATATTTATAGAAGAGGTAATCATTGTAATTTAGCTTAACTTAGAAGAAGCTCTGCATATACATTTGTTTATATAATTTCAACATTGTGTTATGAAAACTCCAAGACTAAAAGTGATGAATTCTCGCCTGATCTTTATTCAATATCTACTCCTTTCTTAGTCAAGATAATATTTCCCATTGTTAATTTCTTATTTCTCATCCACCCTGAATATTCCAGTAATTTTATTTCGATTCTAAATGTTAGCATTCTGCATGTTTATGTCAATTTTATTCTTTTTACTAGCAATTCCTTCGCCTCTAAATCAATGAAAATTGTTAATTGTTCCGCTTCGTAAAATGTTTCATTTACATAACCTTTCGTTTTACTCTGGGAGTAAATTTTATTATGAATAAATCTATTTTTTTACTTCTGTTATTCATTATGCTTAGCCGTTTTTCACTTTTTTCCAATTTAAATAAAAAGAAAATGTAACTGTTATTGAATTGCGTTATAGTTCTGGACAGTAATTTTAAATTAGCCAACTTCCTTTTTCCCAACAAAACTTTTAAATTGAATTTTCCTTGGGAACATTCTTTGTTGCATTTTGTTGCATGTGCATTTTTATAAGTTCATTTTTTATTATTCTATTTTGATTTGGCACTATTTAATCGTTATTTGGTTATTGTTGGCATTTAGAACATGAATTATTGAAATTTGTTGTGCTTTGTGTTCTTGTTTCTGCACACAAACTAAAAGCAATTTTTGCCTTCTTGGAATTAACATAATAATAATAAATTATAATATATTATATTACATATACTTCCATGTTCCACGTAGTATTCTGAAAAACGTTTTGGAATGTTCACATTAAAATATTTCGAACTATGTGAAATACTACAGATTTTATAAAGTTATCTAATATGAATTAGTAACTCATAATTTTAAAATATAAAGAATTTATGGCTCATTTTAAAAAAGAGTTCAACTCGAGATACAAAATTTCATTTTTAAGGTTTTGGTATCACTTGTTCAGCAAGATATAAGTATATTATTTCCAAAAGAAATTAGAAAATGATCTTCTAAAATGGGGTATTCTATTCTAAGTTAGCTTAATCGGCAAGGAAGCTTACTAAAATTTTAAAAATTTATTCTTCTCTTATGAAACATTAATTAATTATACAATGTACTGAGACATACTGATAAATAATTCGATAATATAATTTCCTTTGTGGAGGAAATCTTAACGAGAATAAAGAATTATTTGTAGGACAAAAACAGATGCAAGAGACTGAAATGTATAGGTTAAAAATAGTAACTGTCATAAAACAAAGTAGATAAGTACTTAATTCTTGGAAATTGCAAAATTAAAAAAAAAAAAAAATAGAACCTTTATAACATTTCCATTTCATGCCAAACAATTTCATATTGTTGCGTTCCTACGGGTTCGTTATGAACTGAATGCACAAATCCGATGAAAAATGAACAAAATTTATTATTATCACAACAAATAAACCAAAATACTTAAATTTCTTCAGATATTCGCACAGTATTACAATATCTCACAGTAGGTATCTTTTAACTACTTAAACGCTCAACAGAACGTAATGCAGAAGAGCTAAAGAAAGCTAATCCGCGATTTCGCTACAGTCAACAAGCGCAGTTTTCTAAACAAACTCTTAAAACAACAACTAACTAAATGACGAATTGAGAGGTTTTCATGCCGCTTATATAAGCTTTTTAAATGCGCGAGAATTTTCTGGTATTTTCTCGAAATCAATAAGAGATATTTATTTATTAAATGTTAGATGCACGCGCTCTTGTATTTTTAATATTCCAGCTTAGATTTCTTTTAATATTCGTCACGAGCTGCACTGCACGGGGAATCAAACAATTGTATTTATAATTCTACTAACATTAACTATTTAAATACCAAATCCGTAACAATATTTATTTATTGTAAAATTTCCGGAAAATGTTTAAAATAATAATAATATATCGCTAATATTATTAGAGAATTTTAGATTTCGTGAGATAAAAAAGCGTGGTATATGATAGAAGCTTACAGTAATATCACCGAATATCTAAGCGAGGTACCGTGACTTAATAACAATTCGAAAACCCTGAATTTCACGGAGACTCTCTCTTTTTAACTTCGGTGTAAATTATATTTCGGAAGTTCCCGACTTTAATTCTTTGCTTACTGAATTTAATCTCAATTTGAAAGGCAAACGAGAGCCGATTTCCGGTCTCAGAAAAAAATTTATTTCGAATCTCTGTATTTAAATTTCATTTTTTATTGAATGTATAAGAATGCGACGTTCGTACTATCTATTCCGTCAAAACTATCGGTCAGGTACAGGAAACTCGAAGCGAAGAAATCAATATCCATTTAAAATGGAAATTGATCCCACAAAATTCGTGCTATCTTATAGGCCTTTAAGTTCAGTCCGGAGATTTCTTAGCCATTAAATTTCCGTTTACATTTCCGCAGAAAGTTTTCAGAAATACGCTTTCTCAAAAATCGATCCTATGAAATTTCATTACTTAAACGACTATTTCTCAAGATCTGGTTTTCCACCAATCAATCTACCAATATATCTATTATGTGACCATTCAGTGTTTTAGAATATCCAAAAAAGTCCTATAAGTAGTTTTCCTAAGACTAGTGTAATCCATGATTCAGCTGTGTTATATTCTGCAATATTTTCTTCTGGGAAAAGCAAATATCAAGTTTATCCTCCACCATCCTTGAAATGTAGGAAAACCGTGGAGTTATAAGAACAATAAATGTCTTCCAGAGCTTATTTCAGTAAGTATTTCTTTTCAGCAATACATTAAAGCTGATGCGTGTAGATTCAGTGAAATGCTAAAACTGTTACTGTAGTAAAAACGAAGTTGTTCGTTTTGTTCGTCTATTTTGATTTCTGTTGCTTACGTTACCTGAAAAATCTATTAAAAGTATTCTGATTTATAAGACTAATTTCAAACATCATTTATTGCTAATCAAGACAAAGCTATAGCGAGTCAGTCAACATAGACAAAAGTAAAAAATACTGATTAAGGGATAATAAATGTAATAAAGTAAATTTACAAGCAAAACATTTATCACAGCGCTTTAAAAATCAAAACCCTGTTACGGCAATAAGGAGACCACAGGTACAAAATAGTCTAAAATAAAATCTACACTCTTTTTAAAATTTATAAGGTCCTTTCTCTCTCCTTTTCGAATGCCTTCATGGTGCTTACGTGTATTCAGGAGGTCTGGAGTTCGAATCCTGGCAACGGCATTACACAACTTTCACGTCCCAGCATTGATGTAACTCAATAACTGTACAAACTAAAACGACAGACACTGTACAACTTATTAAAAAACAAACAAAGCTACAAAAGTGGAAAGTAGAAACTCGAAAAGGAAGATTTAAACTTGTAATAGTTTACTTAAAATGTAGAACTCTACTGGGAGTCAAGCGATAATTTGAAAGTAGCGTTATGTCTTTTGGATCCATGTTAGGAAAAGCAAGTGTTTAAGTCCAGAAAATTGTTAGAATTAGTTAACAACAGGAACATATGTGTAAATATATATAGTTAAATATATGTTTTTTTTCACCTTCTGACAAGTTACATTTTAAACACACAGTTCTTTAATGTAGTAACATAGTGAGAATTCCTTATCTAAAACTCTGCTCTCTCTTTTATGTTGAATAAATTAGTGTATTTGTAATAATACTAAAAATATACTATTTGCGAAAAATCTTTAAATTTGCAAAATTAGTAGAAAAATCATGTAAAGTGTCTGAAAATTTCAGCATTTGACTTTGGCTACTGGCGGGTGTTAGAGTATTGTCTATTAAATAAATACTGAACCAATATCATTTGAAAAAGTGTAATTCATGTAGTAGTGAGTTAAACCCTTTTTCGGCCATTCGACGTTCATTTTTTAATTTTATAAAATTATTTTCACATGTGTATTCTTGATGAAATGTTATCTCTTACAAAACTTTACTCTATATTTATTCCATATTGTTCAAGAGCAGTTTTTCTATTGCATTATCAATTTCGTAGAGCTGTTGATAACTATTTTGGCTAAGACCTTTCAGTTCAAGAAATATTCTAAGAATTTGCTGTGCTTTTCTAGATTTGATTGATCACTTTTGCTCTTAGTTTCTGCAGTTATTTTAACACTTTCATAGTCAGCTTTCACGAACCTTGTCTGAATATTTTCGTGAATCAACAAATATTCTAGAAATGAGTCCTCATAATTTCTCTCCCTGATATCTAAAACATTAGCAATTTCTCTGTGGCTTCTTCTATAAAAAGCCACATTTTTAAAAACAGCTTTTCAAATTATTTTAAGAGATCAATCCCCTACATTGGCTATAATATGCATAGCTCATAGCAGAGATATCGATTTACTTATCCCCTTCGAAGTGCTTGAATTTTCTCAAAATTCAATTTTCTTCATCATTTACTGACCATCTTTACGAAATGACATTTGAAAGCTTTTATAACACCCCAAAATTACATTTTGAATGTTAGAAGTTGTATTTGCAAGAAGAGACACCAATGTGTCCTAAAACGTGTTCGCGTTGAACTGTTATTTTTCATTTTTCTGTTCTCATTTCAAAAGAAAATCAGTAAAAATATTATTTTTCATCCATGACTTTTCTCTGTTATGGTAAGTCTTGATTCTTGATTTTTGAATTCTTGATTTCTTTCAAAAATCGAGTTTTCTATGCTTTTGTCAATAACCAGTGTTGTCTTCTTAATTTGTTGAGTTCATATTGTACTTTAACAACAGAGTGACTTAATTTTCAGTTTCTTAAGCAAATTGCTGTTTTACTTCTAAATATTAATTTGAGTTCTGGTAATGTTCCGTAATAGAGTCCAATTTGGTCTGTATTATAAAGATGGTGTGGTTTATATTCATTTAGCAGCTCAAGTAAAATCGTTTGCATTAAGGTTATCAGCTGCATAACGATTCACTTCTTCCTTCTCACAAGGCAATTTCTGATGGGCAATATTGGATTTCACTTTCTCCAACCTGTGAGTCATATGCCAGTTGATATAAAATTATCTCCTTGCATTTAGCGAATTAGAGAAACACGCTCTAGAAAATAGCTTTACGGCTTGAATCCATTTTCAGAGCAGTTTCACCGTCCCTGGTCTTTCTGTCGTTTTCTCGCTTTCTTGAGACATTTTTATTTTTTATTAGTTCTTCAGTAATTGTTATTCCTTGTCTAAGTAAACTGCGCAATGTTGTTTGGGAAATTTCAAGTTTTAGTGCAGATATTCTTTGTCTGCAGTTAAAAAGAACATTAAAATTGTTTAACAATTTATCATTTTCTTTCAGCCTTAAGTATTTTGCAATTTGGCAAGTTACAAATACAGTACAGAGCAAATTTAAAAAAGTATTTCTTCCAGTGATTTATTCAAATGCCAAAATTTTACTTCTGGTGAGTAGAAAGATTGTCCTTTGTTTGTTTAGTCAATCTGCCACTTCATGATTACAAGACTTTTAATGTACAGTAATGCTTAGAGGCCATTCACAAATTTTTTTAGAACTCTTTGTGAACATAATATGTCTGTCTAGAGATGAGGAATTGGAAGGTAGAGACCTTAAAAGAGGGCATCAGACGTTGCATTTTAATCTCCCATCAGTTAGTGCAGTTAGTATATGGAACCCCCAGACATTTGCAATGCCTTTAGATAGTTCTTTTTGTTAACTTCAAGATAAGGAAGTTCTGTTAACCTAAAGTCCACTGCTTGCAAAGTACTTCGAAAACAGTGTCTCACAGGTACAGGGAAGAAGGATAAAAAAATCCTGTCAAAATCCTTTTATTGAAGCATATATACCTGAGCGATAAACCCGGGGTCAATAATGAATTAAACTGATAAACTATAAATAGTTTGCTAGGTACAAATAGGGTATTTTGATGCGGAAGAACCTGTCTTTTGCCAATCTGAGTTTAAAAAGCGGTGGTGATGAGTTTCATTAACTGCTGTTTCTCCTTTTATTAGTACCTGTTTGTTTTGCTTTCTGGAAATTTGAACCTAATAAGCGGTTGAGTTTATTAACTAGTGAGTTTAATGAGCGGCGGATGCTGTATTCATTTATTGATGAATTTACAATTTTACATTCCTTAGGGCACAGCAAAACGCGGTTTTCAATCGCAACATGATAAAACATGTAAAACAGATAACATGTAAAAAACAATTTGCAAACTTAAAAATTTCGACTAAATTTTTAATAAAATTAATTAAATCAGGAATTTCTCTTGAACTCAAAAATCACATTTGTGGAAATTAGCACTTGAATACTTTATACAGTGAGAAAACGTTTAATAATTCCGTTACTTTCTGCTGTCTTGCAGAGGCTTCGAAAAATTTATTTTAAAAACAATCAAATACAATCTTCATTTTATTCAATTAGATGAAGTATTTTACCTACTGGAAGCATTAAAATACTTATTATTATCAGAAGTATACTTAATATTAATATAACATATTGTGTGAAACTATAAATGGGTCGAAATGAAAAGGTTTAATTATTTGTGCCCAGCCTTCATCGCCTAATGACAAGCTTTAATCATATAGAACTTCCCTATTAATACTTAACTGAAACTTCCAAGATTTGTCGTAGTAATTAGGCCTATATGCCGCTGTCTTTGGCAGCGATTCTAACATTTATTCGTGAAAAACTCACATTTTTGCTTACCAAATAAGATTTGATTTTAAATTTACTTTTAGTTATATAAAGATCCTTCTATGCTGTATGCCTTAAGGACTAATCAGAACTAAAATTCGTGTCAAGACTAGATTTAGTCTTAGTAGCTTCCCATTTACTTTTCATTTCACCTTATCTCCAAAATTAAATTGATTGTAACTGTTTTTTTCCGACAATGAACTAAATAAATTAAAATTTAATACAGAGCGACTGACGATAACACATTTGTCATTACCTATTAAAACATCAGAATTTCGTTTCATTATCTATAAAAAAAATCTGAAGCATCTCTCTAAAAATTACACATTAACTATGAAAATGCAGAAAACATTATTGACATTTGTTTGGGATATCTTTAAAATAAGCAGCTCATTCGTGTGTTCATTTCTTCTTAATTTAATGAAATGGTGGTGTATGAACACTGAAATTACACTGAAAAAACTCAGTTTCTTTCACTAAAAGTGATACGTGAATCTTCAGATAACATGGTTCTTAAATGAAAATTTGTAAAAGCAGTTTCTTATCTCCCCAAATGGTAAAGCAGGCAATAACGCGAAAAATCTTATAAGCACTGAAATATGATACCTGCTTTAAAGTGATTAGAATTTAAAGTTATACTATAGTCACTAAAATTTTCATTGCGATAAATGCTATGATAAAGAAAGTTTTATAAAAACTTAGTTCATGACCATTATTTAAATTGATTTTTTAGAAAAACATTTTTGCTGTTTATGCCTTATCAGTGTTTAGTGAAAACCCTTAAACACAGTTATGCAATTATTGAAAATAATAATTAGAAGAAAGGCAACAACAATCAGTCTCGAATGAACTAAAATTTATCTGCCTTTATTTTCACTAATGCAAATACAAACAACAATTATGATTAAATTATCAAAAGAGTAGAGTAAATTTCCTTTTTAGAAAAGTCATGAAAATGTTATTTTAAATTTTTGAAAATATATTTGCATAAAAATACTTTTTTTCAAAAATACTTAATTATGTGTTTACCACTGTACATATTTCTTGCATTAAATAATAAAATTTCTGTCAATGAAATTAATGTTTAAGCTCCAGGCAGCTAAATAATTACATTAAAGTTGCAAGTAGCGTCTGTAACTCTAACTGTAGCATATGTTTAGTATTTAATGTAGATCAGTTCATTATCTATTTCTATTTAACAATGAAAGTAACTTTACTGAAGGAAATTAAACTCATTTGATTTGTTATATAGATTGCACAAATTTTATATTAACACCAGAAAGGAAAGATTTTTTCCCTCACTAAAGAAGCTGAATTTTGATAGATTGAATTAAAATAAAAATGTAATGCATTTAAATTATTTTTTATAAACTATGGTTTCATATTAAAAATTTAGAATTTTTCCACTAATAAATATTAAGCAATGCCATTAATAAATATTAAACCAGAATTTATATTTACGAATTTATGCAAATTGCACAGGGCTGCCAGGAAAGAGCAAAGATACATTTAATTTTCGTTTTCCATTCACCAGGTTCTAATAGGACATACTTTCGCCGTCACATGTTGCAAAAACTGCAAAGTAATTTTTAATTGCTTTTCAAATTTTCACAAACTGATCTCTTACATTTGAAACGCATATACGCAGTTCTGATTTATTGCGTTTTACAATTTGGCATTACACATGAAGATTCAATTTTAATTGCTGATTAGAAACTTTTTCAACAGAGCTTTCAATGTAGTTAGTATTCATTTGTTTTCGTCGAAGTTGTTTGCAAAGTAAAAAAATATCCCTTCGATTTGAAGTCTTCATTCTCTTCAATCCAAGCTAGGTTTCTTGCTTCTCACAAATCCTTTATACACAGTAAACCAATGATTGTCGATAAATCCGAATTATTTTTGCGTGCGAACGGGTTCGTAATAGGCTGAATGCACACAGAACTGATGAGAGCTTGATAAAATTTATTTTACCATGTAGACGCATTAGAATTTTCAGAAGCAAACAAGACGAAAAATGAGCAACGGCCTTCGCCGGAAATCGAACCACGGACCTCTGAAATACCGGCTCAGTGTGCTGACCACTACACCATGAAGGTACTCTAGGAAGGCGGGAGAAATACCTTATAACCAAAAGAAACGCTTCGCAATTCCTGAATTTCCCAAAAAATACTCTTACAGTTCTTCGCAGTATCACAGTCTGCAATCAGCAGTTAAGCTTCAAACTACAAAGGACGTTAAATACAATACAATGCATAGCGCATTGTGAACTCTATAGAAGCGCTCTTGAACTTTATGCAACATCTTCATTATTAAAGTGGCCTCCTGTCAGTCTGCTGAGTAGATCTTCAAGGATTGTGATTTTGATTATTTTATTACGACAAAGCCTCGAGGGCTATCTGCTTATTTAGAGGAATGCCTTCGTAGAGGACATTCTAAGGGAAATTGGCTCGAGCACACGTTATATCCAAACCTTGAACCGAATTACCAGCATTCAGCGACTTTACTGCTCGGCCGCTGGTAGGCCAGTTCTTTAAGGAAGTCCGAGATCCTGTATCTCGGAAGCATCAGTTGCAGTCGGAAAGCCTTTCGAACTTCCGAGGCAAGACTCAGTTTCCAATATGAAGTGAGTCCCAGAGAGCCCAGGACTGTTTGGTTGCAGAACTATAGATCGAAATGTTCTGTAAAGTAGATTTTCTATTTGAAGATTCTGTTAAATCAGTTCGCCCTCTTCTAACTGGTCTTTCCTGACTTCTTCGTCTCTCCATGGATCTGGATCAGAAGAAATTGTAAGTGTAGTTTGAATTGCAACTACAGTAAGCAGCTTGTATTTCGCTTGAACCTTGGAAGTTAGAGAGTATCGGTACGACATATGTTCGAATTTAAGTTGTTGGAATTGTGATAAGCTTTCGTTATGGACTTCTTTAAACTGTCATCTTATTTGGTAACAGCAGCCGAAACTATGTCTTAGATTTGTTCTTCGAAAGCAGAAACGCTTTCATGAAGTTATCCAACTTTATCTTCAACCGTGTCTATTTTGTCATCTATGACCTTGAATTTGTTTTTTTATTATGGCAGTAATTATCTTTTTGTTTCCTCTTGAAATGCTTTAATCTCTTCCTTACCAGATTCTTGGCCAGCTTTGTTCTCTTTAGCTTGTAAACATAAGTGAAATAAAGCGGATGAATATCAAGAATTTATTGCCTTGAGTGTTTTATTGGGTCCATTAATCTATATTGCCTTAACTTCAAGCTATGAGAAAAACTAACGTAAGTAAAAAACAGTATTAGTGGTGATGTTCTTGCCTTTACCCATCTATGGCTCCATTAGATGTAGAACAGTTTAATTTCAAAATGTTTTTGTGTACCTTTTTAAATATGGAAAATCATTTAGCAAACATTTTGATTTCAGGTCGGCTAAAACCCAAAACTTAATATCAAAAGTTTCGGGCTTCCTAGTCTTGCTTCTTTTAAACATCTCTGCCTGTTTTTCATAAATCCGTCAAAATGATAGCTCTGATGATAGACTGAATAAGTATACAAAGTATATTTCCTCTTTTCGTGACTGAATAGAGTTTCGTGTAAGTGTGCATATGTCACGTAAAGTTAGGAAAAGTTATACCATACCTCGACCTCACAATTAAAGATGTAGCTCAAAAAAGTAAATCTAAAATTGTTAAAATGAGAGCAGTTGTTTTTCTTTCGTAAAAACTGTCCTAGTATTAGTCATATTAAAAGATAATTCAGCGAAAACAACAATAATAATAGTAAACACTGTTCTGATTATATACGTACAAGAATTAACTTCTACGAAAATATCTTTGCTTTTAAATAAATTTCTCGCTCATAAAAAAAAAAGTCTTCACAATGTTTATTCATGACTATTCACTTCTTTGTATTCCCTTTATTGAACGAAAAATTAAGAATTTAATAATTGTGCTCTATTTAATTAAATGATTAAATGCACAAGAAAATTCTTAAATTATTTGTAAGAAACTATTTGTATTTATTAGTCTTATTATAAATTCAATTTCTGTTTCGACACAAAATTTATGTTTATTTATAACTCATTATTTCCTTTTATTGACACAGTGATTTGGAATTAATTGTTTCTATTTCTCTCTTCAAGGATAAGTGGAGAAGAAAATTTGTATAACCGAAAATATATTTATTTTATCATTTTTATTTTAAACTTTATTACTTGCAGAAAATATAAATAAAATCGTAACTATTATTGCCTGAGGAGACAAAAACTTAATATTGCATGTTGCATAAACTATAGTACAAAATATCGTAAATAAGTAATGCATGCTTTATGAGAATCAAGTACTCTTAAAGGGGAGATAAAATCAAAATATGAAAGAACTAGAAGTACTAATCATAATATAAGAAACAAAACAAAAGAAAGAACGAACATTATAAAATAGTATGAATCTGAATTTCCTCATCTTACGTTAAATATAAGTAACAATGGTAAGTAGAGCAAAATTTCAAAAGAGATTTTTAAAGATTTTCTCAAATGTTCATTTTTGCATACCTTAAGCATCTATTCCTTTCTGAAAATCAGTTTCGTTAAATTTTCAATCAGTCATATTAACTTTTAATTAAAAATGAATTAACCCGAGCAGTTATGGAATTAACAGCCAATCTTTAACGACTTTACGGCAAATTTTTGAATTGATAAATATTCGGAATCAGACTTTAGTTCCAAGAAAATGTTCTTTTAGCTCTTTCCAAACTTTAAACCTAGCTTTTGCATTGATTATTACAAAAGATACTCGAGAAAGACGGTTAGTAGGCGAGATAAATCTTCTCCTGCAACTCATGAATATTTTTGGCATTTACGCGTGATTTCCCAATGAAGGGTACTCAGGTGAATTGAAATACTTTCCAGCTCTAACTTATCCAATAAATTTTCTTTATTGTTAATGTTTTGGGCTCTGAGAACTCCACTTACGTACCTTCCGAAGCCAGGTGAGTGTAGAATATTACAGTAATTGAAGAGGTAGAGCTGCTTAGTATGTTTCTTTTAATTACTGTCAGTAATTTAGCGTTTATTGAGTTGAGATCTGTTGTTTTATTTAGAATACAAATATTTTATCACATCTTCTACAATAAGACTACTTACAAGGAGTAAAAAAAATGTAGCTGCAAGCATTATTTCCTTAAGCATAAGGTATATACTTTTATTTCTTTTTATTTTATGCTTAAAAAATATTTAGAATAAAAATGATAGGGAATTAAAAATTTATTACGCATGTAAAACCGTTCCATACGTTTGCTTGCAAAATTAGCATAGATATGTTAAATAAATATTTACAAGCAACTGTCAACAAATTTTAGAATGAATGCCATTTTATCAAAGACAGAATCACTGATTGCGAAAATAGCAAGTTTTGGGGTTCCTACTTACGTTAGCTCTCGAAAATCTTTAAGATATATCAGTAATAATCACAATAACTGACTCACAATTGCTAAATTTGTTCCTGAACATACCAATAAATGTGATACTTACAGGGTGATCAGCGAATAAGCCCTGATTTCAAAATTAAATATCTCTACAACAAAGATCGATAGAATTATGCGATAAACTGTACGTTCATTAGCAAAACTGTAAAAATGGTGTACAAAAGTTTAGAAAATTTAGTTAAGAAAATCGTTAACAGATGGCGCTCTGCGCTGAAAACTCTCTGAAAGAAGTAAAAAAAAAACAATAAAGTGAAACAGCCGTTGTAATCAAAATACAATTTTTTCAAAATATTCACAGTTCGAAACAATGAAGGGGCGTAAACGAACAATGAAATTTGACATTACAGTAGCGGGATTGTTTCGATAGACAGTGTCTTTCAATGCGCCCCACAGAAAGAAGTCACAAGGACTCAGATCGGGAGAATATGGAGGCCAAGCTATTCCTGTGTCAGTAAATTGCGGATAATATAACACAATTACTCTATTTCCAAAGTATTCATGAAGAAAGTGAAAAACTTCATCTGTGAGATGTGGTCGAGCCCCATCTTGCATGAACCAGTCGATACCTGGTCGATCCTCCAATGCTAGTTGAGTGCTGACAAATTGTTCCAAAATTGTAACGTAACGTTCAGTAGTTATCATGTCTCGTACAAAAAATGATCCGATAATGCCCCTGGCGCATACCGTAGCCCATGCAGTGACTTTAGGCGAATGCAGTGTTTTCTCTTCCCACAAATGAGGATTTTCGGGCACCGAAAATCCTCATTTGTTTTGTTTATTAACGTTTGCTCCGTTTTGTTTATTCACGATTCCATTCAAATGAAAATGTGCCTCATCTGTGAACCAAATGTAGCTCACATCAAATCTGTGGTTGTCGACCATTGTTAGAATGTGATTCGCAAAGCCAACCCTTTGTTGCACAGCTTTCATGGGTATGGCCTGATGACTTTGGATTTTGTATGGAAACTGCTTTAGGCTAATTTTTTTAATTTTTTGCTTGCTCGTCTACTTCAAACCTGTCTCTGATGCCATTCGTCGGATGCTTTTCCTAGGATTTTGCTGAACAATTCCAGAAATTTTGGCTGAATTTTCAGGAGTGACTAAAGTTTGCTTAGGCGCTTTCGATCATCAGTCACGCTGCCAGTCCGTTCAAATTTTGCAAAGAGCATGCGAATGGCTTTCGCATCGGGGCCAATTGGAACATTGAATCGGGGCCATTTGAACATTGAGCCTTTTTTCACTAGCCAACAGTCGTACTGATCACTTTTGAATTCAAAGCACATTCTTAAAGGCTATTGATAGGCCATTGCGATTAGAGCGCCATCTGTTATCGATTTTTGTAACTAATTTTTTAAACTTTTGTACACCATTTTTACATTTTTGTAATAAACATGCAGTTTACCGCATAATTATATCGATCTTTGTTGTAGAGATATTTAATTTTGAAATCAGGGCTTATTCGCTGATCACCCTGTAAAAACACATTGATTTCGGGAAATATTATTAGTTAAAGCGTAAGCAATATTTTTGACTATTTAAAGCATAATGAATAAACAGAATGTTTACTGAACGTGTATTACATAAAATATAGCTACATATAATATTTGGAGGTATGCGCTACTATAGAGGTGCGATTGTTTTCATCAAATACTAAATTTAAAGGCTTTGGTATTGAAAATATATGTCTAAGTGCGACATTCTCTCTGAGCGGCCAGGGTTTTCGCTAAGAAAGCGCAAATTTCCCAAAACAACTATGAGAACAAATTATTGTTTTGATTTTAATGTAAAACCTCTCCTGTTATTTCATACCTGGATTTCTTTTCTTTTGATATAATGCCTTAATTTCTTTGACACATTTTAATATGCACGTATATATACGTTCTTACAGATATCACAACAATATTCTAGGCCATATACAAACGGTCTTCCCGCTTAGAGTGTTTTAAACGAACAAAGGAAACAATCGTCATTTGCGATCACCCCATATTCGTATACTGTAAACATACACAAAGTGCCCCCTGATTTAAAAACTAAGATGAATATTTTATTGGACCACTTTTTATACGGATAACTGATCTGTTTCCTTTGGGCATCGAGTCTACATGCTTCGGGAGTGCATTTACGCCCAGAGAATAACATGCATTCGCTATGCAGCATTTTAGATTTTGTAAATTAGATGGAAGACTAAATTTGTAAATTAGAGGTGCTGTTTGATGCGTCTTTCTTTCATATCCCAAACATTTTCTATGGGGTTAGGATCCGAGCTATGCGTTGGCCGGAGAAAGTATTGGAAGTCTGTGTGTTTACCCTCGAGGAACACCATGACACCATTTCCAAGCCAGCAGAACATGCTTCATATCATGATACTCCCACCAGACCCCAGCACAGTGCAAGTAAGGCAAGTTGGCTTCATGACTCCATGAAGTTCTCGCCAAATTCGACGTCTTCCATCAGTGCAAAATAAAGTGTAGAGTAATTCATCCGCCCACATAACCCTTTTCCAATCCTCAGATGTCCAGTGTCTTCTTTTCTGACACCACAGCAAACGAATTCTTGCATGTCGGGCAGAAATGAGTGGTTTTTCTCTCAGGTACCTGACTATGTATTCCTATCCTCTGCGCACGGTTCGAGATGAAATCTGTTGGGAAGAGCCTTGGTTGACGATCTGGTCAGTTGAAGCACAGTAGAATCCCTGTTCTGCCGTACAATTCGTCGGAGACGACGCCGATCAGTCTCTTAGAAAACTGTGCT
The DNA here is from genome assembly GCF_044657685.1 of Stegodyphus dumicola. Taxonomy (NCBI): domain Eukaryota; kingdom Metazoa; phylum Arthropoda; class Arachnida; order Araneae; family Eresidae; genus Stegodyphus; species Stegodyphus dumicola. The sequence goes on from NC_140781.1 coordinate 164,925,059, forward strand.
CGAACCGTAGTTACGTCTTCTAGAGAAGGAGTATGGGTTCTGATTCTAACTTTTGAAAACCTTTAATATGGCTCCTTTTGAGAACCCAGTGAGATTTGCTGTCTTCTAAATTGAGGCTCAACAATAAGCTCTTTTCCAAAGGGTGAAAGGTCTGTCGTTTTTCCCATTTTACTTTATTCATCGTGTAAAGCGTTCTTACACCTTACTTATACTAGCATTCTGACCATGTGTAACCCACGTCATAAAAAAATTGCATACTTCATCCCTAGCACGTATTCAAATGAAAATATAAAAGTTTTCTAATTCATTGGCCAGTGTGTGTATTGAGCATCAAAGCACTTAAAGCAATAAAAGCCAACAGCTTTCCAAGGATATTCATGAACCATAGATAGAGTAAACTCCGAAATTTAGCTTTCACTAAATTATAGCGCTTTTAATTAAGAAGATACATTTTAAGTGTTTCGTATGTGTTAAATGTTTCCCACATTTTTAAAATTTAAATTTTTCAGCTATTGTTAATTACTTTTAGCTAAACTACAAACTATAATATCTTAATTTCTACTATAGTTACTTACATATAGAATACGGCAAGATAATTTTCACACTAGACCAAAGACTATAATATTCATAATCATCTTAGAAGTTTTATAGCATTATATATACTATAAAGCTAAAAAATGAATTTGCTTGCGTATACGTATGATACCGATGCGACGGAAACAAGTTCAGCTGTTGCTTGCTATTCATGCTAGCAAATCTCAAATGACATTCTATGTCTTAAAAAAAGAATATGTAGTTTCAATGTAATGGAAATTAGCTATTCATATGGTTTGTATTGTTAGTCTAATTAGCATCCTGTTGTCGATGTTATGTATATGTTACGGTGAAACACCGAAATCTGGAGAATGTCGACTTTCAGCGGTGAATGTCAACATTCACATAGTCGCTTGGTGTATGTCCGAAATATTTTCCAAATACTCTTATTTCTGACTTACACCGGTAAATCTCGACATTCACCATGTAATAATGGTGAATGTTGAACATATAAGAATATTATATTTTCTTCTCCGTAATTCAGTAGCAAAAAGCGCTTTTGAAACTTAAAATAAGAACATAAGAACTTAAACCACACAGTACATTCAAAATAAGAAAGGAAAATAGTAGAAGTTAAAAACTTACTAAACTATGTGATTCGAAACTTATTTATTGCAACAACGTAAACTGTTATGAAACTTTGAATTGCACAAGTGGCCCTTGCTTTTACATCTACATTTATTTGTGGAACACTTCCTTTTGCAGTGACAGCTTGTGCATATACTCCTCTCTTTTCGACCTACCCCAGAGCATATCTGTGATTGTCGACGTACACAAGTGAGGGTCCGAATGTACAAGAATGTAATGCAATATTCGATCTTTCACCGACGTATTTGGTGAATGTTGACATTCTCCGGTGAAAGTCGACACTCTCCAATTTCGGTCTTTCACGGTAACATATACAAACTTCAAATCCAAAAGAATACAAGTAACATAATTATAAACGGATTAAGTTTTATTTCCATTAAAAGTCTACATATGAGGTGAAAGTTTTTAAATTAAGTTATTATCGTGAAAATAAAATTTCCGTTTATGCAAAGAATGTAATATGAGTTTTCCTTAAATTTTGAAATTTTCATTTTCTCTAGCTAACATTATGAGGTGAATAATGTTTACACGAATGTTTAATGGTTGATTTAAGAACAGTGGTATTTGTCTAATTTTATAATATTTTTTCGTTTGAAATAGAACTTAACGTCATCTATAGGTAATTATACCGAATTTCCTTCAAAATTTACTATTTTCAAATCCATACTAGCCATTCTGGTATTTAATATTTACTCATTTACTTTAAGTTAATAGGTGGATAGAAAAACATGCATTATCTTAGATTTTATTTATTTGTCAAATGCAGAATTAGTATTTACAAGGTAATTTGCTATGAAAAACTTCATAGAATAAAAAATATCAAATAATTAAAGGAAATATAGGCCCCATATGTACATTTTGATAGTACTTGCAACAGCGACTGGCTACTTCAGTGTAATAAATACTATAAATGTTTGGCCGAAAGGAAACAATACGTGTAATCAAAGTACTCTAAAGTATACATGTTATAGTTTTATTAAAGCTTACAGTTATTAATTATCAATACGGCTCTTAGTATAATATGTAATGAATACATCATCCTATCAGATCGATAGAGATATGAATTCTAAAGTATTTTAAGTATGCAATATCTTGTATTTAAATATGTAGGACCATGTATTCTATATTAAGGCATTTAAACATGCGTTATATATTAAGGCACATCAAGATCAAATCTTAATATTTCCTTCTTTGTGGGTACTGTGGTTAAAATTTAGAAACTGTTATTAAAATGTGGATACAAAGACTTTTTTAATTATTTTCTAAATTGGTACCGCAAAAACTCAGAACGACGAGAATATTAAGATTTGATTTGGGTGTGCCTTAATAACCTAAAACTGGAGATTTACACATGTAATAGTATCAAAAACTAAAACGTAGTATCTTAACATTGAAACATAATTATTAAAATCATTAATTTTGCAATAGAAATTAAGATACGTATTTAGTCACAAAGAAGGTCATACATACATATTTAGTGACTAGGCAAACACCAGTCATATGATGGCCTTCGCGAATCCGTTGTAGATGAGCAGGGCATCGAAGGAAGTATGTCTTACGTCTTTATAAAGTATTAGCACAGAATAGTTCCGGATAATCTGATTGAAACTAAAATAAGGTACTGAAAAATATAAAAGATGCTGAAAAATATAGTCCAAAGTAGGAGTAAAAATATTTACAAGTCCATAACAATTGTATATCTGAGTAAAGGATTTTGTTAACCATCAGGGATAGGATCTACGTTATGAAATTGGCTCTGAAAGCTTCACTTTATAACCACTCGGCTGTCGATAATTTTTTACACGGAATAAGCTGAGACATATCATTCAGTTATGAAAATAAAATCATGTTCACGAGCATGTAGCTAGGAAAATAATATCAAAGTTTGCAAAAATTAATCATGGAATTCCAAAATGTTTCGAATTATGAAATTTTGAGACGCACGTGAAGTTTCAAAACCAAGCAGGAATTTCGTGCAGAGTAGAAATTGAAATGCAAACAGTGAATTTTGAATACAAGTGTAGGCGAAGCTAGTAGATTTATACAATTTCTCGTAATTTAGCTGTCTAATTTGATGTGCAGCGCAAGGCCTGTTGTTTTGATCTTCTGGAAGCATTTCCTATGTAAAATTATCCACAAAGTTTGCGATAGGGCAGAATAAAATGTTTTTTGCAAAAATTGTCATTCAGTTTGTTAAGATACATATTCAACCTTAAGGGCACTGTGCAGGGATTTGTTCTTGATAAAATAAGGAGCTCCTATGATAAATCTCAGGAACATCTTCTGGGTGACTTAAAGCTTCTTAATATCCCTTTCTATGTCATGTGTCCAGGAAAGAAATGGGTTGCAGGAAATGGCCTTAAAATGGATCATTATGGAATTCCAGCAAAAACGTGTTTAGGTGGAGAAAATTATTTTCATGCCTGACTGTAAACATTCTTTTTCCAGAACTGATTTGAGAAACAAGATGAGTTCACGAGGCTCATTTTGAAAGGTTCGCGAGTTTCATTATCAAAAAACCCATTTTGATAAATTTATAAACAAGTACCTCACGCATAAATTTATAAACAAGTGCCAGACGCGGTCGAAATCTTTGGCCACGTCTAGCGTGAGAACAGCAATACTGAGTTTCGCCAACAGTCACCGACGTTTTCTAGTCAGTTGTTTAATTGTCTAGAATCGTTTCGGAATCCGTATTTAGCCTCACTGATTTTCTGTAAGTACGGTTTAATTCTATTATAGATGATTCTTTCCAGGAATTCTTAAAGTGAAAAAAGAAGGCTCATGGGCCCATAGCCGCATTGTTTGCATGAGTCAGGAATATAACTGTTCCAGATACAAGCGTTGAGAATACTACTGAATACATCAATGCATTTATGCGGCAGGTGTTTTAGTATCGTGTTACTGATTCCGTCTAAGCTTAGTGAGATAGAATGAAATTAAAAACAGGTCTATTTGTCTTCGTTTTAGCCTGTGTCCGATGCCACAGGTAAAACTGAAACTCGGAGTGAGAAATGTGAGGGCTTACCTTCACAATAATCAATGTACGCCTTGTTTTATCATAAATGAAGAAATGAAAATGCCATCGGAACTACAGGAATGCATGCTTCCGATAGCATACGGCACTCTTTGTGCTTTGGAATAATAAATTACCTTCCCAAATTATTATAATAATTACCTTCATACGACAAGAAAGAGAATGGTGTGTCTTAAATGGATCTCTTTATTCATATTATTTTTTAAACTTTAAATCTTAATCTACTGATAAACATATACTGGCAAATATTCATGAATATCATCTTAATTCTTACTTCTTTCAGCATTCTCACACTTCAAACTGAAAATTCTCGCTCATAAAATTAAATTTTCTCTCCAGTTCAGAGTTTGAAGAAAATACAAACTTTATAATCCTAGATTCGTGAATGGAGCCACTAAATTAATTAGCCTAGGTGGAACAAAATTTAAACAGTGTGTTCTAATATCGTATGTGTCTGTAGCTTTAAAATTGCCTTAGGGATAATGTATCTTATAAAAGGAATGGCTTTCAAATAATTAATGTGGAGATTAATTCATAATTTGTCATTTCATAGGGAAATTCGGCTAAGAAATCCTACAGTAAATAACTATTTCACTTATTTTTAATACATAAAAATTGTACTAATATGAGTAAATGCATAAAGTGTAACCTTTTTAGGTAAAAAAAGATTTCCCTAAAACCTGCGCGTTAAAGAAACAGGTGAAATAAAGTATATACACAATAAAGTGGTCGTTTTTGATATTATAAATGCATGCATATATATATGCACATATATAAATACTGCTGGAAATTCGTTTGGATGCTATTTGACAAATACTAAAGAATTTTCAACTATTATTTATTATTTAACATTGTAAGAATTTTGTTAACTCTTTCTGCTTTCATTTTTATTTTGATTTTAAAAGTTTGATTTTATGCCTCTCTCTTAATAAGTTTGCCACTACCGAATAACATTAATTCTATGTTATTTTCTTTTTATTATCATGTACATTTAGCTAGATGTACAACATATTTCATCTCTACAGGCGGTGTTTCAAAGGATTTTCCCCTCTCATTACAGCATCGACGTTATCAATTTGATTTTTAACAGCTTTCTACAGACTTACGAAATTCAAGCCTGTTTTAAAATCATTTTGTTGTCATACTTTTTATTTACACAGACTTTATATTTTTCCATGTGTGAGGTTCTCAGCTGAAAGATACAGACTGACAGATTTATTCGCATTCTATTAATGCTCTTCTACGAATAGAAAATTTGATTTGGATTTAAAAGAGAATCTTAGTATATCTATAAGACACGTAGTGTTAAAAGCTTCTTGCGAAATAAATATCTAAGTAAATTATTATTATCCATATTACTGCGTGGTTCCAGAGATCATTTTAGAAAGAATTTTATGTTTATTGTGTGAACAATTGTAAGTTCATTTGTATATTCTGTCGGAAAAAATGTATTTGAAACTCAAAGTTAATAGACAACTTGAATGCAGTCAAAAGCTATACTGCGGTGTCAAAGAATATAAGATTTTGTCTCAAACTTTATTTCTTGAAAAGGTTTTATTTCAGTATTAATCTCTAGACTAGAAAATTGAGAAAAATATTCATGAAAAGAATTATTTTAACTTTGAATCCATTCCTACAATAATGGTCCATTGTCAAATGTGTCAGAAGCAACTGGGCTGAAAATAAGCTAATTAGGTTTGTAGAGATATTAGGTATTTTTTTGGAAGCAGGAAATATGAAAAATTAGCAACACCATAGGCGCAAATCTAACCGCGGACCTCTCAATTACGCGCTGAGCGTGCAGACCATTACACCACGAAGGCTCGTTAAGAAGGCGGAAGAAATACCTTATATACTCCCCTTTTTAAAGGGCGACTGGGGATTTTAGGGGACCAAATCGACAAATCCTGGGTGAGGAGAATCATCATCCAACGCTCTTTTAGTGCGAGCGCTACTGTAGAGACACTAGGTATTTTTTGGAAGCAAGCAAGATGAAAAATTAGCAACGCCTTCGCCGGGAATCGAATCGCGGAACTCTTACTTACGCGCTGAGAGTGCAGACCACTACACCACGAAGGCTCGTTAAGAAGGCGAGAGAAATACCTTATAGGCTGAGTGAAATCACAATTAATGTTTTTGATTTTACAGGAAATTAAACATCTCGGTTTAGATCAAAAGCAAACAAAATGCTTTGTGACTTCAGATCATTATCTGCATTTTCAAACCAAAATAAGAATACACAGATTTGTAGTTATTTCTGTTGTAGTATCCTTTATTGCATACAAAAAAGCGCTCTAGGCTATTTCTTCTTCTTATTTCTACTGTTCCAAACAGTTGTTTATTATTCAAACTTTTTATTATTTCCAAACACCGATTAAACTGAATAGAAACATAGCATTATTTTTCTTATTATCATTTTAGATGCAATTATTACTAAACTTTAAATAAATTAAGCTATATTTAGTGTACTTATCACATCTCCATTTAAAAGCATGTAAAATTAAAAACTAAAAATATAAGTTCTGTGGATAAATATTTTAACACTTTGTTTTCCTGTCTCATATACAAAAAGGAATTTTTATTTTCTTACACGTCAGCTTTAGTATGTTATAGCATTTCACTGCAAGTAGTACAAGGGACTTAATGAAAGTCTTCAAAAGTTGATAGTTAGATCATTCCGTGGTAATAAAGAAAGGTTCTTTTACTCAGTAAAAGCCATGCGCTTTTATTTTCATTCATGCTACTTTACGGAAAGTTTGACCAAGATTTAGTTTGTAAAGAATCAGCTACCCTTTCTACCTGTAGTCAGCATTGATGACACCTTAGTAATATTTTAGTTATTCTTCATTTCTGAAGGTCAATTTAAATGTTATTCCATATAAATGACGGAATATGTATATGATATAAACTAAGGGTCGGAAAACTAGTGCCAATCGCCTGTTTTAATCCGGACTGCAGTTTAATACTGTATATTATGTGAAAAAAATTTCAGTTAATCACATTTCGCGCTTTAACATAACTGCTGATAGTCATTTCTGCGGTTTTTATTAACTGGAGAAAGAGTTAATAAAAACCGCATATGGAGGTACTAGCATTGCATATTAGCATTTTACTGTCTGCCTTTGCCGTAGAACAAATGTTGCCAGTTCTTTCGGCTCTGCTTATGTAGCATACTTTGTATTGTATGTGACGTATATTGGTGTTTTCTGACATTCGGCGCTATAGAATATTTTGTTCTTTTAATTTTATTTCATTTATTATCCACCGTTGACATATCACTTTCAAGACCAGATAAGAAGAAAAAACCGGATACCGAATACGGTGTTTCTGAAACAGAATCGAGAGTGAATAATTTTATCGTAAATGTGTAATGTCGTACTAAACATTCTATGCTTAATATATAATGACATAATACCTGTGCGAAATGAGTGCAATATACGCCGTCATTACTAAGCTAAGCACTCTACTCATCATTCAAAATTCATAAAAAATAAATGATTGCTAAGATTGTAAAAAGAGTGCTTTTTCACAGCTCCTTGTATTCTTAAAACTTGAAAATGATGCTGCAACTGAAGTCAATTTATACATAGCTTATTTATGTATATACATAAATAAGCTATACTAATATAAATAATATTTGATATAATAATATATATAATGATGCATAATAATAAATAATAATGTATATACATGTACACATAGCTTATTATTTATTAAACACGGAAGGGAAACCATTTAATAATGATGAGTTAAATGAGTTAATTAAATCATGTTTGTTTGTGGTAGCCGAAGACATGTTACATAGTGTTAAAGGTTTGGATTTTGGATGGCCAGTCTCTCCGGTTAATATCCTCAGAGAAATACGATTTTGATCAAAGCATTACTACTAGTTTTAGGGGCTCCGTCACAGGTAAAGTACATTTCAGCCTAACTTTTTAATTTCGATGTACCTTCATCTGAAGAGAACCATGAATCCGCTACTTGGCCGTAGCATCCGTGAAAGTGACCAGTATGGCAGCAAAGGTCTGATAGTATGTTCAAGCTTTGTATTGGACGGGCTCGCAGATCTACATGTATTTGAAGAGGTTCTTGCATTGCTGCGAGATAAAAAGAAAATATCTTAAATCCTTTCGTTCAACTTTTCTTGCGTTCAAGGGCCCTAAGCTCAATTTTAGGAAACACAACATTCATACACAGATAATTATTCTTTTGCAAAATGTGACGTTGTTAATTAAATGGATTGGCCACCCAGATTTCTAAACTCCTAAAAATTATGTCTGGGACGCTTTTGGGAGAGCAATTACAACTCTTCGTTACCAAGTCCTTAAGAAGCTGAAACTAGCATCTCTGCAGGAGTGGCACCAACGGAGATAAGGACTTAATTGTCTTATTACTGATAGCTGTACGACTGTGAAAAGAGACCTCATTCTCTATTATCCTCTTTTTTTTTTGTTTGATCTTACAAGCTCTGCTTTAGACCTTCCTTCTTTGATGAAGGTTATGTATGATTATGCGTGTATACCGTGATCTGCTGCATAGTACAATTTTTCGGTCTTACATTAGCCGACGTCATTACCAAATGTCCTTAAAAATATCTTTTTCAATTCTCTAGCTAATCGACAAAATAGGAAAACTCCCTTAATTTTGAATATCAGTGTTTTATATATTGTATTTTCTGCATGTTAAATAGCGCTACGTCTCCTTCTTTAATGTTATTTTGTTTGGCATGCTTATGGAATATGTTATAAGGACCGAAGTAACTAAGACATTTATTTGATAACTGAACCCAAAATAAATCTTTACAATACAAAAAGTAAAAAACAATATATGAAGAATATAGGTAATTTTCATATAATTATACCAAACACAGGAGATTTCTATTAAATTAACTTATTACTTTCTAAATGGAACCGGCCACGCGGTACAGTGGTTAGGCGAGCCTGACTGCGATATCAAACGGACAAGGGTCGAATCCCGGAGAAGGTTGTCACAGGAGGTAGCGGTGGCCGCTTATTAGGTGCCTCTACAATAAAATGGCCAACACTTCTGGCCTTATTAGTGGCCAATGCCGTCAAAGGCAGGTGCCCGCCATTGGAAAAATAACTTTCTAAATCAAGGAAAATAAACTTTAGAAAAATCATTTATTTAAAAAAGATTAAAAATATTTAAGACAAATTTAACAAATATTAATAAGTACATTTAAACAATTTTTCTGTTTACATATTTTAAATATTTCGTGAAACGGATAATTGAAAATTATGTGGCAAGCAATTACATCAAGGCAAATATAACGACGTATTTCAGGCCTAAAAATTAATGCAATGTCTTTTATAAAAATTGCTTAATTCTTGACAGGCAACAAAAAGAGCAAAACGGAATGATCTGAATCTCTGGAACCAAAAGTATTTGTGGCAACCATTACCTTGGTAAAGCAAACTTTTTACGGTGACTTGAAGATTATACATCTTGCGTTCAAAGGTCTGAAATCCGGGCGATTTACATTTGTTTTCATTGCATGAACATTTCATTCAGCATTCATGGCGCCAACGGTAAAATAAAATAAATCCCAAAAACAAACAAATACCAGCGCACAAGAACCGAGCTAAATATAGCCGTGTTCTAAATCTTTCAAGCCGCAATCTTCGCTACATTGCTCGAGAAGGATGTCGAATGCTCAGTTTTTTGAAAATAGCACTTCCGAGAACTCGAAATGCGAAAAGTGAAAGAAGTGAATAAACGATGAATGGCACGGATGGATAAATCCCGGAATCGAACAATTTTGGACACATTTCTTGTACAAATATTTATGGGTATCATACTCTAAATATGCAATTTTGAATTGCTAGAAAGAACGTTAAATTTCTAGAATTCGACAAGTGAATGTGAAAAACGACAGGTAAAAGTGAATATTTTTACCTTTAAGTTTATGAAACTAGTATTCCGAAAAACTATATTCAGTCTTTGAATATTTTTATTGAGGCATTTTAGTGAAAATATGATAATTTCAGATTGTCTATGTTAGTCGCACAGATTACCTAAAATAGCATTTTTACATCAAGTTTACGCTAGATCATTAGTTACATAAAGCAAAGAATTTTAGGTTCATGGGAAGGAATCATCTAAGAGAAATCATCTATTGTTAATATCCCCACCCATGCGATGTATAAAATGCTACCTGCAGTCAGAAATCAAACCTACAGTTAAATGCCTTTGTTTGATTCATTTAACAGCTCGGTTATTTGTGGACTAACTATAGATCAACTGCATTATATTTAAGTCCCAAATATAGTTAGATGTTTGAAAAGTTTGGCAAGTGTCAAGTCTTAATGATATTCGAGGCGTATGATCTTCCAATTTTTCTCCGTTGGATATAGCAAAATTACTATAAGAATTGTTTTCATTCAAAAAGTGTTTAATTTTTTTTTCAAATTAAAGCGGTTCTTTGCGTAATTAAAAGAGCAATTTAAAAATAATTAAAGCACATCTTAAGACTATTTTATAACTTTATCTCTCTTTCCGTTAATTCTTGTGATAATGTTTATAAAAATGTTCATCGTCACAGTTACACAATAATTTCTCTTTTAACTACATGCATTACGAGTTGTGAGTAATCGTTTTCACACTGATTAACAATAAATTTTAAAACATACAAAATTAAAGTCAATAATTGCTGTAATAACAGCCATTTCGAGGCTGGATTTCGATGCAGGTGTTTCCTTGAAGCAGTTATTTCAAATGACACTGTATACACTCTTGTTAGTGTTTAGTTTTTTTCCAGACATGCATCTTGCTTCGAGGAAAAGTTCATTCCTGGCTAGTATTTGATATACTGGCAGTATTTTAAATAAAACATTGTAAAATCTATGTCTCTTTGGGAACATAAATTTTTAACAGTAATCTTGAAGAATTATATTCTAACCTTTGTTGTGCTAAAATATTTAAGCACGGGTTAATGGTAACAGAGCGGCTGGAGTTTATGTCTGTGTTGTCTCTTATTAAATCTGATTTTTTTAGCTTGCAGTCTTGTCGTATTTCTAAAACCTCTTAGCGTGCTAGGACAGTGATATGAGTTTTGTTGCTTTCATTGCATATATCAGGCAGATTTATGATGATATCATCTGAAGAATATCAGATAAACAAACACATCATCTTGAGCAATCAGGGAAAGAAAAACAGAATGGCATAAGCATTGTAAAAACAGCATCATATTTTCAGACATTTATAAATAAATATACCATGAAGAAGTAACACATATTTTTAAGATTCACATACTTTTAGTTTTTAGACTAGGTCAGATAACTACTAACTTTTTAGACTAGGTCAGATAACAAGGATTCGTTGCGATAATTTTACTCACATCACGTTTAATGTTAGATACAGAACGGAAAATAAATATTATTTCGGAGTTCAGGTTTGCACTTCAGGACAGAATAGACGTTTATTAAAATAATACTATTGTTATTTCTACATTAAACAGTACTTAACATTTCTTTATTGAAGTAAAAAGGGCTGATTTAATATTGTTGTTATATCGGTGAGGAAATGACATTGATATACTATTTATTATATTGATGACACTGATGTAACATTTTGATACCTTGCAAAATTTTATAACTTAAAAAATTACACGTCTGTGCTACTAGCCTCAAGAGTTAAATAAGAAACTCTTTCAGCTCATAATTATTTGGAGTCTTTGTCCAGTAATCTGTAAACCTCTTTATTCATTGTAATAACACTACATGTTACTAACTTTAACTTCAAGACAAGAAATTAAACCTCTTTTCATTAACTAATACGTACCGAGTATGAGTTTGGTGGAGTTGTTTTCAAGGAAGTAATGTTTTCTTGTTAATTTATGAGAGGATGTTTTGATACATACTTGTCGAGATAAATTTGCTAACGTTTTGAAAAGACTTTATTAATGCTACGCAGTCTAGTAAATAAAATCATCCCTTGTATTGTTCTTATTTTTCACAAAGACTCCACCAGAAGTCTCACAGTTTTCAAATTAATAATTGTATAGCTAGCCTGCCAAATTATTGTGAAGGACATGAATAGCTGCACTAGTTTAACTCAATCGAAGTATTCTAAAGAGAGAGTAGAAAGCTTTATGACGGAAATTAATTTACTTCAGGCTCGTGAAATGCGGCAGATCATTATCTGCTTCATTTCACAGACTTTGGTAAGGTCATTAGTTAAGATAGAAATATAAAGCTAAGAAAACTTTCATGGCTTTTCTCTGAGTCTCTCAATCCATTCGCTTCTGAACTATGGCAAATTGTATTAATATCTATTTCGAGAATTTTTGTATTTTTGTTTCAAATGAAGCAAATATTATAATACAAAGCTATATATTTGAAACGAAATGTAATTTTCTTGCAAGCAGGAAACTTAATAAAGCACATTAGCAGTTGTGCGAAGCAATTATTACAAAGTCCCAATTCAGAAGAACAGAAATGAAAACGTGTTTATAATTATGCAAATCGTTAATCACAATATACATATATATATATATTTAAATTTAAACAAATTTAAATTTTAACAAGATTAAATTAAATTTGTTTAAATTTAAATATATATATATATAATATTTTTATATTTTTTCGAAGCAAGGAAAGTGGAGAAATCTGCAATGTCTTCGCCGGGATTCGAACTCGGGATCTCCCGAATAACGTGTCGCTCGTGCTTCCAATTACACCACGAAAACATGTGAAAAGTAGGGAGAAAATGGCTTATTATATATATAAAAAGTGCTTAAAAATTTCAAAAAAAATAACAAATTTTATTTTTATTTAATTAATATTCAAATTAAAATTTTAGTTATTAAAAACTGTAATTAGTAATATCTTTTTAATGAGTAGAATAATCTCTTGATTATCTATCTATGCATGTATATATATATATATATATATATATATATATATTTGGAGAGTTTTATTTCGTTGTTTCACAACGTTTGAGCAAGTATTGGTGCTATATATGCTTGGGAAAATGTTAATAATTTAGTTTTAGAATTTTACATCTAGCAATCAGACATAACATTACAGCATCTACTGATTTCAGTGTGCAACAAAAAAGAACGCATCAAAAATATAATAATTCTTTACCTCTATTTTTTAATCTTAAGGTTACGAGATATCCTTTGAATGATATACATAAAACATACAAACAAAGCCATATACTTTCTAACATAAATGTATACAAATTTCTGAAATTTCTGTGATTTGAAATGGGGCAATCATTTTTTCCAGTCTAGTCTAATTACTAAAACGGAATTTAGGATTTGTTTTCGGCTACCATGTAAGATGTATTACGAAGCATAAAATCTGCCGTCGTTTAGGGACATTTGTCTTCTACCATCCAATGGTTGGGGTAAAGTGTGTAGACTTTCCAAGCACGTCTGGGTACTGTTTCTCGAGACTTGTGACTACAAAGAAGACTGGATGCCTGCATGTCTCTACCAAAGGAATATCATTCCCTACTTTACTTTCTAGTTCTTTTTATTTCCATGTGCCCGCAATACTTCTAACTGTTCTTGATGCTTCTCATTTTATGTGCTCAGCACATTTTTGTCAGTTCTTTTTTGTCTAATTATTTGCGGTTTTGAAGGAGCCATACAATTTCTTCTTACTGTTTTCTGCCGTTGTTACCGCATTAGGACATATATAAAATGCCAATTTTGAAATAAAATCACAATTCAGCAGGAAATAAGCACAGTTAAATTCTTTCAATACGAATAACAGAGAGTAGGAAGTACCGTCATGGATTAGTATCTCGTATATGATTGAAAACACAAAACCCTTATAAACATTTTCCTTTTTTATCACCTTCTGCAAAATTACCGGTTTTATACGCTACTTATTGTAATAATGCTATCGTTTCACTATATTTCATTAGAAAAATGATTTAACTTAAAATCCTTCCCCATGCGTTTTTATATTACTCGAACTACTGAAATAAAATATAATAAAATCCAGAGTTCATATCAATTTCATTTTTATTTGCAAACACGAAACTGGGTACTCAAGTTATACAAAATAAAATCTTCTATAAAAGAAAAACGTATAGAGAAAGCAAATTGGTTTTCCTTTCGCCTTCTTGAGCAGTATTTAAATCCAGAAGTTGTAATAAAAATATTCGGTACATTTTTAACATTAATTCATGAATATGAATATTTAAAATATACTTTCGGTATTCTTACGACGTATCTACGAAACAGACTTAGAAAACTGAACTGCATGAAATTAAACTTCTTCATTACTTCCTTTACCGATATTCGTCGAAGTGGAATATAATATTAATATGCTTCTTAAATTTCTTTTAACCAATAGTTGCTTGATAACGTTTATGTACTCATGTGCGAATAATACATAATTATTAAATGTGATCTTAGCCATTAACGCGTTATTTGTTACCAACTAAAATTAGAAAGGTATGAGAAATAAAGGATATCAGTTAAGATAGAATGAAAATCTGAAAATCATACCCCTAGTTTCCCTAATATAATGACTAGTATAATAGTATTTATGGTTAAGATTTAAGTAAAGTTTAATGATTTTGTGTGAAACATTTATTTACTAAGTAAAGCTAATTAATATCTTAATAATGGAAAGATATATTTTTGCATTAACGTTTTTGATAAAAGCATATTATATCTAAATATAGCTATAAATACTGTCTCACCAATGAGCGCTAAACAGTGGTCCTCTTAAGGGTTTAATAATAGTCATGAGTTGGTCTTTAATTAAAGTAGGCAAACATCAAATTTCGGTTTGTAATTTAACCGTGTTAGGCTTATTTCATTAAAAAGTATTCATTGCTGCAAATGATATTACTGATAAGTGATGCGTGATAGATTACGAAAATATTTTTAAAATATGTCCAAGTTACAAAACTGCAGCAAAATGTACAGATTATTAGACATTTATTCTTCATTCAGACGTAAATTAAAATCACATTTCAGTTTTATGTATTTCAAAGCAGTATATTTTGCTTACTTAAAATATTTAAAGACAGGAAAGTTGTCAAATATTTATGTAAAAATTAAAGCAAAATTAATGATTTAACACAGTTTGAGTTAAAGGCTGTAGTCAGATTACGGAATAACAGTAAGAGTCTAAGAAAAACATTAAAATGGAGTGCTTTTATGGAAAATGGAATATCTAACATAGTACGCAGGTTCGTAATATAAATTTGAGTTTTACAAATTTTTACGATATATAAATCTATGTTTTCATTAAAAATTTATTTTTCCGTTGAACAATTCAATTACAATGTTGAACAATGTCATTACAATTTAATTCGGTCCATAATACTATCACATTTCAGTTTTAAACTGGATATTTGTCATAATCTGCAAGATAGATGAAAAGCTTTTACAGTAACCAGGTTTGTAGTTATTACTTTACAGACTTCCACATTTTAATTTGATAATGATGTATGCATCAACAATCAGCAAAGTCAACAATCAATCAATATATATATATATATATATATATGCATGTGTGTAATGAGAAAATACAACTTGTTCTCGGATTGATACATAAAAAATATAATAAAATATGAATCCTAATAGGCCAGTGTTTCACAAACGCCCCTTTTGTTGTACTAACCCCTGATGACGACGCGAAAGATGTAAATTTCCTTTTCATTTTTGGTTTCGGCATATTTTACGTATACTGTGCAGTTTGCCACTGTGTTTATAAGCATTTTTTGCTTCATTGAAAATGGTTTGTTCCAAACTGAAATTGAACGGATTTTAAAGGTATTTAAAATTTATTTGTGCTATTTCTCTCTCTATATATGTAAGATATATCAAAATGCGATGGCTGCTTTAAGAATGATTAGCGCCCTCAAAATTAACTACTCTATATTTTGTGCTCTTCCCTCTAAATTCATGTGTTCTCCCAAATTCGAGATCTTGCCATGTTAGAAATCGCTGCTTAAAAACGTTAACTAAAATTAAAATTAACCGCTCACAGCTTCTAGTACTTTCTGCATCTACTAGGTATAAATATTCTTTGCGAAACTTTTCCTAGCTTCTACCCTGCAAACAATTCCGCGTCGCTTATGCTGTCCTCTCCAAAATGCTTACGTCGTACTTTTAGAACCCGTGTACATGGAAATTATTGTACTCTCACTATGATTAAAATATACCTTGTCTGAAAAAGGATGATTTTTCTTATGGGAGAAAATAAAGATTGATGATTTAATGATTTGTCGAAATCCAGTTTTGTTATCTTCATCTGTATCCCTTAACCATCAGCCATGACGGATATCGAAAGCCACTAAAATACCAGTAGTGTCTATGCACTTAAAATGCTACACACACACACACACACACACACACATATATATATATATATATATATATATATACTCGTCTGAAATGATGGTTGATTCCACATGTCATGTAACCTTATCACCGAGAATCTCACCTAGTGTAGATTGCAGGCTGCGACTGAGTTTACACTATTCAGAAAGGGAATGCTCCCTTTCAGTTTTGAAGGAGAACACCAAGGCAGATAGATCTGGGGTCTCGCACCCCTTTCCTTCTACCATGAACCTCTCTAGAAGCCCTTCGGCTAAATAGTATTTTAAGGGCGTCTATAAAGCAAAAACACTGTAAAAGAATATGCAAAGCCCTGCTCAAGGCTATTACAGCCTTCTGTCCTACCACCCTGAAAATAGGGCGACAGATTCACAATAATAAAAATGTGTACACTTGCAAATACGAAGTAAAATACGTGAAGAAATTGTTAAATGTAGCTATAAATTTAGAAGAATGGAATATTCATAAAGAATTTCCGAAAGTAGGAATGAGCATCAATATCACATTGTACTAAACCTAAAATATTTCAAAAACGTATTTCATTTTAAAAAGTAAAAAAGGAGAAGTGATGTCGAAATCAAAAACAGTAAAAGTAGATATATGTGTCACCAAGAGGGCAGCATTTTTAATTTAAATTGTGTTTTGTTACAATTTTATTCTGTTATAATTTATTTAATTCAATTTTGCTATATGTTAGCCAAAGAAAAGTGTTCTTTAATTGATTTTTATTTTTTTTATTCGCTCTGTTACATTTTGATGTATCGAAATCTTGCTGATCGAAAAACGTTTTGTAATGTATTTTCTTTGCTACCATATATACAGGGTGACTGCTAATTCATTGTACAAACTTTGAGGGCTTGTGCAGGACACTGTAACAATCACATTTTGCAAATTATTTTTACTGGATTTTAATTATTCTTAAATTTTAAATTAATTTTGTAATTACTTTTTGTAAGTTAATCACATTTTGTAAATTAATTTCTACTTGCAAACGAGATTTTGAAAATAAAACACCTTCCCTATCATTTGTTTTTCCTGTGTTTGTGCTTCGAAGCTTCACTTTTGACTATACATTCCTGTACAAAAAGTGATTGTTACAGTGTACTGTACCAGCCCTCAAAGTTTGTACCATGAATTAGCAAACACCCTGTATATATTATTAAAATTATATTATAGGCCATATATTACACGTACTTTTATAATTGTACACTTCTAATTATGATTCATCAAACACTTTTTAAATATGCCTCGTGTATTTATAAACAAAACCATTTAAAAGTGCTTGGTGAAGGATAATTACAAGAGTGCAGTTATAAAAGCAACTGTAATATAAGAGTCTTAATTTTAGTGAAACATAAAATGAAACTTTATATAAAATATAAATTCATTTCATTTCAACAAAATTAACTTTTAAGTTCAGAGGGAATGGGAAACTCTTCAGCTAATCACTTTATACTTTATATTAAAGTATTCTTCTTGCATTTCTAGTTACTAATTAAAATGTGATTAAAAAATCTGCAATTCAGTTAAAATTTCCTTTAAAATTTTGCCATAATAATTCAGATTTAAAACAAAAGAAAGTAAATACATGTACCTATATTACATGTAAATAAGTATTACATGTACCTATCAGGCAATATAACGTAAATTTTATGTAAAATAAATATTACTTGTACCTATCAGCATTTTAGTATTTCTTAATGTACAGAGCTTTTGTATATTATTGTTAATTATAAAGTAGATTAAAAATGTTATGTAAAGATTAGAGTTAATTACAAGATAATATTAAGGGTTATTTTATATATATTGTCTGAGGAAATAATTTACAAAAAGTGATGGTGCATTCTCATCGAACACTGATAAATCCCTAACTAGCCACATAATACCTTAAATCCAGTCTTTCTTATAATATGTTAGTTGCTTATTTAATGTAAATGTACTTTAAAAGTAAAAGTGGACTGTTTAGAAACTTAAGTCTAAGTATTGCCGACGTGATTATTTGGCTTTACGTATTCCAAGCTTTTACTTTCTAACACAAAGAGAATAGAGAGAATTTTGCAGATATTTTTTATTTATGATAAATTGAAATAGTTTTATTTCCAATAGCGAATCACTCAAAATTGCTCTAAATTTGCAAAATCGGTATGACAATCATTTACGCTTAGTGTCGTTCTATTGATTAAATCGTAAAACATAAATTACCACAAAAACTTTTTTTATTGTATACAGAAAGTTTTACACTGCTTAGGATTCATTACTTCTCTTAAAATATGTCGACGTAAATTGCGATGTGTAGCCAACAGCGCGACTTTATCATTGCCTTTTTGCGCCATGTGAAAGCTACCGATAAAGCGTAGAAATCATATATAACAATGACTTATTGCATGGGATCTAAAATGAATAAAGGTTATGATTTTTAATTTATGATTTGAATAACCATCTGATAAAAATGGAATAAAAAGGAACAGCGCAAAACCAAATTGATTAAAATTTATCTGAGCGGCGTTTACGAAAATAAATCTGCTTCAGTTTTATTAAAGGGAAAGTTTTTATTAATCTTTTCTCTTAAGAGAATTTGTTAACAAACAAAACAATGAAAAGCATTACTGTAACTGAGTTATATATACAAGACTTTAATAATGTAATTTGCATTTTTAAGCTATGAATCATGTTTAAGGATCTTTGCAAAGAGGAGAAGGTTCTGCATTAAGTCAGAGTAATAGGAAGGTAAATAGCTAAATTAGTTTTAATAAGGCAATAGCTGCTTTTTCATTTTTATTGATAGGTTTCCCCTTCAATACGCATTTTATTTCGTATATTTGCAAGAAATTAAATTATGGCTATAAAAACCATCTTTATATACTGCATGTATATTTCTTGCTCTTATTGTAACAGCTTGCAGAGTCATTAGGTTACTTTGAAGTTGGAGATTTGAAACATATGCAATGCCTTCGAGGGGATTCGAACTCTGGGCATCTCTAATATGCGTTGAGTATGCTTCCAATTACACCGTAAAATCGCTCAGAAGGGGAGAGAAAATACCTTATAAGCTCGAACACATTATTCTTTTTACGTACTACGTTTCTATTAAATCAGTATTCAAAATGCATTCCGAATCAAAATGTTAGACAAATGTTGTAATAAAACATTGTTAAAATACTAATGACTATTTCTCTTGCCTCCAACATGATATTCTGTATACAAATCCAAATGTTTTCTTTGGAAGGAAAGAAAAAGATATAACTTGAAATGAAGGCTCTATTGGGCTTCCCCATATGTTTGATATATATATATATATATATATATATATATATATATATATATATGCCTTGGTTCTGTAAACCTTAGTTGCTGCAAAGTGTTTTGAAGGCAATTGTTTCTCTGCTTGAAACCTGTTACATTTTGCACTCAAAGAAATACAAGTTTTCGTTTTTACTGTTATGTAGTATTCGTTGAATATTTTCCATGAGACCGAAACCCGTAACGACGTTGCAAACTGGTCGCGGATATTGTTGCAATATGTCGTCTTTAAGACGCCCAGATGTCCGCGAATCTCCACTGTTTTGCAACCGTTGCAAAGACGTCTTTATTACGTCTTTGCAGATGAGGTTTTGGTTGTGAAAGCATCGTATCACGACGTCTTAACGACGCCTAAATGTTCGCAAAATTCCACCTTTTTGCAACACTTGTGAAAATGGCGTTATTATGTCCTTGTGTTACATATTGATTTATGCAGAAAAATAAGCTTAATAATTAATACATTTTTCTTCTTTTTAAGATTTTGTATTCCTTGTATTTATCTAAAGTTTAAATATTTTATCATTTCCTGAAAACCAGAAGATAAAACATTTTTTTTAACTTCAGAATAAATATGCATAATTAATAATAGCTTTAATTATTTTCAATACTTTAAACTATATTTTTTAAGTAACTTAAATTCTAAGTTACGATTATTTAAGATTTCATCATTTTTTTCCCTTAAGTGAAAGTAATTATGAAAGTAGTTATTACAGATATATAATATTAATAGTAGGTTTTATGTATATAAAATTCAATTAGACATAAATAAAATTAAAGTAGTATATGTGGGTAGAAATAGAGCGTTTCTGATAATAGCATTATCACATTTACTTCTGTTAAATCTCAGAGACATTAAAAGTTGCCCCTATCATGATAAATTAGGAGGCGGTTCTTTAGGTAACATAATCAGTATTTTACGTGAACTCAAGTATAAATTTATTCGCGTTTCACAGCAAAAATATAACCATTAACTTCATTATTTCCAAGATATGCAAATGAAAGACTGTATAAAGAGGTTATTAATGAATGCGATCAAAAATATTTCATAAAAAATATACCTAAATCTAATAACCAAAAATAAAACTTCCCATATCCATAGCTAAAATGAAATAACAACCTAACAAACAACAACATACATGGAAACACTATGTAATGAAAAAACATGAACTAGTAGTGTTTGAAAGTATAAATAGCAGAAGGAATGTAACAGAGCTAAAATTTCCAATTAATAAAAAAAAATATATTTGTGTTTTTTTAAATAGTAAGCAATTAAAAAAGCAATGATTATGGATTGTAGTATTTACTAGTAATGCTGAATTTCCGTAACACCATTTCCTTCAATCCATATGTTAATGTATTTACTTACTTTTAGTTTCTACATGTTAGAACAGTGGTAGATTACAATGATTATTTCATGCACTTTTTATAATACTGTACAGAAATAACTTGAAAATATAGTATACGATAGTAAGCTAAGTACGTTAAAGTAAGCTCTTGGTTAAATAGCACACAATTAAACTTTTTGTCTCTATTTATTATGAATTTCTTTGTTATCACAAGCACATAAAAAGTAAGCGAAGAAAATAGAATATACTTAAATTTAATACAAAATAAAACCTAATTTCCAACGTTCATTTATTCAGATAATCTAATAAACATATATAACGACAATAGAATATACGTAAATTTAATAAAAAATAAAACCTGATTTCCAACATTCATTTATTGAGATAATCTATAAACATACAAAACGGCAATATTTAAACAACAGCGAATTACACAGTGTTTGGAAGAATATATATCAAACGAAAATTAATAAAAGTGCAATTTGCAAACAATAAAATGTATTTAGTGTTTTTTAATATTACATAATTAAATATCACATAATTATAGATTACAATATTTCATAGTAATGCTAATGTTTCCTTAACACTATTTTTTTGATCATACATTTCATACACCTTAAAATCATTAACCTTTTCTGCATACTATAGAATGTGCATTATTATTAATTTTAATAGTTCTTGTTATTACATATATCTAATTCATCTTCAGCAGTCATATTAAGTACTGGTACCAGTCTAATAATTTTTTGTATTTTGAAACTAATGAATATACCATAACAGCTTCACTTGTTGTTGCTTCTGCATTGATTGCATTTTTAGCAAAACCAGAAAATGCTTTACCGTTGTATGTTATTTTTGGTTTTGAGCACCAACACAATAATCGTTTAATATGAATGATATACGATATAGCACTTAGGACGTTATAACCGAATCACAAATCCGTGTATATAGCTATAATAATCCGTGTAGCATACTGCACCGCTCAAAACAATGAAGATTGGAAAACGCCAACTACGGAAACACATAAAACACCAAAACGAACACTATATTCACGATTAGCATTGTTGCTTTTGATATTTTCTAAAATAATTTATCCATTCGTTTGGTGTGTTCTTGTAGAGCAGATATTCACAAACAAAATAAGCACAGATTCGGCATTTCTGCGATGATTTATCCTCAATTAAGAGGCTCTTAAACAGGAGCATACAGCAATGCAATTTCACGCAGTGAAGGCAGTTGTAGTAACAGAACAATAAGATTCACAGTGCGTTCTTTAATTGACAGTGCATTGCATTACATTTATGTTTAATATAAGCAATATTATTTATATCAGTTATTGATTGATTCAATTTCAAACATGAAGTGAGTCTTTTCAAGTGCTCCTGTTTCACGAACACTATATTCACAATTGGCATTGTTGCTTTTGACATTTTCTAAATAATTTATCCAAACTTTTGGTGTCTTTTCAAATGCTTTACAGATGGCATCTTTACCAAAGTACTTGAAAAAAACTGCTGGAATCTCAATTAATTAAGCACTTTCTTTATGAATTTGGCAGCTAGCCAAAGCGCGCAAGCCTCGAGCTCAGATATTCGTTCTTAAAATCATCCGGTAAATAATATACATGGAATGTAATGGCGGCCACCTGACTTTTACTTTCGTCTTTTTGTTTTACCGATGTTCTTCACGTGATACAGAGTAAAAGGAGGTGCTGCTTTCTGAAACTCAAATTCACTATATGTTCTTAGTAGTATATGGAATGTCAATCGGTCGACCTTTCAACGGTTCTTCTGATAATTTAATAGAATCTTTTCTTAATGGCCTAGAGGAATTATTTCAACTGAATAGAATTACGAACAATGTTCAAAAGATTATATTTGCAAAAAAATATTTATCGGGCTTGCTAAAACATTTGTAATGTCAATGTCGCCGAATTTCGAGTGTACCGTACACTAGGATTAAACCAATCATTTTTGAATGCGTAAAAACATAAACAGTTCACCAGAAATTTTATAGGGAATGAATTTCGTATTTCTGTTCAAAAATAATAAATAAAGTCATATTTCAGCAGTGAAATAATTGCTAACATGTGATTTGCATTGATTTAGGAAATATGATTTTTTAAAATACATAAAATGCATAACTTAATAACTTTTACTTTATAGATCAGTTTCATTTTTAAATATTTTGCTATAATATTTATAAAAATATTTTAAGTATTAATTATTTTAACAAAATTTTAAACAATAATTTAGAACGTATTTTTAGTACTAATGAAATTTAATAAATCAAAAGTATTTATATTTCATTAGATGAATCTACCTTAGATTAATATATTTAGATGAAATAAAGTAATGAAACGTTGCAAAATAAATCTTATGTGGACTTCACATTCTTGAAAGGGTAGATTTAGTCTCTTTTCTTTCTAAAAGTAACGTTGATGAACTATGAAAAAAGTGCTAAAACCACCACGTCTAAAAGCGGTCATATTATGACGTTTCAACGATGTCGACAAATTGGCAAGATGCAACGGCAAATATGTTTTGTCTTCGCAACGTTGTAAAGACGTCGCAAAAGTTACCACGACCACTTTGCAACCTCTCAGACCAGTTTGCAGCGTCGTGTGATATTGGGTTGCTGTTTGAGTCAGGCACTGGGTAGCTTCCTGGTTTGGATACTTATTGAGTAGAGTAAACGTGTTATAAGACAACAGAAAGCATGTATGTCATCCATA
Source organism: Stegodyphus dumicola (assembly GCF_044657685.1). NCBI lineage: Eukaryota > Metazoa > Arthropoda > Arachnida > Araneae > Eresidae > Stegodyphus > Stegodyphus dumicola. The sequence goes on from NC_140781.1 coordinate 164,948,989, forward strand.
GAAAAGCATGTGGCATGCATCCAGCACAAGGAGATGGACAGCGCGTTTCTAATTGATTTAAATTTATAATTCTGCTTTTCTTTTCCGCAGAGTTTAACTTTCTGAATTAAAGTTTTAAATCTTGTAAGGGTTTCTTAAATAGATTTGAATTTCAGCCATTGTGTTTCATGTAGTTTACATTGATATGCAGCTTTATCATTTGCATTATCAAAAATATAAAGTTTATATTTTGAATCTATATTAAAAGCTCATTATAAGAAAGATTTAGAAGGGTATTTCTCTTGGTTATTGATATCGCTGATACATAAATGGATAATACTTTAAAATTTATATTAAATGCAATGACGACTTTATAATTTATATTAAATGCAATGTTCGTTATCATAGTGTATTTCATTTATGTACTCTAACACAAATTTCGAATTAAGTGGTGCATATTACTATGAAGAAAACTGAAGTTATCATTAAAACAATTATGTTAATGTCGTAAATGTCTCACGGCTTTGAAAATTTATTGTCACTTTCGCTTGTAAAATAATCTAAATCTTACATGTTTCTTAAATGTTCCTCACATTTTATAAAATTTTATTTGTTTTGCTTTAATTGATTATGCAAAGCACGAAAGGGCTATCTGCCTAAGGGGAGCGATGCCTTTATGGAAGACTTTCTAAAGGAAACTGGCTCATATTCATATTACACTTGGAGAAAACTTTGAAATCGCCCATGCAGCCACTCCGTTGGGGTTAGAGTTTGAAGGCCGAACTATTAGTGTCCAACGACATCACCGCTCGGACTCTGGTGAGATCATAAACTTCTATAAATCAAAAAATAAATTACATCATATTTTATTTTGCAGTTTTCTAATTTTACATGAGGTACGTTTAATTTACCTATTAGAGAATCATTTAACATGAATTGTTGCCTAAGCATAATTGCGAATTATGAAAGGGACAATTTTAAGTTTATTCATAATTGCTTATTTGAGAAGGATTCGGTGCTTTATATTGAGATTTTAAATTCGTTTTCCATAATTCAAATCTTATTTAAAGTAAAAATTTTAGTCATGTAGTAGGATATTAAAAAAATTAATATTTTGTTTTATTATGCTAATTCATTCGGCCTTTGGATAAATAACGAAGCAAGAATAAGGTGGAATCCAAGTTACAAATTTTAATGACATCTATTTAAAATACGGTGCTTATGCAAAACTAATTTCTAACATGATTTGGTCAATTTAAGCTCCGAAAATTTTAAAACAAAAAATAATATTCAAAAGTAACATGAAATAATAAGGAAAAAAACAAAACACTAAACGAAGATATAATGGAATGAGTAAATGTACATAGCTAAAAGTGAAAGTTCTAAGTATTTTAACATGGTAGCCCAAAATATACACAAGATAAGCCTTCAAAGTAAACGTGTCACACTTGGCAGCCACTCAAAGCTTCGGAAGGCAGATTCTTTGTGCCCTGGACAAGGCATCAACTGTTGCGTCTGGGGCAGAACAGGATATCCGGTGCAAATGACATTTCAGAGGGAATTTAAAAAATCTCTAACAAGTTTAGACCGAAAGACGAGGGCGTTATGTTTTTATATTTGGGGGGGGGGGTAAAAAAATCCGCTGCAAATGCCGTTTGGCTTGAGGCGTTGTCGTAATTGACAATAATTTGTATTCGTAGCTGTTTCCTTCACACTGAACTCTCCTAAAACTAGCTTTGTACATTTCAGTTTCGTCGTACATTACGATGAAACTTTTAGCAGTATTGTCTTATTATGACCTATATGATTGGAGAATGTAGCCATTTGTTTTCGCCCAGCGGTGTACCTACATTTGTGTGTCAGAATTCATATGGAGAGAGCCACTATGATGACTGCCGTCTACTCTGGAAGTCATAATAGTCCCCCCTCCCCCCCGAAAAAAATAATTCGTCATATCTTACGATATTGTAAAGTGCATTGCACTGTCTTCAAAAAAAATCTTTCAAGCATTTTCGTGCATCAGTAGACGCACGCTCTCTTTTGCGCTGTCGTGGGAGGATCCATGTAACATAACTTTCAAATAGAAAGTGAGCGTGAAAATTTTGAATTTGACTCCTACCGATGCTCAGGAATGAGTGGGTTCTTTTTGGAGTCCGCGCTTGCTCTTCTCAGCTTCATTATTCATGATCTATGTTTTGCTGTCTAAAGCGGATCTAGCAGAAACAATTAGGAACAGTAGTGTGAAATACAGCTTTGGCGTGAAGTGCAAATTTTTATTATTCGTAGCATTTGTGAGATGACAGATGTGTTCAAAATCTTACAAAATCATTGTTGGGAGTACTTTCGCATTAATCCATTCCACTCTAACTCTTGCTCATAAATCATGACAATTGCAATATTCCGGACTCGATATAAAGCCACACTTACTTTTATGTTACTTACTTTGGCCATCTGCCACAAATTCGTGCATATAATTTGGCGGCATAACGTCACAATACTTCACTTCTTTTTTCTAACTAAATTTCAGGGTTACCATAAAATGGCGCCCGTAACATCTTTTATTAATTGCACTAATTTTAGAAATAATCATAAAGGCGATCAAGGGGATGTCTGAAAGCAATTATATATTAAATTATATCAATTAGATACATTATTAAAATTAATAAATATCAAGATCTACGTTTATTTACTTTAAAACTCAGAAAAATAAATTAAAAGTTTTATGCTGTGCCGAATAGCAGCATCTTGAAAACTGGCTGTAATGCCATAAAAGAGGAATCATCTATATCTTGATAGTGTAGCGTCACGTAAGGTAACACCAAGCCTCGTAACAGCACCAAAATATTAGGAAGATTTTGCTTAAGACATTTAGCATATGACTAATGCATTTGCTCGAGTATCCACCCCTTATTTTAAGCTAATTTTGCCTTCAGAAAATCGATAGATGAAAATTATGTTAGTAATTTAATTTCCAAAGAAAAGTGTTACAGTAAAAACATAAACAATTGAAAAGTATCCATGGATACACTGCTGGTAACTATCACAATATTATTTCCTTAAAAGAAACATGCGTACCATTTATAATACATAATAATATTAACGATATCATATTTAAAGCATATTCAGTTAATATCTGATGGTAATCGAGACTCGCGTTTCGTGTCCGGCTCAGTTTCTTTCTAAAGCCCCAGGGGCACCTAACATGAATGAGTCTGCACCTCTGTTCCCAAGCGGGGGACATCGGAGGAACAAAGGGGAAAAGGAGCGACCGTAAGACCCGGATTTCGAAAGATCGAATGCAAGGCTGCAATGAGTTGGAACATAAATAAAGGAAGTTTAAGGCATTTATGTTAATTAACCAATGAATTTATGTGTCGAATCTTCACTGTCACTCCTCCTTTTCCATATTCCTGCAGCTTGCATGATTTTAACAGAGGGTTAAAATTGTTTTAGTCAGAACGTGTTCTGTGTGCTGAAAGCCATGTTACTAGTTGTATTCTACGATAAGCAACGCCGTAGACAGGGATGCTTGCATATCTTAGAATACAACTAGTAACGTGGTTGCAAACTTGCGAATTTAAACTTTCAGATTTTAAGATTTAGATTTAGTTTTAATTTTAAATTCTTTTGAGTTCACGCCATAAATGCCAGTGATTTTTAAGCACCAGGTGTGCCTTCTGTTCAACTTTGAGTGCTTAATAAAAGATTCGTTTATACCCTTAGTACGTTTCTGTTTGCATATCTTAGACATTGCAATAAGTCACTTACGTCTACGTCGGAGTCTTCACATGATGTATATGTTACTGAAACGAGTAAGATGAAATCACATGTTTGGAAAGCTTCTAACGTGTGAGAACACATTCACCATCCATATAGGCCCACCAGCGGCCGAGCGGTAAAGTCGCTGAACACTGGTAGTTCGGTCCGAGGTTCGAATCCCGCGAACGGGCTGGCTGCATGGGCGTTTTCGTGGTTTTCCCCATGTGTAACGTGTATACGAGCCAGTTTCCCTTAGAAAGTCCTCCACGAAGGCATCCCTCCCCTTAGGCAAATAGCCCTCGAGGCTTTGCCATAATTACACACACACACACTCACCATCCATATAGCTTAAGGAGGAATCTGAGCAAAATATGTTTCAAATAACAGATGCAGGGGAAGATAAAATGGATGAAATGCTAGTACAAAAATGCAAATACAAATTGAATACAATAAATAAAACTAAAAATAATGAAGGGAATACAGTTTACCAATAAACTTGTTCTCAAGGAGGAACACTACGTATAATAAAAGAAGGGGGGAAAATTAAACGAATAATTTTAAACTTTTCATAAGCTAGTGCTAAAAGGCTAAGGGAAAAATACGCGAGGTAATAACGGTATCTATAAAATGACCAATCGAATTAACAGACGATTTCACCCATCTGCATAGAAATTCTCACCGATGATAATATTCCTGGAAGATTTTTCCCCGTTGCTGTTCTGTACATTTAGTATATAAGGTATGAGTAATATATTTGACTTTAACGTTTTTGCAAGGCAATGAAACTCTAAATCAGTTTTATGAAAAGATTGTTCGATGTTGGTAACACATGTCCTTGCAATTATTTTGCACTTGCTTCTTGATTCAACTATCCTTTTATACTAACACAGCATTTCAAGAATAAGTGGTTAGAAACTTTTTTTCCTGGAGTCTTATACAAATACCCATTGATTAGGGCTTGTTTCAGCTCCTTTTTCACAGCCTTTATCCTGAATAAATCTCGTAAAATGGTCTACCTTGGTGGAGAAACATTTCCTTCATTCACTTCTCTTTATTCGATAGTGTCCTTTATTCTGAGCTTAGACATTATTTGCAAAGCTTTCATCAATCATTTTTGGTTTATCATCAACGCGTCGTATTGCCATCTGATTTTAAACTCTGAAAGTCTTTTTATAAAATATTTCTTACTTTTTGGGATCATAGCACAGGGCTATTTTGCCTTTATTATTTATATTTTGTTCCGGTTATTTAAAAAAAAATGCCCATAACTATGTGATTTCGATGTAACAAAATAACTAAAATTGCACGTTTGAAATGGCTGATCATACTTTTCTTTTAATAAGCAAATATTTTGTAATATCTTTGTATAGAAAGTCATCTACACAGAACTTCGGAAGAAACAGAATTTTTGTTTTTTGCTATTATTTTTAATAATAGTTAAAGAACTAAATATAGCTTTAGCTTATTCGATACATTACGTTTTTTAGTTTCAAATTCTTTACTTCAGAGTCAACTTTAAATGTACCTCACTTTGCAATTTCTTCAACGAATTATTTAACACCATCTTGTGCTCAACACAGTCTATTAACTTCTGATGAATATTCAATGTATCAGAGCGTGTGAAGAATAATTTAATCTGCTGAAATACGAGTTGCTCTTAATTTAAAGGCTTGAGGAAGTTAATGATGAGCACACACTAAAGAATTTAATTAGTTTCCTTTCACACTGAATCCTAAGCTAACATTTATTTTTAAATATATAATACGCTTTTAGGGAAGTGTTTTGAATCAAAATGTTTGAGATCAGTATGGAGACCGAAGGAAGCCTAAGTAATTAAATGTTTATGAACTCTGCCCACAGAATAGCAAGAAATGTGTAACGTGCTGCTCACTTGTAAAGAATATTCTAATATTTTTCGACTACTTTAATGCTATAAAATAAAAAACGGAAGATTAATGTGATAAAAAGTGAAGAAATTTTAAACCTGTTTCATATTGCTTTTGCAAGACTAATTGAAATACTGAAAAAAAAAAACATGTATTAATTTGCAATAAATTTAGATGCAAAATTAGCAATGATTTATTTTTGCAAGTGTAAATATCAAAATTATACAATTGTTTATTATTTGAGATGCTGCATAATTTCTCTTGATTTCATCTATATTTTACATCGTTCTGAAGTTACCATAGTTTGCTTCCCGTCAGCAAGCATTTGCAACACTTCCTTTGTATATAAAAAAGAACTGATTTATTAATCAAATTTTTCTTTTTTGTTTTCGTTCTTCGTATAAATGTGTATTTTACTTGCACCCATTTACTTAATGCGTTATTTATGCGGAAAATGTTGTCGCATCCAGCAGGCAGCTGTGACAACTTCTTTCCCTTTAGAAAAGAGACGTATATATTAGAGTTATATTTAACAAATAAGTTTGTTTTGAATGTTCTGTAGCATATTCGTTAATTCAATGCAGCAAAATAAAATTTAGAAATACATTAAAATATTTATCAAGATTTATTTCTCACTGTTTTGCGCAAAATTTATTAAAGCTATCAGTAAATGTTTCAAAATTAACTTTCAACTTGACACTAGCCAAAAGTCTGATTTCAAAAGAATGAAGATAATACAAAATTAATAGATATATTTTACGGCTATATTTTATCGTTGAATATTTCATTAAAATTTAAGATATTTTTTGTGAGTTTTGTGTTCCTTATTGAGCTTACAGGAAAAATATGGGATTTTATGTGCGTTTTTATGTTTTTATATTTAACTATTTTCTGTTTTAATAAATTTTAGTTCAATACAAAAGATTTATTCCAGGAGATATATGTAATAACGGATGCAAAATAGAAGAAATTTAATTTTAATAAAAGAAAGGATGGTTATTATATATATATATGTAGGTATTATGTATATATATATATAGTAGGTAGAATTTATTTAAAGCAGTTTTGTTCTTCTAACAACTTGACTGACACCATTTTGAGTTCTTTCCGTGTCTTTTCACTTCTGTCACACCCTCTCTAAAAAAAGGGGGGGACAGGAGTTCCCGCCAAAACTACAATCTCAGCCCATTGGCCTATGCAGATTTCATTGTTTCACCCACCTACGTCACACGACGAGAAGGAAGGTTGGTAGGACATGGAGGGGATTTGCACCCTTTTCAAATCTTTCGCGATGCAAAGGACGGCACCTCACAGGTCAGTTTTTTCGTTTCTTTTGTCTGTGATTTTTGGTCCTAATAAGACCCAACGACGTTTGTTTTCTTGTAAATTTAATTGCATATTAATTTGATTAAAGTACAATTCTCTTTATAAAAGTTCTTTCTTCATTAAGCTATGCAGGACCAGCCCGTACGTTGTTGTATTTTTGACTAATAGCAGACCGCTATTTATTTTTTATTTTGATTTTAATTTTACATTGCTCGGAGTTACATTTACATTTTTAACACCTTAATGTGTTTTTCAGCGGACGCGTCGGGAAAAAGGAACAGAGCATTGAAGCTCCAAAAAAGATTTATTCGGGACTATTCATGTTTTTTATAAAAATTTTTTCGCATCAAACATGAGCTTCAATGGTCTGTTTCGGAGAAACGCGTAATGGTATTTAGCCTAATTCGACACTCAATCGTTTTTCCCTTGAAAAGCCTGGTTGAGGGTGCGAGTGGGTTAATTTACCATTTTCCGCTTTGTAATTATTGTATTTTTGTATTTTTGCAATTTATGTATTTTTACAATTTATGTTTTCATTATATTTTTGCATTTTATGTTTTGATATTTTTTCCGTCAATCTATTTTTTATGTGTATTAACTTTTCACATATCACAACGATCAGATTAATTTTTTCGTTCATTCGCATGTCTTCCAACATTAATTTTAACAGTTTTTTTCGTGTACTTGCAGTTTTTTTTCAGTTTTTCCAGATTAATTTTTTTTAAAAATTTCTTCTTAGTTCATATTTTAGTAATACAGCATTGAACTATTTCATGGAGCTACAGCTCCTGGTAACGTTTTAGCAAGATCGCAGCAATGTTTCTACCTACTATTATTTCATATCTTTTTGCAGCATTATGCGCAAAAAAATTTTAAGACCAAATAGGTCTTACGTCTTATTACTTGTTAGCTTTACAATTTCTGTTTCAATTATATATATTAATATATATATATATATATATATATATATATATATATATATATATAATGAATATATAATATATATATATATATAATAACCATCCTTTCTTTTATAACATATATATATTACCGAATAGCGGGCACTTGCCTTTTTTCAGCTTTGGCCACTCCTATGGCCCTAAGTGGTGGCTATTTTATTGTGAAGGTACGTAATAGGCGGCCACCATTACCTTCTATGAGGGAACAGACAATTTACATCCATGCCTTCTTCAGGATTCGAACCCGGTCCCTTCGGTATCGCAGTCAGTTCCCCCAAATACTATACCGTCTGGGCGGCTGGTTATTATATATATGTATATATATAATTTATTTAAGAAATTAGCTTTAAACAATCATAGTTTCTTTTTGTTTAAATAAATTTTATTCCTTTTACTAATTTCTACTATAATCTTGTCCTCGTAAAAATATTTGATTATTATTCTTTTTATGTACCTATTATTACTATTATGGGAAATGTTTACAAGTTTTTGCTCTTTCTTTATACTGTATTGTACTGTTCTTTCCATAGAATTAGTTTTTCCGAATTTAACCAAAGTCAGGATTTCTACAAATTTTATACAAAATAGGTGAATTTCCCCTTTTTTAAGATATTTCCTTTTCCGCCTTTCGAATAAGTTAGATTGTTATAACATTCTTCGTGTCTCTTTATATTTTGCTGGTCGATTACCATATTTTATCATATTGCACTTTTTTTTAATTATAAGTCTCTATTGCAGTCTAGTACTCCTTATTTTACCTGTTCTTAGATTTCATATAGTAGGAATTATTTAACTAATAAATTTGGCTTATTGATACTTGGCTTACTTGAATCTTTTATGAGAAATTTGAATTCCTTTTTTTGTTAGTTTTCAGTAACTTAATAACGGAGATTAACTTTGTTTTTTTAATATTTTTATTAGCTTTATTTCACTCCTTAGAGGTTAATATATAATGAAGATTTGTCAATGGATAGATATTAACAGGCTATGAAATGTATAGTGAAAGCGATATTGCAACTATAATGAAATCGGAAATCGAAGCAAAGTATTTACAACAGGGCATAAAGTCTATCGCTACGTTCATTTCTGAGATTATTTTTGCGAATATGAAAGGTTTCGAAGCCTCTTACCAATAATCGATATATCAATGCAAATCAAATATATCTGAGATTTTTCATGTATTTTTATATTATTTTGTAACTTTTATTACAACTATTAGATTCCTTTTCCGGTTTATGTGGTTTAAATTCCATCCTCATTCTAATTTAGACGAAAACGATTAGACGAAAGCGATTAGATTTTAGAGCAGAATTATTGTAAAATAATTCTGCTCTAAAATCTAATCTAGGAAATAAAACTCTAAGCTGCTACTCAAGATTCCAGGTCATATGCATGCAACTGAAAACGCAGATGCGGTCATTCTTGATTTCCGCCGAATTACTCTTAAATTATCATTTTTGCAATTTTATATCTCATGTTGTTCCATTATGTTAGCAGTTACACGAAGAAGAAGAAACTCACTGAAAAGAGAAATGAACTAACTGTAAATGTATGAAGAAACAACTTAATGAAAATGAATTGCATGAAGGTAAACAGGGACCGGAAAGATGAAAGCAATGCATCAAGGTAAAGTTTCACGTGAAAAAAAAGTCTGCAAGTAACATAAATTTGTAATGATATTTCTAAATAGTAAAATTCTTCATGTATTTAAAAATTATAATGCAAAAGGATTTGTGAAGTTAAGTGCAGATCTTGCACTGAAACTGGTAGTGTAAATAAGTTAGAGTGGGCGAATTTGATGATCTGTACCTTTATATCCTATCCTTGAGAAATTTGCAATTTTCTCGTGCAATAAATTGCTGCTTTGATTATAAGTAAATAATAAATTAATGTAGTTTTGAGATTTTTCTGCGTGGGATATCAAGAGTTGCTTAACTGAACATCATACACAATATCTAAAATGAAGCAAATTTCCAATAGCACAATTTAAAAACTAAATTTAAGCTATTTTACGAAAAATAACAATAATTCAACTTTATTTCCTCCTTGGGAATCACATTTTAGGAGTAACTTTGAAATGAATTGAATTCACGTATAAACTTATACATGTTAAGAACGTTATTCACGTTACATGTATTGACAATCAATAATATTTGGACCAACCATGGCATTTCATTTCCTGACAAATAATCAAAACAAAAATAAATTATTCGGGATTCTATTCTTAATATGATCAAGTAAAATAAAATGTACTAAGTATGAACACTGATATAAATCAGGTAAAATAATAATAATAAAAGTATAAAATTCTTTAAGTGCATATGCATTTCTAAATGCAAAAACAAATGAAGGATTTGAAGTCCTTTTCAGAAACTTTGGGGAAACTCTGATGATATTACATCCAAAGTTTTATATGGTCATTAAATGAAACAGGTTTCTTGAACAGATACTCCCACTTTCGAATTATCGGTGAAAATGAAAATAAAAAGACATCTCCATTAATAACTGCTGATGATTGTTTAATTTCAAATAAGATATAATTTGACACTTACGTTTTTAGCAAATTTTATATCCCTAATTTCGATTTCTTTCTACCCGTAATGGGAGATGTTTTTATTTTATTTCCTTCATATTAGATAATTTTTAAAGGGTTGTATTCTAATATTAGAATTTCCTTTTTCAATAATTATGTTGCATATCTGTATTCTACTTACGTACAAACTTTTAACATAATCCGTAATTCCAAAATATATTAAAATAAATTTCTGTAACGAATGAATAGCAAAGTATGCTCTGCCATTTTTGCCTGCAAATTAATCTGAAAAATTGCTGGCAAATGTTAATGGATAATTTGTGACTTCTCCGAAAAGCCTTATTAATTTGTTTAGTTGAAATAGGGCAGACTTTATATACATGGGTACATAAAACAGTAACTCTTGTGGTCAATAGGAGTTTTCCGACACGTACAACCTGCCAGGATAATTAAATGGTGACACATTTAAATCATAATGAATACGCACGTCGATAACTTACACAGCAGCTGCAATGTCCGCCCAAGAAGAAAATTTGAAATTTCGAGAATGCTTTCTGAAATAATCTGAAGTCAAATGTAAGCAATCATGCACTAAATTCTTTATCAAAGAGATTCAGAGAAATTTAAGAACAACTGAAATTCATCGTACTACTACACTGTGCTATATTATGCAGTTGGAATTTTCTGTTTTGCTATAAAGAAAATTATAATAACCATTATGTGGAAACCATTCAACACGATGAGTAATTATCAGCCTAGGAAAAATACAGCACTCTTCGGTTTATCTAGATCAACAGTTGCCAGTCGACACTTAAGAAGATTTTTTTTTTTTTTGGTAATTTACACACATAATGTTTAGATGAGTTACCGATGATTTTTTTGCGGTACTATAATTTTTACCGGTATTAACACAGTAAAATACAATTATTAGTGGATGCAATTATAGGCATTGAATGGACATCACGCAGCTTGTAGAAGAAAGGTATTTTCACAAAATCGTTATCGTTATAATGGCTACGGTCTCTTCAGCTTAAGAGCAAAACTACGGAAAATGTAATTTAGAACTGAAGTATAAGGAAATGGTAATGTAGTTTTTAAACTGAAGACTGCGGAAAACGTACTTTAGAACTGAAGACTACGAAAAGGGCAGTTTAGAACTGAAGACTACGGAAAAGGTAATTTAGAAGTGAAAAGACCTAATTAAGTGTTTAATCACAAACTTTAAAACTTTCAGTTCTAAAGTTTAGTTTTACATACGAATACTTTTTTCCAGTTTTTCAATTAAGAGATCTTTAATAAAGTGTACACACCCTATGAAACCTATTAAAAGAATTTTTTCCCTAACACTAAAGGGCAAACGAGGAATTTACCGGCATCTTTATACTCTCACCTGTGTGAACTCCTTAAATGACGAAGTCCTTAACTATAAGTCATTATTTATCCAGTGAAAGCAAGCAGTGATAAGGCTGTAGATCAATGCAACTGATTAGCTATTAGCATAGCAAATTTGTGCTTTTAGCATCTGATACAATATATCATTTAGTACCTTAAAATTTCACTAGAGACAGAAAATTACTTAAAAATGTAAGTTTGTCTTTAGAAAGTTTCTGTATGCAAAGGAACGAAATATTATGTATATTATAATAACAGTATAAATATAATTTTAGCATTAAATGTTTGTCAGTTGTCAAAATAGAATATCTGTCTACCTTTATACTTCTTAAGATTCATTACACATAAAGCATGTATTTATTTATCAGATTTAATATCCATCAACTATATGACAATCTTTAGTGCCCCTTCCCTGGCCTCACGATTTTGCTAGAATATATTATGTATTGTTCATTTCCATGCTTGTGATCATAAAGTACTTTTTCCTCATTTATGAAAATCACAGCTCGTCGCTACTAGAAATTCTGAAATCGCTGATTTATGCAGCAGCTTGATTGAGGTTATCGAACACTCAGTTTTTGCAAACAGAAATGCTGAATAGTTTTATGGCAAAAGAAGACATAATGAGTCTAGAGACTAAACTATAAACGTAATAGCAGTGCTATAACTTCAATGCAGTCTACTGTTAGCACTTTACTACCGATAAGCACTTTTACCGATAAGCACCTGCTCACAACGTAATCACTGTAAATACGTATTGTAATTTCGATGCTGCATTGTGAAAAGCAAAATTAATCCTTAATCAAGCAAATTATGCTGATTCACAATCAGTGAAAGGTCGGAAACATTGTAAATGCAATACATCGTATAATCTTTAATGCATATAATATGGTTACAGAATGGAAGGACGAAAATTAACTTAATAAATTGGGAATGTCTTTAAAAAGTTTTATGCTCACTAAATGGTCCATTGTCGTTTATTATATTCAACATACGGGAAAAGTCATTAGCTTTAAGTGTAGATGCTTTCTTCTGAAAATTGAAAGGATTAAATTTTAAGATACAGACACAGAAAAAAATACGACAGCGTTATGAAACAAATTGCCATTAAGCAGGTATTCCGTTATTTATATCAAAGAGAGAAAGAAAAACTATGAAATATCTAAGTTATGAAAGGTGATGCACGAAAAATATTTTTTGGTTGAAATAAAATTCAAATGTGTTTCTTTGAATGCATACCAAGGAGATTTTATGTAAATAAATGTGATAAAGAAAAGCAAGGAATCAGGCACATTTTTTTCGACCTTTAGGTGTTTATAGATTTTTAGTTGTTTAGCTATTTCACTTTAAACTGGTTCACATTCCAAAAATAAAGCGCATTTTCATTATATTATTATATACTGTATTCGTTAATTATAGTTGCAATTAAATTCATTAAATCTACTTGATGCTTGTAGTGCCTAAGATAATAACATGCTTCTACAGAAATATTGATTTAATTAGAATTTTTAAAGAATACATTATTTCATTTATTATGAGCTTAAAATTCTTTAAATTTAAATAAATATATAAAACATGTTGACTGCTTATGACAAAAAGCACAAGATCTACTTGACTTCAAAAACTGAAAGCCTTTCTGAAAGAAATTTGAACTATGTTTCCGTCGAAAATCGCATTATGAGCAATATTAACATAACTCTTTGTTAGCTTTACGTCTTAAGATATATGGAACGAATAAATTCAAAATAATTACTGTGCAAAATATAAAAAATTGACTATAAAATTGAACTTTCATTTTTCGTTTAAAAATAGATCCTTAAGAAACAGTTAAATTTTTTAAGCTAAGGCTAGCAAAACATGTCACTAAGATTTTAACCTGAAACAAAATATGGCCAAAAAATAGAAACTGACATCAATGAAATGTGAGTAATAATTAAGATAATGCAATGAGAGTCATTGCTACTATATTTTTATTTCTAAACAATATGCCCTTCCTGACTAAGAATGCATTTTAAAATTTGTATTAATAATAATTAAAAATCGTAATATTAAATGGAAATCTAACAAGTGAAATTAAACTAATATAATCTCAAGAAGAAAAATTACCTCCTCAACAATGTATTCTCATTAATTACAAAACTGGAAAAGTGCTTAAAAAGAAACAAACTATTTCAGCAATAGGACGACTGAACGTACATAAATGTTGCCAAAGTTAATCACAATGGCGAATTAAAAAGTAAACAAAAATGGGCAATAAAAAGAATAGCAAATTACTGTGTCAAAAACAGTTTTAAAAAACTCTTTCAGGTATGTAAGTGTGCGCTATTAAAGAGGAAATATCAAAACAAGGCTTTGCTTTACTCTTTCAAAATACAAGGCTTTGCACAAATACGAGTACAAGGCAAAATACAAGGCTTTTCTTTTTATCAAGTTTCAAAACGCATTGTTGAGCGTTCAGCTTACAGTTCAGGGACAGCTGGCTATTTTACAATTTTATCTAGTATGTTATTGGTACGTTATTTTCATTGCCTTGGAATATTTCTGTTTCTCATAATTTTGAGTTCTACTAATAAATTTTAATTAAAAACATTTTTGTGTGCGTATGATTGTAATATTTGGTATTTCTTCATTGGAATTTTAATTTCCCACGTAGTCTCAGTTTTAACTTTAGAAACATTTGAAGAAGGTAGCACAAGCGTTAACACTTTAAGTGTAATGTGCTTTTATTTTTCCTCAACATATGGCTTAAAGAAAAAGAGATGATGATTTCTTTTTCAATATTAGACTGACGTCTTTTCCCAAAAGAAACAACTGATGTTCGAATGACAAGTATACATCGTTCGTATACTTTATTTGGTAAGCAAAATAAATGTTGAGTTATTCCGTAAAGTACTTACAGAGAACCTTGTCAGGTTTCGTCAAGATGTAAAGGCAGGAAACATGCTTGTTCCATTTCAATGACCCAGTTTCGGTTTCGGAATTTACTGATAGCATATTTTTCCTTTTCGTCTTAAATGAAATATAATTCCTTTCTTAGGTGCAGCTTGTTAACATGTTTACTAGTTTGCCATTTTTTTGTTCTGAAAAGCAAATTTAGTTTACATTATCATGCAAGTAAACATTTTCGGAAAGAATCATCTTACTGTTTTACTTACATATTGTTACTTTGTGCTCACCTATATGTTTTTGCATTATTTTTCGTAAAAGGGTCATCCTAAATATTTTACAGATTTAATATCTCGAGCAAGACATGCCTCTGCTGTAGGTCTTCGAATTACATTTTTTAAACTTATTGTACCATCGAATTTAATTCTGCAGGAAAATTTAATTTTTCATTAATCCCATGTAAATTATATCTACCTAGCTATGTATGTTTGAAAGAATAGCTTTTTTATTCAGTAGAATACCAAAGAATATAAAAACGTTTATTATAAAGTGAATTTCGTTTTTGAACTCATTTTACATCATTTAGACTTAAAATCATTGTATAGAGATAGCCTTGCTGTAGGTTCAGAGACACATAAATGTTTCCTGCTAATCATTTTCATCTAATGTGAGAAAGTTATTATACACTAGTTTCTTTCCTAATCATTCTAACAGTTTCAATACATTTAATATTTTGGTGTTTTTAAGTTTTTACGGTATGGTACTGAAACAGTCAAACAATACGCAAGATAAAGTAAACTCTTCAAAAGTAGAAAGGTTTAAATATAAATATATAAATCAAATTTAGTGACTTTATAATTAGACCTCCTGGGGAAAACATGTTTAAAAGAAAAGTAAATTGTGATTATATAGTAGTTTCGGACTTGCCAATAGGATTTCTTAAATATGCACATTTAAGCAAAGGATGGAATATGTTTCGCAGCTAACCCTTTCTGCTGAGGTTTGCATGAGGGAAATATTAAATACTAATTTCCCATTGGAACTTATCTAAATTAAATTCTCTCATTTTCGGGCCAAACCCCTGAAAACTGAACCATGAACTTTCTGTGAATAATACCATGACTGTGAAATGCTCGCTGTAGCTAGTCAGCTGCAGAGGACTTAATATTTACTATATGTGATTAAATGCATTTAGAGGAATGACATGCTTTCATCCCAGCTTTCACTTAACTATATAGCTATCTCGTTATTTTTAAGATTCTCTCTATAGTATTATAAGTTCCTTTCATATATTTAGGTATTCTGTTCCCGATAAAATATTCAAATTCCACTTTATATTAGACAAGCAATCGATAGGAAAATGTTGGAAGATTAAAGGCAAGCGGATTGATATTACCCGATAATATTTCCTTTCCCATGCAAGTTATGGAAGCAAATTCTGATGGAATTCTCTGAAAATGTCTAGTTTCTTGCTTCAAGATTAGAATGTGGTTCCTTAGTAATTTTTATATTTATCTTTTTCTTTCGTTTATGAGTTAACTGTCAATGATTGTTTTGATCGAGATATTTTAAATCATAGAATAACCTTAAAACTATTTTAAGAAGAATTTTCAAACACGTCTTAGAGAAAGTTTTGCAATCGAATCAAAACCATGTTTCATATAATCAAGAATCATTTTGTATTCTGCTAGTTCTAAAGCTGAAACATTTTCAGACCTTTGCCCTTAAAGCTGCATAAGTACAAAATTCGCAAAATTCTTTTCTGTGATATTCTAGGCGTTAATTTAAGTATTATCCTTTTCAACAATTTTTGGTCAAAAAAGGCAGGTATGTTAAAAAAAAAGGAAATGAAAAGCAAAAATATGACAAGATCAGGTTAGTTTGATTAGATATCTGTGCAAACATTTTAATATCTTTTACTAAAAGGACTCCTTAATGTGACAGTTTTAAATCCTTTACTAGTCTATTTAGCACTGAAAACAAGAAATAGATTTGTATTTTACGATAAAAGCGGCAAGTTTTAAGGTTTCATTACAACAATTAAGACATTATACGCATTTGATAAATATTTTGCTCCAAGAATTGTGGGCGTAAAATTTCACGTTGAGAGTTAACAAAATATTTTGACAAATTCTGTGTATTATGATTCCGAGTTGAATGCATATTGAAGTAAAAGTAATCAAAATGCAAAATGAGATTGTTATTTTGGAATTTTAAGCAAGAAAATACAACTTGTGACATTCTTGGGAATTTTAGGGTTTTCATAATCAAACCCTTGACACTCGAGAGTTTCAAAAAAGGGAAGAATTTGCTTTCTATGCTTTTACATTTTAAAATGCTTATTTAAATGAATACTGAGTACGTATCAAATGTCGTAATGAATTTAACGGCTGGAATACAAATTAATATTGAACATAAACTCCAGTTGCATAAAAAATTAACTTTAATCTGTTTCGTGATGAAATAAAAAAGGCATAAATGAGTTTACGCTTTTCAGAGCATTATTAGTCCAAATAATGTACGTCTTTTCACAAAATTTACATTACCCCTTTCGAAAGGCAATTTAATTTGGCTTATTATGCTTTCAACGATCATAAAGGTGGTGTGGTGTAGTTAATTATGGCAAAGCACACTAGGGCTATCTGCCTAAAGGGAGGGATGCCTTCGTGGAGGACTTTCTAAGGGAAACTGGCTCGTATACACGTTACACATGTAGAAAACCACGAAAACACCCATGCAGCCAGCCCGTTCACGGGATTCGAACCTCGGACCGAACTACCAGTGTTCAGCGACTTTACCGCTCGGAAGCTGTTGAAGGGAAATTAGATACTCAGATATAATATTAAAGGGAATTCATAAAGGGAAATTAGATACTCAGATATAATATTAGTTATCATTCGTAGTAAAAAAATGAGAAAATTGTAATAATGTTAAATTCAGGCGTCATAGGATTTACAAAGGAGATTATAACTTTATTTTCGTTTGCTATTACAGTGAGTGAGTTAGCGCGCCGTTGAGATGGCTTCTAATCACGGAGATGAACCAAAAGCAAGTGCATACTGTTTCTACGAATTTATGGCATGTGAATAATTGCCTTGCGAATAAAAATCTGTCAATCGCTTTTTTTTCCGTCGAATTAAAGGCTTTCGCCCTCTTTGTTGTTAAAAATTACTTACGAGAGGGACTCCAAAAAATTAGTTACTGAGCATGCAAGACGCAAACTTATGAATGGGTAGAAGCCAATAAAATTCTAATTATAACTTAAAGTACATTTTATAGACAATAATGTTAATGATATGCATAAAATATGTAAATTACATTTCAGATTCTATCCCGTGAAAACTTGCATCGGGGTGTGACGTTTCTCCAAATGTAATGTCAGCACGAGGCATTGCTCTTAGAAACCATCCCTCGTAAAAAATATCTCAAATGTTTTATCGAGATAAAATCGCTTACCTTCCTACTTACTAGCCACTTCTAATCTTTGCAGACATCCTGACAGTCAATTAAACTTCATAAGCATCTTACGATATTAACTAAATAATTAAGCACAATTGCGAAAGCACATTTTACATGTAAAACAAAGTTATAATGTTTTCATGACTGAAAAGAGTACCGAGCATTTAAGGGTATACACTGTTAAGTAAATTACTGTTAAGTATTATTACTCTTTCTAAGGAAGTATAAAATTTTTCAGGTACAGCTTATTTAGCAGTTATTTTAAGCAAAAAGGTAAAGCTCAAGTACTCTATTATCAGCCTAAACAGTAATCTATATTATGTTCTTAATTAGAGATATATTGGACATTGTTAGAGCTCAAGAACTCATTATTGCATACCAGATATTTTGCAATAAGTGAATAAAGGACAACTCAGCACTCTAGCCGTACAATTTACATCGAAAGGGAACACCGTAATTTATGAAATAGCAATTGTGCGGAAGCTGACTGTTTGACGCTACTAACAACCAGCTGAAGTTATATTAGATGTCTCAGGTGAAAAAAAAATAAAGTATATCTTT
This sequence comes from Stegodyphus dumicola, assembly GCF_044657685.1. Lineage (NCBI taxonomy): Eukaryota > Metazoa > Arthropoda > Arachnida > Araneae > Eresidae > Stegodyphus > Stegodyphus dumicola. Next base: position 164,967,729 of record NC_140781.1, read on the forward strand.
GTGCTTATTCTGTTTATAACTGGTATGTTGATTTGAATGTAATTAGTTTATCTAAGCACGCATGATAATCAAGCACCCTTTTACCTTACACTTGTTCGAAAATTATTGATTTTGTACTAATGCTAAAGTTTGTGTATATCTAGATACGTCATTTTGCTACTTAAAAATGAGACCATAGAAAATCAAACTGCATACATTTTAAATGGAACATAATTATATTTTCCATCGGCTTTACATTAGATGTCAATCATTCATTCTTTAGGCGGCGAGTTGAGCAAATTGAACTACACTCTGACCCTTTTATAGAGTAGTTTTTAAATTTATCGCATGTGAATAATTGCCTTGTGAATAAAAATCTGACAATCGCTTTTTATTTCCGTCGAATTAAAGGCTTTCGCCCTCTTTGTTGTTAAAAATTACTTACGAGAAGGACTCCAAAAAATTAGTTACTGAGCATGTAAGACGCAAACTTATGAATGTTAAGTATGTTTATGTTAAGTAACCAGTATTATGTTATTTATGTTGAGTAACCAGCTATTATGATTTAACATTTACTATAACTTCTTTCCAAAATCCTCATCAGAATGCAAATTATTTGTTTGAGTATTTAAGCTGAGAGTTGATTGTTTTAGATTATAGCTTCTGGAAGTCTTGTCTTGCTGTTACTTAGTATCACAAACTCTGATTAGCTTTATTTCCGGCTTTAGGAACTTGCTATCTGACGTTTAAAAACATGAACCACTGATTATCTTCAACCAGCTTGAGTAGTTTATTTTAAGTGTAGTCTTCAACTATGGTACCTACAGTTTAACCTTTGGTTTTGTTAATTTAAATACCTACAAATAGCGGAGGTTCATCTGTAGCATAAACTACGCTTTCTTTTAAGACTTAAATAAATAGGTTATTTTAACTTGATTAGACTTCATTTATTTCAGACTAAGAATTATCCCGCTTTCAGTCCAGTAGAGTCTGCAGAACTTTTAGATACAGCAGAACTTTACAACACTAGCAAAAGAAAAAGTATTGTTTATCAATGAAAGATAAATGTCAAAAGTACGTTGTAGAGACATTAGGTATTTTTGGAAGCAGGCAAGATGAAAAATAAGCAACGCCTTCGCCGGGAAATGAACCGCGGACCTACCAATTACGCACTGAGCGTGCAGACGACTACACCACGAAGCTCGTTAAGAAGGCGGGAGAAATACCTTATAATGTAATAAAGAGCATCGATCTTTTGGTTCGCATTATTTGGAAACATAAAATCGTAAATAAATGAATAGTAAATTTCATAATATATTAGATGTTAAGCCCTCGGTATGATAAGCGTCAGAACTAATTCTATTAATTACTGATTTCCAAAATAACCACCTTATTCAAACCGGGCTTCTACTAAGAATATATAAAAATCTGTATTTCGGGGCAATTCCTACTTTTTATTTCTTGGATCTAAGCTGGAAGACTTTTTATTAATCATGCATTACGCTTATTTAGCGATAGTTCCAACCATTTATTTAGTTCACATTATAATGACTCAATTCCATCGGTGTTCCATTTAAATTAAACAAATTACGAAATTTTGTGAAAATTTATTTTTTAAAACATTTATGTTAAATTTATAGTATTACTGGCTGTTGAATCTGAGAGCGATCTAAACATTTAACTTACGTAGAGTTTTATTGCAATTTCTGTTAATTATGTTTTGAATGGTTTACATTCTTATATACCAGTGGAGTTGAAAATAAGACAATTTACATGTTTATTTCAGTAGTAATTATAGAGTAGTAATAGAGTTTTAACAGAGTAGTAATACAGTAATAATAGTGTAGTAACAATAGAGTAGTAATAATGTGACAATAGAGTTGTATTACAGAAATAAGATAGTAGTAATAGAGTAATAAAAGAGTAGTAATAGTGTAACAATAGAGTTGTAATAAAGTAGTAATAGAGTAATTTAATGCAGTAGTAATTATATTAATCTTCAGTGAAACGGTTACAAGATAGAGATGTAACTATTTATAGTGTAACCAACAACTAATGCCCTGTTAAACAGCTGATTGCTATTGCTTTGCAGCAACATGAACATTGCAGTCAAATGAGTTTATTCTCGGTAAATATATTTAAATTATATTATAGAATTATAGAAAGGGGGGAAATAATGGTTGGGTTTGTTATTATGTTTGTGACTATAAACGTTATACAATATCCTTGAGATATCTGTATGGTAATTAGTGACTAACCGTCAAAATCAATAACTTCTGTAATTCAGTTTTTATACTCGAGCGCCACTAATAGCATGGTGCATATAGTAATGACGTTCAGTTTTTGTCTGCATGCTACTCCAAACGTCTGGAACTTATGCTTCTGCTGCATTTATTATTTTTTTTTCATTTTTTCAAATGGATAAGATTGTTCAGTATAAATTAGTATTTTTATATGTCCTCAGAATTTAAAAACTACTCTATAAAAGGGTCAGAGTGTGGTTCGATTTGCTCAACTCGCCGCCTAAAGAATGAATGATTAACATCTAATGTAAAGCCGATGGAAAATATAATTATGCTCCATTTAAAATGTATGCAGTTTGATTTTCTATGGTCTCATTTTTAAGTAGCAAAATGACGTATCTAGATATACACAAACTTTAGCATTAGTACAAAATCAATAATTTCGAACAAGTGTAAGGTAAAAGGGTGCTTGATTATCTTGCGTGCTTAGATAAACTAGTTACCTTCAAATCAACATACCAGTTATAAACAGAATAAGCACAAAGATTTACTTTATTTTTTTTTCACCTGAGACATATAATATAACTGCAGCTGGTTGTTAGTAGCGTCAAACAGTCAGCTTCAGCACAATTGCTATTTCATAAATTACGGTGTTCCCTTTCGATGTAAATTGTATGGCTAGAGTGCTGAGTTGTCCTTTATTCACTTATCGCAAAATATCTGGTATGCAATAATGAGTTCTTGAGCTCTAACAATGTCCAATATATCTCTAATTAATAACATAATATAGATTACTGTTTAGGCTAATAATAGAGTACTTGAGCTTTACCTTTTTGCTTAAAATAACTGCTAAATAATCTGTACCTGAAAAATTTTATACTTCCTTAGAAAGAGTAATAATACTTTTAAAAAGGGGATTATTAAATAAATGCATTTTTTAATATGTAAGATCACTGAAGATGAAAAAGTATCGGGTTCAGCATTAAAGGAGAAGCGACGTGAAAGCTTTGAAATCAGCAATGATTTTAGAAAACGAATTTATTCATATTAAAGTTTTCGAACTGCGCATTCCTTTTATTAAATACTACTAATTAAAATTCTTGGAGCATTAAGCACCAAGAGAATGTTAGAAATGAAGATTTTTCTTTCTTCTAAGTCTTTCCAATTTTATTACAGAACTTCCTAGACAACTATAATTCTTTAATTCTTAACGGAATAGTAAAAAGATCTTATTTATATATAATATTTGTTTTTTGCTTATTTTGAGATTTTAATGTCAACGCAGTAGCCATGGATAAAAAAAATGTGCTATATTTTTGTTTTATAATGTTTTACTAAAATATTCTGCCTTAGCTGTAACAGCTTATTTGAAGAATATCTTATTAGCAGATATCATTTGTTTTCGATATCTGCTAAAGAATGTTTCCTAATATGACATTTATAATATAAGAACAAATATCTGAAATGTTTCACATTTTAAATTACGTCCAAAGGGGCGTTTTTTAACGTTTTTTTTGTGTGTTACCTTTATTTAATAAATATCATGTTCTTCGCCCTTAAACCATAAAATTCAGTTCAACACCAATATCGCAAAATTAAAAATGAGCATATCTTTAGAATTTCCCAATACACAGTTCCGCGCGCTGGAGATAAAAAGGTTCCTTTTCCTCCGTAGAGTGTTGGCATTGCTCGCTTTGAAATCGTTGAGTTTGTTAATCAAAAATTCGTTAAAGGTTTACAAAATATGAAATATATAATAAAACAAATTCCAAATTTCAAATTTGGGCTTTCACATACCCATATTTGCAGTAGGATTACGTCATTCAAAATTGGGTGGCTCTAGGTAAAGTTGTTTTATCACAATGCGAGAAACATACATTTATGCAGATTCTTCATTATTTAATTTCTCTAAATATAATACAGGGTAATAATATTTGGTGGCAACAATTTTAAAAGTGAATCAGACGTTTATAGTGAACCATATTCCAAAACGAAAATAATAGTCTTTCAGGACAAATTGCCCCTTACAATAGAAATAATAACAATTGAAGTATAATAATTGTACAACGAATGCCTGGTATATGCATATATAGAGAGATAGAAAGAGAAGTAGACATACTTAGGACTAAAAACCTAAGATACAATACAAATTATAAAAAACAAATCAGAATGTTTTTACAAATTTTTCAGTGCTAGTGGTAGTAGTTGAAAAGCACTTAATAGATAAATGAAAGTTAGTTTGAGTACAAAAAAGGAATCACTAAACTCATAGAATTTCTCTCACCTAGAGCAAGTGGATCAGTTATGTAAACAAAAATGTACAGAGACATGCAAACAATAAGCTATAAATTTAAGAGAAATTGCATTTGCATGAAATAGGAAATAAAAAGCAAAATTATGTGTCAAAGGACCAAAACAGACCTGAAAATCCCTTGATTTAGGTTGTGGAAATATAAAAAACGAGAAGAACCTCAATTATATCCAGTGTAATTAATTACATGTTAAAACGGAACCTAGAGAAACGATAGTACATAAAAGAAGCAATGACTAGTCTCATCGGACGGGGGCCGTGTATATAATTGTATATAATTATATGCCCATGAATATGTTGATAGGGATATATATATTGTAAAAGTAGAAACCATATTTACTCATATTGATTATTTAAGTTTCATTTTTATTTATTTTCACTCATTCATTGCATTCAAGTGTAATGTAGATTCTCCATTCATTGGGTTTTAAATGAACCTCTAAATTCATAAAGTACTGTAGGATCAATGTTGCTTAAATTCGGTTCTTTCTACTTTGAATGGGGTTGTGATATATCAAAATTATATATTTATTAATCTCGAGCAATGCTTTCAGGAAACGTGACTAGCTAAGAATTCAGATCGAACAGAATGGCTGTACAGGAATAAGAAATTTGAGGAATTAAAATCATTGCAAGCTTTATTTTGTTAGTTTACATTTTTCTTTCAATAACAAATTTTGAGTGCAGAAATGTTTGTGAAATGATTGTGTAATTCACGAAACTGTTATGAAAAAGCAAGTGACACATAACGTTGTTTCTAAAAATCTTTGCAAAAATTCCTTTTACTTACTTTTTATTCATCTTTTCATGTTTCCGTAAGATTCAACAACAGCAATAAATCTATAAATATACATATATATATATATAAGATAGAAATATCGCTTTCACAAACCGGAAATACTTTGTCACTGTATATATATATATATATACTGTATATAGTATATATATAGTATATATATATACAGTGACAAAGTATTTCCGGTTTGTGAAAGCGATATTTCTATCTTGAACTTATAATAGAGCGTTATGAAAATTATAACCGCATCTTTATGATCGTATTCCTTCTTAGCTTACAATATATCATATCCTAATTCAGAGTGCAATTTTCTATAAATCTACATTCGTATCTACATCTTCAGATATTTTTGAAAATGCATTTATGGCGTCTCATCCATATTTTTGCAGAAACGCATAGATACCTATCATGTAGATGCAATCTATTTGTGCATTCCGTAATGCCGTTATCTCCTCTGATTGTTGTAAATGCTTTGTATGCTCTCTAATTTATACGCTTTAAATTTATGGCCCCTTATCTCATTAGGCAAAAGCTTCAGAAGGTTAGCTCAAAGGATTCTGAAACCTACCTTGAGTTGGATGATTTTCAGTAACGCAATTTGCTTAAATGAAACGCTTTCCACGGAAGCAATTGCAAGTTAAAAGTGGTAGGTAGTCCCTAATGAGCTGCTACATATCACTTTCCATATAGGTTATAAATTGCGTAAGTTTGTTAATTTGCGAGGGCAATTAAGAAAATTAAAGAAATGGAAAAGCCTCCGTACATTTTCATGAGTGATAAATTTCAAAACTAGATTTACAAAATAAGAGCGGAAAAGAAAATGTAGACAAAATATATTTAATTGTTAAAATACTTTCTGAGACTCAGATTTCATCTTAAAGTAAGGACGTGATATATTCATGAAATATATATTTAAAGCAATGTGAAGCTGTATTTTAATTGGTGAGTTTATTTAAAAGGAAAATTACACAATGGATAATAATGATCTCGAATTTTGAATTAAATCTTTTTAATGTTGTAATAATTACCTTTAAAATAATTTCATATTTTATTGACATATGCATAGCACTTCATTTAATGAAACAAGCATTAAAAATGACCAAATATTATTTTATTAACTTCACCGATGAAAAAAATCGGCACTAGTTTTATTCTCTTAATTAAGAAATAGATTCTATAATAAAACATGTTCTTTAATTCGACAACTGCATTAACCTTTTAATGGTTCAGAATGCAATAAATAAAAACTGATTAAATAACAAGAGAAAATTATGAAATTATGCGTATAACTGCACTAAATGTTTCAATTAAGAATTAATTCTTATTTTAACATTCGAGCGTTTAACAAGACATCTGTTTAAAATTAGATATACCTGCGCCAGTACTTGTCTCGGAGTTTCCTCATATAAGGATTCTAGCCCCCTGTAAAGAAAGAATTATTATATGAGGGAAATCTTTACAATTTTTAAAAATGAGAACAAATGTTTAGATTTTTTCAAAGATTTTACTTACCCTATAATGATATCATAAATAAAAATTCAAGTTGTCAATATTCTTAAAGAAGTGATAATAGAACAATTTCGAAAAGAAATATCAAATAAAATTGCCCTCACTCAAATGCGATAACAAACGCCCATTGGGAAAACAAATCATCGTAAAAGACGAAGAATAAGAACACTTTCTAAGATGAGCGATAAAATTGCCCTTTTAAATCCTTAGTAAGCTAATAGGAAAATAAAGTTAAGCAATTTCTATTTTTAATGGTTTTCCAGCTAATTCAGAGAATGATATTAAAGGCCTCAGTTTTATTTCGCTCTAAAGATGTTATCTATAGGATTACATTCCCCAGCCCTAAATAAGCAAATTGCAAGAAACTGTTAATACAAAATAAAGCTTAAGGTAAATATTGTACAGATTGACAAAATTAAAAGGGAGTTTTGTTTCATGACATTAATTTTTTTAAAAAAAATTAGTTTTAATCAAACTCTATTAAATGCCATTTATCCTATGATCATTAGAAATTTCAACTGTTATGCTGTTAATGTCTGAAAAGCTGTTAGTCAGAAACACAAATTTTACTTATTCAACTGAACCAATACATACAGATTAGAATGGTGGATGCATTGAAGCTCAAGAAGAAAAAAGCCTCAGATAGAAAGTATGTGAAGATAGCTATAGGACGTTGGCAGTTCAGCTGCAAATTGCCTTTCCGAATAAGGAATTTTCCAAGTGCACATTGTTGTTGCAACCGTAGAAGGAGCTTGTTTTATTATACCAATGAATTGGCAACATATTTATTTGTCTCAGAGTCAACTGTTAAATTCTTTTTTTTTCATAAAAATTTTACCACTAATTTGTAATCGACAAAAGAATTTTGTTACTTAATTATGCGAAATAATTAAAATTAAGAGTCATATCACATAGACAGGAAATAAGGAATTAGGAATAATATCAGAATGATTAGAAATTAAATTAGGAAATTAAAATTAAAAATCACATCAAATAGATACCAGATTTCTAAATTTATTCAATAAATCAGAAAGATACTGTAATCATGAAGATTTCAGGATATGATTGTATAAATTAAGAATGAATAAGAATACATGGTAGATACTTCGCAAAACTTTCGAAAATTAATTCTTGTTTTGCGTTTCACGAAACATCATGCAAGCAAATTGGGTAGTTAAATCTATGGCCAGTTTTAGAAGTCACTCACATGCTTGCGATAAGAAAATTAGCTTCTGTGTGCTATCTGATGCGTGGGTCTTCATACAACTATGTTACTTGCCAAAATATTTCTGCCGAAGCAGTGTATTATCACATCACGATATTTATCATTAGTTCTTCTTAGCATTACTTTTCTTTATACAGTTAAACGATTTGTAGCAAAATAAAGGTGACGTTAATCAAATCTTTTCTGTGAAATAAACACTATTTAAAAGAACAAATTCTGAAAAATATGCCAGAAATGAAAATTCTTGATTCTATTTTGTATTGATATGATTTAAGCAAAATTTAATTCATGGTTTTGAGAAATGTCACTTCTCATTTAGCATACCAAAACTTTCATATGATTGGAATGAAGAATCGTACATTTCATATTATATCTTTTTCCACCAGAAGAAAAGTTAGAAACGAAATATTGATATCTATTCCTCAAAAATTATTTCCATTTTTATGATCATTTAAAAAACTGAAGTCATTTTATCAGTATGATAAATCATTTTTAGCGGTGCACAGTTGTGCAATTTAGTGCACAGAAATATAAATCTTTCTATTTAAAAACATCAGTTTTGCGCTATATCACATACTGCACAGGCCGTAGCAGAGAAGCGAAAATATGCCATCTAGTTTAACTTGATGAAATAAATGTGGGCTAGATACGGAAGCACAAAAGGCACTTTTTTGCCTCTTCTTTAAATGTGACTGCTGAAATAGTGCTAGGTCACTGGTACAGTAAACTTAAAACAATGCTTGCAAGTTTAGAAATTTATAGTGATCTTGCAAGGTATGTTATAGTGTACTGTTAATAATTAGAAGGAAATCGCAGTTCTTTACAAAACGGTTTATTAATACATGCATTATCACTAATAAATATAAAATACTTTTCTGAGTGTTTCGAAAGAAATTAATTTCTGTTTGAAACCTTAGTTCTTAGAAGTACATAATTTCCAGTAGACTTGAATTTATGATGAATTTAAGCAGACAAGTATTACATAATTTAAATAAACAGTTAAATAAACAGCTAATCAATAAAGTAAATGAATTCTAAGCACTCTGAAATGATGTTTACTGTGAAACCAAACTTACTATGCTACTAAATGCTCTGAAACGATGCTCAAAATGAGTCAAAAATACACATCTAAAACTGCAAATTTCAGATATGTAGTTTTGACTATTACAATATGCGAAGTTTAGAATGCGATTTTTAATATGAACAATATGCACAGCTTAGGTTGCTTGCTAAGTATGTAAAACTTAGAATAAAGTTGCAGCATTTTTGAAATACCCAAAATGTAAAAAATATTAATAATTGCAGTAACTATCTTCTGAAATCTCGGCTATATATTTATAAAAAAAATTCCATCCGAATTTCAAATATTCTTCACCAGTGGTTATTATTATCTCTTAAATGAATAGCTTATGAAACTAATTTGATATTATACTTACTATAGCCACAAGGATAAAAGCGCATATCAAGCAAGCAGTGCAGTCAGTATTAGATGAAATTTTTATTAAATAATACTTTAACTACTCGAATAAAAGATAGTGAAAAATTCAGATAAGTGAAAAATTAAAATTAATTGAAGACGTATTGCCAAAATAATTGATATTTTGTTTCCTTCGGAGCTTTTTATATCGTTTTGCAGAGAAAAATTAGGTGTGTTGACTTTAAAACTCTTAACTTAAATAAACCACTACTGAATGTAGCTACTGTCCCAGAGAAGTATGCTCTTTTTGCTATGTCTCTTTGTGATTCAGATGTAATTAGAATATAGACTTAATTTAGGCGAGAGAATTATCCTCTGGCTCAGGTGTTAACTGATATACTTGATTTCAGTTTGGTATACTTTATTCTGTCTAGAACGTTTGTTTAGTTTTTGCTTTATTTGTTTATTTAATTTTCCTTTTGAATGCATTGCACATCGAGATGAAACAAGTTATGAGCCTATGTACAGTACTGCCTTAATAGTAAATTACATTTTGGGGAAGGATACATTTTGTCAGAATAAAGAGCAATATTGATTAGGTTACAACAGAGTTAAATACGTGGTTGTTCTGTAATCACGTTTGCAAAATTTGAGAGTTAATAAGGGGCTTCGTTTTTATACTAAAAGTGTGTCCTACTGTGTCATCTCAATGACAAACTCTACACCCTCTGAAAATTGTATGGCTTCTTATCAGTTAACACAAGGAATTGAAAAACTTGCAGCTTGTAAATATATACAATATTTCGCAAACTTAAAAATTCTATAGCTATATGCTTTTACGCGTTACGATACTTGGAGAATAGAGGAACCGTCAAAAAGAAAACTAAATTATTCTAGAAATGAATTGTATGTAACCTCAAAGTGACTCATTTCATACACATGCACTAAATGTCTTATTTATTTGAGACACATATTTAAGATATCTACGTGCGTTACCGAAGAATATACCAGAGTTAAAACTGTAAAGATACACCTATATTACTGCAAGTTTGATTTGCTCGTCGATGTGCTGTAGGATTTCGAGACAAAGGACAGTCTGCTCCTGCTATATTTCAATAAACTGATCAGTGTCAGTGAGATAAAGGATAGCTAAAGCAAATCCTGGCAGAAAAAAAATCTTTGTATGCATGAGCTAAATGTTTTTCTAGAAAAAGTTGATCACGAGCAATCTAAACGTGAGAAAATGTGTGATATGAAAAATGCTCACCACTTTAAAATTTCATTCCTATAGAGCTCAAATAATCTTCAGATATTGACACATATTTATAGGATTAGAACATGTATACTTATATAGCTAACGACTATCATCTGTGGATCGAAATGAAAACAGGTAGCTATCGTGTAACTAGCTCTTAACAATGAATCGCAATCTCAATTTGGGTTGACATAGCAGGATCGTGTTTTCAATTGTCTCGATTTTATGAACACAAATACAATAATTTCTTCAATATATTTTTCTTCAATCCATAGAACATATTAATAGTAGAACATATTGTTTCTAGAATAATTAGAATATTTTAATACTAAAATAAATAGAAAATATTAATTCAAGAATAATTAGAACACATTAATGTTAGAACGCATTAACACTAGACCATGTTAACATTAGCTAAAATCTTAGGTGGTTATTAAGCATTTGAGATTTCTTCTCGATATGGCATTTACCTATTTTTACATAAAACATTCTGTTTCTAGTCGAATTAAATGCTTTCAAGGACAGTGGATTGGAAGACGATAGCGTCCATCGCCTAACCGTCAAGATTTTCTGATCTTAGGTTTTTTTCCTCGAGCAATATCCAAAGCTTTGTCAGAGAGGAAGAGAAGGCACACAAAGAAAAGATAAAGTTCCTACAAGAATACAAGTAGCATGTTTTACGTTTTCAAAAGTGCATTTCTGACAGTAAACGCAGATTAAAATAATCTGTTCTATTGATACATGGCACTTTAAAAACTACTAGACAATTTAAAATTTGTTTGATTATAATTATCGATTAAGTACCACTAACAAAATTCAAAATTTAATCAACGAAATCATTATAATACTATTATTCTTTATCCTAAATTAATTTCTTATGTAAGTTAAAACAGTTATTAATAATTAGTCTTTCTTTTCAAGCATGTCTAAAAATGATTCGAACATAATAGGCAAAATGAGCCATCTTGTTTATGGCAATGACATAAGGTTTTTTAACGTGTTCAAGCTGAAATAAAAGGATGGATGTGAAACTATAGAAATGTCCATTTTAAAATCTCTAGCTGCATTCCGAACAAAAGAAAATTAATTCTGAAACATTATATTACTAATTTCGAACATCGAGCATAATTTTACTGCATGTTCAGATCCGCTTTTTGAATAGAGGACAGTTTTTGTTCAACAAGGCTAGAATTACGAACAGAAAATGTATAAGGTATTTCTCCAGCATTCTTAGCATGGCTTGGTGGTGTAACCGCCAGCACACTCGGAACGTATTCGAAAGGTTCGAGTCCCGGAGAGGGCATTGCTCATTTTTCACGTCTCTCATCATCAAGAAACCTAATGACTGTACACTGGCGCCAGAACTAAAAAAGGTGATGGATAATGATTTTACACCAACAGTATTTGGCGATTGGATTTCTTAATCCCCAGCCGCCCCTTAGAAGGGGAATATATAAGGTATTTCTGCCGCCTTCTTCGCATGCCTTTGTGGTGTAACGGTCAGCAAACTCGGCGTATATTCGAGAGGTCCGAGGTTCCAGTCCCGGCGAGGGCACTCTTCATTTTTCACGTTTCTCAGCATCAAGAAAAACCTAATGACTCTGGAAATTAAAAAAACAAAATTAAATCGAAGATACTGTTATTTAAAAGTATAATATTTATCATAAATTGCAGGTGAGTACACAGGAATAACATAAAAAGTAATTGATAAAAGCGGTGTACACGAGCACTATTTTCGTTGATTGTATTCCTTTATGGGGAGGAAAGAATGTAACATTTTAACTTAACTTTAAAGTATGCGGTTGATCAACTGCAGAGAAAATTCATGAAGGTTGTTTGTTTAAGTAGCTATTATTGAAAAGTGTGCATTACTAACTAAAAACGCTTTTTCATTCGAAATGACTTTCTAAAGCTATACTAAATCCCGTAACGGTATTGATGTCCCATTTATATTTAAAAAATTGAAGCTTGAGTTTCTAATTGCATTGGTTCACTTAAGATGCTTCAGATGAGATACATTTCATATGCAAATATACTTATATATTGGGAAAAAATTAATTTCAGACATTGACATAAGTTCAGTGTTTGAATATATAGAAGAAGGAATTAGATGTAAGAACATAATTTTGGTATCACAAATCTTAAATATAATGGTAGGATTGTAATAAGTGCTCCGAGCTGTCCTGATGTACTGAAGACTATTTGATATTACACAAAGACATGCCTTCTCAACGTGTCAGAGTGCCGTAACTGTACCCTTAATGCACATTGGTCGTAATCTGCTCCTGATACCAAAGGCACTCAATACCATGACGTACATTTGACAATAAATAGTGGCAATTAAGTAGTGACAGAAATGTCAGTCCACTTACCAAGTCACTTCCAGACATTCAGTTGTAATCGCCTTTGCTTACCGAGAATTGAGACGGACAACGAAGAGATCACTGCGGCAGTTGTGCAAAATCACAGTACGTATTTACAGCTGTGGTTCTATAATAATGGCAGTCTTGACAAATCTCGGTCTGTTAAAGACTTGTCGTAGCCAATATAAGCAAACATTATTTGCATGATATTAGAGCGTGTGAATGTCACCGAAGAAGGTAACCCAATCAACCTATAGCTAAGCCTATAATTTAAGCTTTACTAAGCGTAATTGAAGTCAAGCAACAAAAATCAGCATTATATTTTCAAATTTTCACAGGGCTAGTTTCGATGGTTTTACCGAACCATCGAAACTAGTCCTGTGAAAATTTAAAAATATAACGCTGATTTGTGTTGTTTGACTTCTAAATTAAGCGTAACTGTTTAGCGAAAACACTATTTTCATGTTATTTGTTCTAACCGTTTTTTAAGTTGTAAATGAAAATTAGATTCATACTCCCATTTACACTTAACGAACTAAATTATAATACTGCTTACTGAATAATGAGTAAACTAAAGCGCACAATATGATTTCGAACTCTGATTGTTATGCAGGCATCTTATCAGCGAGAATATTACCCAGGCATCACTACTGAGAATGACCGATAATTCTACCGTAGGGATGAGGAAGTGGTTTATCACAACAATCACTTAAGCTGTTTCTCGGGATGTTTCTACTCCATGGGCAAAAATAGTCAATTCATTTGCTAGAAAGGGTAATTATATCGACATACGTCAGTTTATTCATGTTTTGTCGTACTGCACTTTCTTGTTCTTCTGTCGTTTTTTAAATATTACATGACGCACAAACTACTAAAATGTACAAAATCTGTCAGTCTGTTTCATTTATCCGTGTTTATATGAGAAGGCTAATGTTAGAAACATTCCTTTCGCTTCTAAAATAGGAATCTAAATGTTCTTGCACACTTATAACAAGAGATCTTTGATCAGTGAATGGATTGTACACGGAAGTCGAACAGTTGTCCTCAATATTTCCAGTTGGCAACCAGCCTTTTTTGAATACCATGTAATGCAGGATAACAATGTGCGAATTTTAAATTCGATGGCTCCTGGAATTATGATTTAATCATGATGATACAATTAGACTATTCCTTACTCCAATTTTGCTAAGAAACCTATGGAATTTAATACTGAACTTTTCTTGTACATAAAATTACCAAATTTTCCTCTGACTGTGGTAAGGTGATTTAGGTTGTAGAAAAATGCATGCATGCATGCATTAAACGTTTGATTGTGCCCGCTGCCATTAAAATTAGATTTACCAATTTGCTTGCGTTTAAAGATAAATGCACTGCGCTTAAATTTAAATGCGCACATTTAAAAAAAAAATCTAACTCTTGGAGTCTTAAAAGAGAAATACGTTAAATCCGGTGCGTTTCATGGTATAATATTTCGAACTTATATAAATCATTGAGCTTAAGAAATCAGAACTCTTGTTTGTGGTAAAGACACTTAATAAACCCCAAAGTGTAAATTAAGGACATTAACAAAGTCTGATGCACATCTAGGGATTAATTTAACTGTATAATAGGAAGTTTACTTTATTTTTAAGATACCAAGCTTAAATTTATTGACAAAAGAGGAATAAAGTATTTTCGCATTTTTAATCTGTGAGACTTTCTTAAAAACAATTGCAAGTGCTAAGTATAAGTATTTAATTGCAATTTTAAAAGCAGATAGAGAAAACACATCAATAAAATATCAAAACTTGCAATTAACTCTAGGCGACATTTAAAGAAAGAAAAGTTATAAAATCAATTATATTAAAGTTTTGAGTATATATGTAGTATATAAAAATTTGGGGAAATAATGTTGTCGTTTTGTCATGTATAGCGTTCTATTATATATAATTATTCAATCACTTAATACACTATTATAGTACATCCCTAAACATAAAACGTAACGAAAATGTTACAGCAATCACTGTGGGAATCATTGCTTTATAAGCTGTTTTACACTATAAATAGTGGTGAACGAACTAGAAAAAAATGTGCAACTGCAAATGTGGCTGAGCTTAGGACAAATAAGCGCATATAAAGAATAAGTCATTTATGCCAAACATGGAGGTATGCTAAATATAAAACACATAATCCAAATGTTTAACTGACCTAACTCAGGCTTTGATTAATGCTCAGTTTGTTTCCAGCATCGACTCAATAAATGTTTGACTATATTTTAAAAATCTGTTATTTTCAATCTTCATATTATTTCCTTAAATCTAAAATGTTTTTGCTACACTGCATACCTAAACCATAAGATGTCATTTTAATCTGCTAGACTTCTGCTGGCTTGAAATCCAATCTCTTTCCAGATAATCCGATCTCTTCCTATAGTAACACTGAGATAAAGTGTTCTTGTAGTCAATTTAAAGTGCTCTTTTAGTTACTTTTAATGTATGATAAAATAAATTGAAGGCTGATGAGTGAGAAAATTAATGCAGGCTGTATTTACATTATTATTATTATTTACCATTTTCGCTGAATCAAAATATATAAATTTCCTTGGAATGTAATATTACACATCACAGTACTGCTGTTGAATTGTGGGAGGCAAATTTCGTTTTGGAATTCCTAGATACTTACTAGCATTTACGGCTCCATTCAAAATATCCAAACTCCAACCTCATACCATCACACACTGTGGATGCTGCACTATGGGAAAGAAGCAGAGAGAAAATCGTATCCTTTGCGTCGCTGAGCCACCTTTTGCCATCATAGCAGCCAGATTGAATTTTGATTCTCCGGGGAAAAAGCCCTATTTTCAGGTCTTTGGAGACTGACTGACATGCTCTTTTGCCCATTCGCGCCTATTTTATACGCTCTCGTTTATATGTTAGCTACCGTGTTTAACTTTGGCAGAGACTTTTTCCGCGGCTCACAATGAAATGAGTCCAACTCCTCATTTCAGAACATTTCAGAATTTCAGAACATTGACATTTCAGAACTGTAGTAACAGACACTTTTAACTCTAGTCTGCTCTTCCTAAAATTCTATTTAATACTCAAGATGACGAAACCCGTTTTCAGATATTCGGGTGCTTCAAAGGTTTTGTCTGAATGAACACGGAATTCTGTGGAATATCATCTAAAGGCTGCTATTTTTGCAGCTTTTTTGAGTAAGTGAGTTGCCATGAATTTAAGCGTGTGCGCATGTTTCGCCATTTCACACCTTGAAAATGCAAGCGCCTCTTATATGGTGTTAACCGAATATTTCTTCTGTCCATGTATATTATATTAAGTTCTTTGTGACATATATATATATACAGAGAGAAAGATAGATTTACGTTTCTTGCATTAGCAAACTTAAATCTTGAGTAAATAAATACATTAGCCTATCACATCTTTATGAGAGAAGTTTGCAGTCGAAATTCTGCTTTCTAATTTCTCTTTACATTTTATTCATATATATAGTATATAATAGAAGATGAACTGTCAATCGCAAGCAAGATATAAGCACACGGAATTCATTCATTCATTAAGTTCATTATTGTGTGTAAAATATCAGTTGATATAAATTAGAAAACTATATGAAAACGTTTACTAATTGAAATTATATTATTTAGGCTAGGTTATATTATTTAGGCTTAATAATGAGCTACGTACAGTGGATGGACAAAAATATGGAAACACCTTATGAAATGCATGTTTGAAAAGAAAGATTGATTTTAATGAAATATGTAGGTGGCGCTGGCGTTTTTGACTACTGACGCCATCTATACAACTTCGTAAATGTGCTAAATAGTTCAGTTGTTGTCGGAGTACTGTTATGTGAGGTTGTCATTGCATTATGTCAGAGTTAACAGACTTCGAACGTGGGCAAATTGTTGGAGCACGTATGGTAGGTGCTTCCGTAAGCAAGGGAGCCGAGGTGTTTAGTGTTTCAAGAGGTACTGTATCGAAGATTTATTCCGCATATTTGAAAAGCGGAAAAACATCATCTGCTAAATCACAGCGCGGACGCAAGTGTGTCCTGAGTGATCGTGACAGACGATCATTAAGGGCAATTGTGACGAAAAATAAGAAGACCACAGCTGCAAAAGTTACTGCTGAAATGAATGTTGTGTTACCGCACCCTGTGAGTACCAAAACAATTAGAAGGGAGCTTCATAAACAGGGAATTGCTGGCCGTGCTGCAACTGAGAAGCCACTCATCAGTGATGCTAATGCCCGTAACAGGAAAAGGTGGTGTTTAAGTCATAAAGCCTGGACTATAGAGCAGTGGAAGCGAGTGATATGGTCTGACGAGTCTTCTTTCACATTGTTTCCCACTTCTGGCCGAGTTTACGTCTGGAGAACGCCATCTCAAGCCTATAATACAGACTACTTGTTGCCAAGAGTGAAACATGGCGGGGGTTCTGTTATGGTTTGGGCAGCCATATCGTGGTTCTCTGCTAGTCCCATGATAACTGTGTCAGGGCACATGACTGCCAAGACTTATGTGAACATTTTGGCCGATCAAGTTCATTCCATGGTACAAACTTTGTTCCCCGATGGTGATGGTGTCTTCCAAGACGACAAAGCCCCTGTTCACACAGCTCACATTGTCCAGGACTGGTTTTCTGAGCACGAGAATGAGTTGTCCCATCTCCCCTGGCCACCACAGTCACCAGACCTGAATATTATCGAACCTTTGGGGTCTACATTGCAACGGAAAGTGCGTTCTCGTTATCCACCGCCAACATCGTTATCTGAACTTGCCACCGTTTTGCAGGAAGAATGGTATAATATTCCCTTGGCAAACATACAGGAACTGTATTTATCCATTCCGAGAAGACTGCAAGCTGTTTTGGATGCCAACGGGTTTCCTACACCATATTAAGCAAAGAAACATGTTTTTTTAAGGTGTTTCCATATTTTTGTCCAACCCCTGTATATAGTTTTCCAAATGTACACATGCTTCATAAAGGAAGAAAATGATTAGTCATTGTCCAATCATTAATAATGTTGGTATGGATTATGTGTGTGAGTAGATTGAATTAAATAAGTACTAATAAGATGTTGCAAATTTTGAGGACAATCCGTGATGAAATTGCTTGATGACGGATTACTTCCATAATTAAACAATTCCAATAATCAGTTAAAGTGTTTTATGTAATTTATATGTATATTCTGTTATTACTATTACTAAATTATCACTTTCTTTGTCACATTTGCGCGATATGCTTCTTGACGCACCTAATTCCTCCAAGGTACCTTGTAGAGACATTCGAATTTTTTTAAGACATGAACAATGAATGAAATGAGACATGAAAAATAAGCAATGCCCTCGCCGAAACTCGAACCTCGGAACTCTCGAATACGCGCCGAGTGTGCTGACCACTACATCCCGAAAGCATGCTACGAAGGCGGAAGAAGTATCTTATATACCTTCCCCTTTTAAAGGGCGACTGGGTATTAGGAACCAATCGCAAAATCCTGGTGGAAGAGAATCATCATCCACCACCTTTTTTAGTTCGGGCACCGCTGTAGAGACATTAGGATTTTTTAAGCAGGAGACATGAAAAATGAGCGATGTCCTCGCCAGGACTCGAACCTCGGACCATTAGGATATGCGCCGAGTGTGCTGACCACTATACCACGAAGGCATGCTAAAATGGTGGGATAACAACCTTATAAACTTATGATGCATCATATTTTTGTGATACACCTTCCCACACTCTGTCGTTGCATTCAGCATTTAGTGATTAGACAGTCGAAATGCTTGTTAATTTGCTATCTCTTTGAAATTAAATGAACTTTCTAACGTGTATTACATACATTAGTGTGCTGTATGTACATTAAAAAACATTCGCTATACTTTTATGTATATTATAATACATTATCTGCCAAAATTAGGATTCTGTTTTAATATAGCCTGCTGATACCTGCCTGTTGAAAGTAAGAATCCAGTGTCATTATATTGTTAAAATCTGGCAATAATATTTTTCCGAACCTCAAAGGAGCAATTAACTGCTACACACATTTCCCATTCTCTTATCTTAATGAGTAGCTTCATATTCTTTTAGTTTTTCTCATTGCTTTTTCCTTTTCCTCCATTCGATCCTCAAAGCTGCTCATTATACGAGTAAATCACATCTATGCTTTTCCACTTCTTGAAATATTACTTCAGGATGTTTTCAAATTTATCTTCACTGTGAGATGCTCTCATATAAGTGATTTCTTTTAACTTTAAGGATATAGTTTGATACATTATAGGACGTAACTACCAGAAATTTACTTTCAGTGCATCTTTATTTAGAATTTATCTAAACAAGCAAATAATTATTAAATCTTTAAATTTCGAATTTCGGTTGTATAAGTGTCGTACAAAAGTGAGACAAAAGGGAAAGATGTTTTCAACAGAAGTTGCTTTTCTAATACGATTACTAGAAAGCAAATCTTTGCTGAGTAGAAATCAATTTGCTCGGAGTTTCAGTTGAATTTGTTTAATATTCTTTAAGGTAATTCTAACAGAATTTTTTTTAAATATTAAGTAGACATTTTTTTAATGATTTTTTTTGTCTTTAATATTTCACAAAGTGCTAGATAATGGTAAGTAAGGATTTTAATAGTACATTTCTCGAATAAAACATTTAAGGCTCAAAATCACTTCGAATATCTTCCTTTTTTCAGGTGATTTATTCCACTTTAACAAATAATAGTGATAATGCCAATAAAGAAATATTTCATTTCAAAACAAGAAGTATCACATAAATATTCATTATTTTTACAGTAAGTAAGCGCGAAAGTGTAAACTTTTGTATTAATGTTAGCAAAGGAAAAAACGCAGATCAAAGAATTGTCCCTTAATCACAAAGTATATCAAAGATTTGCCTCTTAATCACAACGTAACTACTAATAAATGTATTATAGAAGCACTTTTGTAAAAAATACAACATATCAAATAAATATTAATTAATTTTAAAAATGCTTTACTACACCGTTTTTCCATCGAAAACGTAAATGCTACTCGAGCATTTATGGAATAATTGTGTCTTTAAATGGTAAGCATATCTGAATCATCCTCAGAGAAGCTTCGAAGCCCTTTCTCCAGTTTTTCTTTATAGCACATCAAGCTTTACTTCATTCATATATTCTACTGATATTGAAAACACAAGTGGTATTAATGAAATGCAGTTGACTGTCATAATATTGCATATAAAGTTAATGAAGCGCACTATTGCCATCTTCTGGTACTGACATCTTATGATTTGAATAATACATCAATCAAATTCAGTAAGCAGTATATCAATCAAACGCTCTTGCGAATATGCCGATTACATGTGCTTATGACTTAATAGTCGTATTTCATTAAATATGTTTAGCACTTCTGCCTTTCTATATTTGAACATTAAATGTAAATTTTTGTTTTGATTTCTTAAAGTGTTACTTGTAAATTTAATCGTGATTAATTATTTTATAAACTGCATTCAAAGTTTTTACCATGAGTAGACAGAGCAGATTATTAAATTATATTGAGATAGTCTTTCAAACCATGATTATATTGCACACATTAAGAAGGAATTTTCTTCGCATATTTGTAAAAACGTATTGATTTAAATCGTTCCTTTCTTTCGGTGGCTTTATTATTTTCTTGAAAAGAGTGTACTTTGAAGTCTGAAATATTGAAGAAAGAGCTACGAGGTATGCTGTACACAAGCATCCATATATAGAGCCAAATAGATCTTAATATATACATGTAAATATACAGGGTGTCTCGTAAATGTTGCAACAAACTTCTGGGGCAGGTAGGGCACATCATAAGGATAAAGAATTACATAGGAACCCATGCCCAGAAATGTCAGGGGTAAGTGGTAGCAGAGGTAGAAGATGGGAAAGGACACATGAGAGTGATTAATTTGAAACATTTATTGGATATGAATATACTAAGACGTAGAAGGACTCGGCGTTCAAGGCACGCTGGACACTGGTACGAGAAGTTCTTCATTGAAAGGCAATGACAAGTATGCTATTCCTTGGATTACTCTCCACCGTATCCAGCACACTTTCTTCTTTAACAACAGAGCCAGTTGATTGTGGCCTGCCCTCACTCGTCCTGCCATTTCTTAATGACCCATAGTCGCACAAATTTTTATGCAGACGTCCAAACAAACTGTGGTGTGGTTGATGTTTGTCGGGGAAACGTTCTCGATAAATGCGTGCAGTGGCTAGTCCATTACTTTAGCTATGTCGTACACTAAGTGCATGTCTGAAACCTCTACGTCCATATAGCATTCCATGCTCTTCGTATGGTACCTACCGCTCGAATGAAGCAATCATCACTTTCCACAAGCACTTCACTGTACAGCACGAACTGGAGGCGTACAGTGACGTTCCTGGTCATGAGTTCCTATGCAATTCTTAATCCTTATGAAGTGCCCTACCTTCCCCAGAAGTTGTTCGCAACATTTCCGGAACACTCTGCATGCATAAGGACTGAGCGTATTACGGCGCACACAGAAATAAACACACATTTATTATTTCATCATATATATATATGTGTGTGTGTATGTAATATAACTGCTCCACTACTGTTATAAAACTGCGGCATCATTGTGATAAGATGAGTTGGTGAGACGGTGCAATGGATTGGCATTGGATAATAACTACGTAGCTGGAAAGATGGCACTAGAAAGATGACTTAGAGGTAAATTTTACACATAATTTTATTCCTTGGTAATGCAAAACATCACTATGTGTGCGTGCGCTATGCCCCCCACAATTTTATACAGCTTATAGTTTTTAAACAATTAATGAAAATAAAAAAGGAAACTCTTCGTGGTTAGTGGTAATGCAAAGCAGCAAAACGAAGCAAGAGAGGAGATAAGAGGGAGCTTCGAAGCAATTAACCCTTTATACCATTTCAGATCACACCACAGTTTAATGCCCAGATGTTGGATTCAGATTTTATCGATAAGTGCGGATTACATATTAGATGACGTATATTTTTCCGTTTAGTTAAGAAACTTATTGCTCTGTTATTTTCAGAATGAAGACAGGCGTTAAAAGACTATTATTTATTTATTATTTGACAGATAGATATTTTATATATTACACATATCTATATATAATATGTGTATATATAATATGTGTATTTTTTCTCTATATATATTATGTGTATTTTTTCCTGTGTGTCTGCGGTAATACATTTATTCCTTATGTATATATTTACATGTATATATGTATATATATACATATATATATATATATATATATCAAGCAAGGTAGTAATTACAATTTTGAAAAACTAATTTTGGTCTAGAAATATATATATATATATATATATATATATATATATATATATGTATATATATTTACATGTATATATATATATATATATATATACAGCTATGTAATATCTATATGTGTCGGTGTCGGGATGTGCACACAAACACACACACACCATATGACATACGTATACATATATATATATATATACACATGTCTGTATGTATGTATTGGTTGTACATGCGTTATTTCAATTTATTTTACCTCGCTCTCGCAAACAAACAAAATATTTTGAAACCTTTCCTCGAATCGTATATACTTACTAGACTATTTATAATTACAAAAATATAATTTGATATATACTAGATGTGTTCTCCAGATTCAAATGCTTTTATCAATAATACATCTCGAATCATATTTTGCTTTAGAATGCGCTGCAAAGAAATATCCCTTCCTGTACACAGAAGGCCGTCTTCTGCTTTGTCATTTCTATATAATTTTAATATCATATTCATTTACTTTTAAATATATTCAGGCCACATATACGTTTATATCTAGTACCTTAAATCTGTATCTTTCTTATATACACAGAACAGAGATCTTTTAGTAAAATTTCTTACAAAAAATTAAGCGCAGTTAAAAGGGTATGGAATATGCGAATGCTATTTCAATACTCGTGAGTTCTATTAATTTTGAAATTATATTTATGCTACTTCTTTCTTTGTTAAGTCTTCGAGGTACTAAAAACCTGAATTTTAGGAAAATTTAAAAGAATTGCTTAATGTAACGTGAAATAACAATCATCTTAAAATACCGTTTTTCAAAACTTTTACAATACTGTTTTTGGGGAGATTTTCCATATTGTATCATGTCTGAACAATTTAAACGAATTAAGAATAAAAATCGAATTTTAAAATTTAGGTTGAAAAAATATCGATTAAAATTTATGTTGCAAAACAAAAGTATAATTTAGGTTTTCATTTTAAGAAAACGTACGAAACATTTCTCCCATTCATTGGGAAAATGAATTTACGACCTATACGGGTAATGTAATGTTACAAACTAAGAATATCCTGAAAAATTATGTTTCTTTAAATCGGAAAAATTCAAGTGTTAGTCATAATTTGAGTGATGGATAACTAATATCCAAGCCAAGTAGCATGAATAATGTTAGACAGTCCAAATAGCATGGATAATACTATAAAGCAGCTTCAATTATTTTTAGAAACTTCTGCATGAAAACCAAATATTTATATAATTACTGAAATAATGTAAAACAAAATATTTCCAGTAATAATCAAAACTCAGATTCTAAAATAAATTTAAACGTTGTTACTATTAACTCGAAAAAAACTTCTGAAAATATTGAATCCAGTAACGCTGCAGATGCATCATATTTGTTTGATTAGAGTATCAGTTACAGTTGGAAACAAAATTTTATGAAGTAAAAAATTATTTCCAGAAAACTCCGATCGAATGCATATTACTGGAGAATTATTTACATATAACATCCAGCAGTGTAGATTCTATTCCTTTGTATTATTTGATTGGTTCATCATATGTTGTCATTTTTTCGTCTTTATTTGTATAATGTCAGTCACCCTACAGTGCACTCTGGGCAATGTTCTCGGTGATGAGATAATTAAATAAAAAATATTATTGAGCATTGTTTCAGACGTATATTTAATCTTCAAATGCGCAGAAATAGAAAACGCTACTCTGTTCTTACTAGCATAGTTATAGACGATCTGGAATAAGACTCAGTGCGAAGAGCAATCGATGTTAATAATGTCCTAGTGAGGTGGTTGAGAGGCATATGTAAGTCTGAACAGAAAAGTGGTGGGCGAAAATGCAAGATTAAACAAATAGTTTGACAAATGAAGGCAGCAGGCAAGTAGCATGTTCGACGGTCGATGTTCAAGGTGATTTCAGAGTTGGAGACAGGGTTCTGATCATCAGGCGGGGCATCTGATCATGTGAGCCTGTGAGCACTGAAATTCCTCTTTAGTCATGGTCGAGGAAAAAAGTACAGTTTTGCTTAAATTGGTAGCGCACTATGCATTCTAAACGTACCCAACTACTTTTATGTACGCTGTTTTCATTTTAGATAATAGCGAGAAACATATTCGAAGCGATGAGACTTTCCTTAGCAAGCGAAGAATGTACTAATTGCGGTCGTATTTATACGCCGGAAAGTCTTTACTTTAATCCTGAGCAGCGACTGTCCTAAAACGTTCTCATCGCAGAGAAACTGCAGGGAAAGAATGATGTAATATGCTGCAGAGTGATACAAAATTATGCAAATGCTATCCTTGAAGCGGGATGCGTTTAATTAAAATTTATGATTTAGAAGTCTCTTGCTGATATTTTCCAATTAAGTTTAATATATATATATAGAAGTAAAAGGTATAGTCATTTCAAAATTAAGAACGTTAATTATTATTATAGTCTCACATTTTGTTGCAAAATTAATTATACAATCAAGTGAAAGTAATTCAATAAAAATTTTCTTCAATATAGAATTTCTTGTATTTCTGAAAAAAATTATCTTAAATGTTTCTTTTTTGTTTTTATTTTAGGTTTCTCGCCTTCTGAAATAATTTAATTTCATTTCCTTAAATTTTGATGTTAAAAATTTAATTGCATTTCTTTTTCTGAAGTCAATGGCAATTTCACCGTTTCTTATGCTTAACGTTAATTAATTTGCCAAATTGTTTTAATTTTCCCAGTTAGCTCACTCACTTTTAATATGGAAAGTTCTAATTTTGTACTGTATAATTTGTGTACCCTATTATTTGTTTAGTGCAACATCGAAGTCATCATGAAGACTGATTAAAATATATATAATATATATGTATAAACTGTTACCCTGTTTAAGGATTACAATGGAATATAGCTATATTACACAAGACAAATTTCGAAAGGTCTTTCAGGTGTAAATTTTCCCTTTTATAGGAATATATACTATTTCGTGTTCCTGTGAACAATTTAGCAGTACCGAAATCATAGCAAAAATTCCTTATATTTTCCTTTAACCTTTATTAAAATACTCAGATTGGCTTTAATTTTGCTTTGTTTAGCCTTCTTACTTTTTTATATGGTAATGCTTAACGTAATTGCAAATATTACACACATATAGTGTATTACACTAAATACAAATAAGCGTATTAAACTTTGACATAGAGAAAGCCGCAAATGAATTTTAAGCTGGCATGGCCAATTTTTATACACAAGGTCTTCAATGTCTCGTTTATTGATAAAATTTCCTGTAAAACGAAAATAAATGAGAAAAGAACGAACTTTTCTTTGCCAGGAATCGAACCCGAAGATTAATCAACATTTCTTTGAAAGAAGTAATAAATATTTGTTAGATGAAGCAGTCGACAGAATCGTAGGGTAAGGCTTTGCATCATAATGTTCTTTTATTCTCTCATGGTGCGGTAACTGAGTGATTTTGCATCCAGCTTAATTTAATGTGCTAAAAATTCGCCTCAGTGTTAATGTTACAAATCACTAAAAGCCACTGACACTTTGTATTTATTTTACTCATTCCTTCTTAAGCAGGAGCTTTTTTTTAAAATCTAATACCCTGTCTTGGTACCACTGGCTGCCCCTTTAAGCTTGGGGAAGAATTTTTTCAACGGTGTTCTTTGAAAATACAGCACTTCATTTTGGGCTAGTGCCAGATCTTTTCAGGCGGATGAAAATAGGTTGAATCGCGAGAACTATTGAGAAAGATTAATAGTGCTTTTCCTAGGATCCATTTGTGGCAGAGTGGGTTACGATCTGAATAGGGCTGGATGGCCCCAAATCCGATTTCTGTACGAAAGAGGGAAACACCAAGCGCGATATACGAAGTTTTTCTTCCTTTATGTAAGAAATTCACTTCTGCATTTCGCACTCAGGGTACCATCTGGTGCAATTTCCATTCAGATTCACAAATGAAGACTTCCTTCTCTCAACCAAGCTAATCCAGACGATGTTCATCTGGAAATAAGAGATTCTGTGTGAACAACTTTCTGCTCGCAGCCTTAATATGCAGCTACAAATCTTATTTCGTATTCTCTTGAGACGAGGACGTTCAAAACTAATATTAGATATCCTCTGGATTTTACGTTTTCCTTCTAGTTCGAATAAAAACTGTAAGCATTTGCAAGGAATTCTTTTCTTATTTTTAGCTTTCTATCTGGAATTTTCAAGGAAAGGTATGACTAATTTTTGCGCTAAATGCAATATTAGAATTTAATGCTGTATCCTTGATGAAATTACGTATATACGAAGATGAGTTATCTTTCGTTTAAAATAAATTTGGAAGGGTGACTGAAAAAACGGTTTTGTAATTATCTATAATACCTAACTGTATATCTAGGTTTTTGAAACTGAATATTTTATTTATATGCACACATGCGTGTTTGTTTGTTTCCATAAATAAAGAAGTGTTTATACAAATAAGAGTTTATTTGTATAAATAAATAATTCTTTCTAATTTTGCCTATATGATTCGTCTCATCCTGTTTTCCCATGATCAATATGATAAAATATATTAATAATTTTAAAGAAAGATTTTTATTAATTGTAAACATTGCTGAAGATTTTTAAACTGTTGTGTTATTTTACTCGTCGCTTTACATCATAATATGTTTTCAACATAAAATTGATTACTGCTATAAATAATCTGAATGCAAGAAATACCCCCATATATTGTAGCTCTAAATTTAAAATTACATGAGTTAAAAGTAGAAACGAAGTGTTGTAAAACACTTTAAATTAAAATACTCTATCATTTTCGTATTTTCTATAGACTAACGTCTACTATTTTTGCATTTTCTGTAGACTTCCACACATATATTCCACACAGAAAATGCGAAAAAATAGAAGCGTTATACAAAATTCTTTAAATTAAAAGAACCGGATGTAATTAAACAATGAATATTTATTTAATAATTAAGAAATTTTCTCTCCTGGCACATATATTACAGATATATGCATGGATTTTGATAACGTGGCATGATTGCTATTGATATGCCTGTAAAAATGTCTATATTCAAACGGAAATTTTAAAAATAAGTGTGTACATAGAGAAACAAAGTTCACTGTAATATGTAAATTAGTTCACTTAAGATTAGAAATTATTTAAAAATCTGAATGCCATTTAAACAAGAGCTCTTTAAAATAGATCAGCTATTTATGCTATAAAAATTTCTCCATCTTTAGAAAAATTAAGGCCTAATTAGAGAAAAGTATTAATGCGTTAAATTTCATTAACATTAATTCTTATTTAAAAATCTAAATGGAACATCGACATATTGTGAGAAAACGATTTCATTAAATTCACAAATCTGATAAAAATAACTTCGAAATCGTTCAAGAAAAGTAACCAGAAATTCCTAGAGAAATCCATATTTTTCTTCCTTCCAATATCTTTATAGATACTTTTATGAAGCAAAAATAATTAAAATACTAGTGAAATATATTTTTGCTATTGCAAGGCACAAAACTGTCAGATGATAAAAAAAGAAAAGCAAAAGACTGCAAGTATTATATTTGTAAAGAGCTTACGCATGCGAATATTACGTCAGTCTTCGAATCACTAGCACTTTAAAGCCAGATACCAGAGAACTAAGCTAAAAATTTAATGCGATTAGGAAACGTATCATTTTATGCGATGCTTATTCATCGATAGAATAGCAAATCAAGGAAGCTATTAAAAGAGGCATTAGAATGCTATTTTTTAATGTACGTTTTTTAACTTTTAATTTTATGAATTTAGCGTATGAAAATGTTCAATATATATAAGCAAACATCTTTACTGACAGCATGTAAAACGTACTTCTTTTATATGCATATATAGCTATTGAGAAAGACAACAAGATTCTTGGGGTTTAATTCTATAAATGTGGTAAATGATTACAAAATTCTAAAACAAAAACTAAATGTTATTCACAGATTTGAAAAATTCCCATCTCAAAAAGGAATTTAATTAACATTACAACTCTTCAAATATAAAAATTAAGAAGAGAAAAACACATATTTCTACAAAAATAATAAAGAATCTGTTGAGCGAGCAAACTTGATACACTCTTTAACTATTGATTTATTTCACTATTGAAATTTATAGATTTCAAACTTAAAGTGATTTAATGTTATATATTTCATTATTTTACAGGATCTTGGAGGATTGAAAGTGGAAATAATTAATAAAGCAATGTTGAAAATTATTAGTTTTTCTTTAAAATAAATTACGTTTTTCCCTTCCCGAAATTTCGAATTTGAAGAAATGTTTATATTTACTCTATTGCAATCACATTTGTGCCAAACACATGTTTACTTGCGTGTCATAACATGGGAAATCATTTCATTCATTCAGGTAAATGAAAGAAACTGATGTGAAAGGCATTAAGCTCTTGATAAAGATTTAGTGTTTTGAGTTGTTATTCAGTCAGACTTCTTGTATCTCTCTAATATCCATTCTTGATAGTAGCAGAATATGTTTTACCCGAATTAGCTATCTTGGCAATGCAATTAATCACACAGAATATCTCAGAGTGAAGGAGAAATCCAATCACAATCTTTTCGTAACCAATCTTGAGCCCAAGTGTCACGGGATTTCTAGAGAAGAATGAACAAGGTTCGACTGGTGGCAGGCTTCAGAAAATGGGTAAATCTGAAGATTTATCATCTTGTCGTAATATGAGTAAATCTTTAAATGAAGCAAAGATAATGCCAATATTTTTGGAGAAAATATAAACCATTTAACGAGTTTAAATCGAGAAGATATATGGTTTGCAGAGATATGTATAAGTTAACAATGGAAAGCCTTACTAAACTGGAATATTTTAATATGTAGAATATTCTAATTCTAAATATCCACTAACAGTCGAGAAGTTGCGATCGCCGAATGCTGATATTTCCTTCCAGTAGGTTCTATATACTAGCTGTCTTCATCAAGTTAGTGTTGCTTTCCCCTGTATTTAATATGAAAACTAGACTGATTGTTGCAGGAAGTTACGAACGAAGACAAATTGTTCAATGACAATAACCGTCCTGTGTTTTTGCGATTTAACTATATTAATTCTATAACAAGTACACTTAAATTACACTCATGTCCATAAATTAAGGATAATGCAAAATCACGCAAAGGAAGAGTTAGAAGCAAAACAAATTTGACTTATTTGTAAAGCTTATTTATTAAACAAAAGGTAAAGAGCAAGAAAGATGCTATATGTTTGATATTATTAAAAAAAATTAGCGATTTTTTCTCCCTGGAGCAAATTACAAAAAAACAATATTACATGGTTGGTATAATTGTTAATACATTGTATGTCTCGCAGACGGTGCAATACAGTCCGTACAACGCCTAGGCATGCTGAGTATCAAATTATCGATCTGATCTTGGGGGATATTACACCACCCA
The DNA here is from genome assembly GCF_044657685.1 of Stegodyphus dumicola. Taxonomy (NCBI): domain Eukaryota; kingdom Metazoa; phylum Arthropoda; class Arachnida; order Araneae; family Eresidae; genus Stegodyphus; species Stegodyphus dumicola. The sequence goes on from NC_140781.1 coordinate 164,997,525, forward strand.
AAAAGCAATGCTCTCCGAAGTTCCGGTAGACATGTAGGAGGAGGTTGACGGGCTGCAACTCGTCAGATAAGCATGTCCCACACGTGCTTTACTGGATTCAAGTCCGGTGAGAATGCTGGCCAGTCCATACGGGTGAAATCTTCCGATTGAAGGCATTCGCTTACGATGTTTGCACGGTGTACACGGACGTTGTGATCCATAAACACAAATTGTGCGCCCATGGCGCTCCGAAATAAACGTACATGTTGTCCAGAATGACGTTCCGACAGATTTGGCTTGTCATGGTTCCAATTTGAACATGCAGGTCAGTTCAGAAACCCAGAATAATTCCAACCCAAACGAGCACTCCTGCACCACCGTAACGGTGTCGTTCAATGATGTTTTCTTGGTGGTAACGGGTACCTGGAGCTCTCCATATGAAAGTCCGGCGAGAATCAGACTGCAAGCTAAACCTAGACTCGTCGGAAAACATCACACAAGCCCACTGTTGCGGTGTCCACAATGCATGCTCTCAACTCCAGGCTAACCGCAGGCGACAGTGAGTTGCAGTAAGTGGAACGCATCTGACAGGTCTACGAGCATATAGACCAATCTGCTCTAAGCGTCTGTACACGGTCTGCCTTGAAATTGTCGTACCAGTGGCTGAAGAGAGCTGACGAGACAGGTCTGAGGCTGTGTTCCGCCAGTTTCTTTTGGCAGTAACTTCCAAATACCGATCCTCATTCGGCATTGTAATGCTGGGGCGACCTGTGCTGTAACGTCTACTCACATTACCATCATCTTGGAATCGTTGCCAAAGCCTGGATGTGACACTCTGGGCAATCCCAAGTTCGTCTGATACTTCCAGTTGGGTACGCCCACATTCCAGACGGCCGATAATTCTACCAGGTAAAAAATCATCCAAATGCGTCCTTTGTGTCATAACTATTCGGTTATTGCACTGAAATGCCTATAAAGCGCCTGCGAACAATTTTACTTCTTTGCCTGTATTCCTTATATATCACTCTCTTACACTCTCGTCATTGTGACGTACCATCGGTGTCATCTGGTTACTTCCTGAAATTTGCATATGATTCTAGAAGATGTGTGTAGTGATTTTACAGGTGATATATTTATTTTAGAGTTGGATTTCCGCGTGACTCCGAATTATCCTTAATTTATGGAGATGAGTGTAGAAAATGCATCCAATGCCACATTAAGCAATAAAATCATGCGTTGGCAAAAGATGCGTTAATGCAGCTTAAGATATGTACACTGACACCAGTTAAAATGTAAATGTTCTTACACCTGTATATAGATTTGTGTACTTTTTTTTGGAAATTCTATTAAATAACTTCACAGATAATTGTGATCATTTAAAATTCATGCTGAAAAGAATTGAACACTTATAATATCTTAAACCAGGAAATTGTATATGTAGCATTTCCTTTAGTAGGTGATACTCTCCCTATGTATAATGCTTTCTGTGTCGCAATGATTAATTGTGGGATGACGTACACTTATAACGTAGCTTTTTGAAAAATATTACATACGGTTTCATCAAGGGCATAAGGCCCACCAGCGGCCGAGCGGTAAAGTCGCTGAACACTGGTAGTTCGGTCCGAGGTTCGAATCCCGCGAACGGGCTGGCTGCATGGGCGTTTTCGTGGTTTTCCCCATGTGTAACGTGTATACGAGCCAGTTTCCCTTAGAAAGTCCTCCACGAAAGGCATCCCTCCCCTTAGGCAGATAGCCCTCGTGTGCTTTGCCATAATTAAATACACCAACACCATCAAGGGCATAATGCCACAGATTATTTGTATTGGTGAATGTACCTTTTTATAATCAAAAGCACTGCGAAGGAACATGAAGTAAAGAAGTATCTCACTTTTTAACTTTCAAGGTGTTTTGAATGCTTAATGAATTTATTGCTATTTGCCATTCAGTTTACTTTACCACAATCTTCAAATCGTTTTCACTTGTTCATGCTACGTTATTCAAATCTAGGCATTCTTACGCACGTCTTTATTAATATTGGTATTGCACAATGCAATTAAATATAACTTAGTATTGAATTTATATTTTAGCACTAGATTTTTGAATATTAAATAATTAATTTAATTTCACAATTATTGTTAATATTTTATAAACATTTTAAAAACAAACATATTTAAAAAATATTTTTATTTTTAACAAAAATATTTCAAAAAAAAATTAATGAAAATGTAATACATATACACTACCCATGTGAAATATTATAATTAACAGCACGTTTTTAAAATAACAGAGTATAGTATGTATTGAAAATCTTCGTATTGAAATTATTTTTCTTTCGTTATTGAAATGTGGAAACTAAGATTAAATTTTATTAATCCTTTTCGTTTCTGCAATGCATACCTAAATGAAATTATTTTCTGTTTTAAAAGTATTTGGCAACCCGAAAATAGGCCCATTCTTTGTTTCCAAATTACTTTTTAAAATTTTATAAATGACTGATATTCACAACATGAGCACTTTGTGTTGAATTGATTATTATTAAAATAGTATATTTGTTTTTTGTTTAAATTTTTTCCCAGGATGATAGATAAAACTATGTGTTCGTGAAACACTTTTGAAAGATCTTCTGAAATTATTTTTTACTAGATTTCATATTATTTTCATTTATTTGCATACTGGATTTTCTTTTTACTCATTTGTATACATTACAGTACATTTTATTAATATAATACAACAAACACATTAAACTGATAATTTAACAACTAATAATATAAACTAATAATAACAAATTTCTGAACTTAAAAAGCATGAGTATTTTTTTAATTATTTAAATTTTTCCTTTTCATTATTTCTAGTTTGTAAAGGATTAAGCACATTGTGTGTATTTTTCGTCTCGTTAGGAAAATTTATCTTGAAAGAGATTAATTAACTTTACATTTTGAAAGTTCGCTATAGCAGCTGATTGAGGGCATCCAACTGTGGCCACTTTTATTTATATCATGGGCTTTACATTTCTACTCACCTGAGTTGAAATCATGCAATGTTATTCTATTAAAAATATCATTAAAAATTCTGAAAAACTACCCATCTTGATGTCTAAACTAGTACGAATACTGTCGGATGCAATTTATTTACTTACGGAAGAAAAGCCTTTGGAGTCTCCTATGAATACATTTCATCACCTAGTTTTCTTTGTTCTTCTACAGTCTAATCAATTTCTTGAACTAGCCTGACAGCGAATTTCAGACTCCGTGCCGCATCAAAGTTGTGACCAAACTGGTTAGCAGAGTTTAAAAGAAATTTGAAAAGAAGCGGAAAATAAAATAACAGCAAAACAAAACGTTAGATGAATTTTAGAAAATTACGACAAATATGAAATTGTTTTTATTTTCCTCTATCTGTTTATTATTTTTTTGAAATTGGAAAATTTTATGATTAGTCATAGAAAGATTATAAAGCTTAAGTTTGAAATAACGAATGAAATTGTTCCTGCTGTTTTATTTTATTTATTTATTTAGTCACATGTTCTCCTGGAGTATGCAGTCTTAGACCGTATACAAGAAAAAACATAGCTAAAATACAGTAGGCAAATTCTGATTTGCACTCCGTCTATAAATTTGCATGATTTTGCCTTGTCTAGGTTGGTGGGAGGGAAGTTAAGTACAGGCATAAACGAAATTCAGTTGGAGATTTTTTTGAACTTTACAATACATGAAACGCAAGTAAGTATTTTCAAGTTAGTATCTGATGAGAAATAGATAAGGTAACTATTACTTAAGTATAAAAAAGTTAAAGTTTTTTTATAAGTGCTGGTTATTACAATGTTTGTACGTACGTATTTGCTTCCCTGGTGTTGCTGCAAATGTTAGCCTGTAAAGTATTCGGAGTTAGTGTAATTAACAAATTAATTATGAATGAATTATTAATGACAAGTTATTTTCCTGTATTTTGTAAGTTTTTATGATGGCGTAAATTTATTTGCAGCAACTGATGGCTAATTAATGTTAACATAATTTGAGGAGTACAGTCAAAGTTTAAAGCTTCCATGAGGACAATAAATTTCAGCTGAGTGGCTATCTTCTGGCTCTGTATAGAATTGACGCAGGGCAATCCTTTAGAGATTGATCTAAACCTGTCAAAAAAGGAATTTGTAATTTAAAAGTTAGATTTCTTAATTAACAGGGAATAAAAAATTATGATTTAACATCGTCGATACTTACTCGTAATTACGGAACGCAGTATTTCACTCAAAATATGAGTCAGCGATTGTTAACTAAAAATGCTGACAGAAAATTAACAGTATAGAATTGGGAAAAAGGAAAAACAGACACATAAAAACAGGTAAAATTTTGCTACAAATCGTATTTTTACGTTATTAACATTTTATTTATTATTATATTTGTAAATACGCATTTAGCGTTTTTCTTACATATATCATGCATACAGTTCCGAAAAACACTAAATGACTAAAACTTTTAATTATTAAACTGTCAAAAAAATCTGAATGCTCATTTCTTGCATTTTAAAAACACGTATCATGAAATGAACGGTTCGATCATTTCAGCTGACTCATTAAAGATCGTCAGTAATAAAAGTAAAACATTGCATTATGGCGTGTTTTGCATTTACTCTTGCCTTGAAATCTGACCATAGTTTTTTTATTTTATTTTCCCTCCTTGTAGAGTATTAAGTTTTGTGAAGCAGGAAACGTGAAAAATGCTCAGTACCCTAGCCGCATTCCTGACCTTTCGACCGCTAGCCGGATGTGCTTCCAATTACATCCTGGAGGCCTCGCGTAAAGAGAAAAAATCATATCGGAGGATGGTTCAGGCTTGGCAGGGACTTACTTGTTTGCTTCTATGGGGTTGTTACATGATTTGATGTCAAAGGTTGTTCTTGGGGGTTTGGCTCCCCTTGATCAACACTTGGGGACAGTCGAAGTCGAGCTCTGTTCAATGCCTTGTCGGTGGATGGGCAGCCGTCTACCATAGACTTTGTGACTTTACTCAGTGAAACAAAAATTGTTTTCTGGGTTGACCGGAGAGTTATGCCTCCATCGATCGCCTCTAGAGGTTAAGGCGTTTAACTGTGTAAAGGCAGCCTCGAGTTTGCCATGTCTGGGTGCTTTTTCCTCCAAGTGTTCTGTCCACCTATGCGTGACTCGGAAGTAGCGGAATCAATCGTCAAATCGTCGTGGTAATGATTTATCGTCTATCACTTCTTAGCACGAATACCACAGTACAGTAATTTTTACTATTTTTATAACCGGGAAACATGAGAAGACAACGTTCCGCTTGTCGGGATTCTCACTTCGGATCTCCTGATTGCTAATTGGACGTGATTCCTATTACACCCCGAAGGCATGTGGTAAGGAGAGAAAAAATACCTGCATCCTTTCAGATATATTTTTTCCCTTAACTTAAAATTTCTTAGCAGAGTAGTAAATAGCAGTCCTCGGCTGCCAGGAGTACCTAAATGTTGCGAAAATAGTTATATTGAAAACACTATTGGTTACAATATGAAATTAACTAATTTTTTACCGAGCTCAACTTATACTCTTCTGTACTCCCTCAACATAAATTATTCAATAAATCTCTGATAGTTCGAACACAAGTATTTTAAAAACATACTGCCAAGGAGGAGTGTTTGCTACAAATGCGTGAAAATTTCAAAATAATTGCTGGCGACCTAATAAATTCTGAAAATTAATTTTACCATTGCTGACAAAACACTTTCCGAAAAATATAACCCTTTACAATAAATTATTTCATCTGCCTTTCGAAGAAATTCTAAGTAATCAACCAATCGTTTGTAATGCAAGGAGAACTTCCTCTTTTACATAATTTAGGCAACGATCACAACTAGTTTCCACATAATTAAATGCATCAAGTATTCATATTTAGCATCTATATCTATTTCTTCATGTCTCTGTAAGCGCGATGCTTTTCTAATTTTCTCCCTTATCAGCAATTTTTCACTGCAAATGATGTTAAGGAAATTGCCAAAAAGAATTCTTCTGAACTTTATGCCATCTGGCTTTCAAGACACAAATTCAGTATTTATTGCTCGAAATAAATTGTGCCTGCGAAAGTTTTGAAGGGGAATATGTTTTTCAGAATATATGTGTATCATTGCACTCAGACCTTTCCTTCGCAATACAACTGATCTTCTTTAGATAAGAACAACTTAAAGGAAAGAAACCTCTTAATATAATATGTAGCAATAATTATCTCTGAATTCTCATTATTTAATGCTGTTTCTCTACTTTTCCTTGCTATTTCTTAATCTTAATTCACGAAGATCTTGTTCAGAACACTGATTACTTAATACATTAGAATTTTACTTCATAACTGAATTCCTTTGCGCATATTTTGAGACTTATTTGTCCAGTTTCTTCCATATGCTTATTCTAAACAGTAAATTAGCTGAACTATTATTGTTGTAATAATAATATAACTACATTAGTTTAATAACTAAGCATGCTATTTAAACCCGTAAGTAATTAGAGATAACCAGTTAGAATGCTGCAATTAAATAATCACAAGTAAACCTGTTTCATTTTATGGTAAATTCACATTGCCATCAACAATTATATTTACAGTTAGAGAATGCAAATAAAAAATATTATCAAAGGAAAAGATCAAACTGCATACTTTGAAGTGGCAGAAATACTAAATATTAGGCTTAAAATGTAAACAGTTGAAATTCGAAAACAAGCATTCTAATACAAGAAAATGATAATTATATGTAACAACTGTTATCTGGTAATTAAATGTTTAAGTACAGAAAAGAATATTTATTTGATTTTTTAAATGATTATTTTATTTATCGCAATTCTTTGTTATAAAATTCCTAATTGAACAGAAATTGTTTTCTGTTTATGACAGTCATTAGATCCCCAGCAATAACATTGTCAACACAAGCTAGATTACAATAAATTCCGCTTATAAAGCCTATATTATTTTCATAATAGATTCATTTACACACGTTGTGCTTATTTACATTCATTATTCAGGTTTCTACAGATTTAATGTCTTAAAATTTGTGGAAATATTTTGGAAATCTTATTGCAAAACACAAACATGTGTTTTAATAGCACTAAAGTATACACAATTTTCTTACATTAGTTTACTAATTTTGGATTAAATTTACTAATTTTGGATAGCTAATTTTTGGATAGCTAAGTAAATATCTTCCAGTGTATCGTAATTTCAGCAGATGGGAAACCTGAGCGTGAAAATGGGCAGCATTGGGACAAATCAAGATTTATGAATTAAAATGACCTACATAAATACAAAAGGTTCATAACATATATGCACAAGGTTCACTATATAAATATATATGTTTTTTGTGAGTATATTCATTTTATAAACTATACACTCACAGGTTGTTTTCATGCAATATGTACGTGCTATTTACATGAGCTTTAATGATTTCGATTTGCGCCCATATGCACACAATAACATTATGTACATGTTTACATTGAGTTAAAGCGAAAGTGCAAATTATTATACAGACCATATTTACAGTTCTGTTACAGAGATCTATATAATTAAAGTAGTTAAAATATTTGCATTGGCTTGAAGTTCTTTATGATTTTTCAACGGCTTTATAAAAGGTATTTTCAGTAAATGCGAGCAGCAGTAAAAAAATGTATAGTACGTAAGTACTTATACTTGCAATGCTCTTTTCCGTACTGCAATATGAATTGATTAATTTATGCTGCATCCCAGTAGTTTGTAACTAAGCATAGTTAACTCAAAAAGTGATGATCCTAAACTATCTTCTTGGTACCTTTCTGGAAACTAATATTGAGGATGTAGTAGTTGTAAAGGAAGTACCATTGTTACTGCAACTTCTAAATTAAGCGTTGGTGCTGTTTGATATAGTTGCGCTAGGCTAGTTAAACTAAGAATGATTAGTCGAAGTATTGTTCCCCGCTGCAGGGAACAAAATGTTTTATGCCAAAACTGCAAAGGCATTCCCGTTTTTAATATTTTACTCCATAAAGCCTAGTAATGTTCTCAGTCTTATGTTTGGCCTGCTTATTTTTACATATATTCTCGGCCTGCTGCGACCAGTAGGCAGTGCTAGGAATCTTGAACGGCTCATTCTTTGTATTCAAAAAGATGAAAAGGTAATGATCTGGATCATCTACCTCTCCACATTCACACGTGGCAATGTAACTGCAATATGGTAATGTTTTTGAAACTATGCACACAGTAATCATTTAATAAGATTAACAAAGGTAATCTTAATCAGAAGCCATAAATAATGGCACGCAACACCCACCGCATGGAGGAAGGCGCATGTACCCAAAGTGGGCAACATCTGCACTGAAACAAGGAAACTTAGGTCGCCAAAAGTAAAATATTACCAATTGCAGGGTGGAGCACTCCAGCTCATTTCATACTGAACTTATTCGAAGTTAAAAATACGAGTGCACAGGTAATGCTTTTTTATTAGCAAAACTAAAAGAGCACAAGTTTCCACGCTATGAAAGCAGTTAAGCCGAATCTCCAAAATGCGAGAAAAACAATATTTATGGCTGTTGAAATAACATTAATTTCTATATTAGTACTTCTAAGTAGTAGCGAATCGTATAAAATATATTACATATTAGCGTTCAAGAGGTGAACTTCAGTAAGAAAAATATGTATTTAATTTCTTTTTTCGCTGTTATACTGAATCCTCAAAAATGGGAGCGAAATATCACTTATAAATATAAAAATGTAGCATATATTTTGCTGTAATTTCTAAACCAGAACCAGTATTAGAAAATGAAGTGCATATTCATGATTATGAGGCAAAATTTAGTAAAAAAAAAAAGCTTTTTCAATTTCCTTATCTAAATTACGCTTAATTCTTGAAATATGAGCAAAATATTGCAGATAGGTGTTAAAGTAAACTAAACATTTATTTTAAATAAAACGTACATGATCATGCATATAAAACTCACATTAAAAATGCATCCCAAGCAAAGCAGGAAAAGCAAATTATATGAGTCATTTTAATAAGATCGTGACTAAACCTGGAAATCTCACAAATATTCTTTGCCCACAGTTTTAGGACACAGACTATTTACAGCTTCTTGCCCACAGTTTTAGGTTGTAGGCTATTTACAAGAATCATGCTTGTTCACTTGGAACACAGACTCATTAAACTATATTGCTATCTGTCTTACATTAATAGCATTGTTACTGACTGCTTCAATACATGGCAGCCTTTAGCAGCTGTGTTGAGAGTAACCTCTGCCGTCAGTATATCGCTTTCTCAAGGGAATGGGTTTCGAAGTTATACACCACTGGCTTTAGTCTCGCTTCAATAAATTGCCGACGAAATGTCTTCACAAATCGTCCGAGTAGGATGATGTTGGAGGATACTGAGAAACGGCCAATAATAGCTGGGGAAAGCGGCGTGTTTATTCGAGTGATAAAGTCCAAGTTAAGGAATCGCCAACTATGTTTGGGCTTTTCTTAACCATTCCTACTTAGCTGAGATCGGTTCACCTACCCTTAAGCGCAATATTGAATGATATGTTGCTAAAACTATTTGTATAATAATAGTTTAAGAGATTTGTGATAACTGATTCATTTAAAATAAAATCTATGTTGCGAAAATGATTTTTAGAAATTATAATACAAACAAAACATGTATATCTAACATATTTACGTCTATCTAATTATTAAATTATTATGCTCAATATGCTGCTGAAAATTGATCAGTATCGAGAAAAATTAAGAAGTTTACAACTAGTTTTACACAAAGACCCAAAAGGAATGAAATTCAATACCAATAAATTTTAAAATATCTTATAAATATTCAAACTAAGAAGTAAAGAAATGTCAAAATAAAACCCAAACATTATAAAAACCTGATTTTTTTAAAGTTTTTATAAATTTTGGTTTTAGTTTTACATTTCTTTAATTATTACTTTGAATATTTGTAACATTTTTTTAAATGTATTGGTACTGAATCTAAATTCTTTGGGTCTTCGTGTAAAAACCGGTTATAAATTTCTTACTTTTCGTCTCTGTCTCTCTCTCTCCATATATATATATGAATGCATATACACATATACATTTAAATAAACGCTCAATGTATAAAAATACAACGTGTAAAAATACATATAATGTTATAGTATATAAACGAAAGGATTTTCTCTTTTCCTCTTTTCAAAATTTATGGCATTCAGTAGTAGAGTTCCATAAGAACTGCTTAGATAATCAAAGACAGCAAAGAAATGAGCTGAGTGCTTAAAATCAGATTATGCGTCTCAAACTAAGTAGTATAGTAGCTAATTCTGAAGAAAGTAGATTTACAGACAAAAACAGGTAATGCAGGGAAAATAATGAAGTCGAGTATTCATGAAGCAAAACCAGCCGTTAAGCCTACGTAAAATGCCAGAGAATTAAAAGAAATTATTTAAGATAGTAATCTTCTTAGAAAATAAGGAGAAAATTCCGAAGTTCTGTGAGAAATTTGCTCCGTTGCTGTTTGAATCTGCTTATTATCTGCACATTAGAGCCTTGGTAATTTTGTTAACAAGATAATTTCTATTCATTCTTAACTTGTTTACATTTTCAGTGCAGAGACATTTCTCTTTTCTTCTAATGGATAAATGACACGTACCATATCCTAAGGGATTTTATTAGTTTCCAAAATTCTACTTAACAAATTGTTAAAATGTGTAATATTTCTTTGGAAACGGAATCCATCTGTCTGCAGTGGCCCTGCAAAATGAAATATTCAGAGGTAATCTAGTGCACTTTGATTCTTGCTACTACTAGCATCCAATTTACTAAAAAGTTTTAAAATGTAAAGCAGATGATTTTTATCATTTAAATGAGAGGAACTATGAAAAAGAAAATCCCCCAAAAAAATTTGTTAAAAAATATTGAATTAGATAAGAGAAAAAATAGTATAATATACAAAGTGTATTTGTCGAGACAAATAATGCTCACATGTATGTAAAAATTTAATTTTGCTCACTGAGTATTTTTAGCAGTTATATTACTATCAATAAAAAAATCCTAAAAAGGATTTTCATCTAGAAAAGTGATTATATTATATTTCTACTTTATCTCCATGTAAGTTAAAGATAAATTTAAGGTATCCTCACTCGTTAAAATCGATAATTTGTGCACAATCAAATTTTTATTTTAGTGTTCTCTTTTATAGATCATAATTTTAGCTTTAAGAAACAAGTTTAACTTCATCTTTGTGATGATTTGAAAATACACTGAAGATTGTATGAATTTCATTTTGACTTTTGTGAAAGTTTTGAAATATTTCCCTTATTTTCTACACTTGATTAAAATTTTTGAAAAGTAATGACAATTTATTTCAAATATTGATAGTATATTCTTAATTGTTATGAAAAATAAGCTTACAAATGTGATAAAGTTTTATTATAGAATGTTTTTAAAAAATGTGCCCCGAAAGTGTTCGGTTACCTTAGCACTCCATTGTAGATGGCAGTGACAAGTTTACGACAATAATCATTTCGAATTACTATTGTATTTTACAATTTTATAATTTTCTCTCAATTATTACGACAGTTCTGATGTAATGTTTGACTACTAGACGGAAGTCTTTATTTTTTATATTGAATCAATCTAAGTGAATATCATCTTTTTACCCCCACTTGGTAGCTGTAAAGCCATCAAAGTTCGATTACTCGAGCTTACTATTTGCACAAAACTAATCTAAATTGCAATCCATAAGTAATTATAATACCTGTTATTAAAAAATTAAATCGGCTTTTTAATTGAACAACACAACTAACATAATTAACTATAAAAATTCCGTATTAGTTATAACAGGCATTCAGTTCTAACGATACCACAAAATTGCTAGACTGCCTGTATACAATTATAAGGTACCGAGACTCCTAATTTATGATGTCAGAAGCATTTTATTGTCTACTCTGAATTGCAAATGTTAATAAAAGTTATCAGCTAAGTATATACTAAATCACATGAATTAAATGTATTATAAATTACATTAGTTAGAGGTATTGACCATAAAATGTACAAATTATTTAGATATATGCTTGTGTTTGATTCATGCATTAATTTAAACAGTACATAGTTTCAGTATGAAAAACAAAGTAAGATCTTATGCCACTGCGTTTGGCAAAACTTACGAGAACTGGAAATTTTGCAGGTGATATAAATTAAAGACCTCTTGGCTTATGTAATTGCGAAACCTGCCAAAGTGAGTGCATGACAAATGTTATAATAGCATAACTTAATGCGAGATAAAAATGAATTATGCTTCAGACGTTTCTATCCTCATAAAAAAGGAACTAGCGTTCAAAAAATTAAAGTTGTAATTGCAATACTTTCTGAGAAGGACTAATTTTGCATCAAAATTATATTGTCCAATATAAATCTGCAAATAGTTTTCAAACCATTACGTTCATAAGACAATCGAAGAAATAAGTCTAAGACAGCATGACATCTGCTTCACTTAACTAGAAGCAGAAGTTTACAAATTTCTTTCCAATGCATAAAAAACAAAATATCTATGTGGGCATTTCTTAGTACAAATATCTACACACAATTAAGTGGATTACAAAATCTAGAATACATTGGAAATCTGGTAATAACAATTACCAGATTTTTATTATAGTTCATCTTGAGAGCTAATTTTCATCAGGTTTCTTAAGAATTCTTGAAGAATACCTCTAGAGTAAATATTTTCAGTGCACATCAGTTTGAGTAATCTAAAACGGACAGAAAAAATCAAAATGGCATTGAAAGAAGTATATATAAATCCAACTGGCAAATCATTAAGCAAAAATGGTAGTTGAAAAGGAGCAGAATTTCAACAAAAAAAGTCCTGTGCAGCAACTACAAGTTACATATTGTCTTGCGCAGTATTTATTTCAGCACATCAACCTGATAATCTGAAGAGTCAGGCTCAGTTTCTATCGAAAGTTGAAGGGGTTTTAGCATTTTTACCAGCTTTAGACGTCCTAATGCTTCCGGGATGGATACTCGTCTTGGTCAATCTCCAAAATTATTAAATTATATTAATACATATAATTATTAGTTAATAACTTAATTATTAATTATTTAATTATAATTATTACCATAATTATAATTAGTACTTTTAGTACATTTTGTTTTGTTCTTGGAAGAAGTGACTGATGTTTAACATGGAACTAGCGATTTGTTTATTGATTTTTATAAGCTGTTATCAATATCTATGACATTAAACAACAAAGTTCAACTTACATTGTTGCTATACGCACACGAAATACCTTACAATACTTTAATTTTGGGTTTCGAACCCAGTAATCAAATGTTTCTACTAAGAATAATTTTTTCAATAGTTAAAATCTTTGTTTTATAAAAACCATCTTTCATAGCTGTGAATCAGTACAATAACTGTTTTAGTATACCATTCTAGGTAATTTTCGTCTTCATTGTATATATGATATATCCATACTTAAATTCCAAAAATAATTTACTAGTACTTTTGAAATTTCCTTTTCGTTTTATGGAAATATTCATTGTGTTCATATATATACATTGCGTTCATTGTATAAACAGCTTTCATGGAACGAGTTGAAAGGCGAAAATTAATTTCTAACTGGTGAATTTGCTGTTAGTTTCTATGTTTTTATAGCATGAGAAAATAAACATCAGGTTTTTAAAGGATTCCTAGCATAACATTTGGTCCTAATCAAATTACATTCAAATGCAGAAACACACATATGTTCCCTCCTTAATTTAAAGACTTCAGAAAAAGGAACTCCTTAATTTAAGAGTACTTCATTTTAAAAGCGATAACTCTTCCAATTTTTTGTTTCTGCAAACGAGAACTTAAACCAAGTTTGTTATTAAATCTACTTTTATGTTAGATGTTGGTATGTAGGAGTTCTGAGGTTGAGAATTATGCTGTGAATTTCCAATGTTAATCGCTCCTTTTTAAATCAGAATTTTAAATATAGCATTATCTTTATTTCTAGAATTCTCTGTGTGTCTCTGGCATTTTATATTACTCGGCAAAGATTTTTTGCGGATCTTTCATCTAGAAAACCTGATATCTAAATAGCACATGACGATATGGATTTGATTACTCAAACTCAATAAACGATTAAGCAATCATTATTTCATATTCAAACGTGCGTTGACGAGCCCACTTACTCGCTTTCCATATATTATTTTATGACCAAGCTGGAATTTTAAAAGCGTCAACAGGGAAAATACTAAAGGAATAACTGTCACTTTAAATAACAGCAATTCACATCTGGTTTGGTATATACCTTATACTTAGTATGTATGTGCTGGCTGTGGTTACATATTTTGAATTTATTACATTTGCCTCTAGCGTACTGATATGTTACGCTTCTGATGTCATTCTCTGCAGCGATATAACTTTTAGAATATGTAAATTCTACATTTATAAAATCTGTCTGTTTTTATTATGCGACTAAGCACATATTTCTACGAAGAGAGATTGAAGGAATATTTATTCAAGTACATTATAGCATTCATATAAATACGTATATGTAAGTTACTGTAACGTTCATAGAACGTACAAATGTAAATATTTCACCTTTTACTACTGCACTTGCCCAAATAAGTAAATTGTCTAACTTTAGCCGAATAAAAAATTCACACAATAATGTAAGTGACTAAGACATGGATTGCAACTTTGCTTAAGCATTTCAAAAGGGTAATTACGAATGCCTTCATTTTGCTGTATCAAATGCTTCTGAAAAGAATATTTATTACCGTTATCATTAGTGTATTCATTACTGCTTGGAACACATCCAGTAATATTGTTTTTGCTCGCTGAGAAGAACATTTTTGTCTTTCTTCTCTCGTTATGCTTCAGCGATTTATTAAATTTAATTCATCCGAAAATTACTAGGTTTTTTTTTATATAAACCTTAAACTTGTAATTATACGAACTGAAGAAATTAGACGTATATTCAAGTTAGTTTAATGCTAAACTTTTTTGTCCATGGCTCTCGATGTATTTTTTATACTTTTATCAATACACTTCTGGGATTCCTCCAAGAATTTCGTCAGGAGAAAGGCAATCTTTATATAATAAGTAAAAAATATTTAATGTTGCAAAATGTAAAACAAGCAGAAGAAAGAAAAATAAACTAATTGCTGGAATTTTTTTTCGGGGAAGCGAGGGAAGAGCAGTGGACGCTTTGTGCCATAATTACTAATCAAATGAAATGAAACTAAAGAAAGAAGATTTATTTGGTGCAAACGAAGATCTAATTGGTGCACTGCTTTTCTATCACATTCAGAAATTAAAAAAATAAAATTTTATAAGTTCCAAATAAAAGTATTATTGATCGGATTCTTCTCAGGAGATTTCATTTCACTAAATCTTTGCAAGAAGGGTAATTTTTGAAAATCTGTTATCCTCATAGTACAAAATATCAAAGCTGGCATTCATTCCTGCAAGAATATATTTTCCTTAGTGTAATTTTTCACAAATATATTCATTACTATATAACGTCTCGCGTGATTATCTGTCAAAACTGAGCTAGACGTTCAAAGTGTTTCGTGAGTTATCACTAAGCCTTAAAGTGTCGTCAGGAAAAGGGTGTAACGAACCTTTATTAACTCAAATATCGATCACAGATGGCACCAACTCGTGCTTACAAAAGCCAATACGTTTGGCTTAACTCAAAAAGATAATGACTAACTTAGTATTTATTGGAAGTTAAATTTAGCCTCATGGCATCACAGGTTAATTATCGTGTAGGCTGGCTGTAACTCTAACGTCGGCTTAAACAAGCCTAATGGCAAGGAGCGCTCAACGGCACAGACATTATAATCACTAGGAAATGTACGATAACAACGTGGCTATCGACATGAGAGGCAGAACAATAAGAAATAACAAGCATAACACGCTCTAAATTCACTTTCCGAAGCCTTCTTGTTTCTACCTCATTTGAATGCACGTGGGCTGGATCATTTACATTCTGGCAAGAAAGTGTGAGTTGTAAGCAAGGGCAATAGGAAAGCTAATTCAGCATAAAATAGCTGTTAAGTAATTTAAATTAATCTCCACAACTATACAAGAAATTTCAATAAATAAGTGCGGATTTTAATATAAATTATTTAGTAGTGCTTTAAAGACAAAGTTTGAGATTTTACAAATATTTCTGTCGCAATTTTCAGAAGAATAATTTGCTCATTCTTTGGATAAAAGGGAAAATTCGCAGAAGCGCCATATGGGATATTTATGCACATTCTAGTTAATAACACATTTATAATAAATTACTTAAGTGGTATTATGAAAGTAAGCCAGATCTGGTGTGGTGTGGTGTATTTAATTACGGAAAAGCACACTAGGGCTATCTGCCTAAGAAGAGGGAGTGTTCAGCGAGTTCAGGGAGTTCTACCAGTGTTCAGCGACTTCACCGCTCGGCCGCTGGTGGGCCCGTAAGCCAGATCTGAACTACTAGTGTAGTTTGATGGCTTTAGTCACTCGATAGTTTGTGGGTATTTCTGTTTAAGGAATCTTGTTGTTTTTATTCATGCGTTCCATTTGTGGGAAGTGACTCAATGCTTTCAATTCATATAAAGGTAATTCAGAATGAAAAAAAGGAGTCGTGAAGGAAGATAGAAATTTATATTCAAGCAATACTATCATTTCAGACATGCAAAAATGTCTGATTATTTTTCAATAAGTATTTCTTTAGAATTCGCTATTTATAGCAAATGTTTAATACTTTTGTACTTTTAAGATTCGGTAATTTTGTTTTCCGACGCAACATTCAAATTGTTCCGAAACTTCTTACCGACTTAGTTTTCCATCCACTTTTTTTGGGGGGGGGGAGTCGTTGATATTTATTACTTATTAAAATACCATCGGATTCGAAGTACTAGTGTCTGGAAAGGAATTCATAAATCAAATTATTTTCTTTAATTGCATCCTCACCGACGATCGAAACAGGACTTTCCAAATGCTAGACAAATGTGCAAAGCACTACACGACAACAAGACATGAGAGTAGTTTCTTTTATTCCTTAGAATGTTAATCGGATCTTGGTTTTTTCCTTCTGTGACCTGTTATTTTAAACATCAACAGTAAGTGCGCACTCATTTAAATTTTATTTAGTTTAAAACCACATTAAAATTCTGAACAATTTCTTAAATCATTTTACTTTATTCAAGTTTATTTATATGTCAAATTTAATTAAAATAAATAATCCAAATATTTAAAATGCATGTTTAGCATTCTATTTTTTATAGTTTTATTAAAATGTTGACACAATTAACTATGTTCCTACTTTTTCATTCTACTAAAAGAGCTCTAAAATTCAACTTTATCCTCACTGATCATTATACAATATTACTATCAGTTCTGTCTCATAGTTTATGCATTAAGCTTCTTATTTCTTTTATAACATTTGTTACTGAATATATGTCAATTTCGGTATGTTCAACCGCTTCGTGCTCTTTACAAATGCCAAATGACACATTGTTCTTGTCATTTTGGGGATCTTCTCAATTTGTATCTCAATTTACAGGGCCCACAAAGTCCATAAAGGTATTTTGTAAAAAAATGTATAACCCTTCATTAAATAATGTTTGAGACCTTAACTCCATTTAAAAATCTAAATTTCAGACTATTTCATATTGTGTTAAACAGAAATTTTACAGTGTGAATCAATGTGTTACGAACTACGTAATCATGCTTTATAAGCTCGTGTACTATATAAATCTGCTATATAATAACTATCTCATCATTATAGGTGTCATTACCTTATGTGATATACAAGGATAATTATATAAATCTACGTTTCTTTATCTCAATGTAAATCGCTATGTTTCGTTAATATAAAAAAAAGCCATCTTTGTTAAAAAAAAAAAAAAAAAAAAAAAAAAGATAATTCTATTAATTCTTTCGCAGAAAACGTGAAAACGAAG
The DNA here is from genome assembly GCF_044657685.1 of Stegodyphus dumicola. Classification (NCBI taxonomy): domain Eukaryota; kingdom Metazoa; phylum Arthropoda; class Arachnida; order Araneae; family Eresidae; genus Stegodyphus; species Stegodyphus dumicola. The sequence continues at coordinate 165,015,422 of NC_140781.1, forward strand.
TTCGGGTCATTAAGCCTACGAGCCGCTGGTTATTTTTAATGCATTAGATGGAACTCGCATTTGTGTTCTGAATTTTTTCTTTCCTCATATTAAAATAGTAGAAAGTAGCACAAAACAGCAGATCTGGAATTTGTTTATTTTTTAATAGAAAGATTTTTTTGCCAAAGCAAAACTTAGTGACGCATTGGCAAAATATAGGACAAACGAAAAAGGGAAAAAATCGACACGAGTTTGTCCTGAAACCGCAATATTTATTTATTTTTCCTTATAAAAATGGATTACGATCTAGGGCTTCTTCTTACACTATTTGTTTTATTTTTGTTTTATTTTCTAAGTTAGATTTTTCACGAAAGAAAATTGTTGAATTGAAGCCTCTAAGTGTACTGGTTTGTTTCTGTTTTCGAATAAAAGGAAAAGAACAGCATTTTTTTTATGCATAATGACATTTCGCGACATGTAGCAAGTCATTTTTAATTTAATCCCGATAAATTCCAATCCGAGTTATATACATGTTTATTTTTTCATTTATAACTGAAAACTCCCTTCGCAGTACTTTTTATTAGATTTGTCCTTGCAATGTTTTTGCACTTAGAACTTAAATCGAACTTTTAGTTTGTTCTTTAAAATAGAAAGGTCTTGTGCCATAGCTTACTCCTACTACATCTCTTAGAAAATTAAAATACCGTGCACTAAAATTATGTCTTTTTGTTTTAAAACAGAAGAATTTTGTATTCCATCATCATGGCATATTTAATATTCTTTTTATTTAAACTTTTCGGGTTTTTATAATGATAAAATAATAAAGTAAGATGATAAATTTACAAAACGCATTTCACTTGTGAGATGTCTAAAACCCATGCAGCCGACACTTGATTTCAACTTTTATCATGCAATTAGTGGAATATTTATGTAATCCTGAAATATAAATCTAAAACCAAAATGTATTAATATAATTAAATCAAAACGCAAACTAGTCTCTCTAGAGCTTTAAACAAATAAATATAAAAGTACTTCATTAAATTTTAAATTGCATTTATTTAAATAAATTTAAAGATACTTGTTTATACGCAACTTTGATTAGCCCCGAGAAAACTCCAGCTCCTGTTAACATTCATGGAACACAACTCCTTCTAAAATAATAAAAATATTTGAAAAATTTGGAAGTTATTTCTTTCTTTTAATAGTGGTCTGCAAATGAATGCGTCAAAATAAATTCTTAACCTGGAAATGTATGAATAAACTTAACTATCAGAATCTTCGTTAAGGGAAATAGGTATTTTTGATATTGGCTTTTTGAATCCTCTACTACCACCCAAAACCGGGGCCTATTGACATCTGGACATTACACGCAGACAGATATATATATAAAGTGCGCATATTTAGAAATTAAGAAGCCGTAAACAGCTTCAATAGCACTTTGTTTCCATCCCTATGTGGATCGAAATTACAGTTCTCATAATGCCACGTGCAAAGAAACGGACTGCGTAATTTCCCATGCGTAATATGAATACTGTAAAGTGTATTCAGAAAGACCTTGAAAAAATGCCTATTTTAAAAGACACAGCTCTAGACTGTATAACCTTTAATAAATAACGAATTGTAACTAGATAGTAGCACTTTTTCCCTCTTTCTTCGAAACAACATGTATAAATTTGTCACTAAATTTAACCCTTACTACAGTACAGAGAACTGCCATTCGGTACAGAATCTGTTCCGTTTCATTTTGTCATTAAGGTTTCAATTGCATATTTTCCTGAAGTTCTTTCAAAGACACTTTCATTCTTAATACTCTTGAGCAAACAGTTCAGTACGAGTTTTTTCTCTAACTGTACTTCGCATAACACTCTACAATGATAATGGATTGTTTTATTCTTAGCACCATTTTGTGTTGGGTTCAACTTATTATTAAAAGTTTCTTCCAATTTTGAATCATCTCTTTTCCGTTTAGAATGCGATTTCACTAACTTCCGAAAAACGTTTCTCCGGGTTATTTTTGTTTTGGCCTTCCTGTTTTGTATCGTGTAATGGTTAGTTTATTTGGATAGCGGAAGGCTCAATGGTTACATACTTAAAACAAGGGATATTTTCGAAAGGACTTTCCAAGGGAAATATCATTCTTATCCATGTAGGCACGGAAAAATGCGAGAAACCTTACTCTTTCCATTCTCTTGGCCAGTCCGTTCTCTGAAATTCGAGCCTGGTCGTATTACTGGCATTCAGCCGTCCACTTGCAGAGTGGTTATACCGAATGCATATAATATTTTAATTATCATGAGTTCAGGCTTAGCTCTGATGAATAAATGCAAACTAAAATCATTTTAATTTAAAAAAAGAGGTTATGAAAGCGACTTTCTGAATTATTTACCTGGGCTAAAATGCTTTTTGACAAGAATAAATGTTACATATTCATTGTTTTATTTAAATTAATGTGCAGTTATTCTCTTCTAACTATCAAATAATTTGAACATTACATATCCTAATAAGATAGTTTCTTTAATATTTAGAAAAAAGTCTTTGCCTTTATTTCAAAATCGTTGTTTGTAATAGACATAGTTTTCCAATTACAGAAACGTCTGGCATTTTCAATTAAATTAAAATATATTTCGAAGAAGTTAGAAAATCTACTCGGTTCTGTACTAATAGTTAGTAAAATGTTATACTCATTATACAAAATTATACAAAGCATAATACAAAATTTGTGACTTCCGTACGACAAAAAATTACCGAAATATTTAGTTTTAAAGTTAGGCATCACATTCAGAAGCTATGAACAAACTGGAGAGCGAAGTACCTGCTTTTCTACATGAGTAACAATGAAATATCAGTTTAGGAAACGATTACTCTTGTAAATAAATAAACTGACGAGGGTTTATATGCGTATATTGAAAGGTTTTCATCATTATAATTTGTTTCAAAAAGGATATTCTGTTCACAGTATCACATTCTAGAAAATATTGGCACGATACAGGCGTGTTGACAGTTTTGTCATACTGTCAACATGTAATATTATTCTATAAATTAAAATAAGTATTTATATATGCAAATATATATATTGATTTATGCATACTTACATATGTACATGCATTATATTTGTTATAGTATATGTTTGGAAATATATTGAGACTTATAACATTGAGGGCATGAAAAATGGTACATTGAATTTGAAATATGCATTTTAAAACAGTTAGATATGCTTAAGCCATTGCAATTTTACTACCTTCGTTGTACGTATGTAGTAGAAATTTTATCGTTAAGGTTAAGATCTGCTTCTCATGCATTATGTAACAGTCTGTGATAATCATTCGCATTTATTTTAGAAAAAAAGATACTTCTGCAGTGTGTACAAATATAAATGCTTCAGACCTTAGAAACGAATCAACTCTCTCATCTGTTTCAAGCAATCATAATGAACGTGTCTTTTGACTATAAAATGCAATCAGGAAATAGGCTTGATATGAAGCTTTCCGTATCTCTCAAGCCTAATACGCGCTGCATTAAAAAACAGGAAGCAGAAATAATTTTCTTGTTACTAAACTTCTACGACCAAATTTCGATATTTAATATGCATTACCCAAACTGCGTGAAAGTAACGCGTCTTAGAATTCCAAATCAAAAATTTCGCTCTTGCTTACAATCTTAGCTACCATTAAAGGATCCTCCTTTTCCTTCAACACTGCACACGCAATACTTCCAAAATCCTTCATTTTCTCTCAAAATTGTAGTAAAAAAGTTATTTGCTTAAACCTAAAAATAAAAAAAGCTTAAAAGAAGAATCTTAAATAGTTATGGGACTATTTGGAATCAGGAATGATTTGCAAGTCAAATGATCTTCGGATAAGCTAACTTAAATGGGTAAATTCTTTGGCAAGTCAAACGCATAAAAGGATAACTGCTGCAAGCCAAATGAGATCTTTTAAGGTAGTAAAGTTTCAAGTTTCTGCGGTAGGCAACCGCCGTAAAACATGATTACCTGTTTAATTTGCTTAATGAAGTAACATAATTTCGTAAGGCTTGTGACAATGACTTCTTAAATTTCACGCATGTTTTTAGGTTTATAAAACTATGATTCCTTTTCACGAGAGATATGTTAAACGTTTACCTTCAGTATTTGAACATTATAATATCTAAAATAAATTCTGAGCAATAATATAAAATTATGGTATTTAAATTAGCTAATAGAGAAGCAACACAAAGCATATTTATGTTCTTTAGAAATAAGTTTTAAACTTTACAAATCTATGATATTAAAAATATTAAAATTTTGACTCTTCTGAAAACCTCCTAAGCAATGTTGGTTGTAAAATTTATTTTATTCTACTATATTGTATTTTCTTTCTCCTTTCCGCATGCCTTCATGGTGTAATTAGAAGCACACTCGATGCGTATTCGAGAGGTCCAGAATTCGAATCCCGGCGAGGGCACTGCACATTTCTCACGTATCCAACGTAAAAAAACTTGATGAATATTCACTAAAAATGCTGAAAAGGATCGCTTAGGTGATCGAAATACCTCTAAAATGTTCAAAATTAATTAGTAGAGCATTTCCAACTACGACCATTTTAAGCATTATGTGTTCGATTCCCGAACGTGATGCCTAGACCAGAAATCTCCAATCATCTGCTTATTTCGTTCCAGATTTCTTTGCTTCCTATAGTTATACAACTTTCTGTAATTTGTCTTTAATTATAAAGCGCAAGTGGTGCAAAGTGATGCATATAAAGTAAAAATTTATACCAATTTCAGAAAACAGATGTTAATAAAAAGGAAATTTTCCAGATTAAGCCCTATCTTTATTTCAAAATTGTGTCTAAACATGTTTAAATTATCTTACAGAACGCTGTAACCAGAGAGAAAGCCTAAATGAATCTGTGAGGAGTTTTGTTTCGAGCAGGCATCCATGCCCACATCACACCCTTGGAGTTTGTTAAAGTCCCTAGATTTGTTGATGTGGCTGAATAAATATAAGCGGTCTAGCGGTTTTGCATAGTATAATTTTAATTGTTAAATAAATTTTCAATTATATACCTAGAAATGTTTTTTCCGCCTAAACTATCAAAATGCTTTTAAAACATACGTGGATTTCTGAACAATAATCTAATCTTATTCAATTTGCTCATGTCACTAAAATGATGATAATTACAGACTTAAAATGCAAAATATTTATTACTAAGCCTATAAGGAGTTTTTATCCCTCCTTTCAGTATGCCTTCGTGGTGTAAATGTAGCACACTCGTCGCGTATTCGAGAGGTCCAGGTTCAAGACCGTGTGTAGGCATTGCGCATTTTTCTCCTTTTCCGTATCAAAAAATTCTAATGACTCTAGACTGGTGCCCAAACTAAAAAGATGGTGAGCGATAATTCATCACCACCAGGATTTGGCGATAGTGTCCTCTAATCCCCAGTCCCCCTTTAAAAAGGAGTATATATAGAATTTTCTTCTTCCTTGAAACATTCCTTCGTGGTGTAACGGTAGCATATTCGGCATGTATTCAGGAGGTCTAGGTTCGAGTCCCGGCGAGGGTATTTCATATTTTTCACGTGTCCTGGTTTAAAAAAAAACTAATAACTTATAAGCCAAATCTTATTTTTAAACATTGTCTAAAAGGAAATTTGCTCCGTTATTTTACCACTTATTATTTACACTTAAATTTGAAAAAATTTCCTCTCTTGTTGCTGTCCTGGTTATTACGTCCGTACGTTTTATGTACGTTAGACTCGTTATAGCTTTTGTTAGTAGCTATCAAAGCAGAAATTCTTGATAAATATTACTGACTATATTTATATCTAAACAACAATCATATTACTGACCATATTTCAGAGAAAACCAAAACATTTATAGTCTTTAAAGCACGAAATAAAACACCAAACTCTTACACGAAAAATTATTTCCAATCCCACTGGTTTTCATCACTTCATTCCTTTATATCATTTAACTTTTGTAGAGACATTAGGTATTTTTGAAAGCAGGAAAGATGGAAAATGAGCAACGGTTTTGCCTTCGCCTTCACCACGGACCTCTGGAATACGCGCCCAGCGTGCTGACCACTACACTACGAAGGCATGCTAAGAAGGCGGGAAAAATACCTTAAATACTCCCCCCCTTTTAAAGGGCGACTGGGGATTTTAGGGGACCCAATCATCAAATCCTGGGTGTGGAGAATCATCATCCACCCCCCCCCCCCCTTATAGTTCGGGATCCACTGTAGAGACAGTAGGTATTTTTTGGAAACAGGAGAAGTGAAAAATGAACAACGCCTTCGCCAGAAATCGAACAACGGACCTCTAGAATACGCGCTCAACTTGCTGACCAAGACACTACGAAGGCATGCTAAGAAGCCGGGAAAAATACCTTATACTTTTACGTATGTACCATTTTTGGTCATTTTCTTGTTACGTAACTTTAATAAACTAATTTTAATTCAGAAGGACCAGATGATTCTTTTAGAAATGTCGTAAGATATCACAACATTCTCCGATGCTGTTTTCTCAGTAATTATACCACATTGTGTGCAGTGCATTTGTTAAAAGCTAAAAGGAAATGAACGGTTGATAAAGAGTCCATCAATTCCTTTTAATTAGTTGAGCTTTCTAAGACAAATGCAAACGTTTTCCATGCAGTAATTAAATAATGAGTTCTAGTATGCAAAATGCCTCGATAAAAAGGAAAGGTAGACGAAAACTCAGAATTTCAAAGTTCCGCCGCATTCTGCCGCCACTGCATTTCCGTTTTTTCACAAATAATAGAGACGGGAGTTCAGCTATTTCACAGACAGCTCTGAATATAGGAATGTATGTCAAAAAGCGAATTCGTCCACTGAAAATGTTTGAATTATACCAGTTTATAAAATCCTTTTATTGGGACCTTTGGTAACGACACTTATGTTATAAATATGGCCTCTCGTTGTGTCTTTACGATGATTACCTTGAGTGCAATAGCTTGTTCTCGCAAATAATTTGAAAATAATATACTTCCTTGAAATCTACTCATATGGAAGTTTAAGGTTAGAGTTTTCAAAAGCTGTTTTAAAAGTCATTATAAATCAAGTGCCTATGTTTTGCCCTTGACTTCAATTCTATGTACCAGCTTGATGTGAACTTGACACTCTATCTTAAACTTTCCGAGTGTTGAGTTATTGCCAGAAAGGACATTTATTATCTCTAAATGTATTCGATTAACTAAGAGCTGCTTGTGAAGAAACATGACATCTGACTTTAAGATGTTATCTCTAATGTTTGGCGAATTTTCTTCTCTGTAAATGTTTTAACAGTAAATGCACAAAATAAACATAAGTTAAAACTGTATTACACGCTGTGTGACACACTGTATATGGCAAAACATCTGAACGTAATAACAAAATGAAAGATGCATTTTACAGTATCGACTATATTCTTCTTCTAGCATCAATTGCAGTAACTAGCTTTAGTTGCTACTAAACTATACAGACAACATGGTTTATCGCTCCAAAACCTATTTCTATATGAAAAAAGTTCGGGATACACGAAAATAGCAGCTTACATTCTGATACTTATACTCCGATCTATCGACAATATATGTATCTAATCATCTGCTTCTTCGTTTTGCAATGAAGGGAATTCCACTGAACAGCCAGTTAAGATTAGAAACTAGTTTTAATCTACGTCACTTGCTATGCAATTAACCTCTGCTTTGAGCGAGTAATGTACTACCCAAGCCCTATAGGCAGGTAATTAATCTAAACCCATTAAAGTTACTAAAAATTAGATCATAAGTGTCACAAATGTAAAGCATAACTAAATTAACAATGACCAAACTTTTATTTTAATCGAAAATTGTAGTCTATCTTAAAAACATGTACAATCCAAACACCAGAAAATTCTCTCCAATAAACAAATGCACAAGTATAACACAAATACAACAGGTACCATAAATCCACTAAAAACTCCCATTTTAAACTGTAAATCAACATATTTCAGTTACAGAGTATAATATATGTAACTATTCTACTCTGTAACTGAAATTTCCACTTACATAAAATGGCTATCAAAGTCATGGTCAACTAGCAGAACAGAACTCTCGAAAGTAATAAGCGCTTTCTCTAGCAAGAACCAGTTTCATTTAAGCTATAATTGAGAAGCCGTGTAACAGAGATTTTAGTAAAATTCCTGAATTATACGAGTTATTTTTAGGTAAGCCAAGAAGAAATGGGACAGTGTAAGACCTTGTAACTTAACTGTTAATAAACTTAACATGACACAGAAACATTAGATCAATGCATGAAATTTCCTTTAAGAATGCATCAAAATATTAGTAAAAGAAAGGTAAAAAAGTAAGCATGACGATCTTATTCGAAGATTTATGGCTCTAGAAACTATCAGAGGAATAAACAATATTATTCTTTATTCATTTTTATATTCTTACATTTTGTTCAGTTTGTTCCATCAAAATGATATACGTTTTCAAAAGTAAAATTATTTATGAAAGTAAAGTATTTCCAGACTGCATTTGGCTTTTTCCGTTTACATGTTGTTTGGAATATTTTTATTTTATTTTCTGCCATATATTCCGTAAATTTTTCATACTTCATTTTTTTCAAGTTATTTCTCCGGTGAAATATTTTTGCGTTTTATGTTTAACACTAATATTTTTGTTTCTTCTCATCATTATTATACTTCGTTATTTTAGCAACATTTCTGGAAAGTAATATTTTTAGTTGACGTGATATTCGCATGGTTTCAATGACATTTATACTGACGTTATTTTACTATTGCAGTAAATTTTTTATTGCAACATATATCAGTTCCAGTACATTTTGTTCAGAACAAAATTCTCTCCATTGCATTATTTCTTTCAATTTATTTCTTGAAATATTCCTCTTCATAAAGCGTTTGTTTCTGGTATTTATTATTCTTTCGTCGTTAAAATTAAGCATACTTGTGTAATGATACTTGAAAATATGTGATTCTGTTTAAGAATTTTATTCAAATAATGTTAAGGTGTACGAACTGTTTTAAAAATTTTACTATTGAAGATCAAACTTTCTGTAAATCATTGGAGGCCAACTTCTGTGCCTTCGAGTGTTAATTTATGCCGGACTACGAGCCGCACAGTATGTTTTATTTAACAGCTATTTAGGAATATGTTATTGAATAATGAACACAGGTTCTTTTAAGATCCTTAAATATTTCAAATAATCTTTGTAAATAGTTTTGCAGATAAAACAATACCTAGACTAAATATTTATGACAATAAATCTTGAAAGGTGTATTTTATCATTTGTTCCAATGACCAGACACCTGAAGGCAATTACCAGTAACTGGATGAACCCCGCTGCGTTTTTGCTCTAGCTGACTGGCTCCCAACAATGGCTCCTGAGTGGTTGCTCAAATAAGGTGCTTGAAGTACTTAACCGCCAGTTGGTATCTAAACGATCGCACTTAGCCATACATGCAGCCCGGGTGGAACTTGACATTACCGGTAGAAGGGCCTGTCGCCCTCGAACGGACTTTCGTATAAGCGAAAGTATAGTCACTGTAAAGGCAACTAATTTCTAGCGTGGCTTATCACCCATAGCGTACAGACGCTGCGGGGGCATGTAGAGCGATATTACGTTAGGAAAAAATAGAGAGAAGGACACACATATACAATTAAGCATAATGCGAGAATCGAACCTGCACCCTTGACATAGAGCTAAGACAGAATCCCTAAAGTAAACACTAGTTAACTATAACATCATGCAGGCTGATATGTGGAATTCAACAAAACTTCCAATAATATCAAGGTGCAATGACAGTAAGAAACATATTTAAATACAAGCGACATGTGTGCCTCCACTAAACCTCGACTTACGCTCACGGAAAAGTTTAAAGTATCTAAAATATAATAAGGAATTGAACGATGCTTCTGAACTCTGTATAATTCTCTGCTTTTAAGAATTATTTTTCTCTAAGGATATGTAGGCAAATAAAACATTGTTGTTAATTTCTTTTCTGTAAGTAACTGCTCCAAGAACTTATAAATATCATGGGAAAATTCTAATAGTTTTTCTCAATAGTTGATTCTTTTTTCCTACTGCAAGAAGGGAGGTAGTAAAAATTTTACTTAAGCACTTTATTCGCCGAATTTATTATCTTCAAGAGCCTCCAAAAAAGACAAAAAAGTGTAATCTTTTTCAAGCTCGTATTTATAAGTATGTTTCAAATAAATTTATTACCACTATTTTACATTTTCTAGATCTGTAGTTTAAAACATTTTACTGAGGGATGAAACGATTACCTAAGCTTTTGTAACACAAATATTGAAGTAATAATTGCAAGATTTCGTTCTGCAGGCAAGTTAATGTAATACTTTTCCTGTTTCTCACTAGCTCACAGAATCCATAGTATGAGAAGAAAACAGAAGTAATGGGTATTCAGCAGCATATTAGCATAAAAGATGGGAAAAATCTCATGTTTTAGAAATCATGTCTGGCTTTCTATATGAATAATATACGAGTACATGTACACTGCGCAAAGAAATGAGTTCTATATCTCCCATTCTGCTTGGACGATTGACGAAATTCAGTTTACGTTTTTCATGTCTCGAAAACGCGACTTAGGATATGCGTTAGATTATATATAGCATTGTTCTAATATAGGTATTTTGACACAAAATAAGACTTTTTCTGAAATGACATACCAAATTTTCCATTTCAATTCTACGACTCAAATTATGCCAAACTGCCAAGTTATGTAAAAATCGCTTAAGCAGTTTTTAAAAACTTAGCTCTCAAAATTTTAGCTCCTCCATGTAATTAAATTTTATATATATTTATTAATATATCTTTCTTCATTAAACGTATTTGATTATTCCTTTCATATTTTGAAATTTAGGTTCATTCCAAATAAAATTCGCCTATTTTTTATGATTTATTTTTAAAATTTGTATTCGAAAACACTTTGAAATTAGAACCTATCAAACTTTGAACATCATCTTAAAGTAGATAACTTATAAAAATGTGAAATATTTGTATTAAAATTCATAGTTTTTAAAATTATATTTATTGAATTAACTGAACATTCGCAAAGGGCAATACTGCAGTTTATCCGAGTGGAGGGATACCTTCGAGGAAGAATTTAGAACAGAAAACGTGCTTACATGTACGCTACAGAAGAAAGAAATCACAAAAGATATAGCCACTTCGTTCCCCAAATTTGGAATTCATGTTCTAAGTATTACTATTTGACAGTCTCGGTTATTCGATATTTGTTACTCCGATAGTGATATGAGCAATTCTCAGATGCTCTTATATTAATTACTTCCATAGAGATTCGGTTCAGTTACCAGAAATATAAGAAGAAAAAAAATGCTGTTAAATCCGCATCATAATTTTTATGGTAGAAATGCACATCTTATAAAAAAGAATTAAAATCTTTAGATTATAAATAATAAAATTTCGAGTGGAACAAAATTAAAGAGGATTACAGAAAAAGGATATGTTATGAAACTTTCTTTTTAAACTTCTTTGAGGACCAGAAACACTATACTTTCGCCTTCAAAAACATCCTTTGAGAACCTATAATTTGCAAAAGAACTGAAAGCCTGAAGGATACAACCTGTCAATAAAATTCTTCACTTATAGCTATGTAAAAATATTATGGGAATATTCCAAACAAAAATGTTGTTTTATGTACCTTCGGGTATTAACCGTTGGCTGCAAAAGACATTTTTTAAAAAGGTGAAGTGTAGCTACATTAAAATAAGCAGCAAAAAATGCCACTTCAAAAACTCTTACAAACATACAAAAAATTCACTGATGCATATTTACCTCAGATTTATAGGAAATAAAAGTAGTACAGTCAATAATATAATAAATATACATTTCATGTAATTAGTGAACTTTTAGCAGGAAAGTAAAATATTTTGGAATTTTACACAATTTTGTAGAATTATCCGTATGAGTATTAAAGATTTTCAGCAACTTAAATTCGAGTATAGTTACTTTTCCTTTCGTAACACTTTGACTAGATGGCACGAAACAATTTCATGAAACTACATGCGTTCCACTAATGAAAGAATAGGTAAGCCCATTGAATACCTGCAGTTTGTCTCGATTTCAAACACAGATCCAAACGGGCTGACTGCATAGGTTTTTATTGTGGTTTACTCCATGAAAATGTAAAATGAATATAAATGTAAAATGAATATAAGTTGATTTCAAAATATAAGTCCTCCACGGAGACATCCCTTCAGTTAGTAAAGTAGCCTTTATGTTCTTTGGCGTATTCAGATATAATCGTTTTCGTAATAACTGACCTAAACTGCAACTCAAAAATATTATTGTTTAAATGCATGGACGGAAAGTGACAGCAAAGAAGCTACCAGGCATAAGGTTGCAAGGAATTATATCATTTTCCCATACACGCTCTTGCGTTGCAAACACACATCCGATTTCTAATTTTAAGATCCGCTATTCGAATTCCCGTGAGATCCAACTAATTTCCCTGTTGTGTTGTCTGCTTTTAAGAAGATAAATTCTGTATAGCCTCATTCAGCCTAAAACTTGCTACACGATAAATCGGCAGTGCCTGCTTGTAGCTTGTATCTTGGTGTTTTGCCTCACTCCAGTAGATGTTTATGTTGAAAGTATCTTAATAATTAAACACCGCATACTTTCATGTGCGCTCTTGTCATGCAAATAATTAGTACATAAATCAGGGTGGCTGAAGATAAACCGAATGCAAAGAAATTGAAGAACACATGAACTGTAAGGCAATATTATACGAAAAGGGTCAAGATAAACTGACCTGGACATGGCAGAGGGGGAATGTAAAGTGTCAGCTCATTTGAAAGCAGAACAGGGCGACAGAAGACGCCTCTTTGGAAGCAGTGAACTCAAGTTCTACACCTGATAGTACTATCCCGAAGGATGTTTGGGCCTTGACAGTCACTGGACCTATCCAGCTGTGATTTTTATTTTTGCGACAACCTGAAGTGCAAGATTTACATGAACAATCTACGAATTCTTGACGCATTGAAGCGTAATATACGCAAAGCCTTCACCAACTTAAAAAATAACGAGTTGCAGCAAGTTGGACGTGATTCATTGGGCCAAACTGCGACTGGACAATGGCAGTCAACATTTGCAACAGTACCTGTAGAGACATTGAAACGCACTTTATAAGTAGGATTTTGTCTTTCGTCTGATTCTACAATATCGCCTTACAGTTTATGTGTTCTCCATGTGTTGCTTTTGCTTCGTTTATCTTGAACCACTCAGAAGACAGGAATTCTAAGATTGTAGTTTAAAACCCAGAAAAGATACAAATTGATTTTTTATATTTTCTGCACCGGAAATCCTGCAAATGTCTACGAGGTGAAATAAGTTCTTTGTAATACCATATGTACGTTTAATTTGAAAACGATTTTAGAATTATACGTCCGGTTTAAACAAGAATGAAGTATTACAAGTGATCTAATATGCTATTGGTGTATTTTTGGTATAAGCAGCACGGTCTGTAACAGTGTTTCTGGGCTGTAACTGGGCATTCAAGAATGGCTTTGAAATTCTTCGCGAGGATCATTCTCGCCCTTTGGCACTTCTTAGATTGACTTTTCATGATGTCTTTCATCCATTTTTTTACCTTATCTCATTTAAAGTTTCCTTTCCTATCATGAAATATGTTGTCTATAAAACAAGAATGTATAAAAGAAATATTATCCAAGAGTGTGTATTGAAAATCATTGCAAGACTGATTTGAAGTCAGCGTTACAAATCTGGCGATCTTCTGTTTCCGTCCTTTGATGGCCGTCGGGTGATATCATTACTGCAAGTCAGAAAAGTAATTTAATATACTGTCATAATTTTATACATGTTCGTCATGATTCAGAACTGATTTGGAACTGATTTCAATCCATTTCGTTTATTTATTGAGCGTGTTAATTAGGTTGATAGGAAAAGCGTTCGTCCGAATGAGTTGTAGCTTAAGCATTATCAGATAAATGTGATAATTGTTAAAGTTTCAGCGTATAAATTCTGATTTGACCGTGCTGCTTTTATTTGGATATATCGTTAATTTGACTCAACTTAGAACTTATGTTTATTTTAATTTAACTCAATGCATCGCCGAAGACAGAACAAAGAGTGCGATGTTAGATCGGATTAATTCAACCTTTACATGATATAATAGCTTTACTAAACAGATACATTTCTTTGTTAGATAAAGAATTCATGTTAGACAAAGAATTTCAGATGAATATCTAAGTAAAATTGCATTTTAAATTTCCTCATTAAATTTGCAAAACGAAGAGGAAAAATCAATATTTGCATAGCAGCATGTATTTTATTCTTTACTTTCCATTAGACTTTATCATTCCTCACCAGGTGATGTTTTATTCCCCCAGCAAATAAAAAGAGGATGAACAAATGCGTTGAGAGATAAAGGTAGCTTTTATATGTGCTTCGTAATATTTTTTTCTTTACATTTAGCTCTAAGTAGTGCCCAAATCTTCATCCTGAAAGTGTGAAAGTAGAATTATATTCCTTTTATTGTCAGGAAATAATTTGTCCTAAGGGATTACCATAATCTTTTTTTTTTCGTTTAAATCTTCAAAGTAAAGTTTCTGTTTAAATATCTTATAGCTAATGGAACGGTTTCATTGTTTCACCTTTCATAGCATTTTGCTCTGCTGCTTATCAAAATGAACTCATAAAATAATTTAACTCGGTAAAACTTCCAGTTATACTCAGTTTGATTTGATTTTCCTAACTAAATTTATGATTTGTAAATATTCCATAAATGTATCAGTTGAAAATGCATTACTGAAGCTAAATTATTTTTCTTATACTATGTTACTTAATATGACCACTTTATTGAAGCTCTTTATTTTTAATGCCGACCTCTTGTTACGGCAATATTTAATTACTCTCAAGAGTGAGATTTAAGTTACCAGTACAGGCGTAATGCACAGTACTATATTTTTTTTTCAATTTTTGCATATTTAATAATGATTCCTTAGCACTTTGTTTTCGATTAAACGCATCAAATTCGACAAGACATATAATACCCGATAACTTTAAAGCAAAAATAGTCATAAGCTTTAAAAATGTTCTGAAATAGCGCAAAAACTAGGCTTCTGTTAAATACGATATTCAACTTAACAGTATTAATATTCTACATAACTCCACTCTACGTAACGTGATACCAGCAGCTATAAAGTAATGAATGACTTCCTCCAGAGAAAGAACAATTTTTTATCCTTAGGCTTTATAAAAGATATTCCTCCAATACTAATTTATTATTATTCTTTTAATAAAGGACGTTGAAAAATTGTTCACATTTCTGGCATCATTTCCGTGAAATTTTGCCCTGTAGAGACATTAATATTGAAATAGAATTTCTTGAAAAATTCCGAGCATTCTTTTTTAGAATATAATCCTATCCTATGAGTACCAAATTGATATGCTTGCCGATCTTTACATGACACAAACGCACGACATATTCCTTACACCCTAGTTGAATCAAGGTACTCAATAACAATGAAGGTTTTACAGCTTTGGGCCTATGGATAAATATTATTACAATTTGAAAATAACTATATCTATTTAAAGTCATTTGGCTTAATTATGAAACACATGAATTTTAATGTAAAAGGTTTCAAAATGTGAAATTATAGAGATCGATTCTAAACTAGATAAATGGAATATACAGTTTACTAACTTACAGCTTTTATCTGTTTATTAATCGCTGACTTTAATCCACCTTATTCATTAATTTAGTAACTTTTGAATTAAATAAAGGCATCATGTTCAGTTTCTGAAAGTGCTTGAAAACAAACTGAATGTAAAACTTTGTTCTAGAACCAAAGTTTTGGTAAAAAGTTATGTCTAAATTTTGGTCATTTGAAGATCCCGATAGTTTGTATGCATTTGGATTCAGCAAAGTTGTAAAATGGTTAAATTCTCTGAAATATTCACATAATGCTTCTTTAAGCAATTTTAGGCAGATGTATAGTTACACATGATAGAAAATTTAACTTATTGACATTGCTATCCGTATATTTATTAATTTCTTTTAAGTAATGCACTTACAAGATTCTAAGGCAATTTTGTGTTTCGATAAAATTTTCAGAAATAATGGGATTTTCCTGCTTAGTTGCTTAATTTATTACAGCTAGTTAATTAGAATTGCAAATTTTGCTTAGTTATGCAACTATGCTAAACTGTAAATTTTGCTTAACTATCTATGCACTCGACCAGTATAAAACTATATATATTCTATCAGTATAAAAACTGTAGACACTCTATTAGTATAAAACTAATTATTACGCATCTGCCTGAAGAAAATCAATTATAATTAAAAGAATTATAATTAAATCAATTATAATTAAATCAATTAAAAGAATTAAAATCAATTTATAAATGTACTAAAATTTCGATCCCTTTTATTTTCATCATTTCATCATTTATCTTTATGACATATTTTTATATTCCTTTATCAATATTAAGAAAATAATGTACGTTTGCAGACTTTGAAAATAATTTTAATTTAAGCTTCCTCAAAACTTTAATTTTCATGACTGCGCGTGTGATTTCTCTGAAACTGGCGATTAGAGTTTTAAAAGGTGTTCTTCTATTGTGTACACCCTATGCGAGTATAAAAGGACCAACTATTTCGGTCCTCGTAATGCAAACTACATTTGGCTTTATATGAAAATTAGTTGACTCGGGAATCTTTAAACAGTGTTATATTTTTTTTTAAATAATTTGATTGTTTTTTTAAAATAATCACATTAATTACATATTTTTCCCTAATCTAGAAAACAAAATGAGCTAAAAGGTATTTTTTATTTTATTATCTAATACTTGAAAAGAAAAGTCAAACATAATATGAAGGATATCTAGATAATTATACAAAATCTCACAATCATAAACTAGTTAGTTGTAAAGATTTAACTTATGGCATGCTTTAACATTTTAAAGAAATGACCCCACATGACATAATCTCAAAATTATGTCTATAGTTTTACCATCCTCAGTGGTGTTTTCTGTATTTAAACACTTATTCCTTCTACAGAATATTAGTTCTCTCAAGTAAAAAAAAAAAAAAAAAACTCGTTCGGTCAAAATCTCCATCTTGGATAAGTCAGTAACTTCTAAACATATTGTTACAATGAGATAAAGATGCTAATTCACATTCGTACTACAACAGATAATCTTACCTCGCAACAGCACCTTCTGCACAAATTGAGCTAATTGTTCACTGAGAAGTTGCTACACATCACCCGGTAACACTTAGTGGGGACAGGGGAATTACAAGATTGAGAGGACAATTTTTAATCACATTAGTGTTGTCGTTTATGTTTGTTCCTGTCCCGTTAGGCTATATTACCTGAATCTGTCTGCTAAACCTCATGCAACAGATGCGTTCTCTTAACCACGTATTATTTTTCTTTTCTCCTTTTTACCATTCTACCATTAAAAATGAGAAAAGTATCTCCTTTCGATACTACTGTATTAATACTTCAGGACAAAATCGTATCATGTGTAAAAAGAGAATCACAAATTTCACCATATTTTACAACAAAATTTGATAAAAGTGAAAAATTTCTTTTAGTGAAGTCGAAAATTATTTCTGAAATGTCTTTAATTCATCCGATATGCCCTTGCAGTGTAGCGGCAACTATATCCGCCTAGCAGTTCACATTCTTTGCATTTTCTTTTGTCATAACAGTTATTTAATGTTTATACATGCACACCATTTTTTAAAATGTGTTCTACTTAACATACTTCTTCCCAGTAAGCTAAATGCGGTGAACGAAACTAGAAAATGTTAAAAATCTTATTCGACATAAAATCAAAACTTTTTTTTTTCAATATAAAAGCTATGGTGAATTGACCATATTTTCACTTGAAACTGTACCCCAAAATTATTTATTTAAACCTCATCGAGATGTGTCATTACTTAAGTAATTTTCGTAACATTTTCCTGCAATGAGTATACACGTTAATGAATTTTATATTAAAGACTTTTCAAAAAAATGTATGTTATTTTAATAAGTAATCCATATTAATATGAATATAATTGTAAAATAAAAAGCATTCCATTAATTCTTATTTCAATCTATCTTCGATTCTCCAAACATTATTGTACACGTAAGTGACATTTCTGTTATTCCACATATGTTGGACAGTAAAAATAAAAAGGCTATATATATGTGATATTTTGGCAGTCATGATGAAGCTTGGCATCAAAATTCAGGCATGGGTTTATCAGAGTGGTAAGGCGATATCCAAAATGACACGCAGAGGAATTTCACTTTTAATTGCACATATTTGTTTAATTCAAAATAGCAGATACATTTCTTTTTCCGACGAACTTCTCCAAATTACATATTCAATAATGAGTTACTAAGTACGATTAAATTTTGACTTTCTGCTTCATAACATTCTAACAAAGAAAGGAAGATGAGAAGCGTAGCAGCGTAGGTCCTAGCAGAGAGAGGAAAGAGAAGTTTCTGACGCAAAATGGCGCGCACTCAGTATTTATAGTAGCGGTTATGTAATAGGCGCGAATGTTTTGGAAGGTACTGGTCTAGGGGGAAGATCCTGAATTGCAGAAAGTTAATTAAAGGTTGCGTGTTCGCGTAGAGTAAAGCCATCGTATTTTTTTAATATTTTTCATATCCCCCCCAAAAAAAAACAAGAGGCCGGGTGAGCAAAGCATTAAATAGATTAGTGAAGCAGGAAGTACGAGGAAAGACATGAAGAAACATCCAAGACATAGCTTACAGGCTTTAACTATGTCCCATCATAAGCCATGATCTTTTCTCATATAATTGTAAAGTTTTTGAATTATACAATTTTATGAAATTTTGGTTTTAAAGTCCTTTCATAAAGATAATTGAAGTCGAATGAAATACTTTTTAAAGTCTCTTGATGTGAGTAAGTCCAGGTTATTTTCATCTTCTGGACTAATAAGTTCAAAAATATTATGTACTTTATGATTCAATAATAATTTTTGAATAGAAGATATTTAAATTTTTCTTCTCATATAAAAACCCAGAAGATATACACTTTATACAATTTATGAATACTGTATTATGTGCATTCTCATCGTAGGTAATTAACAATACATTGACATCTTTTAAAATAATTTAAAAATTCAATACAAAACATCACGATACAATTCAATATAAATAATGATATGATATCATAAGACATTAACATGTAAAATGTAAGATGTAAAATATAAAAAAATTACGATGGCTTTGCTCTACGCGAGCACACAACCTTTAATTAACTTTCTGCAATTCAGCATCTTTCCCCTAGACCAGTACCTTCCAGAACATTCGCGCCTATTACATAACCGCTACTATAAATACCGAGTGTGCGCCATTTTGCGTCAGAAGCCTCTCTTTCCCGGTGCTGCTAGGACCTATGCTGCTACGTTTCTCATCTTTCTTACTTTGTTAGAATGTTATGACGCAGAAAGTCAAAATTTAATCGTACCTAGTAACTCATTATTGAATATGTAATTTGGACAATTTCGTCAGAAAAGGAAATTGATCTGCTATTTGAATTAAATAAATATGTGCAATTAAAAGTGAAATTCCTCTGTGTGTCTTTTTTGGATATCGCCTTACCACTCTGCTAAAACCATGCCTGAACTCTGATGCCAAGCTTCATCACGGCTGCCAAAATATCACATTTTTTTGTTTTAGCAAAGATGTTGCGGCGACAATCAAGTTGGCACATTAATCGTGCCTAATCCAAGAGATTTTACGTTTTAGATAAATTTGCAACAAGGACGAAAGAGCAGGCAGACTGCAGTGCGGCTAGGCCAAAGCTTAGAAACGCAAGTGCCTAATATTCAGGATGAAATCTTAAGTCAAATTGAGTTAGTTTTGGTTCTCAAAGCATTTTGATTGGATAGTTAATATTGCTCTAAAATTACTATTGGCTGGTTGAGTTTAAGTTCCATTTACATCACCAGAATTACACAAGAGTCATATGACATAGAATAGTCTCGAAATGACGCAGTGCAGAGAGAGGTTACTATTTTTAGAATAGAGAAGGGAAATTAATTTATGCTGCTAATTTAATCTTTTAAGTATTATTTTTCTTACATATATATATATATATATATAACAGCAATACTGACAATGTGAAAATTTTCAAAGTTAGCGTGATTTTTGTAAATACGATCCACTACTAACTGTTCCGATGTTCATCATTTGTGATTTATGATAACCAAAAAGAAGCTTCGAAGTTAAGGCTTGACGTATATGAATAGAAGCACTCTGGAATACATAGAGAAATATTTAAATTTTAAATCTTAAAGTCTGTCCCGAAATGGTACCACAGTTCCTTTTGGCTCGGTATTTGGGAGAATGCCATTCCGGCGGCCGACTGAGGAGTGTATTATTTAGTTTTACGTTTAGAAATTTTACATTAAAGCAAATAACTATTAAAAATACACAGACATACTTTATTTCTTCTTGAAATCCACAAAACATAAATCCATAACTTTAGATTCTACGGCTGCACTGTTACTTTGAAAATCAAAATGAAATACACACAACCATAGACTTTCGAGTTAATGACTAAAGAAATATATTAATGCTCGTAAAAGACTATGACTTGGATGTTCCTTAATGTTTCGAAATGCAAACCAGTTTAATAACTTGAGTCTCTGCATGGAAAGGCTTACAAATGAATATATTTCTACGTGTTTCTAAAGCTTCAATAACAAAGAGATAATGCAACAAATTTTCTTGCCTATTCAATGAAGATGGCACAAAAATTGGACTGAAAGAAACAAAATCTGAAGTCATATGCTGAGTGGTATTGGCAGTTAAGAAGTTAGAATATCATGAATACTTTGTGCAACATAAAAAATTGAAGTAATAATAGGTGATAGTTTTTTTTTTTTTTTTTTTTTTTATTTTTCTTAAAGCACAAGAATGGATTTATTCTTATAACACACTGCACGACGTCAAATCATTAATGTCAAAAAATTCATTCAGAATATTTTCCCAGTTTATTCTTATTGGATAAAAATGCATAAATGGGTATTTAATTTTATTATTTTAAATTTTTATTATTATTTTAAATTCTCTTATATGATAAAGTTCAAGTTGAAGAAATAATGCATTTAGCAAATACATTATATTGCTCAAATACATATGACACATTTTGACTGTGTTAATTAAATGTATTTAAAAGTGTTAGAATATACATCTTTTTACTTAAAAGATGATAGAAATCTTGAAAGTTCAATCCAACATTCAATCCAAAATTATGAAAGATTTGAATCATAATCATACATTCATGTAACTTGTAATACTGATGTCTAGCAGCTGTAAAAGAACAAATTATCACTATCAAAGATACTTTGTTTTAAGTAAAAAAGAAATGATACGTAATTTACCTTACATGACCATGGGTTAAAAATAGACAGTGATTCGAAGCAATATTTTTTCTAGTTTTTTAACATTTACATGCATTTATAATTAATCGAAAATATTTTTTTTTCTCATACGCCGTAATACATGGATAGTTTTAGTCTTGCAAAATCATTCAGTTATTTGCATCGCATTTCTTTCAGTGGAATTGAGCTGAAGTAGAATATCTGTTATTAAAATAAACCTTGATGTGTTTCACAATCCCTATGTCGATATTCATATTTAAACTTGCTGTTTAATTATCTAAACCAGGGGTTCTCAACCAGTAGTACGCAAGAAAGAATAGATGAAAAGTATTTTTAACTATTAAATTCAAAAATTAAAATCCCATTATCTTAATTGAGTTTTTTCTCTAACACTTGTAAATTTATGCGATCTGAGCTTTGTTCAAGAGTGATGGTACCAAGGGTTTTCAATTTTTGTTTGCATGGTCTAAACGTTAAAAAGCATTGATATGTAGATAAAAACTGTACAATATTTTTATAAAATGTTATTCAGCAATGCTTAAATTATCAAAATTATATGATTTTCTTAACGTGCCTCATATCGTTATCAGATTTTTATGGTTTCTTTAACTATTTCGCATTCGCAAATTTTTATAATTTCATTAATTACTTGCTTTTCTTTACATTTTAAAAAATGCAAGTTCTTATTTCATGTAAATTTTAATTTATTTGAAAACCTAATTTAATATAAATTTTGCGAAATGAATTCTATAAATAGACTTCTTATGATACATCTGAAACATATCACAAATTCCTATTTAGAAATATTATTTTAATTCTAATCAGTAAAAATAACACGCTAAAAGGTAATCGCCATTTGGTAAAATCTTTTTAAACTTGTTAAGTTTTTGTTTAATAAACGATGATTTGCTTATTTCAAGTGGTTATATCATTATTAAACTTATCTAATAAAATAATAAATAAAAACGAATCGCAAATTAATACTAAAATTAGTAATTAATAGTTTGCTAAAATAAACTGTTTGCGCAGTTTTGAAATTTATTAAAAATTATTTTTATAAAAACGTTTTTCTCATTAGTACTTAAGGAAATTTTAAAATTTTACTATTAATTGTTCTATTCGTGTTTGATACGTATTCTTCATCAATAGTTTTCAGCTGTATTTTCAAGTTCGTAAAACTGCTGGTAGCTTTTCAGATTAGCAACTTTCAGTTCTTACCCTTTAGAAGTGCTTTTTCAGATTCGAATGAGATTGGCACGTCGTCCTCTTTTTCTGTATCACTCAAAACTGCCAATTTATATTTTTGTAGCTCTGTTAACACTTTATGTAATATCTTTTTTAGATTTTTGTCTCAATATATAGTCAAATGCAACTGATTCTAAAATACATTTTCACAACTTCTCTTACTTTTTTAAACTATTTTAGTGTTACATATTAATTTTTTATTAATCATGAACTGCATAGGTATTTACCACATAACACGCAAGCATCATAACTATTCGATCAAATTCGTTTGGCAAAAATTTGCTTGCCAACTTTGTACGTAACCTGAGCACAAGAAGTCGTCAGTCAGAAAATCGTTTGAATTCACTTCTCTGGTAGGTAAGTGCAATCTCTTCACCGACTCGCTTTTGAATTTGCTTGATATTTATAGCCTTTAATTTAACTGGCAGATAGAAATTAAAAGCAGAAAGATTCAGACCACTTGGTGTACACTTACTTTTTTTTCCTTCTCTGGAGAAATGGGTGAATTGTTGAACAATGATGGATTTGCAGGATCTGTTTCAATTAGGATCTCAGTGAAAGTTCATACCCCTTTTTCATCAGCCGCACAGTGAGAAATTGGGCAGCTGTTTGAAAAGCATTGATTGTGATTCTTTCATCATTTCTGTCACCAAAGCATACATAACATGCCTGCCACTTTTTCATTTTTTTTTTCTTTTTTACTTCTGAGCAATCTGCAAGCCACTGCGATTAACATGACATTTTTATCACCAGCAATATAGCCACTGTGATTATCATGATATCTTTATCATCCATCACACAACAATAATTCTCGGCACAATCAGCTATAGCTTACAATTCATCTGAGGCTTCCTCTAAACAAAAGCAGCTTCTAACCAGTATGTTTTAGATAAACCGCCTTAACTCTAATATGCATGGCCTCTCGCAAAGATATTGGTATCTTCTTCGAAGTTCATGCATTTTCATATGAATCAATTGCATTTGTCAATTTTGTGAACGACATCCTTTCTGCAATGATGTATGAAAGCTTTTCAAAATCATGGTTTAATGCTTGGCTTATAGAATTAGTATTTGCAGGAAGCTACACCAATTTTATGTTTTCCCGAAAGAAATCTAAGCTGTATATTTTGTAGAGACATTAAGTATTTTTTGGAAGCAGATGAAATGAAAAATGAGCAACGCCTTCGCCGGGAATCGAAACCCGGACCTCTGGAATACATGCCCAGCGTGCAGACCACCACACCAGGAAGACATGCTAGGAAGGCGGGAAAAATACCTTATAAACTTTTAACAATCTTTTTTAATTAGGTTCTTTTTTATTATTCCCGATGGCTAGGCAAAAGGCTACGAAGAAGTAAAATCTTATAAACAGACGTTACAAACAATTTTGGATTAAATAATTGATCCCATAGTTAAAATTTATGAATTAGATACAGCAAATTTGGTTCAGGGATTAACAACACTTGCTAAATGCCTTCTTAATGAATCTAATTAACGTTTTGTGATACATATAGTCAGGAAATTTATAACGTTAATTTAATTAGTTTGTTTCTCTTAGTATATAATTCATAATAACAAACTACTAGCATTATATGATTTCATTCATCTCATTCACTCAAAATTTCCAGTCACATAAGGCAAAAGAAAAATATAAATATTATTATGATTACCTGAAAACGTAAATTTGGAATTAACTATTTAATAAACGGAGTGACACGAATTGTGTTGCTGAGTTTTATAAATTAAAAATTTAATGTAAAAACAGTTTTAAAGACTACCTCGCGTATTATTTTGCAACAGAGCAGGAAAATTTAGTGATATTCGAAACAATATAAATTACAGATTTATAAATTTATAATTTGCAGTTTAATTTACAGGTTTATGATATCATAAATTGCAATTATGATGTATAAATAAATTGAATTTACTAGCATTTTTAAATATTAAATAAGTACTGTTACTGTTGAATATTTTGCATAATCGCCTGTAGGAATGGCAACCGCCGTCAATAAAAGGAGGTGCTTTCCTTAGTAGCGGTGCAGTTCATTTTCAGTTCGAGCCAGAGTAAACCTGCCCGAGGGAGAAGCCAGGGAATGATAGGTTCCGGTTCCAGTCTTGTTCCGGTTCCAGTCTTGTTCCGGTTCCAGTCTTGTTCCGGTTCCCGTCCTGTTCCGGTTCCCATCTTGTTCTGGTTCCAGTCCTGTTCCGGTCCTGATCCAGTCCTGTTCCAGTTCCAGTCCGGCCGTTTAAGTCCAAAACACGTAGGAGCTGAAGTCTGAATCCAGCGAAACTAAAATGGAGATATATGCCGAAAGGGCTAGATGGATTTTGTCCTATTAAAGAAAGTGTTCTTCACCGTGCCGGAATAGCTGACACTTTAAAGCATTTTGAATGTTTCCACCTAAGATGTTAAGTTTTCGTTTATGATGTTAAGTTTTTCATCATTTTTGAAGTTCCAGTTAAATAAACCTTTAAGTTTTAGACAAGGCTTTGTGTTCTTCAGAAATTTTAGACTCGAAATCAGATATATCACATAGGATTTAACGGGAAAAATCAACAATTACAATTGTTTCAGAATATATAAGTTCCGACAGCTTGTATCCAACGTAATGTGAATATAGTGGAAGCAGGAAGTGTATTTGCATCAAATGTTATATTATTCAGTCTGAATAATTCAAATTACTCTGCTAGAAATTGCAGTTCTCAAGGTTTGGTAAATAAGCATAAATCAAATTGTCGCTGTCTGTGAATGTACTCGAATTTAAATCACCATCATACTGTATTGCAGAGAAATTATGGTTTACGGTTAGGCTTACAACGTTCCTCCTGAAAGGCATTTCGTATAGCATAGTGAAGTGAAACAATGGCTTGTTATTTCTTCATGACTTCTAAGTTTTCGAGATAAATTAAAAACATTTCATTGTTCACAAAATACCACGCTGGCCTTTGCTGAACACATTAACTCAAACCGTCATATTTTGATAAAGCGATCTTCACGAGAGTTTCATATTATTTCCATTATAAACATAAATATCACACATATATCATTATTATCATAAATATCATACATATATCATTATTATTATAAATATCATACATATATCATTATAAACATAAATATCATACATATATCATTATAAATATAAATATCATGCATATATCATTATAAACATAAATATCATACATATATCATTATAAACATAAATATCATACCAACATAAACAAGCATAGCATTCCTTGAAAGAAGTGGATTGTTTTATTTATTTGTGATGCACCTGTCACTTATTATAATCACTAGTTAGTAAAATCCGCTGCTGACTGCATTCAGATGTCCGGAACCCAAACAGTATACATTAGTAAACAGCTAAACTGATCTGTTCATCAAACATTCTGCTAAGTTCACTAATTTCTGCTGATAAGTTTCTGTGTCATTCATAAAAGCTATAGACTTTGCTGAGAAAGTTTATTGTATCAACTGATGGATAGCTAACAACTTGGAAAAGGAACAATGACACTTTTCATCGGAACCTGCACGGTGAGAAGCAAGGAACAAACTGGCTGATAACTGGATAAAAGCCGTTTTACCTTAGCGAACTAAATGAACAGAAGCGGCATAAAATTTATAATAAATATGAAACGGGTCTGCTTTATATAGTACTAACAGAACATATATTAATGTTTAACTGTGAAATAGCAGTTGGATTTAAGAAACAAATTTACTGTAACTAATTCATAAATTTTAACTATGGGATCAAATACTTAATTCATAATTGTTTGTAACCTCTGTTTATAAGATTTTACTTTTTCGCAGCCTAGCCATCGAAAATAATAAAAATGAACCTAATTAAAAATGATTGTTAAAAGTTTATAAGGTATTTCTCCCGCCTTCCTAGCATGTCTTCCTGGTGTGGTGGTCTGCACGCTGGGCGCGTATTCCAGAGATCCGTTTTTCGATTCCCGACGAAGGCGTTGCTCATTTTTCATTTGATCTGCTTCCAAAAAATACCTAATGTCTCTACAGTGGCTCCCGAACTAAAAGGGTTGTGGATGATGATTCTCCACACCCAGTATTTGGCAATTGGATCCCCTGAAAACACCAATTGTCCTTTAAAAGGGGGTTAGTAGCATGCCTTCGTGGTGTGGTGGTCTGCACACTGGGCACGTATTCCAGAAGTCCGTGGTTCGATTCCCGGCGAAGGTGTTGCTCATTTTTCAAGTCTCCTGCTTCCAAAAATGTCTGTACAAGTTTTGCTAAATGTAAGATTAAGAAATAAAGTAACCTCACTCCCTTTTTACTTCCTTGTACGAAGTGAAAAGGAAGTATTGTAATCGCGAAAAGTTTCAGGCAGCATATTTCAACGAAAATATCCATTTTGACCGCTATCGAATGCAATTTAACGATGTCTTTGCGTGATATCTGTAAGTAAGGACAGAATAAAATACTCATTTCCTTCAAAAAAATTATAAAACTGCTTTAAAATTAATTCTGAAGAGAATTTTTCGTGGCGTCTGTACGAACGTATGTACGTACGTACGTACGTTCGTGCGTACTTACTTATCTCGCATAACTCAAAAACGAGTAGCCTCAGAACGTTGAAATTTTGTATATAGGACTGCTATAACATGTAGATGTGCACCTCGTATTTTGATTGCAATCGGCCGCACCAAACGTATATAAATATATTTATATATATATCCACTCTGTTACCCGGCTCAGTTATCTCAGTTATTTACTCTTATATGTTGGTAAATTGTACAGTTTTTGTTTTAAAAATGATTGAATTATGTTGTTTTTATCTTCCGGTTAAGTATTTTATGCCTTTAGTCAATCTGTGTGCAATATTTTTAGAATTATCAGCAATTTTAAAGTTTTTTAATTGCCGCTAAGCCTTTTTTAAAGGCGGTCATTGATGTTTATATTTGAAACAGGAGACTAGTGGATTTGTTGCCGATCTTGAGAAACTTAGCTTCGCAACAACAAAGATAACGCCTTCATTTATTATTTAAATCATGCTTAATCCGTTCTGCAATTTTTTCGAGGAAATAAGCGTTTAAGATTTACTTCGTAATTTTTAATATAGATATTTTGAGTTCTTATATATTTTTGCCTTCTCGCGAAGTGAGAACTGAATTAATTAAATGAGAAATACTCAATCGTCTGTGAAAAACTGTTTCTTTTTTTGTTTTGTTTGCTTAATTTCTTTTATACATCATTCTAGCTTTATTATAGTATTTGAATAGAACATGTGGCAACAATTAGATAATTCTATTCTTTAAATGATATAAATTTTGTGCATTATGAGTTATAATATGAACGAAATATATAAGTTAACTGTTATATAATTATTGGATTATATAACAGTTAACTTAGTTTCCGTTATAATATTATTATATAAGTTAACTGTTATATAATTATTAATACTGTTAAGTGAATTTAGCGCCAGAGTGTCGCTATCGTAAACAAGTACTAGAGTGAATTTGAAAGAATGCATTTATTCCATTGTGGTTTATGTGCTGTCGGCGAAGTAGATTTAATTCAATCCAATAAGTTTAAATGAAATGCAAGAAAATATGCGTATAATTTAATATTCCAATACAAGGAAGTCATGTGGTGTACACATCAAAACTTTTTATAATTAGGAAGTAGAAAATAAGTAAATCACTAAATGTTTTTTTGTGACATAAAGTATTGCGTACTTCAGCATTGCGTACATACGCTTACTTCTAGCAAAAATAGAGCTTTTCTGAAATGTTTTTTACATATCAAAAGCTCTAAGTGAAAATCAGTTTCATTTCATGAATTTATTCCTTTTTGTTAATGGGTTAAAATGAATAAAGTTGCTTCTGTATTCAATAAATGAAACCCGCATAAATCCATCCTCATGTCTTAAATTTTCAAAAACTTGGGCATACTCGATTTAAATCTCATGTTTTGATAAGACACAGATCTGATTGAAAATTCAAGTCTCACATTCTCGCCAGCTGCAGATCTAGTATTGAAAAGCAAAAATGTATGAACAATGAAAACGACTGCAGTGGAGTGGTAAGTATGAACGCGTCGGTATAGTTCATACCACGTAAAGATCCTGGCAGTGTGGCATGCAGATAATTTCCACTGGAATCAGAAAATGGATCACGTTAAGTATAATAAAACGCAAAGTTGACTGTATTAAACTTTGCTTTAGCAGAAGAAACTTCATTTATTTAAATGCTATAATCTGTTTTAGCTCAAATTTCAGTTTCCGTAATCAACATTGCATTTTCTTACACTCGAGTTTACTTAGCGTGTCATTCTGGCCGAAAATAATATATTTCCTACATTATATATTATTCCTACATTATCCACAATATATTCCTCCTTCCTTTATCAAAAAAATTAACACACTGCATAGTGAAACGGACTGCATAATCCTGCATTGAAGAGAAGTAAAAATGTATCTTTCAAGTATATTGCCATTGTAAGTTCTCTACCATTGTTGACAAGATCACAGTTAGAAAATTGTGTTTATTAAAAGAAAGAAGGTTACTAAAACATAAAACATTCTAAAAACGACATAGAGTATCACAAATAATTATGCAAAATGATTTAGAAATTCTAAACTTGAATTCAGATCATATTCATGTCAAAGGATATTTCGATTATTTATATCAGTTTATTCACTACCATTTTTTTAAAATATGAATTATTTATTTTGCTGCAAGTATAAGGGGATTTTTATTAACTAGTTAAAGTAGAGGTATCCTTCAAGTGTTACATGAAAGCTAACTAAATAAGGTTTTAGTACTTTCTCAAAACAGGTAGACACAACAGTTTTATTTTGCCTCCTCACGTATGAGGGTTCAAATAAAAATATTGAAAAACAAAGTTAGTGCTTGCCTGGACTCAGCAGAGAACTCAAAGCTGTACTTTAAATGACTTGTACTTTCAATGTCTAAGATCTCTCAAACAGAAACTACAGCTTCACGTATCGACAACTGACAGCCAGTCAAAATCGTAATTTACCAACCAAGCCTTGAGATTCTAGTCTTCGCGAGGCAGGCGCTATTCGCAAATTGACAAGCTGGATGGACAAGCAACCAACAGAAATGCAAATTCTCATGCGGTTATGAACTGTAATAAAATATTCACAAATAAATTTTGTTATTCCTGGATAATGCACATTATCACTGTGGATTTTTAAACAGCTTACATCTTCTTAAAGTACGAAAATTACGTAGAAAAGTAAACTCTACGTAGCGAGAAGCAATGTAAAGCAGCCAAACGAAGCAACAGAAAAGACGGAAGAAAGGGAATTGCGACATATGTAAGCTCTTATACAAATTCCATTTCAGATCACATGACAGTTTAATGTCCAGATGTTGAGTTCACAATGCACAATACAGATTATAGGACGGATCGTTTTCGTTTAGTTAGAAAATTTATTGCTCTCTTATTTTAAGAATGAAGACAGGAGTTAAAGGGATATTAATTTATTATTTGAAAGCTAGATTTTATATTTTACGTATGCATATATATATAGATACATATTTTATACTAGGATTGGAATCAATTTTAATTTGTTTCTTCCTTTGTTTCATAAAAATAAAAATATTTTTCTGCAGTGACTGAAAAAGACATCAATTAATTGGCTAATAGATCTCGTTTTTATCCTCGACCAAAACGTTACTTCCGTATTTCTTTTCTAATGTAAAAGTGAGGCGGAAGTATAATGAGCTAGTATTAAGAATCTTTACAGTACTATTGCAGGATTCTCATTTCTAAACACATCAATTTTACAAGGGAAGCAGAAGTCTCATTTTAAAAAATAGGAAGTTAACAGAATTTTTTTTTCTATCAACAATCAGGCTAAGTCAAATTCTTTGTTACCCACTCAAATTAAGAGAAATATATTTCTGAAAGTGAAAATGATAAGGCTGTTTAAGGGAACCTAAAAATGAAATTGCATTTTGGGTTAGCTGCAGTTATTTCGAAATTTCAGATGCATAAACTGTGTGAAGCGGTTGGTTGGTTAGTTTATTAAGGCAAAGCACGCGAGAGCTCTCTCGTGTATGAAATACGATGGGACTCATAGTAATAGTTAACGACATTGGAATTCTAATGTTTGTCATTTACTTTGGCTAGCGGCTGGTATTATAAAAGAAAGTCTTTATTTACTAATTGAAATACCATTTTCATTTTATTTCCTACCCTTCTGCATCATCAGATGTTCAATATCAAACAGTGTTCTTTCAGTTTTATTAGAATTACTTATCTAAGAATTAATATAAGTATTTGCTTCATTAAGCACTTTAGGACTCAGATAAACATTTTCTACATTGCTTTCATGCTAAATAACAATTTTAGAATTTTATATCAAAAGTGTTATAAGTAAAGAATTAGGGATTAATTGTTAAATATTATTTTAATTTACTTACAGCAGTTTATTGTTTTTTATACTTATTGAATAAATAAACATAAGAACAGTACGATATGTGGATGCCATCTGAAGTTGAATCGGCTTTCAAAGCTAGAAAACTATGATTTTTATCTTCCAGAAGCTATAAGTGCCAGAATTATAATGACACTTATCTGTTATGAAATTACTTTAAAATGTGGTAATTGGAAAATTCTCTATTCTTAAATTAACGCCTTCTTATATGTTACTAAATACAATATTAGTTGTAAAATTTTACCTGAAAGAAACAAAAAGTCTTAATCGTATTTTGTAAATTTTTACCAGTTGATCATAAGTACACTGTAGCTAACTTTCCTAGCAGCCTGTATGCAGAAATTCCATGACAGGTCGAGCTTGTCACTCGGAAAATGATTAATAAACTTTTATTTATTCAAATGAAAATAACATTGTTAAATAACATTGTTTAATAATTTATCAACGTAATTTTGGTTTCTCACTAGCTTAGCGTCTTGTAAATTTAGCCCATTGACATCCGCTTTAAAGAAAAAGCTTTTATTTTAGTCAAAACTATTCTGAATTCAGTAGTCTACCCTATTTCTAATTGTAACACTGGTATATTACTGACAATACATTTTTAGATTTATTAAGCAGTGTTCACTAAATAAATGCAATCGGCATCCGCTAAATAAATTTAAGACACAGATTTTCATTAAAATTTGCAAAAGTATATAAATTTAAAAGCAAATATTTTTTTTTAATTCTTTATCTTTCTTTAAGAAATAATTAATTTCTATCTAGTATAGTCATTAGGATTTTCTGATGCTGGTGACGTGTAAAATGTGCAATGACCTCCCCGGGACTCGAACCTATACATCTCGAATAAGTGCCCAGTTTGCTACCGTTATACCATAAAGGCATCAGAAATAGAGGGAGAAAATACAGGGTGATCAGCGAATAAGCCCTGATTTCAAAATTAAATATCTCTACAACAAAGATCGATAGAATTATGCAGTAAACTGTACGTTCATTAGCAAAACTGTAAAAATGGTGTACAAAAGTTTAGAAAATTTAGTTACGAAAATCGTTAACAGATGGCGTTCTGAGCTGAAAACTCTTTCCTGAAAAGAGTAAAAAAAATAAATAATGTGAAGCAGCCTTTGCAATCAAAATACAATTTTTTTCAAAATGTTCACCGTTCGAAACAATGAGGTGGCGTAAACGAACAATGAGGTGGCGAGCAATGAAATTTGACATCACGTCTTGCAATGTCTCAAAGGAAATGGAATCATATGCAACACCAATCAATGATTCAAGCTCATCTGGAGTAGCGGGATTGTTTCGATAGACAGTGTCTTTCAATGCGCCCCACAGAAAGAAGTCACAAGGACTCAGATCGGAAGAATATGGAGGCCAAGCTATTCCTGTGTCAGTAAATTGTGGATAATCTAACGCAATTACTCTATTCCCAAAGTATTCATGAAGAAAGCGAAAATCTTTATCTGTTCGATGTGATCAAGCCCCATCTTGCATGAACCAGTCGATACCTTGTCGATCTTCCAACGCTAATTGAGTGCTGACGAATTGTTCCAAAATTGTAACGTAACGATCAATAGCTATCGTTTCTCGTACGAAAAAGGGTCCGATAATACCTCTAGCGCATACCGCAGCACATGCAGTAACTTTAGGCGAATGCTGTGCTTTTTCTTCACACGACTGAGGATTTTAGGAACTCCAAAATCTCCAGTTTTTTTTATTAACGATTCCAAAATGTGCCTCATCTGTGAACCAGATGCAGCTCACATGAAATATGTCGTTGTCGACCATTGTTGGACTCTGATTCGCAAAGTTAACCCTTTGTTGCCCAGCTTTCATGGGTATGGCCTGATGACTTTGGATTTTGCATGGAAACAGCCGTAGGCTATTTTTTAATATTTTTTGCGTGCTCGTGTACTTCAAACCTGTCTCTGATGCAATCCGTCGGATGCTTTTCCTAGGATTTTACTTTACAATTCCAGAAACTTTGGCTGCATTTTCAGGAGTGACTACAGGCCCAACATTTCCCTTTCAATCATCAGCCACGCTGCCAGTCTGTTCGAATTTCGCGCAGAGTATGCGAATGGGTTTCGCATCGGGCTCAACTGGAACATTGAACCGGTTTTGAAAATTGCGACGCGTTGCCGTAGGACTGTGTTCTAATCGGTGAAATTGTAGAACCAAAAAAACATGTTGTTCAAATGTATACATTATTTCACTTTCTACGCTGTCCTTTTTTCACTAGCCAACGCTCGTACTGATCACTTTCGAATTCGAAGCCCATTTTTAAAGCTTATTCATAGGCCATTGCGATTAGAGCGCCATCTGTTAACGACTTTCGTAACTAAATTTTCTAAACTTTTGTACACCATTTTTACAGTTTTGCTAATAAACGTACAGTTTACCGCATAATTCTATCGATCTTTGTTGTAGAGATATTTAATTTTGAAATCAGGGCTTATTTGCCGATCACCCTGTACCTTATATGGTACAAGCGTGTAAGCAAAATTTCAAAATCTTTGATTTAAAAGCTTTAAAGTTCGGTTAAATCTATCAAAAATAGTAACAGTAACTGTAAGGAAAATTTGTATAGAAAATGAACCGCATTATGTTTATAGAAAGAATAATTTTTTATTGAAATTTAATATATCAATAAGAGATTCGATAGTGAAGGGGAAAATAAAAAATCGAATTCTGTGTATGATGAAATTCTCAGAACTCGATAAATAAACGCATGGTAGCTAGTATACAAAGAAAGCTGCTTTCTCTATTCCATCCTACTTGGGCTTCGAAGGCAATGTCTAAGTTTGTACATTGTTTTTCACAAGGTAATCTTCCTTACTTAAGCTATATTTGTTTTAGTTTATTTGTAATAATCAATCATATTTTTTTTTTCATTTTTAACTCTGTGATAATTTTAATAATCAAGTCGGCCAATTGCTTTTGAAATATTATGGGAGAGTAATTAATGTACTTGCCATACTCAGATTTTATAAAAGTAAAAAAGAAAAGAAAAAAAGAGTTTAAAGAGCTGAGGAAGTTGTGAGCCATTGTACCAGAAAATAAAAATTGAATAAGAAATATTACACACAGAAAGCTGAAGATTTATTAAAGAAAAGTTTAATTAGGATATTTCAAATTTTAATTATGAAATGAAGAAATAAGTTAGTTAAGTACATAATGCTTTACCAGTTTATGTATCAAATACATCATTTTTGTCAAAATTTCTACAACAGAAAATTTTGTCTCAATTTAACTACTAAAATAAAGCACTCTAAATGCATTCTGAATGATTTATTTAAAAATACTTTATCTTTCAAACTATTTTGAATGTATTTCATAAAGAAATTTCGAAATCAAAATCGCAAATGTTAAACATCGCGTATTTTATATCTTTTTATTCCTATCGTGAAAGCTACGAAAAACTAAATTTTTATGAACTCTCAGATTTATGATACAAGAAACAAGAATCCATCCCCCCAAATGTGTTTTAAAAATACTTTTATGTTCTAGATTACTTTGTCAAGTGGGTTTCTAACTCTCGTTGTTTTACAAGTTGAATTTTCTTTTCTAGACTTTTAATGAGAATTTTATAATCCGAAATCCTATGCATTTTCTTTTATTCAATTTCATCTTTATGAAAGTGTTTTTGATTGGACATTTATGTCTTGCATGGTATGTCTTTTACGAATCCCTTCAATAATATTCTGAAAATATGTTTTTTTGAGTTTCTAATATTTTGTGTTTAAAAATGTCTGCAGCTTATATTAAATATAGTCGATTTCTTTTCTCTAACTCTGAAGCAAATATGATCACATGCTTTAAACGTTTGGTTTTGGTTCTTCAAACTAAATATTTATATGTCAAACGTAATCCTGAAACTTAACTTATTAAGCTTTTTGTGTTACTTGCCGTTTGTCTATGATAGAACGTCGAGGAATGTAATGAATTTCGTAGCGGCTTATCGCTGAGTTCAAAACAACTAAGACGTAGACTCGAGAAGGGTTAAAATAAACTTTTATTCACTCAAATAAGAACAAGAGTTGGCGCGTTTTCAGGCTTACAGGAAAGCCTCTACTCGGGCTTTCGCTCGGAATAAGAAATAAAAAATTCAGTTACTATTAACTAAACTAGGCTTAGCCGAAGCTAAGTTTTTCACAATTATCTAACCGTAGTTGGCTCTTAAATTAAACTAGTCGGCGAATATCAATAGGCACGTATCATACTACCGAGCGTAGCAGCTTCAAGAAAGACTTAGCCAGAAGGCAAACACACAACACTGAGGACTCCTACCGATGTAAGCTGAACCTTCCATAAATACTTCTGCTAACTCATTTGCATCCAATGCATTCAAGGCGATCCTAAAAACTCTGGACACAAGAATTAAAGGGAAAAGATTTCAAAATTAAAATAACTGTTATAAAATTAAAATATACCTTACAAGCTGTTTTATAAATTCGTTAAAGTACAAAGAAGACTACTGAGTGTTTGCGTGATAAGATATATTTAGCCATAAGACTAATAATCTCCGAGCTCCCATTACTTACATTATTTTTTGATATAGAATTTCGCTTTTTCGATATTTTAGTCTCGTACTGTATTAATTTTATAGCTTTATTTATGATTTTATTTAAATTTTCACTTATTTCTAAAATGAACTATGTATTTGTAAATATAGAGATTGGTAATTAAGAAAATTTAATTTCATTTCAGTTTGACACAATTGCTAAACTCTAAACATTTTATGTGAAATTCCATCGCTAAAATCTGTAGTTTGAAGGCTGATATGTCTGAATTAATCGAATTAAACTAACTGTTATATACCTGTCTAAGAGTACACAGGATTTGTTTGCATGCATTTCTACATTGAAGCTTTTTCGCAGGTGCGGTATTTTTGAGGTGTAAACTGATTTACAGGCAGATATAGCCCAAGTTGACTATGCAGAATGATATGGATTTTAGAAGTTATTTTATTTATTGATAAAATACTGTTTTTAAAATAATGGAGGACTGTGTTAAATGCACAATTTGTCGTGAAGGTGTGACCATATCATAAAATATTGTGAATGAACTTTCTAGGAATTGGAATTTCTTGTAATTGTTGTGATGAATTGTCATCCAACCAAAACTCAACATTGCTGGTAAACAAAAGAATTTGGCAGAAATGGATTCTATTTTCATGTACGTGATATGAATTTTATGATGTACATGCTCTAGGTCAAAGACTATCATTTTGCGGAATAATGGATTTGTCTGCACTTATTTCACTAAAAGCTTACAACTCAGTGAATAAACAAATAAATTATGCTTCTTTTTGGTCTCTAAAATGAGCATGTCATCTGCTATCAAAGAACAAATTAAGTATTATAATATTAATTTGGATATGACTATTATTGTCAGTGAAGATGGTACCTGGACGACGTGGTCATATCTCTTTAGTTAAAGTGGGTACAGTGATAGGAGCATAGTGTGGAAAAGTGTTTGATATAGAAGTGCTTTCTTCATTTTTGTAAAGGTTGCAGTTGCCCAAAAGGTGCAAGATTTGGAGAACAGTAAGTTACAGGCAGAACATTCCAGTAAAAGTAAAAAAAAACACATTTGCACTGCAGCAAAGATGGAAGTTTTGTGGAATGAGGGAGTTTTCAGCGTTCTAACGTTATACATAATGTGCGGTATACTGACTATATTTGTGATGGTGATGCAAAATACATTCTGTGCTGTTCAACAGTTATGGCACAGATTTAGCTATTAGTAAAATTTAATGTGTTGGACACATTCAGAATGGGCATAATATTCCGACAGTGAAAGCAAGAAATGAAGGCGAAGAAAAACATAGTAATGTTAATACTCTCAGTGGCAAAGGTCGCCTTACAGATGATATAATAAACAAGTTGACAATTCATTATGGAAATACCATTATAGAACATTGCAATTCTGTAAAAGATATGGAAAAGGCGGTGTGGTCAATATTTTACTACCAGACGTTCAACATACACTGAACCGATTCATAATTTTTTTTACAAGGATAGAGGATTCATGGTGTGGATATCAAAGAGCGAGTACGGGAGCAAATCGTAAATCGTATAAACATAAAATTGAAATTTAACCACCTATAATCGGTGCTATTAAATATGCATTTAAAGATTTTATCATGCCAGTATTACTAAAACGGTGCTTAGTAGGACATACCCAGAATTCATGTGAACCCTTGAATGTTTTGGTTTGGAAACTGTGTCTTAGGCGTAGAAGATAAGCCTGTTAACTTTTTTTCCACGCCTATTCGAACCGTCACTTCATTAGAAATTCCTCGTGCTTCTTCATATAATTATTTATTTTTCATATCTGTGAAATTATTTATTATTCGTCATCAAGATTTTCCTCGTTGTATATTCTGCTAAAGATGAAGAAACATTTCTGAGTACAATTTTCAATCCAGCGGGAAATTCTCAACATCCTAGTTATGAATTCCAGCTAGTAGCGCATTTTGTTAAAAAATAGCTGGACATGTTTCGTTCCTACCGAGTCGTATAGTATTCTGTAAGAATGACATCGAAAATTAATTAGTGACATTTGTGATGTTTCAAGATATTACTTCCTTCGAGGTGCTATTCTTCTACGGTGAACTCGCGAATGTTATTTTGTGATTGCTGTTATGTAGTTTTCTTGCAACCAAATTTTTATCAATACAGTTTTAATGTACTGAACAAGTGCGTGTTTCACAAGTGATGATATTACAACTCTCTTTTGGAAATATTTATCTTTTATCACATTTTAGGTAATTAAGGCACATCAGAATAAGAATCTTGCCATTCTCTTTTCATTTTGGATTATTGCGTCTATTAATTTAACAACATCTGGTGTTATTGCAAAAAAAACAAAACACTGATATGAATATTATCTCAGGTTGAGATCCTGTAATAATATGTGTGCCCAATAAAAATTGCTATATATGTCACTCAAATAATTGGATGTATGCTGTTGAAAACGTTTTGATTGTATATGTTCTGGAGTAATAATTCTGATTTAGAGATACCAAAAAAAATAACTTAAACTTATTTTTAAATGCATATTATATACATATATAGATGAAGATCTAAGATGTAATTCGAATCAGGTATTATTTCAGGAATTGAATGCTATTTGATTATGTTAATAACTGCGATGAATACTGAATACTGAATAAACGCATGCGCTCTGATTCATTGAATTATACAGAGTTTGTTACTACATACGTTAGTAAATGGTAATACATATACATAATTGGTAAATACATTATAGGTATACCAAAACGTTAAAGTGATAATAGTGCATTATTTCATTATATGTGCCATAACATAGTCGAAACATGACTTGTTTTTAACATGACTTGTTAACTCAATTTTGAGGCAAGAAACGAGTAAAATCCAAGTCCTTGCCGGGGTTTAAACCACAGTTATTTTATCGATAACCACTTACATCATCAGAGCACGCATAGGGAATGCTATCATTCCTTAAATCACAAAATATGTAAGTTTGAGAGCAATGGGTGCAAAAGGAATAATCAACTGCAAATGATAAATAATTATTACGCTATCTGAATACGAGCGCTATCTGCCTAAGAGGAATGATGCCATCTTATAGAAGGTTGTAAACGAAAGTGGTCTGTACTCACGTAAGACGGGGAAAACCTCGAATCATACAGCCAGCCGTTTAGCTGAATTTCAACTTTATATAGGACTACTGATATTCAGCGGTCTTAACCACTCGACTGCTAGTGGGGCAAATGATAAAAATAACCAAATCTTTTATTTTAATTACGCATACTTGTAAACATATTTAAAAACTTTAAATTTCAGTATTTAATAATACAAAGGTATACATTTTCATTATTTTAGACTCAAAGTATAATTGCCAGGTTGACATATTAAATAATATTTAAAATCTACTTACTTAATTTTATAGGAATGGAATCAGCAGTATATACTGCTTTTGATTTCTAGGTTTTGATACTGTTTATTACACAAAATTTCAATATACACAGAAATGGAATAATTATTCTTGAATTTAAGTTTATATTTTTTGTCATAAATGTATGTTTGATACGCTATCTGGGCGCAATATAAAACGATATTTATCAAGCTATAATAATGTAAAAACAATAAATAAAGCATCTGTGTTTTAAAATGTGTTTAAAATTAGAATAAGTTTTGATAGTTAGACAAACCTACTATTACTTTTGGCAAATCCAAGTTTATAATTTCTGCATGCTACCCTTTAATGCATATTCAAGATGAGAAAGATCCAATAAGCCTATTTTTATACAATCAGTTCCGTATTCCAATAAACAGCAGATACGTTCATGAATGTACGTTAAAACAAAAACATGGCCACCATTTTTCTACATTTTTTCAGTCTTTCCTTTTCAGGAACTAACTAACAACCTTCATCACACCGCTCTTTAACCATGGGTTGAGCTTGGATGTGTTAGAACATGAAAAACATTCCGAAAAGCGCTACGAATGATCAAATGTTTTTCTTTGTTTCGTCATAAAATTTATTACAACGAATAACAAGCTTAAATAACTTAGAGATGCGTTATATGTATTTATATATCTACTCATAACAAATTATCATTTTATTTAAATGTACATGAAATAAATCCGTTTAAGTAATTAAACATATAACATTATTTATTCATCTGCTCAGTCTCAAAATTTTCGTTTTAATACATTTGTTTCATTAACGTTTGTGACGAACCTCTTGAACAATGTAGTCATTTCTAGCATTCTTTTTAATAGAAAAGTCGTACTATGTAACATATAACAGACTGCGAAAGTAGGTTTCCATATTAGTATTTTGTCACTATTATTTTTGTTATCAGTGCGTTATTTATTCTACACTGGTGTGCAAAATTTAAGGACGAAGTCGAAAAATTAGCATATCAGCTGAACGAAGAGGCAGAGCGGACAGAAAGACCAATCAGGAGATTAAGTAAGGTGATGAACGGTAGCACATACGCAGATATGCAGGTAGACGTAATGGGGGAGTGTCTGAGTAGTATAAAGCATGTTGTCGGTGTAAGATCAGTATTTCTAGCAAAGAGATTGCACGCCGTATAGCAGTTAAAATCCCACCGAGTTGTTGCCTCAGCGAGAAATGGCGAATAATCAATCTGTTAGACGACATCTGGATGTTTTCACCCGAGGTCGAATCATTGGGAAGTTGGAGGAAGGCCGCAGTGTGACACGTGTGGCTGGAGAGTTCGGAATTGCTCACAGCATCGTTTCACGACTTTGGAGACAATTTCAAACTACAGGAACAGCTACCCGGGGGTTTAGTAGTGGTCGTCCACGAGGAACCACACCCGCAGATGACCGGTATATTGCCTTACAGGCCAGAAGAAACAGGCGGCAGACAGCGGGAGAAATCGCTAGACACACGACACAGGCGACTGGACGACCAATATCGCGTTTTACCGTGGCCAGAAGACTGCACGGTAGTGGTCTATTTGCACGACGTCCTGTACGGTGTGTACCTCTAACGCCTGCCCATCGGAGAAGGCGTTCTCTGTGGTGCCGGGAACACCGGAATTGGAGAGACAATGAATGGGGACGAGTACTCTTTACAGATGAGAGCAGATTCAGTCTGAGTAGCGATTCTCATCGCATACTCATCTGGAGAGAGCGGGGAAGCCGCAATCATCCCTCGAACATCATTGAAAGGGATGGGTATGGAGGTGGCGGTGATCTCGTTTGGGGAGGCATCATGCTTGGTAGTCGTACAGACCTTCACATCTTCGACGCAGGTTCAGTCAACGGGACCCGTTATTGTAACGAGATTCTTCTTCCATATGTGCGTCTTTTTAGAGGCGCTATGGGTCCGCAGTTCCTTTTTATGGACGACAATGCACCATGTCATCGCACAGTAGCTGCCGAACAGCTCTTAGAGAGTGAGGATATTGAACGTATGGATTGGCCGGCACGATCTCCGGATCTCAATCCCATCGAGCATGTATGGGAGTTTCTAGGCAGACGCTTGGCAGCACGTACCTTACCACCAGTAACGATTCCGGAGCTTCGATTGGCGCTGCAAGACGAATGGGCAGCAATGTCTCAACAACTTATTGACACCCTCATTCTCAGCATGGGCAGACGCTGTGAAACCTGCTTAGAAGTCAGGGGAGATCATATTCCCTATTAAAGACCGAATGTTTCATGCTGGACACCCATCACAGGGATGTTTCGGCCTTCAGTCGCATTGCGCTCCATGCTACTTTTTCAATAAAGCTTCTTTTTATCCCTCTGATTTCTCTTTTAGTGAGTGTTGCTTACATTACTCATGTCCTTACCTATTGGGGATCTTACGGTATTAAATGTGTTGATTTGGAAAGCTTTTGTACAAAGTTATATTGAAAAAACCGTCTCGTCCTTAATTTTTGCACACCAGTGTAAATTGTACTGCGCATTTAAAATTGTATATACATTGGAAACTGACTATAATTTTTGAGATTGTGTTCCAAAATATTACAGCAACAGAGAAAAATATGTTTATTAAACTGTTGTGTTTTCAGCCATAGCTTCATTGGAAAAATATTCGACTTTTTTAATGCTGTATTCCTGCAAAACTCTTTTGAGTATGTAACCCCAAGAAGAAATTTCGTTTTTTAACAATCTTTAAGGTTTGGAAAATTTATCGCGAATAATTTAACTATGATTTTATGATTATGTTGGCAGTTTATAATTAAAAATCAGTGAGGAATTATTGCCTTAGGTGTGTGGCATACAAAA
The DNA here is from genome assembly GCF_044657685.1 of Stegodyphus dumicola. NCBI lineage: Eukaryota > Metazoa > Arthropoda > Arachnida > Araneae > Eresidae > Stegodyphus > Stegodyphus dumicola. Next base: position 165,057,249 of record NC_140781.1, read on the forward strand.
TTGGTTTATAGAAGGAATCTATCTCATATTTATTTTGCAAAAGCTGAAGATCTTGTGCAGTCAGCTTTCCGCTGGGAGCTTAGATTGAAATTGCTAAGTATGCTTGCTGCCTTTATATCCATTAAGTCACTGGTTATTAATATTCCTTGCATTAGTTCTTAAGACAAAAAATTAATTGCGGGATCTACTTAACTTATTTATTTGCATATTTTTTCTAGACTTACTGGCTGTTCTAGATTTAGGATTACTGTTCTAAACATCGAGTATTGCTTTCATGTTCTCCACAGAAATTTTCATAGAGCTACAGTTCAAGTCAACTTTAAATTAACAGAACTACAGCAATTAAACTGTAAATTCGAATACGTTTCCTTATTATTCTCTTAAGACAGTAATATTAAAGTCGTTTAAAATTTTTTAACTGAAACTATACTTTCCATTATCAGTTAATTAAAATCAGGATTTTCATCACCAGGTAATTTAAAGTGGGTGTTTATGGAAGCCTTTTTTTAATTAATGTAATAACCTTCCAAAATCCATTTATATACCTTAAGTCTGAAGCTCGTTAATAATCCATTTTTAACATCTCCAATAACTGCAAGCATAAAAACTATTAAGATTTTGAAGAAGGTTTATTTGGTGTTAAAGTACTATCTCGTTAAAACTGTCGATATTCTGATGAGAACAGTCCATCATAAACAGAAATAAATGACGGTAAAAGCTTTACACAATCCATACGAATAATAGTGTATTTAATAATGATAGCTCTGTTAAATAATATGGTAAAAATGCAAAAATAATTAGAATGTAAAATCTGCATTTCTGGAAAATATGCAATTGTATATTAGCGGCCAATTTTTTATTATAGTTATTTTTATCAATATTTTGTAAATTAATTTTTCTAAGTTTCTTTCTTTATGTCCAGTGATATGTTATTTAGTCTACTAAGCTTTTAAAGGTATTCTCATTCATTGTTCACTAGGTTCTTTGACATTATTAGTAGTAATCAGCTTTATATCGTTAATTAGCGAACGAGAAAGGAGACACTCAAAGAGAAAAGAAGTAATACGTTTATAAAAGCAGCTAAGGGAGCAAAATAAACTAGATTTTTATCCTGATTCCTGGTTAAGTGAAAATTTGTTTACATATTCTACAACCAAAATAAATATCTGAAATTTGCTCATTTCTTTGAAATTCTATGGTTAAAATATCCCTGACGCCAATTATAAAGGGCAATCCTAAAGATTTTAAAAGAGTTCTATGAATAAGGAACTGCTCACAGTTTTGACTAGGTTGTCGATCGAATATTCAATCCAGATTCCTATTTTTCTTTGATTATAATGTAAACGTTTTCTTCTTATAATGATGTATAACTTCTTGATAAAGTACCAGCGGCTCAAACTGTAGCACAGAATTATAAAAATTATAGGTATGGTGTAATATTCTCAGGCAATGAGCCTGTAACACTGGAATACCAAATCTCGTTTGAATAAGAACTGCCGAGAGTTTCTTTAAGAAAAATATAAAATTAGCCTATTTAGAATATTTATTTCATGCTCATATTATGTATGGAACTTACTATAAAACATAGAAGATCTGCATTTGCGGATCAAACTTTAGAAAATATTAAATGGATAGATTTTAATATTCCCTGCAAACCGACTACATTTTCTCGCACCGATATAACCTATTATGTATCATTAAGCCCCAATGATTTCAATAAAATTGAGAGTTTACTTGATCATTCAGATAAAGATTCAGCATCCGAAATATACTGAAAAGGCCTAATAAATTGACGTTTTTAATTTTCAAATAATTGTCTTCAATTTAAAAAGAATGTTAGAAAATTGTCTTTGAGTGTTATTTTGAGAACATAAATTTTTATTGAGTTTTTTAAAATTAATATTATAAATTTGCTAAGTATTCTTTCAAGCTGTTTTCCTTAGTCACGTTTTCAAACAACTATATTTTTCTCATTAATTGCCCTTCTTTTCAAGAAAGTTTTGATATTACAGCAAAGGAGCTTTGACAAATCTTTGAAAAGTTCAAAATTTTGAAAACGATATATTTTGAAATCATAGTAGTGTAGGATTTGGTATATATGAATTTGCTAATTAAGGTATAAGTTCGGATTAAATATAGTAACAAGAATAATGATACGTAAAAGAATAACTGGCAAAATTAGCCTCAAATTAGTTTAGCATTTTTGAATATTCTATGCAGTAAACAGTAACTGAAATGTGCAGAAACCATTTAATAAAACATTTAATAACATATAAAAATGCATTAATTCCTTATAAATTGTAGAGGTTACAATGTAATTTCATCTCCGATATGTTTTCAACAGTTTACAGTATGTCATTAATAATTATGAAATCCTCAGTATTTTTTGTGAGGCTTTTATGTGATGAAAATCTCCAAAATTGAATAAGAAAGCGTTAGCACTGGTCTCTTCACTTTCCTAATTTCTGATTGAGACTACAGAATTCATCTTCGACGCCAAAGTGTTCTCTTTCCCCCCCACCCCCAAAAATGCACTGAAGTACGAATTCTTCGAATTTGTGACTGTAGCGATTCTTATATGTCAACACATTAACAGCACGTTTGAAGAACTGAAATGATTGAAAACATAAGTATTTATTGCACTTGCATGTTCGAAGTACTAACGATAAATTTTAGTGATGCAAGAACTTAATTTAAAATGTTTTATTATGCTTATTCAATATTTTTGGCATGTTAATATGTAAACATTGCTTGCAACACAATGGCACAACTGAAACAACATGGCTGTGTAAACAGGTAATGCATTTTACGAAATTGAAACAACAGGGTAATGTATTTTACGGAACATTTGCAAACAGCCATTGTGTTGCCACATACTATCGTAGAACCATTGCCCTTTCTCATCTGCTCGACCCTATGGCTGAAGAAAACGAGAATAAATCACATCCAACAGCAGATGGTGCGGGCTGCTTTCGCACATATTTTTGGTGTGTTTTCTTCTTATGACGGACAAGAAGAGTTTTCTGTAAATAAATCAAAACGACGATAATAACAAGACATGACTTCCTATAAATGTTTTTATATACCTTTACAAATAATTCCATGCGTATTCTTTAGAAAATAAAAAGGTCAACAAATAGAAGCATCTGTTGCATTTAGAGTTACCTTTCAGTAATGAAACTGAAATTTCAATCATTTATCATCTACTGAATGCGAATTAAAAATTCAAAAAAAAATAAAGTAATAACAGGGTGTACAATTCTTTGACAACAAACTCCTCGTTAATTTGTAACTTTCACTAGAATTTGTGATGCTTGCAAAGATTCTACTGAATTTTATTCAAAACAACAACTCATTATTTCTGCATATAATTTTTCTTCGCAGAATCCTGGTGCTTCATCGTTGCTAAATACAGTAACAGAATGTAATGAAGCAGATATTATAAATGCTGAAAATAAAAGAAAGTGATAATTTTAAGCAACCACCGCACTAACAAAAGTTTTGGACAGTGGCCCTTATTCTGTGAATCTTAAAAGAAGCCCAATATTTTAAATAAAATATATATTTCAAAATCTGCATATTTGCATCTATGCAAGACGGAACACTCTGAAACACTGCTTGGGCGTGTTACTGTGATACAGGATTTGGCATAGCCTTGAAAGATGTCATCTCCGTTCTTAATATGATTTCAGTGACAACGAACAAAGTTTGCTTCATGGCAGTTTCCATTTTGAAAAGCAAATTCAAATATCATCATGTGACAACTACCAGCTTAATAGCTCTCTATATTCTAGTCTGCTTCTAACATTTCTTCCCCACATTTTCTGAAATAAATTCGTAGTGAGTTATGTCTTCGAAACGTTAAACAAACTCAAATTGCCTTCACTCGCAGTTTCGGGAACTCAGCTTTCTGTTTCTGATTTTGGCGATTCTGAATTCTATGATGCACTTGGGTTCTGAGTATGTCAAATGACATTGAACAAATTTGAATCTAGATACGCTGTAGGGTATATTTTAATTTTTAACAGTTATTTTAATTTAATTGTGCTTTCCTATCTTTCCTTGTTTCCTTACAACTCCCTAACAGAATGAGTTCTTAGAATAGCGTCGAATGCAAATGAGTAAGAAGCAGTGTAAAAGAAGGTTCAACTTACTTCGAGAGAGAAAGCTAGGAATCCTGAGTAGCGGGTGTTTGCATTCGAGCTAAGCCTCTTTAAGCTGTTACGCTCGGGCGTATATTATGTGCCTTTTAGATAGTCGCCGGCTAGTTTAAATTTAAGGCCGCCTATGTTAGATTTGTGTTGGCTTCGGCTAAATCTCTTCGTTAGATACAGTTAGTTCTTATTTCTTATTTTCATTTCAAGCCCAAGTTGAGTCTTTACTGTAAGCTCGAAAAAAGCGGCCGACTGTTCATCTTATTTTGAGTGAAATACAGGGTACTTAAAACTTCTTGAGTTTACAATTTCTGTTAGTTGAACTAAGCGATAATTCGCTTAACAGTTCACTAGGTTCCTCGACATTTACTTTTGTAGAAAAAGTGTGAGGAACTATACAATGCTCTTCTACATATTCGTAGAAATTTCCAATTCGTATCTTCTGTTGGTTCTCTGTTTGCAAGAGGGGAAATAATTGAACCTTGAATTAATCGTCCTTCTTTCCAATATAGTCTTGAAAATAATTAATATGAATCAGCAATATTAAACATTAATCCAACATGGCACTTTCGAATCGATAACAGAAATTTTACCTACGTTTTCGATTAATTCAACAGTGGTCATAAGTTTTGAACGTCCTATCTCTGAATTCCATATTCAGGACTACTTTAATGACTTTTGAACATTATACTGCATATCAATGTAAGTATTTCAAAGAAAGTAAACACGTTTAAACAAAATGTAAAGTATACGCTTTGCATCACTTAGATTTTTCGGAGATGTGCCAATCGGTGTTTTCACTTCAGCGAACATTTGTCGGAAAAAAATTATCCCCAGGTTTTTGATAAAATTTAAAGTGAAATGTAATGATGCTTGATTAAATGTCATAGGTCAGATTTTAGACGACCCTGCTACTTGCGTAAAGTAAATATTTTTATGTGTTTTCTGGCAAACTATGTAGTTCGGGTACTTTTGGATTAGTGTTTTATGGTTTTAACCGTGATAGTAATACAAATTTGCATGGCTTTTCTTAGAAAATTACACAGTTAATTTACTATACACGTCTTTTTTGTACGTATTCTCATGATCGATTATTTAATTTTTACTTTTCAGTAGATAAACGAATGATGAGGTTTCAAGATTTTGATACACTATCAATAAACTGAAAAGTTTTCTATTCATGATATGTAGAAAATGAAGCGCAAAGTTAACACGTACTAAAAAGGATTAATGATACTGAAAGTAAAATACATTGATTAAAGCAAATCTCACGATAAATATCCAAGATACACAATTTCATAGGGCATTTTGAGGAAACCTGGCTACCATTCACTTCCTAATTACTAAAATGTCATTAATCCAGGTCTTCCGTTGGGATTTTAACTGGAAAAAGTTACTAAATCTCAGTGGTCTTTATTAACTCAGTCATTGATGAGTATATTGTACTGTTCCTTTTATACGTCTTTGAATGATCCCTTCGGATAACAGAAAAATTGAACAATTTATTACAACATTTAGTTGCAGTTCGAACAATAATTAACATGAAATACCCTAAGTAAAACGCGAGATAAAACAGATTTTTTTAATCGCAATACACGAATTATCAAACAAAAAGAGAACAGGATGCTTGTTCATTACTCTGCAGGTATAACAGCCGTTAGTTCCAGATAAACATGTTGATAAGTACAAAGTATTTGCATAAAATTTTAAACTGAAAGATAATTGCTTTCTATATAACTGAAAGGTATGAAAATACAGGAATTAATCTGAAAAGCTTATCAAGGCGATGGTGGCATTTCATATTTCATGATGGTGACATTTCATATGACATTTATTAATGCAAGCAGATGGGGAGAGATAGATTGTCAAATAATAGTCGGTTCATCCACCTTCGAAAGTAATAAAACCTGACGCTGTAATTAAGAAAGGAAGCTGAGATCATTGCTTGACAGTGGCACACAAATTTCTTCCAGAGTATTTAAAAAGACAAAGAATATTCATTTCCTTCGAAAGCTGAAAAACGTAGTCGTTCTGCTCATTATTAAGGTGTATGTATAAATACTATGAAAAGTTTCACGCCAGAACTGCGACATCGGTCAAATTGATTGCTTATGAATTTTGTGTCTTTATATCTTCCAGAGCGTTTTAGCTCTGTAGTCACGTTTTCTAAAACTATGTAATATATAGCACATAAAACTTAAAACAAAGAAATATATTTCAGGTTTGAGTAAAAGACATCTATAACTAGAACCCCAAATGCGAATAATTTGACTAATCTCAATATACTGTTACGAATTTATAAAGCGAATATATTCATCAAAATTAAGCAATTACGCTTTTAATAATTAGAGAAAATAATATATATATATATATATAAATCTAAAGAAAACATATTTCTAAATACCTACGAACAACCAGCATACCATAACTATTCACACCATAAGTCATTCATTTCTAATATTGGTAATCTTACGTGATCTTATTTGTGGGTGTTAAGGACGACGAATAAAAATGAAACTCTTATCTTATTATATTTCTTTGTAAAAATGCATCTGACATTTATCATTCGAAAAGACTATCTTGGTATAAAAAAGTCTTTAAGAGATGTTATGGAATTTTCAATTGATTTTCCAAATAGAGAAAGAAAGATCAACTCTACTAATTTCTTTGTTTTCCTAATAATCGCAGAGAATCTGAAATCAATCAGTTGGAGCATTGAATCCTTCTAGAAAAGAAATAAAATTTCTAGTAAAATACTACAGAGAAGGCTTTTGTACATAAGTATTATCAACATGATGATATCCTATTGGCATACCATAAATAAGAGAATATTAGACAAATTATTTCTACCATTAATTAAAAGAAATGAGTATACTAAGAGATCTACAGGAAAAAATAGCATTTTAAAAATTAAGCTGCGAAATTTTATATGAACGCATTAGATGGCATAGTAACATCATTTTTACTTACTGCGAAATTTGTTTTTTAATTTGATTATTACCAACTAAAATGGTTTTTGTCCCTGCCATCACTGAAATAAATACAAATATATCTTTAAATTGAATTTATTATTATTTAATAATTTTATTTTCATTCGCCATTTAATCAAATTCTAAAACTGGTTAAAATCTGTATACCACAAAAACATTCGCATATTTATGCTTTTATAATCAATAGTATATGTTTTTGCGAGACATGTGTTAATACTAATCATTTTATTATACTTCCAAGATACTACGCCTCTTTAACTAATTTCATTTTTTTATTTATTTTTACATCTTAAGAGATTCCGTAAACATATTTATTAGTATTCTATCTAGTTTAAGTTTGATACTTATATTTACAGAAATACATTTACGCATACATCTAGGCATCAATTAAAGAGTTTTTAATTATTTTAAAATACATTTTTGTACTTGACAGAACATTTAAGAAACATTAGCATATTCTTTTAAAATTAATGTTTTTCTACAGGGGCTAAAAGGAGCATAAATCTCGGCATAGAAGAACTTCTGCTGTTCTATAGTGCATGACATCTAAAGGTATTCTCAAGACGTTTGAAGAAGCATACTTAACATTGTTTAGTAGAACTGTTGAAGAGATAGGCTACATGTAGTTTTGATTACTACTGCATGCTAAAACTACATTAACATTTTCGGCTTCGACGATTTTATTGCATAACGCTGAGGCTAAAATTTTGGAAATTAGTATTTCTTAGCATTTTGCATTACAATGAGCAAATACACACAAATAAAAATTATCACAACATTTCTTTGATATTTATAAGTTAATTAATTCTCAAATAATTCTTTTCATTTTTCTGCTCCCAATCCGCCAGATATAATAACTATAAATTTAATGACATATGATATTTTTAAGAATTCTTTATGTAAATCACAGAGCTGCATCAAAATACATTAATGCCTTTGACAGTACTTTTATCATTGACTCAACAAACTGTACAGCATAAGAAAAGCTTACTAATTTACTACTTGAAAACATATTCAGATTTAAAGCATTAATTATTTAACTTATCACATTTTATCAGAAAATAATTTGCATGATTCTTGTATACTAATTCTGGTGACAAGGGAATTCTTTGCTAATGCAAAAGCTTTTCGTTCATTACAAAGCTAGCAACTTATTTTGAATTAGATCATGATTTATAATATATTTTTATATAATGTTGTTGAAGTCGTTTATCTGGAGCTTTATTAAATGCTAAAATCTTCTTTACTTATAAATAGCGAAATTTTTAAACAGACATAAATTGCTAAAAAAAATATGATATAAAATACTAAAATATTCTATTTTTCTTAGTTTCGCATTCTTTGAAATGGTATTTTACTGTTATTTATATTATAAATGTAATTTTATTTGAAAGCTGACATTCCATGAGTTGTTTGCTGAAAGCTTATAGAACAGGAAGTTTCTGCAGAGCACTTGTTTATATGTAGTGAAGATGAGTATAATTAGGCTTAATGATCAGTTCTCGAAGTAAACGTTGGTCAGGTTTAACAGACTGGGCTCTTTTTCTTCTTCCTTTTGCCGGCTAAATAAATATTTTATTCATGAGCGTTAAAATTAGTAATTTTAATTAAAGAGAGATAAGAAAGGTTTTTTTTTTCTTTGAGAGGCTTTTAAGAAAAGTTATTAAAGGTATATTTATATAAAAATTGCTAACCATTTTTATTTCATAATGAACTATTTTCACAATCTTTTTTCGTAAAATATATTGCAGTTAATTAAAAACTACAAGAGAAGTATAACCAGAATAAATATGTCAGCGAAATTATTAAAATTAAAAATTTAATTAGTGCCAAAAAAATCAGCCATCTTAACATCCCTTAAAAAACTATTTCGGAGAAAATAAAGCACTACACCAAAATATTTGTCAGAAATAAAAAAGAGTTTCTTTATAAGATATATATATATAAAAGTACTTGTTACTTCGGAAAATTGTAATATGGTAGAAAATGTTCAGATCAGTTTTTAAGTGCTGTTATGAAATATTATTACTTTTACAAGCACTAAATTATAATAATCTTCTTTATCATATATTGTACCAAAACAAGCACTGGGAGGTTACGAAAAGTTATTATGTTTATATTACATATATTTTTATATATGTTACAGACAGTACGGTGTATTATCTGTAACATATATAAAAACACTAACTGTATGTCCGCACACATTTATATGGCGTTAGTGTTTAATTTTGCATACTGTAATTGACTAGAACTCATTTCTAGCATAGTATATTTTATCGTAAGCTTTAGATATTTTGCCAGAAGAAGCTATCAACCCGTTATTCTAGTTGCAATTTTAACTGAGCATAAAATCATTCTAATTGGAGTTTGTTCCAAAATCAGTTTAATCAATCAAGTCCTCAACTTTTATCCCTAGCATCTGAATGAGATTTCTGCTACTTTATTTTGCCAGAAGAGACAAAATGTTCTTTGTATGATAAGAGGAGATTGGATTGTCTTTCAGCTTCAGTTGTAACGATTAATATTTACAGGAGGAAAGGCTCCATTCGAAATACATAACAATGCAAAATGCAAATAGCAGCTAAAATAGGACTTTTAATTTTGATTTTGCAATGTTTAAAAATATAAATAATATATATTTAAAAATATAGAGTATTTTGGTGCTCAATTATAGAATCTGCATAAAATTCATATAATATTAAAACAGATACTTGAGCGACGACTATGCAAATTCATTAGATAAGTTTAACAGATACTTTCTTTTACTACTCAACACAACTATCTGGAATATTCAGTAATAAATTGGCAACAAACATTCCTTCCTCAACTCCCTGAACAAAATATCTGGAAGATCCAGAATTCCTGTGAACCATTAGGAGATTAACGGGCTGCCAATCAATGGCCTTGGATGCTCGACTCTTCGATATCAATGATCTTAAGTCACTGTAGGCAATTTCAGACTAAGCAGGTAAAGGTAATGTACAGAGACTCAGAGACGCACCAAATTCTTCAGATATTTGTTGCATTTTATTACTTAAAGCAGCCGCATCATCACGTTGCCATTACACCCTTAATCTCTTCAAAGGCACAGTAACTAGATGCATGCCGTCATCCAATAAACAATATTGCACTTGATGAAATAGTATCATGATCAATCCTAGTTATTCCTTAAATGTATTTTCTGAATTCTGAGATGTGTGTTTTGAAGAGAGCTTCTGGAAAGTTTTAACATAGAAATGTAATAACAACACTGTTAAGCTAACACTGTTAACTAACACAGCTTAACAACACTGTTTGAAACAAACCATAATGGATTTTCATGTCCATCTGCATTACCTATCATAAATTCAATCAAAGTTAATTTTATATAGGGAAAAATTATTCAAATTACAATTGCATAAATCACTTATATTTACTTATATTTGAAGGTCTGTGGACGTGGCAGAACGGCCTCCTCTTCACTTTATTCTGCTTTGAATCTGTCAAAGCATATGAGATTCGTGTATATTTAGATGAGAATCTTGCCTTCCTAAATGATCCTCTCGAGAGCCTTATAGCCGGGCAGCAAGAGGCCGCCATAACGCATCCTTCAAAGTACTCTTGATTGAAACTGCAATAGAGCTTACGCCTACGGTCTTTGTACTTTGCCTTAGCTAAATAGTGCAATCGAAACCTCCATATTTAATTGAAAAATTTGTTTGATATTTATATTCAGACAGAGTTTAGATTGACCAAGATCACCTCAAAAAACTAGGACATCAAATTGGAATACCTATATGTATTAAAATAACTACATCCCAATAATCACTTCTTCCTAATCTTCGAAATGTAATAACTGTTTTATTTCCATTTGTAACTTTTGGATCAAGTGTTTGAAGACTTAAACCAATGGTACTAATGTTTATTAATATATTAGTAATGTAATATTATAGAGTCATTAAGTTATTTGGAAGCAGGTCACATGAAAAATATGCAATGCCCTTGCCGGGACTTGAACCCCGGACCTCTCTAATACGCGCCGAGCGTGCTGACCATTACACCACGAAGGCATGCTAAAAAGGCGGAAGAAATACCTTATATATATATATATATATATATTCCCCTTTTAAAGGGCGACTGGGGATTATGGGGACCCAGTCGTGAAGTCCTGGTGGCAGAGAATCATCATCCACCGCCTATTTATAGTTCGGGCGCTACTGTAGAGACATTAGGTATTTTTTGAAAACAGAAAACATAAAACATAAGCAATGCTGTCTCCGGGACTCGAACGACGGAGCTCTCGAATATGCGCCGAGTATGCTGCCATTACACGACGAAGGCATGCTAAGAAGGCGGTAGAAACACATCATAATAGTCAATATTTACACTAAATCTTATATTGAATGTACGTTAGTATACGAAAGAACGTATATTGTACAGAAAACCACTATCCTTATTGACCGAGTAAACCATTACCATTTGTATTTATCAGACTACATGCCATTATTTTTGTCAAATCAATAAATATATTCCTCGTAATGTTGAATGATATGAGCAGCTATATTCGTAAATATTGAATTTTATATTTTCTTAACTTGCAACTTTAAATATAGGAAGTATTATGAATAATTATTAAATAGAGATTGCTAGTCATATCGGTAATCATTCAATGTCCATCATATATTAATACATTCAATGAAAATAAGTATGAATTGTTTATAGACATGTTTTATCATCTTACATGTAAACATCTACAAGGATTGCATCTCTAGCATGACTTCCGAATGATACTTTTAGCTTCCAGACATAAATTGTGAATAAATATTCAGTAGAATTTCATACACAGTTCTATCTTTTACGCAGGTGCAAAAGGTAAAATGTCCTAGACACTATAACTTTTGTAAGTGTAAAATAATAGCTCGATAAAATAAAATTCCCTCTTATTGAGCCGCCTTAATATGTTCGGCAGAAAGATAAATCGTCATAGAACATAGCTCTCTAATGCTTTACATAAATGAATAATTTCAAGTACTCAACAAGTACTGTTTGTTACATTCCATCTTTCAACAGGGATCGGGACTTGACTACTTTCTGGCGAAGAACTGAGAGCTGTAATTCATCTCCATGTAATTGCCACATATGTTCAATGATGTTGAGGTGTTGAGATCATATAGGAACACCATCGGCTAAGCGATAAAAATTACTTAATACTGGTAGTTTGACCGGTGTCCAAACAAGCCAAACGATCTGGTTTTATGAGTTTCCGTGCTTATAAGCCTGTATAACGGGAATATAACCCATCTCCCCATAGAAAATTCTCCACGAAGTCATACCTCCCTTTAAGCAGATAGCCCTAGTGAGCACTGTCGTAAATAAATAATAAAAATGCGGATCCTGGAAAGAATCAGAATGCCTTTATTTCCTAAAAAGTATGCATTATTTCTGATTCAATGAGATGTGCAATTATTATCTTTAAATGAAATTCCTCTTCAGCAGTACCACATAACAAGAGAACTCGGTTACCAGTCACATTTTTATAACAGTGGTAGTCATCATGGTCCACCTCTAGCTTAGTAATCCAGCAATCATGATGCCATCCAGCACTAATATCTGTATAAATACAATATCGTTTTTGCATACTTTCCTTCTGTTACACCTTACTATCTTTCTCACTAATGTCTGGCATCCGATAGCAGACTGAATCATCTCGCAGTGGGAAACAAATCTATAGCCCATTGCCGAATCATTCAGTTTTGGTGTACCTCAAAACACCGGAAATGCCTTCTACTGTCATCTCTGGATAGTATATCTCACATAGACGATCGGTCATTCAGTATACAGCTCTGTGTAGTTCGAGAGTATATGTCAAGCAGTAAATTGGCTGCATGTTGTCATTTCTGTATTGCGGTCGAGTTATTGTACCTCTTAATCCAGACTTACAAGCCGGATGGCCGTATAATTTGGCTGTCAGTAAGGGCTTCTCGTAAAGTCGTAGGGAAACGCCGATCTTCTGCAATTCGTGTGAACGCATGCCAGTCTTTTAAACACAGTCCAAAACCTGAAAAACCACACTTTGCGCAATTATAAACTCCATTACAATGTTGATAATTGTAACGTATTCTAATACATTCCGTGCAGCTCTAATGCATGTAAAATAACTGAGAAGACTTCTTTGAAATATGTTGAAATGCTTACGTTTGTATATTTATTCCTTTATGTTTCGAAGTTTTAACAAACACTTTTAGAGCTAATTTTCTTTATAACCGCTTTCAAAAAGTAACTTTACAAGCGATAATAGGAAATTTTATTTTTTAACGGACCTTTTATTCTTTGCATTTTTAACTGTGCAAATCGCAACAGATTTTTCGTTAGAATTTAGAGCATAACATTGTATAATGGTGTTTATCTTTAGAACTACAGTTTAAGAGGAATGCGCAGAATATGATGCATGATGCAGAATTTTATTCACAAGTAACCACCAGGCAATGATATTCTTGATATTAAGTTAGGTCTCCCAAATGAGGATTTATTGCTGTTAAATATATATATTACCAATCAAAATTTCTCTAATTCATGAACTGCTGTACAGTGTTTGCGCTGTACAGGTTTTAAAAATGTTGGTTTGCTACAATGAAATCGCTGCTCTTTGTGCTCTTAAATATAACTGTATTAACTATACTTTTCGCAATCACAAACATAATAAATTTAATTCAAATTGTATGAGATTTGAAGGAAAATTAATCTTCCATCAAGAATGGCATTTTATAGGGATTGACACCATATTCTGTGATTTACACTTGTGTTTAAACAGAAAACATTTTAGTATTTGATGCTAAGTTTATTAGGTTGTAACAGAAAAGACCGATTGGATACTTTCGCAATAATATTTCATGCGAAAGTAAATGAGCTTTGAAATCATTGACAGGCAGTTAGAACATAACTAGTCTATTAAATCTCCTTTACTGAAATCTCCAACTAACCAAACATGCTCTCAATGTACTTATGAAACAGTGCTTCAATGTCTTATGTCAAAATTTCTACTAATAATGTAATGAAACAAGAGAGGAATTATATTGCAAACATTTTAAAACACATTTCTTTCAAAATTTAAGAAATCCAAGCAATAGTATTGCAGAAAGGTACAAGATATTTCTCCCGGGTTCTTCGCATGCCTTCATTGTGTAATGGTCTGCACTCTAGGCGCGTATTCCAGAGGTCCGTGATTCGATTCCCGGCGAAGGCGTTGCTAATTTTTCATCTTGCCTGCTTCCAAAAAAATAAATGTCTCTACAGTAGCGCCCGAACTAAAAGGGTGTTCGGTGATGATTCTCTATACCCAGGACTTGGCGATTGGGTCCCCTAAAAACTCCAGTTGCACTTTAAAAGGGGGAGTATATAAGGTATTTCTCCCGCCTTCTTGGCATGCCTTCGTTGTGTGGTGGTCTGCACGTTGGGCGCGTATTCCAGAGGTCCGTGGTTCGATACCCGGAGAAGGGTTGCTAATTTTTCATCTCGCCTGCTTCCAAACAAATACCTAATGTCTCTAGAAAGGAAATATAGACTGAGTTATAAATCTCTTAGATAAAGTACACGAAACACAGTTTTAATGGACGCATTCCTGTATCTAGGATTATACTTCATTGCCAGGTATGATTAGAATTGTAAATGCTTAAAATTTCTATATAACTAGAAGAGTGCAACATTTTAATTTCAATTTTATAAATCTTATGAATATATCAATAACTGATTAGAGTTTAGTTATTTATTTCAATATTTGTAGCATTTTATAGGTTTGGTATTTCTTTTGTGTAATATCAAAATGAGCCAGGTTCCCTTACAAGGTGATATACAGTAAAGAACTCAAAGGCTATCTCCCTAAGGGGAGGATGCCTTCATGGGAATTTCTAAAGGAAATTAGCTTGTATTCACAATACACCCAGAGAAAATCTCTACACAAAACCAGCAGCTAGTTCGGAGGTTTTCAAACAGGAGGAAGTTTTATAGTTTTAGAAGGAGGAATGCTGTCAGCGTTTTGTTTACCTGTTAAGTAATAAGTTTCAGCTTGTAAAAATTAAAAAAAAATAGTTTTAATAAAGTTTTGGTACTTAGCAGTGTGTTCTATATTTTTCCTTGTTTGATTGATGAAACACATTAAAAACTAATCCAGATCTAAATAAATGTACTCATATCTTTCGAGTCTGAAAAGGAGCGGGGGCGAATTATCTTTTAGCAATGATAAAAGAGGCGCACGCAGCAAAGAACACACAGTATTCATGGCATGATCAGTTCCCCTAGGAAGTAATCTCATCTCTACAAGGCATCTCTACTTTGCTGATTGCTTACTTGTGATTTACTCTAATAAGGTAAATCAGCCAGACAGTCAATGAGGTTATATAAAAATCAACAATAAATTTAAAATGGGAACTCTATAAAGTATTTCTCCCACTTTCCTAGCGTCCTTCGTGGTGTAGTGGTTCTGCACGCTGGGCCGGTATTCCAGAGGTCCGTGGTTCGATTGCTAATTTTTTCATCTCTCTGGCTTCCAAAAATTTCTAATGTCTCTACAACTCAATAAGTTATTTTTATTTTAATGAAAATTGTTACATTTATGTGTTATACTGCATTTTGGTCTATACACATCTAAATATGTGTTATTTAAATGGGTTTTAAGTATTCATGATGATAATTTGAATTGCTCACTGTTGCTGACGCTCAGACGCCTCTTCAAAATATCCTGAGAATCTACGAAAGCGTTTACAGTCCCCTCCTATTTTCCATTTCACTCTATAGAACAAGAACGAGCTTTTGGACAGGCTGTTTTAAATACCTAAGTTTGATGTTGGAAAAAACTGGCTGTGTAGTTTACTTTTCTTTCATTTTCCAACTCGTTCAAATTACACAGAGCCGCGCTCTATTTACAACTGGCAAAAATTCCTTTTCTTCGCGATCTTTTTCTACTTTCGCCAATATTTGAAGACGTCTTTCCTCACACAAATAATTTCTCCGCGTCAGTAAAAGTACTTTATTTTTTTATAAAACAATCTCCTGAAGTTCATTACAACTGAGTAATTCTGCCAAATTTCAGAAGTAGCTAAATTATTTTGGGATCAGATTAAGGATAGAAGATGGTAAAGTAACAAATAGCTCAAAATATAAAATTATATGCATTTATACAGCAGACGTGGGCAAAATAGCCATAAATGCAAAACCTTTAATCATTAAAAATACTTTCTTTACATCATACCATTCATTCTATTTTAAGCTACTTATGTAAAAGTGCGTAAAGCTCAGTCTCTATTAAAGTGTTTTCAAGAAAAGGATTTTGCATCTTTTATTACAGTATCAGGTTCAATGTTTCTTCTAACCTTCTTCGGAAACATACAATGACCTGACTAGAACAGAGAGCTTACTAAAGCTATGTTCACTAATTGTAGTAAGTAGACAGGATACAGACGAAGGGTATACAAAACCCTTTATTTTTTCTTTATATACAATGACTTCCGTACTTCGGAATACAATGACCCTCCACTCGGGGTCTAACTTAAAAGATATCAAAATAAAACTAAACTCTAATTTAACTTTAGAATAAGATTGGCCTTATAATAACAGGAAGCGTATGTAGCACAGAGACTGTGAACACTACAATACGTTTAATTTATCAAGAGGATTAAAACCTCTGGCCTGGAAGGCAAAGTAGCAACTGCGTAACTTCTAAGGTAAGCGGCCTGCTTCGAACTCACGGCTTCCTCTCTTCTGCTTGGCAAAAAGGCCACACTTAAATACTTGGCGTTCGCCAGACAACTTTGCATAAACTCCTTCACGCTTATAATTCTGGCCGGAAGTAGAAAATAAGAAGTGATAGTAAAGATTTAAAATAAAATAAACGTTAGTAAAACTTAAGATCCTTACATACTTCCCGCCAGAGTTAATTAGTTTGAAACTGAGGTCTAAAACGACCTTGTTGAAAACTTTTAGCTCTAGAAACTAACGCGAGGCCAACCTTTTACAATCATAACTTAGCTAGAAACTAGAAAATTTTAAAAGAAAGAAATTTGTTACAATAGCAGCTCCCGGAATATACAACAATCTTTTTTCTTTTTCATCTGTACTGCATCTAAACAGGAGCTTTATTCAATTCTGGTTCCTTCCAGGGATTTGGAAGGAAAACTAGTTTAATGAAATGTTACAGAATGACATTGCAAATAACATATAGAATATACTTTTCTTAACATTCTTATTTCATTCATGACTATTTTAATTATCTCTCCCCGTGCTCTCTGACATGTGTTGTAAAAGAACACCAACCACGAATGTGTTTCTGTCTACGTGTGCCACACTTCCTCCTACAATCAAAACACTAACGTGTTAAAATTCAACATACGAGACCTCTTAACACACCCTAATTTCAACTCTAGACCCTGAGGTACTATTCTGAAAGTGGCTAACTCTAAAGTGTAGCGTCAGAGAGCCTAACTACATCATTCAACCTTTAACACATATTCACCATGATTTAATCTTTACAGTCACACGAATAACAAATTTTTAACATTACTTTCACTTTTACCATATCACGGTATTTCTAAACATTCAAAGTAACAGTTCACATGTATACAAGAACATATCAAGATGCCGTTAATTTTACACATTTGAAAACATACATTAGTAGTACATTGTTAACTTCTATTCTTTTCAAAGCAAGTGCCAATTCTTTCTACATTGAAATAATACTACATTTCAAAAAGTCTTTCAGACTAAAACTTCTTTCTTGTTAGAATGTTTTAAATAAAATTTATACAATAACTTTTTACAATATTTAAGTCTTTATACAACGCTATTATACATCAACTTTAGTTTTACGCGCGAGTAATTGAAAAACATAATAAGAAAATCGGTCACAACTCATTTCTCGCCCTTTTGGCGATAAAGGTAGACCTCGCATGAGGTAAAACTTCTTGAAATCTGCCACTTGCAGTAAGAATGAAAGATTAACTTAAGTTTGTAAAGTAACATAAAATTTTACTTATCTTTGTAATATTCAGACATCCTTTTCTGGGCCCAGTCTTTAAAGGTGCTGCAGACCGTAGCTTGGTTGATCCTCCTTCTTGTACGGGCTCGCCCTTCAGTGCTTTCCTCTGGAAGCTTCCGTTTTTCACCACTACGGCCACCCTTGAACATCTTCCTTTTGTGCTCTGCTTGTGGTCTTGGCCGTTTGAAGGCAGCTGGTCTTGGTGGAAGGTGGAACCGGGAAACTTCTGTCGTGATCCTGCTTGGACCTCGTTGTTGGCCGTTCAAATTTTTCTTGTACTTTTTCCTCCGCCGCTGATGGCCCTTCCGCAATTCGGCGACTTTTGCTGCGGAGAGTTCTGTCGGATGAGTCAATCTTCCGTTTCACAGCCGGGTTATAGTTGCCGTCCTTTCTCCCGGTCTTTTCCACATACGTCGTCCTTCTCCCTTCTTCATTCTGGGGGTGTTCGTGAACTCTGTTTTTTGGACGGTGGAACGGCTTCTTTTTCTTTTTACCTTCAGTTTTTCCGCGGGGCAATTTTCTTTTCACTTGCTTCTGTCTCTCATTGGCTTGCCCTTGTACCTGTCGTTTTCCCACCTCTGGAACTTGTACCTGCGGTGTCTGTCGTACCGGATCCTGCAAAAGATCTGAAAAGATTTGCATTTTATTACGATCGAAGTAGGGCTTGATTTGATCAATGTTTGCGGAACAGGTTTCACCATTTCTTGCCTTTAACACTACAACAGCGTGAGTTATTTTTTCTATAACATATGGTCCTTCAAAGCGTGGAAAAAATTTGGCAGTTTTATCTTCTGGTGCTGCAGAAAGTGAATGCTTAATTTTTAGTACTTCATCCCCTACTTTATAAGTTACTCCCCGTCGTTTCAAGTCATAATACAATTTTTGTTTTCTTTGTGCTACTTCCGTATTCTTTTTTGCTTCTTTTATTAGTTTTTCTATATCACCCATTTTAAATTCTGGGGCTCTTTGTTGCACATAAAATAGTTTATCTAACGGTGTTATAACCTTTCTGCCTAGAAATAACTCAGCAGGAGTTTTGCCCGTTGTATCATGTTTTGCGGTCCTAAGGGCGAAAGCAAATTCATTGACATAGTTATCCCAGCTTTTATGAAAATTTTTAACATAACTACGGATAATTTTCACTATATTTCTGTTGACCCGTTCCGCTATATTTGATTGCGGCCGATACGGGACCATTTTTAAATGACGTATGCCCAGTTTTTGGCACATGTCTTCAAATATATTACTTACAAATTGAGGACCATTATCCGATATAACTTTTAGGGCGCCCCGTATTTTAAAATATATTTATTTAAAATAGAATCGGTAACTAATTTCGCGGAGGCTCGTTTTAAGGGAACAATTTCGGTCCATTTACTAAAATGATCGACTATAACAAGGAGATAGCGACTTTTGTTTAACTGACTTTTTGGGAAAGGGCCCAATAAATCGATGCCGATTATTTCATTTGGAAATTCGGATTTAATACTATTTAGAAACCCGGCCGGGCGGAAATTAATATAATTAACGGCTTGACATGTTGGGCAGGACTGGACATACGCCCTTGTTAACTTTTGCAGTTCAGGAAAATAGACTGCCTCGCGTACGCGTTGTATAGTTTTTCGAATACCAGCATGAGAAGCTAAAGGGCTGTCATGCAACTCCTGCAGGATATTTAATCTAAGACTAGCTGGGATAACAGGTCGAAATTCGTTGTTGGAATTCGTAGTTTTTGTATAAAATAATAGACCATCTATTAGTTCGTAATAGGCCGCCCTATTTCTTATCGCCACAATATCTTGGTGGCTAAAATTTTCAGGATCCTTTAAATACTCATAAATGCTTCCAAACTCAGGATCCTTACCCAGTTCGGTTATTACAGTTTCTCGGGAATTTATTGTACATGCTGTGAGCATTGCCACCTTTACAGTATTACCTTCTTCATCTATTTTAATTCTGGATAGGGCATCTGCTACGATATTTTCTTTCCGGGGGTATGCTTGATTACCAGATTATATTCTTGCAGCTTGAGTGCCCATCTTATTAACCTTGGGGATAAATTTTTCCCAGAGTACAATCTAGTTACCGCCGCATGATCAGAATATACTGTTATCGGCGCCTTTCCAAAATAGACTCGGAACTTTTGCACTGCTAACAGAACTGCAAGTGGCTCTCTCTCGGTCGCGGAATAGTTTCTTTGTGTTTGATTTAAAGTTCGGCTAAAAAATGCCACTGGCTGCTGATTTTGCGAAAGTACCGCTCCTACCGCATAATCCGAAGCATCCGCTGAAATTTCTAAATTTTCATCCTTTTCAGGAAATTTCAACACAGGGGCTTGCGTTAATGCTTGTTTTAATTTTTCGAAAGCACTATTGGCTTCGGCCGTCCACGAGAATCTTGCCTTTTTCCTTTTTAATTTTAACAATGGCTCAGCGATAGCCGCAAAATCTTTTATAAAGGACCTATAATATGAACAAAGTCCTAGAAAAGAAGAGAGCTTCTTTGCCGTGTTTGGAGTCGGATACTTTTGTACAGCGATTATTTTTGATTCATCTGTCTCGATCCCTTTTTGCGATATTTTGTAACCTAAATATTTTAATTCAGGGGCTGCAAATTTGCATTTTTCGACATTAACTTTTAGACCTGCCTCATTTAATAAAGAAAACACCTGTCTTAAATCCTGTACATGTTGGTCTAGATTATCACTAGTAATAATGATATCGTCTAAATAGATAAATGTGGACTTTCCGAGAACAGATCTTAACACAATGTCCATGCATCGCTGAAATGTTGCTGGGGCGCCTGAAAGGCCAAACGGCATTCGCAAAAATGCATAAGTGCCAGACTTGGTTATAAAAGCAGTCTTAGGCACGTCCTCAGGCCTGATCCCTATTTGAAAATAACCATTCGTTAAGTCTAAAGTCGTCATAAATTTGGTTGATTTTATGTTCCTTAAAATTTCTTCTATAATCGGTAACGGATATACCGGATATTTCGTTATGGAATTTAATTTACGGTAATCAATAGCGAATCTCCACCTTTTTGGATGCTCCAAAGGATAATCATTATTTTTCTTACATAAAACCACCGGACTAGCATAACTACTTGAGATAGGCGTTACGATCTTTTTACGTAGCATATCGGTAATATGCCATTCTATAATTTTTTCCTTATTCTTATCATACCGGTATGGTGTTTGACGAACCGGCAATGCATCTCCGGTGTCAATACTATGGTTAGTAACCTGGGTAAATCCTGGAATATCACTAAATAAGGAAGCAAATTCACTTACCACTTGTCGGATTCTATCTTGCTCGTCATTAGGCAGGTGGTCAAGATTTAACCTTGGCGGTTCAACCTTTTCTACACGCACTGGTTTCATCGTCAGCTTAAGAGACGCTTCATTAAAATCCAGTGTAGCTTGTGCGTCTGAAAAAAAGTCTATTCCTAGTATTAAGTGTGCTTGCAAATTCTTTACTATAAAAAACATCACCTTTACTTGTTCGTCCTTGATACGGATGTACAAAGGTACTTTACCTACGCACTTACATTGTTCTCCTTGCGCCGCTAATACTGTTGTATTATCCGCATTATATATGCGGTATTTGCGAAAATACTTTCTAAAAAAGACTTCTGCCACACAGGAACACTGCGCGCCGGTATCCAGGAGTGCGGTGGCCGGGATATTATTTACCAAGACTTCAATCTTCGGAAGAGTTAAATTTTTCACCATTACTGTATTTAACTTGAAGGAAGAGAGGTTTTCGTGGCCTTCGGATTTCCGCACCCTCTCGTCAGCAGAAATCCGTTTTAGTTTAAATTATTTTTCCTTTCCGTGCTTTCCTTCTTTCTCCACTGGCCTTGAGACTTTTTTCCTGGGTTGCTATTGAACTGTCGACGTTCGCCGGCTGTTTTTGAATGCTCGGGTTTCCTTGCCCACTGATTCGCTTTTTCTCCGTAGCCATGTGCTTGAGTTTGCTGTAGTCTTGGCGTACCAAATTGGTTTCGCTGTTGATATTGGCGTCTTCTTTCCACGTCCGCCGTTCTTCTACTTTCAAACTGGATTGCTAGCTCAAATAATTTTTCCAGTGTAGTCGGATTTCTCAATTCAATAAAGTCTTGCACTTGGGGTAGTAACCTCGGCAAAATCACTTGAATTATTTCAGGATCCGGACGGTTTCCATACAAGAGCTTGAAAACGTGAATTTTTCTTAAAATAAAACTCGAGAGGTTTTCCATTCTTTGTTGATATATACTGAAAAGTTCTGTTTCTAATTTCGCACGATCCCTTACAACAGGGAAGGCTTTTAGTAGGGCAGTCTTGAAATTTTCGTAGGTATAGGTGGGACTTCCTGCTTGACCCAAGAGACTTCTGCCGATACATTTGAACCAGTTAAGCGCTTGGCCCCTCAAAGCACTGGTAGCTAAGGTAACTTTTTGAAACTCGTGCACGGGGTAGAGCATGAAGTGGTCATCCAATTTTTCCAAAAAACTGGTTACCTGTGAGTTTCCATTAAACGTTGCTTCTGGTTTCATCGAAGCGCGCATGGTCTGGACAATGTACCCAAATCCTTCCAGGGCGGCAGCTGGCATTTCTGGATTCTGAGCCGTTTCTGCAGGCAGCACAGGTTCTTCTTGAAACTCGGCCATGGTTATTCTTCGTCGGGCGCCACTATCAGGTTCAATGTTTCTTCTAACCTTCTTCGGAAACATACAATGACCTGACTAGAACAGAGAGCTTACTAAAGCTATGTTCACTAATTGTAGTAAGTAGACAGGATACAGACGAAGGGTATACAAAACCCTTTATTTTTTCTTTATATACAATGACTTCCGTACTTCGGAATACAATGACCCTCCACTCGGGGTCTAACTTAAAAGATATCAAAATAAAACTAAACTCTAATTTAACTTTAGAATAAGATTGGCCTTATAATAACAGGAAGCGTATGTAGCACAGAGACTGTGAACACTACAATACGTTTAATTTATCAAGAGGATTAAAACCTCTGGCCTGGAAGGCAAAGTAGCAACTGCGTAACTTCTAAGGTAAGCGGCCTGCTTCGAACTCACGGCTTCCTCTCTTCTGCTTGGCAAAAAGGCCACACTTAAATACTTGGCGTTCGCCAGACAACTTTGCATAAACTCCTTCACGCTTATAATTCTGGCCGGAAGTAGAAAATAAGAAGTGATAGTAAAGATTTAAAATAAAATAAACGTTAGTAAAACTTAAGATCCTTACAACAGAAATCCAAGCATGCTGTAAATCGATATGTCATCACCATCAGCGTGAATTTGACTCTCGATTTCTTTTTATTTCGAAATTCGCTCCAATCTAGCGGACTGAATTCCCTCGGAAATTCGCAGCCGCTTACGACTGTTTCAGCCACACATTTCCCGGAAAAATCGAAAAGCTCTTTACTAGCTTAACTTTTGGTTGTTTTCGGCCTATCGAATATGCGGGATTTCCTCGAAACAAGATTATTTTTTTATTTGCTTCCCTTTCTGGCAACAGTTTAAAGTTACGTAAAAGTCATTGCACTTTTATTAAGAATGAAATCTAACTCTTTACATTCTATAATTCTAAAGATGAAAACGAAAGAGAAACAGGAGAAGAAACATATGCAATCTATGCAATCTCATGCTACCTTAATCTGCAAAACACACAGTATACCTAGTTTTAAAAATTAAGATAGGGTGTATCTTGTTCAGATAGAAAACATAGACACAGATAATCCTCACTTAGATGACCGTTAACGGTTCTAGATGATTTTGCTATTCTGTAATAGTGGCAGCATTAGAGAAATAATTTTCATAACTGATGTTTATTTATGTTCTCAGAAGCGCTGGTCACACTAAGAACTCGTGATGTTAGGGAGATTATCTCGACAAGAAGGCTGAATTTATGAACTGTCCTTCACTTTTATCAATAAAAGAACAGACCATTAACACAGATATATTCTACCAAATCTCTTTCATTACTAGGCAACACGCTCAAGGCAGTTTTTTCCTAGAAAGATAAGTAACCTTTATCCTTCTTACAAGAAAACATTTTTTGCTCATCAGCTCATTTCGACGGTCATACTTGTTTTTAAATATTAGAAATGTATCTCGTCGGTTAGCTATTTCACGAAACAAAGAAGGAAATAAAATTGAATACTTTATAAATTCTATATTGATGATACTTGCTTAAAAAATACCAATAATACATATAATTTAATGTTGGACAGTAGACAACGTTGGTGCAATATATCAATATATTAGTAGAAAATTATTTTGCTGGCGTTGAAATCCATTTTTACTTTGAAATATATTGAAACATATTGTTCTGTTAAAATATATATATCATAAAATAATTCAAACATTGAAAAGCAAAATTCTGATAAAAAATTATCATTAAAACATGATTTTTATTTGTTGATTATGCCCACCAGTATCCGACTGGCTGAAGTTTTAAATATTGGTAATTCCTTCCAGATTTTGCCGCTGATTTTCTTGATGTGCAATGTAAGTTACTAGTCACAATCCCTTCAAAGTCTTCAACTAAAATATCGTTTCCTTTATTCAGATAGCTCCTGTATGATTTGCCTCGATCAATTAACCAACAGTCAATCTGCCTGAGATTTCTACAACACGCGCATAGCAAACTCGAATCAGTTTACTTTTAAAAAGAACCTAGTTCTTGGTATTTTCCCATCATGTATGTAACCCTCATGGTCTTTGAAATAGTTGATTAATTCAATGCAGGCTTTATCGGATTTAAATCTAAATTTTTTTAACAGTGAGATGCTAATAATTTCTCGATAAGAAAATGTCTACAATCTTGGTTTTAAACAGGAAGGTGAAATGTAGCATAAAGTTATAGCTTGCAATATCTATAAAATGCTTCTCATGCCCTGATTTGAAAATACAAGATTATTTCTACTAGTAGCTTGATACTTCTGGAGTTCGCGTCATTGTGATACTGTTTCGCATGCTGATTCGCTATGTGGAAAGCTAATTAAAATAAGCGGCGAGATTTACGAGCAGTGTAATTAGAAGCATTAAATTAGTAAGAGCACGAAATATTTATTTTATGTATAATATTAATTTTATTCTATCTTTTAATTTATTTAGACATTAATTGTTCTAGCAAAAATAATCTAGCATTATTTATCTTGAGCTATCGTTTCCCTAATTTAATAGTGCATTAAATTTTTGGTTCACTATTTTTCATCCTTTCACGTAGTACGATTTTAACGCGTTCATTTTGATTTTACAAAAATATATGTCATGCAGTTATTTTGCAATTTGTATGCTTATGCAAATGTCAGATGACTTGCACATTCATTAAATAAATTTCACGAAATGGAATACTGCAGAAACGGAAGAAAATAACCAAACATAATTCATAAGAACGTACTTCAGGAACCGAACAGAAATTCGCTTTCATACTATAACGTTTAAAAACGCCGTTTTCAATCCTTCAAGTTTAAATTAATTATTTCTAAGAGTTTTTTTTTTTTCTTTTACTCAACCAAATCACTCCACTTTCGTTATTAAACTCTCTAGAGAAAACGATTCCACTGCAACTAACGAAATATATGAAGCAACTTGAAAGTCAGTTTTCATTCTTTTTTAACAATAATCGCAGTTTTAAGAGAAGCAATTACTGCTTGTTTCGACAGCTGAACAAATTTAAGGAAAACAGATTATTGATTAACCAAATGAGATTTTAAAATAACAAGTTGTAAGATTCTTGCATTTTTCTGTTTTCAGAACTAACCGAAAGCATTTTTGACTCTCGCATGAAATATTTCGTGTTTTTAAGTGCTATATATTTTTATCTTTTTTTTAGTTTTTCTCTTAATGTAGGTAGATAAGGTTTTTTTATCTTAAATTTAAACAAATAAGAAGTCCAGTCATTCCCCTTAAATTAATTTATCTTTAATAGTTTTGTGATAACGTTTTTAAAATTGAGGACATGGTTTATTAAAAGAATTCTGCTTGAAACAGAGTAGCATGACGTCTATAAACGGGGTGCAAACCATATGAAGCTAATTAAAAATAAGTGACCGATTTTAAGTGATTTATTATTGTTATTTGTTATACATTTTTAAATATATAGAATTACTTATGATGCATAAAACAAAGGAGAAATTTTACAGATTTAGATTTTTATCTTGGAAATTCTTCAGGGTATTTCTCATAATTATCTGTGTATTTTCGAAATTTCGAAATTGTTCGAATTCCTGTTCTACTTATTCTTGGACTGAAACCAGCCAAACGGATAATATCTCTAAACAATGACTGTTCAAATGATTTCAAATCACGACGAATCTATTGGCTGCCTGGGATTTTAGCGGTTTCCCTCTTGCATAATATGAACACGAGACAGTTTCCTTTCGAGGTTTTCCACGAAGGCATACTTCCTTTTAACTCTTTGAAGGGCTGTGGTTAGCTAAAGTAATCACCTTTTCTATTGAACGTCTTGCTCCCTCGAGTGAGTGGTTTTCAAGACTGACAGTTTCTGAAGTTCCCTTGTAGCTCACTAGATGGCAATCAAGAAACATAAGCCAGTAGTTGATGCAGCAGTTCGTCTTCAAGAAAATAAGCATCAGCCATCAAAGACAACATCAGTACGATGTGCACTCTGCAGCACAAGAAAAAGGCCTATAAGAACAGTGTGGGAATGCAGCACATGCAAAGTTGCACACTGCTTGAAAACGAAAAACTGTTTCCATGAGTGTCGTGAAGACTGATTTATAGGGATGTGTTCTGTGGTCAATGATCACTGACACTAACCACCAGAAGTGGTCATTTTCTTTACGCGTCTTGGACAAAATATGTGTAATTGTTGCAAATAATTTCATTGCTGAAAAGTTTAATTCTCTTTCCCTGCCCTTAAAGAGTTAAGCAGATAGTAATAGCATGTTTTTCTATAATTTAGTAAATGCAGCTCTACTGGTTCTTTGGTTTGCCTCCATGTTGGTAATGTTGAACCTGAACAGGGATTGGCGTTCACTTCAACAGTGTTTCAGCAGCTCTGTAAGTGCCGACCAACACTGTTTACAACCATGGAAATTAAACATTTGTTACCTTGCAAAATGCTGACACCAAGTATTATTATGTTGTAAATTTGCTACAAGGTCTAGCTTCGTCATCTTTGTGCAAGACAGCTCTGCTGGATGAAAAATGTGAATATATGAAATATTATTCAACTGTATATTCTGTTGTGAATTGACTGGATTTTTGATTTGGAGGGAACAAAGGTCTAAGGTTTATGACGTGAAACTCATACTTCTTGTCTTGGAACTTGAGATATCATCTTGAGCTTTGTTCTGCAATGACAAAGGACTGGGATAGTTAACCATCTTAAGAAGGCAGTAATCGTGGAAGGTTTTCCAAGGGAAATTGGTTTGTATTCGCATCACATATGGAAGAAACACTAGATTTCTCAACCTTTTCAAGACCCAAATATTTAACATGAATGTCTACTTTATAATAACATCTCCACATCCCTATTTTTGCAGATTAAATTAATTAAATATAGCAAATCATACACGAGCTACTTACCTAAGAGAAAGAATGCCTTCATGGATGACGTTCTAAGGGAAAATGGATTGTATTTGCTTTACACACGGGGCAAAAAAAAAAAAAACAATGTAACTCATTCAACCGTTTCCTGGAATCGAGCCCGGTTAGAATTATCAGCAATCTTAACCAACCCATTAGCCACGGGGGAATCTGCAGATCAGTTTAATAATAATCATGTTGTTTCTTTCATAACATTAATTAGCTAAATATTTCATTTGCGGTAGTTTTATTTTCATGAATTTAATCGATTTTTTCTCTTTCTCTATTAACTAATTATACAAGCTAACCACTTTTGAATTGCTTGTTACACTTTCTTTCTTCCCAAGAGAGAGGGTTAAAGAAAAAAAAATTATATTCCATTTCCGCTCCAACCGAGCTTTGTGAAAATAAAATTGTCAACGGAAAATCAATAGCAAGAAAGACTTAGTATAAGAACGATTTTTTTTTTTATTTGTTCTCTAAAATCTGCTGACTCGACTTGAAATCCTTTGCTTAAGCTTTAGTCTTATTTCTCTGTGCGAGAAAAACTAATGTTGGGAAACTTAGATGTTTGAGACTATTTTCATTTATTTTAATATGTACATATATGAAAACATAACGAAATATGTATGAAGGAATCTAAAATGGTGTGAAAACGTACATTGAATTGGTATTAAATTATAGCAGTTGATGAAATGAAATATTGTGGCATGTCTTAGCTTAAGATGACTCAAATTTTAGTTTAATTTTCTATAAAACAATGCCTTGTAATATAATAAAGCACCAATGCATTTGTTTTTCGTCTTTAAAAGCATATTTTGTGCATTTTTCGGTATGAGGGACTACAATATATATTTGGATTTAATTTAAGGCCTTTTGAAATGACATCTGATTTTTTTCTTGAAACAAAAAACTGCCTTTAACAGTTTCCTAAAAAAAAACTAAATTACAGAAGTTTTAAGCCAATAGGCACTGCAAAGATCATAATATGGTTCCAGCCATGATTTTGCAAACAAAAATGCTTTATAATTTTCCTGTCTGTTGCTTCCTGGTTTGGTTGTTTTGGTTTACTTGATTACGGCAAAGAACATGAGGACTATTGATTTGTGGAAAGAATAGTTGCTTTAATTATACGCAATTAAAAGCTACATAATACTGTAGCGAAATTGTGTCTCAGATAATGTTTTCTTCTGATGTCATATGATACACATATGCTAGAACACACGCTAGGACATATTATTTAATTATTGCGTCATGAGAATATTTATGGAAAATGTTTATAATTATTTGTGAAATGAATAATAAATGAAATAATTTCATCCAAATCTACATAAAGTTCTAAATATTTCAGTAAATTTAGTGTGTAATACCACTGAATACGGATATTTCCTATCCGATTTCAAATCCCTGTGAAAGGAATGACTGCATGTGTATGTTCGTGATTTTCCACATGTGTAACGTAAGTAGAAGCCAGCGTCCTTAGAAAGCACACACCGAAAACATCCCTACCTTCAGGCAAATAGTTCTATTATGCCTCGATCTTAATGATAAATTGATTCTTTTTTTTAATTTTGAGATAATTCAGATCATTTTGCTTTATTTCTTTATTTTAATATAAGGCAACTTATTCTTCTTTACAGCAATTTAAAATTTCAGTATTAGACTAGGAAAATGCAAGAAAAATCCTATATAAATAAGCCAAAATTCTATTAGCATTTATAAATTCCTTACAAACCTCGGTTCTGGTGTTCATTAAATTCTATTATGACTCATCATTAGAGATATACTTTCTGTCGCAATTTCAGAAAGGGTGCAGCAGAGGTTCAAAAACTTCCGATTTGTGTTACAATTTTTACTGTCGCTTTTTAGCTTATTTTTGCGAGGTTATATATCCTTTTTAATTATTTAACGTGTACCAAACGGCAGTTTTAATTTAAATTCTAGATTGGCAGTTTCAGTGCAATTTCAGTACTGTAAATAATTAAGTTTCATTTAAACTAAAGAAGTTTGTACGTTTTTGGTGTGTTAGTGTTTAACATGAATTAAACAAAATATTGAAAAAACATGTAGAATTATAAGGTATTTCTTCCGCCTTCCTATCATGCCTTCGTGTTGTGGTGGTCTACACGTTGGGTGCGTATTTCAGAGGTCCGCGGGGCCGATTCCCGGCGAAGGCATTACTCATTTTTCATCTTTATTGCTTCCAAAAAATATCTAATGTCTCTAGAATGGCGACCGAACTAAAAGGGTTGTGGATGATGATTCTCCAAGCCCAGGATTTGGCGATTATGGTCCCCTAAAAAACCCCAATCGCCCTTTAAAAGGGGGAGAATATAAGGTATTTCTCTCACCTTCCTAGCATGCCTTTATGGTGTGGTGGTCTGCACGTTGGGCACGTATTTCAGAGGTCCGCGGTTCGATTCCCGGCGAAGGCGTTGGTAATTTAATAATTTATATCAAAACATAAGCTTCTTTACGTGCTGAAAAATACTATACGCAAAAGAATACCTTCATCTGCTTTTTTAAATTTAGAACAAGCACTTAATTTCTGCTGTTTATCATTATGACCGTGAACAAATTTTCAGTTTTAGCTTACACAACTCAAGTACTTGAATTCCCCATTATTCTTCCCCTGAAACGAGCTTAATTTTTCGAGCCATCATGTGAAATTTACACGCTCACAATATATATAGAAAGAGAAACTTTTTAATATATATAGAGAGAGAGACTTTTAATATATATATATATATATTATCAGGTTCAATGTTTCTTCTAACTTTCTTCGGAAACATACAATGACCTGACTAGAACAGAGAGCTTACTAAAGCTATGTTCACTAATTGTAGTAAGTGGACAGGATACAGACGAAGGGTATACAAAACCCTTTATTTTTTTCTTTATATACAATGACTTCCGTACTTCGGAATACAATGACCCTCCACTCGGGGTCTAACTTAAAAGATATCAAAATAAAACTAAACTCTAATTTAACTTTAGAATAAGATTGGCCTTATAATAACAGAAAGCGTATGTAGCACAGAGACTGTGAACACTACAATACGTTTAATTTATCAAGAGGATTAAAACCTCTGGCCTGGAAGGCAAAGTAGCAACTGCGTAACTTCTAAGGTAAGCAGCCTGCTTCGAACTCACGGCTTCCTCTCTTCTGCTTGGCAAAAAGGCCACACTTAAATACTTGGCGTTCGCCAGACAACTTTGCATAAAACTCCTTCACGCTTATAATTCTGGCCGGAAGTAGAAAATAAGAAGTGATAGTAAAGATTTAAAATAAAATAAACGTTAGTAAAACTTAAGATCCTTACATACTTCCCGCCAGAGTTAATTAGTTTGAAACTGAGGTCTAAAACGACCTTGTTGAAAACTTTTAGCTCTAGAAACTAACGCGAGACCAACCTTTTACAAACATAACTTAGCTAGAAACTAGAAAATTTTAAAAGAAAGAAATTTGTTACAATAGCAGCTCCCGGAATATACAACAATCTTTTTTCTTTTTCATCTGTACTGCATCAAAACAGGAGCTTTATTCAATTCTGGTTCCTTCCAGAGATCTGGAAGGAAAACTAGTTTAATGAAATGTTACAGA
The DNA here is from genome assembly GCF_044657685.1 of Stegodyphus dumicola. Classification (NCBI taxonomy): domain Eukaryota; kingdom Metazoa; phylum Arthropoda; class Arachnida; order Araneae; family Eresidae; genus Stegodyphus; species Stegodyphus dumicola. The sequence continues at coordinate 165,088,557 of NC_140781.1, forward strand.
ATGACATTGTAAATAACATATAGAATATACTTTTCTTAACATTCTTATTTCATTCATGACTATTTTAATTATCTCTCCCCGTGCTCTCTGACATGTGTTGTAAAAACACCAAACACGAATGTGTTTCTGTCTATGTGTTCAACACTTCCTCCTACAATCAAAACACTAATGTGTTAAAATTCAACATACGAGACCTCTTAACACACCCTAATTTCAACTCTAGACCCTGAGGTACTATTCTGAAAGTGGCTAACTCTAAAGTGTAGCGTCAGAGAGCCTAACTACATCATTCAACCTTTAACACATATTCACCATGATTTAATCTTTACAGTCACACGAATAACAAATTTTTTTAACATTACTTTCACTTTTACCATATCACGTTATTTCTAAACATTCAAAATAACAGTTCACATGTATACAAGAACATATCAAGATGCCGTTAATTTTACACATTTGAAAACATACATTAGTAGTACATTGTTAACTTCTATTCTTTTCAAAGCAAGTGCCAATTCTTTCTACATTGAAATAATAGTACATTTCAAAAAGTCTTTCAGACTAAAACTTCTTTCTTGTTAGAATGTTTTAAATAAAATTTATACAATAACTTTTTACAATATTTAAGTCTTTATACAACGCTATTATACATCAACTTTAGTTTTACGCGCGAGTAATTGAAAAACATAATAAGAAAATCGGTCACAACTCATTTCTCGCCCTTTTGGCGATAAAGGTAGACCTCGCATGAGGTAAAACTTCTTCAAATCTGCCACTTGCAGTAAGAATGAAAGATTAACTTAAGTTTGTAAAGTAACACAAAATTTTACTTATCTTTGTAATATTCAGACATCCTTTTCTGGGCCCAGTCTTTAAAGGTGCTGCAAACCGTAGCTTGGTTGATCCTCCTTCTTGTACGGGCTCGCCCTTCAGTGCTTTCCTCTGGAAGCTTCCGTTTTTCACCACTACGGCCACCCTTGAACATCTTCCTTCTGTCCTCTGCTTGTGGTCTTGGCCGTTTGAAGGCAGCTGGTCTTGGTGGAACCGGGAAACTTCTGTCGTGATCCTGCTTGGACCTCGTTGTTGGCCGTTCAAATTTTTCTTGTACTTTTTCCTCCGCCGCTGATGGCCCTTCCGCAGTTCGGCGACTTTTGCTGCGGAGAGTTCTGTCGGATGAGTCAATCTTCCGTTTCACAGCCGGGTTATAGTTGCCGTCCTTTCTCCCGGTCTTTTCCACATACGTCGTCCTTCTCCCTTCTTCATTCTGGGGGTGTTCGTGAACTCTGTTTTTTGGACGGTGGAACGACTTCTTTTTCTTTGTACCTTCAATTTTTCCGCGGGGCAATTTTCTTTTCACTTGCTTCTGTCTCTCATTGGCTTGCCCTTGTACTTGTCGTTTTCCCACCTCTGGAACTTGTACCTGCGGTGTCTGCCGTACCGGATCCTGCAAAAGATCTGAAAAGATTTGCATTTTATTACGGTCATAGAATGGTTTTATCTGGTCAATGTTTGCGGAACAGGTTTCGCCATTTCTTGCCTTTAATACTACAACAGCGTGAGTTATTTTTTCTATAACATATGGTCCTTCAAAGCGTGGGAAAAATTTGGCAGTTTTATCTTCTGGTGCTGAAGAAAGTGAATGCTTAATTTTTAGTACTTCATCCCCTACTTTATAAGTTACTCCCCGTCGTTTCAAATCATAATAGAGCTTCTGTTTTCTTTGTGCTACTTCCGTATTCTTCTTTGCTTCCTTAATTAGTTTTTCTATATCACCCATTTTAAATTCTGGGGCTCTTTGTTGCACATAAAATAATTTATCTAACGGTGTTATAATCTTTCTGCCTAGAAATAACTCAGCAGGAGTTTTGCCCGTTGTATCATGTTTTGCGGTCCTAAGGGCGAAAGCAAATTCATTGACATAGTTATCCCAGCTTTTATGAAAATTTTTAACATAACTACGGATAATTTTCACTATATTTCTGTTGACCCGTTCCGCTATATTTGATTGCGGCCGATACGGGACCATTTTTAAATGACGTATGCCCAGTTTTTGGCACATGTCTTCAAATATATTACTTACAAATTGAGGACCATTATCCGATATAACTTTTAGGGGCGCCCCGTATTTTAAAATATATTTATTTAAAATAGAATCGGTAACTAATTTCGCGGAGGCTCGTTTTAAGGGAACAATTTCGGTCCATTTACTAAAATGATCAACTATAACAAGGAGATAGCGACTTTTGTTTAACTGACTTTTTGGGAAAGGGCCCAATAAATCGATACCGATTATTTCATTTGGAAATTCGGATTTAATACTATTTAGAAACCCGGCCGGGCGGAAATTAATATAATTAACGGCTTGACATGTTGGGCAGGACTGGACATACGCCCTTGTTAACTTTTGCAGTTCAGGAAAGTAGACTGCCTCGCGTACGCGTTGAGTAGTTTTTCGAATACCAGCATGAGAAGCTAAAGGGCTGTCATGGAGCTCTTGCAGGATATTTAATCTAAGACTAGCTGGGATAACAGGTCGAAATTCGTTGTTGGAATTCGTAGTTTTTGTATAAAATAATAGACCATCTATTAGTTCGTAATGGGCCGCCCTATTTCTTATCGCCACAATATCTTGGTGGCTAAAATTTTCAGGATCCTTCAAATACTCATAAATACTTCCAAACTCAGGATCCTTACCCAGTTCGGTTATTACAGTTTCTCGGGAATTTATTGTACACGCTGTCAGCATTGCAACTTTTACGGTATTACCCTGTTCGTCTAATTTAATTCGTGACAGGGCATCTGCTACGATATTTTCCTTTCCGGGGGTATGCTTGATTACCAGATTATATTCTTGCAGCTTGAGTGCCCATCTTATTAACCTTGGGGATAAATTTTTTCCAGAGTACAATCTAGTTACCGCCGCATGATCAGAATATACTGTTATCGGCGCCTTTCCAAAATAGACTCGGAACTTTTGCACTGCTAACAGAACTGCAAGTGCCTCTCTCTCGGTCGCGGAATAGTTTCTTTGTGTTTGATTTAAAGTTCGGCTAAAAAATGCTACTGGCTGCTGATTTTGCGAAAGTACCGCTCCTACCGCATAATCCGAAGCATCCGCTGAAATTTCTAAATTTTCATCCTTTTCAGGAAATTTCAACACAGGGGCTTGCGTTAATGCTTGTTTTAATTTTTCGAAAGCACTATTGGCTTCGGCCGTCCACGAGAATCTTGCCTTTTTCCTTTTTAATTTTAACAATGGCTCAGCGATAGCCGCAAAATCTTTTATAAAGGACCTATAATATGAACAAAGTCCTAGAAAAGAAGAGAGCTTCTTTGCCGTGTTTGGAGTCGGATACTTTTGTACAGCGATTATTTTTGATTCATCTGTCTCGATCCCTTTTTGCGATATTTTGTAACCTAAATATTTTAATTCAGGGGCTGCAAATTTGCATTTTTCGACATTAACTTTTAGACCGGCCTCATTTAATAAAGAAAACACCTGTCTTAAATCCTGTACATGTTGGTCTAGATTATCACTAGTAATAATGATATCGTCTAAATAGATAAATGTGGACTTTCCGAGAACAGGTCTTAACACAATGTCCATGCATCGCTGAAATGTTGCTGGGGCGCCTGAAAGGCCAAACGGCATTCGCAAAAATGCATAAGTGCCAGACTTGGTTATAAAAGCAGTCTTAGGCACGTCCTCAGGCCTGATCCCTATTTGAAAATAACCATTCGTTAAGTCTAAAGTTGTCATAAATTTGGTTGATTTTATGTTCCTTAAAATTTCTTCTATAATCGGTAACGGATATACCGGATATTTCGTTATGGAATTTAATTTACGGTAATCAATAGCGAATCTCCACCTTTTTGGATGCTCCAAAGGATAATCATTATTTTTCTTACATAAAACCACCGGACTAGCATAACTACTTGAGATAGGCGTTACGATCTTTTTACGTAGCATATCGGTAATATGCCATTCTATAATTTTTTCCTTATTCTTATCATACCGGTATGGTTTTTGACGAACCGGCAATGCATCTCCGGTGTCAATACTATGGTTAGTAACCTGGGTAAATCCTGGAATATCACTAAATAAGGAAGCAAATTCACTTACCACTTGTCGGATTCTATCTTGCTCGTCATTAGGCAGGTGGTCGAGATTTACCCTTGGCGGTTCAACCTTTTCTACACGCACTGGTTTCATCGTCAGTTTAAGAGACGCTTCATTAAAATCCAGTGTAGCTTGTGCGTCTGAAAGAAAGTCTATTCCTAGTATTAAGTGTGCTTGCAAATTCTTTACTATAAAAAACATCACCTTTACTTGTTCGTCCTTGATACGGATGTACAAAGGTACTTTACCTACGCACTTACATTGTTCTCCTTGCGCCGCTAATACTGTTGTATTATCCGCATTATATATGCGGTATTTGCGAAAATACTTTCTAAAAAAGACTTCTGCCACACAGGAACACTGCGCGCCGGTATCCAGGAGTGCGGTGGCCGGGATATTATTTACCAAGACTTCAATCTTCGGAAGAGTTAAATTTTTCACCATTACTGTATTTAACTTGTAGGAAGAGGGGTTTTCGTGGCCTTCGGATTTCCGCACCCTCTCGTCAGCAGAAATCCGTTTTAGTTTAAATTATTTTTTCTTTCGGTGCTTTCCTTCTTTCTCCACTGGCCTTGAGACTTTTTTCCTGGGTTGCTATTGAACTGTCGACGTTCGCCGGCTGTTTTTGAATGCTCGGGTTTCCTTGCCCACTGATTCGCTTTTTCTCCGTAGCCATGTGCTTGAGTTTGCTGTAGTCTTGGCGTACCAAATTGGTTTCGCTGTTGATATTGGCGTCTTCTTTCGACGTCCGCCGTTCTTCTACTTTCAAACTGGATTGCTAGCTCAAATAATTTTTCCAGTGTAGTCGGATTTCTCAATTCAATAAAGTCTTGCACTTGGGGTAGTAACCTCGGCAAAATCACTTGAATTATTTCAGGATCCGGACGGTTTCCATACAAGAGCTTGAAAACGTGAATTTTTCTTAAAATAAACCTGGAGAGGTTTTCCATTCTTTGTTGATATATACTGAAAAGTTCTGTTTCTAATTTCGCACGATCCCTTACAACAGGGAAGGCTTTTAGTAGGGCAGTCTTGAAATTTTCGTAGGTATAGGTGGGACTTCCTGCTTGACCCAAGAGACTTCTGCCGATACATTTGAACCAGTTAAGCGCTTGGCCCCTCAAAGCGCTGGTAGCTAAGGTAACTTTTTGAAACTCGTGCACGGGGTAGAGCATGAAGTGGTCATCCAATTTTTCCAAAAAACTGGTTACCTGTGAGTTTCCATTAAACGTTGCTTCCGGTTTCATCGAAGCGCGCATGGTCTGGACAATATACCCAAATCCTTCCAGGGCGGCAGCTGGCATTTCTGGATTCTGAGCTGTTTCTGCAGGCAGCACAGGTTCTTCTTGAAACTCGGCCATGGTTATTCTTCGTCGGGCGCCACTATCAGGTTCAATGTTTCTTCTAACTTTCTTCGGAAACATACAATGACCTGACTAGAACAGAGAGCTTACTAAAGCTATGTTCACTAATTGTAGTAAGTGGACAGGATACAGACGAAGGGTATACAAAACCCTTTATTTTTTTCTTTATATACAATGACTTCCGTACTTCGGAATACAATGACCCTCCACTCGGGGTCTAACTTAAAAGATATCAAAATAAAACTAAACTCTAATTTAACTTTAGAATAAGATTGGCCTTATAATAACAGAAAGCGTATGTAGCACAGAGACTGTGAACACTACAATACGTTTAATTTATCAAGAGGATTAAAACCTCTGGCCTGGAAGGCAAAGTAGCAACTGCGTAACTTCTAAGGTAAGCAGCCTGCTTCGAACTCACGGCTTCCTCTCTTCTGCTTGGCAAAAAGGCCACACTTAAATACTTGGCGTTCGCCAGACAACTTTGCATAAAACTCCTTCACGCTTATAATTCTGGCCGGAAGTAGAAAATAAGAAGTGATAGTAAAGATTTAAAATAAAATAAACGTTAGTAAAACTTAAGATCCTTACAATATATATATATATATATATATATATATTAAAAATTATATTATATTTTAATATATATATATTATAGAGACATTAGGTTATTTCGATACAGGAGAATGTGCAGTGGGTTGAGTGTGCTGACCATTGCGCCCCGAATGTATGCTAAGAAAGAGGGAGAAGTACCTTATAATATATATATATATATATATTATAATATATATATATATATATTATAAGGTATATCTTTATAAGGTATACTTTTTAATTTATATATATATATATATATATATATATATATATATATATTTACTCCAAATCTATATTTGAGATACCTAACAGTGTTACATTTTGTGAATGTTTATTTAATTAATATAAGATCGTGAAATAAAAAGCGAATTAATTTCTCAAACTAAGACTTATTCTGGACCACATCTATAACGAATATGTTCATTGTAATAAAATCTTACATAATTGAAATATTGAATAAACATCACTTTTATGAGCTCTTTAATTGTATTCTCTCATAAACTACAGACGAGGTTTTCCATTCCAAGAATTTCTTGAAATAATAAAAAACTGAAAATTAAGTACCAGCTATAAATCCTCTTTGAGCATTTTATGGTTCATATTCTTTGTCTATACGCAAATAATGTTTTTCTTTCTTATAACTTCATACTAGATATTTTCTTAAGAGTAAGATATGGCCAATGTTCCATTAGCAAATTTAAGAGGCTTAGCTTCAACTTACTTATCTTTTGTTCTACAGAGTACATATTATTCTGTGCAGTGTATTATAAAATCTTATTTCTGGAAAACATTAATTATTCCCTAAAGAACTTCTGTCGCAATGTCAACTAAAAAGGCGAGTTTTTATGGCCCTCATATGCTTGACACAAAGCTGTGATACTTGAATTACTTTACTACATTCTTCGCATATATGTGTACAGAACATAATGAAAGTTGCTTTCTGGGCAATGAAAGAAAGCAAGCCGTGTTTCTTCTTCGATTAACTGTTGCAACATATGGGCGGTTAATTACATTAATTATCGCTTCCGTTCTGTTCTAATGCATCCTTTCACGTGAATAAGACTTTCTTCAGCATAATATAAGTTAGAAGAAAGATGAAATCTTTTGCGTTGAACGAGACCAAAAACAAACTTTTACTTTCCTTTTATAGTATAGTCATAACGCTGCATTTTTACACTGCACACATTAAGGATAAAATACATTAAATATGCCATATTCATTTACTATTTTTTCATGGATTCCCCAGATAAAACTTTAAAGATAGAATATTTCAAATTTTTAATATTCATTTATACTAAGAAGCATATGTCTAGCGCACTTAATTGCTATTTTGTTCTCTCATTTTGAAAGCTCTTTGTGAAACATGATGATACGAGCACCACATTGAATTAAGTAACCAAAAACAGAAATTAGTTTTATAAAAGTGGAAGAAAGGGAAATAGAATATTTATACTGTAAGTAGAGGTGGCAGTTGATGCTGGAACAAATTGGTGCACATTTGCAAAATACTGTGATATCAGAGAAATAAATGTCTTTAAATAACAAAAGCAGCTATCTAGAATTGAATTTTGCATCTGGAATTAAAATGTTTCTAAATAAGGGAGATTCATTAAGGATTTATAAGAATAGGGGAACTTATATTTCTCTCTCACGGACTAGACGCCGATATGACAGAACCGTTTCTACTTGTAATTAGAAGCGATATAAATAAACCCGCGTTTTAATTTCTATGAGTACCATTTTTGTCATTATTTTGCATTCTTGCAATTAAAAATTTTTTTCATTGAAAAGCGTTTAAAGGTTATAAAATAACTTTTATCATTTTATACGTAAGAAATTCGTGCTCAAAATCGAATGAGATAAAAAAGTTTGCGAATTCTTTATTCTGATAAAAACTGTTGCCCTCAACGTAATTAGTTGCTCGTCGGAGATTATTGTTTTCTATTCTAAAATATGCATTGTGTAGAATTAAAATTTCTGTATTATGAAAGAAGCATACAATAAACCTGAAATTTGAAGAAAAGTATAACATGGCGTGGCATGCAAATGATTAACATTTCATGGCACGCGCACATTACAGGTAAGAACTGTGACACTTCGAAACAGTGTAAAAACGTAGACTTGAATGCCGATTCGAAAATCCACTTTATTCGTAAAGGTGTTTTTGTGCATTTTGTAAGAAGGAGGATATCGTGCCAATACATCTCAAAATTCAATCACGAAAGAATCGAGGCCTACAAGATTGTGGAGTATCATCGGTGCCTATTTTAATCACACCTTTAAAATTCAGCCTTTCCAATTCAGCCTTAGATTTTGTATAACTCTATTGATTTTGAGGACGATCAGACGCAAGCCTTTCTTCTGAAACAAAAACAAAATTCTGCAGAATTATTTTCCTTTCCCTGCTCATGATCAAATTCTGTCCTTCTCATTTTTAAAATGCTTTAAAAGTACCTATTTACATGTTTGTGATTGTATTTATATGAAACTGCTTGCTGTTATTAAAGACATTTTCTTCACATTGTTATGTTAATGTTATCATACGGTTAATATTATAAAAACATCGTTGAGAAATGTGATCACATTAAGCGGCATCTGCTATATTATCTAGAAATGAACATTCCAAGTCTGCATCGTTCATCAGCATAGCGGCCTATCAACTAGACTTATGGTATGTGCTGTCACTGAGCACATACTCCTCTCACGTGTAGCCCGCGTATCCGACAGTTTGACCAACAACTGTTATCTTACTGATATTTTAATGCTCATGACTGAGCTGAATATTTGAAGCTTCTGAACTGATAAATTTAAGCAGCATAAAGTGAAACCGAATGTTGCCCGCTCTATCCTGCATTTCTTCAGCACTTATGGTGAAGAAAGGGTAGCAAGAAATGTGCATGCTCGTACACAAATTATCGAAACGTTAAACAGTCATTTAAATCAAATGTACTAGATACCTAATTAAAAAAAGAAAATGTAGAATTTATAGAAAGAGGGGGCCTGCGTTTTCTAGAATGAGTGGACAAACAAGGAATGTAAGAGTGACAGGAAATTTTCCGCCGAAAACATCTCTTCAAAAATATCGCGGACGAAAACGTCGCGGAGAAAACAACGCAAGGCAAAAACGTCATTGTGCAAAACACCGTGGAAGAAAAGAAAGCAAAGAGAAGGCATCCCAGTTTTAAGACATCGTGGTACAAAATATCGTGGTCGAAAATAAAGTGGTTCAAAAACTTCGCAGTTTAAAAACACCTTCATCGAAAATATCATGGTAAAAAATAAAGTACCTGCAATTCATCGGATGACGATAACATCGCACGCATGGGTTTTCAGGTTTTAAAACTTGAAATTGCACTTTCGCATAATGATTTATGAGTGCAAGAAATAGAGAGAAATATTTTTACTTCCATATTTAAAACTTTTGAATGTACTAATAGATTTTTGCTGAAAAAGTAAGAAGGAAACTTACGCATTTAAAAACTGAAAAGAGGTAGAAAATTAATAGCACTTAATTTAAAATTTACATAATTAATTAATAAAAGTCATTAATAAATTAATATTTTTTATAAAGTTTCACTGAAAAATTTGAATGAAAAAAAATTTATAAAAAGGAACATAAATAACTGTTTGATGCTACATCTATAAAAATTGCTTAGTTAATTATCAATTTCTTTCATGCTTGTTAATCTGATATTATTTTAGTGAAAATTATATCTTGTTCTGTTTCTGTTTATTCTTAAAGTGTTGTTGTATTCTGTACATACAAATATTGTTAATATTTGTATGTACAGAATACAATCAATTATTTGGATGTCGATTTGATAATTTTAGGAAAATCACGAAAATCTCCTAATACCAGTGTTCAGCGACTTCACCGCTTGGGCACTGGTGTACAGTTCAGCAGGGGAACATTAACGGAAACTAGTTAGTTTTTACTTCAGTCATTGGGAGACTCAAATTTAAAATTATGTTCAGAAAATTTAAACGCAGGCTTTTTTTTAGAAATAAAAATTACAGTGAACCCTTCTAAAAAATGCTGATATCCCTAAGACGGCCAGTGTTTCTGTTCACATTTTCAGAAGAAATACAGAAGTAAAAATATCCCTCTTTCCTTCTTGCGCTCCCAAGTCATTATGCGAATATGCATTTACAACTTTTAAAACTTGTGTACGATGTTATCGTCATGCGATGATTTGTAGGTACTTTATTTTTTTACCACAATATTATTGACTACTGTGTTTTTAAACTGCGAAGTTTTTGAACCGCTTTATTTTCGATCACGATTTCGATATTTTGTAAGATGATGTTTTAGAACTGCGATGTTTTCTCTTTTATTTCTGTTCTCCCACGATGTTTTGTACCTCGAAGTTTTCGCCTTGCGTTGTTTTCTCCGAGGCGTTTTCGATCGTGATGTTTTTGCCGCGATGCTTTCGGCTGTAACTGATAGGGCACATTATTAGAATACCTTACAAATTATTTTCATAGCTCTTAATTTTTCTAATATTTTAATTATTCTTAGGAAATGGAATATCCGTGTTATTTTATGCTATTAAAGCTGAATTTAAGATAGAACGCGCTAAATATGCAACCTAATTTTTCACATTTCCTATTGTGAATGGTAAAGTTATTCTTTAAAACTTACCACTCACAATTCTGAAAGTTTGGCTAGATTTTAGCGGTTACATATATTGCTTTCTAAATCTAACAGTCAATGTCTACAATTTAACATAGAAAAATTACTTTCCTGTTTTCCCACTCTAAAGTTTTAGCACAAGGTTTTAAAAAAATTTAAGTATTCACATAATTTTTCCATTCTGCAAGACGCACATAAAGCTAGCTCCTCTAAATTTTATAATGAATTCACCCCCATAGTGATTGTGTTCGTCTTGCCAATAGCTTTGCTCGTGGAATTTAGGTGCATTATGGAATAAAGAGATAGTGGACAGGATTAGGAAAACGGACATAACTAATGTTCTTTGTTGTTCTGCTGCTCATTGCATGATCAATGGTCATGCATCAATGATCATCAATTGCATCATTACATCAACCGAAAGGTGACGAAGACGGTGACGATGGCAAAGATTTGCTATTTGTAGCAAACGCCAGACAGCATTTCCAGCAGCATTTGTTTGAGACCTAGAAATTAGCATTAGGCAAAAATAAGAGTGGCCGAGATTGAATAAATAATGAAGTTGAAAGGAAGATATCTTATTAAAGAGAATGACTTTAATATTATTATGTATTCTTGTGTATTATTTGGAATTAAGTTTCAATTAAATAACTAATATTTGGATAGTTTCCCGTAGTTTATTCATGAATACTTTTAATCTGTTTCGTTCTTACTACTCTTATTTCGAAATTTAAATCATTCGCATAATTTATTCCTCTGGATTTTCGTGCGACAAAATTAATAAAAAGAGGGGAAGTACGCGAGCCAATACAGTATATTCTAAACTATTTAACTGGACCTTCTGTGATTCTAGGACGTTTACCTTTAACGACATGCTTGTCACTGTGAATTTTCTGATTCTCAAGGGGTTTCGTTACTGAAAGCCCAGAACTGTTAGTGAAAGAACTAAAAAAATACATTTCTGAACTGATTTCAGTTACTATGATAATTGTTTAATGCGATTTGAGATATCGCTATTTATATGCATGGATAAATGTAATTTGCAAGAAAAAATTTTCTCATCTATGAGGCTCGATATTTAAGTGAATTTTCTGTTTTATCGAAAATGAATTATTTTTTGTACTTCTCTTTTGCCATTTTTATTTAAACTCAGTGTAAAGAATAAATGCTTCTATCTAAAACAGTTTCAGGAATCTCATGCTCGTTCCATCAAATTATTTATAGAAATTTCAATTACTAGTAGTTATTTATAAGATCTAAGACGCTTGTTGAATAATTCTTCTCAAATTTTTAAAGAAGTATATTTAAAGCGACATTTACTTTGTATTGTACTCTTTGATTTTTTTTCATACACATTTTATAAAAGATGTAATTAATATGAAGATATAAAATTACCAGAAATAATAGACGTGTATGGATAAACTAAAAATAAGTTTTAAAAATAATTTCTTTCCAGATTTAACTGATCTGTAATGTATTTTATATTAACATTGAAATATAAGTAGCAGATGCGACATGAAACTTTTGTTCATTATTCGCATAGCTAAACTATAGTTAATTTGTCTTGCTTACTCACTGTTTTATGTCTTTACAAAATATTTATCTTCTATTTTTAAATATCTTATTAATGAAAAAGTCAATTAATAATTAATTTATTGCATAAATATTGAGCCCTAAACCTTGAGCTGTTTTGGGGAAAAAATTGTACTCTTGTAACAAAAGAACAAAATCATAAAGCAATTAGTATTAAACTACAAATTGCAAAATAATATTAGTATTACTGTTGCAAATTTGCTCACGTTAGTTTCATTCTGCTGTTTATTTTTTGTTATTTAAAGCATCATACTCATTTCTACGCTCACTGTTCAAAGAATGGATGGTAGCTGATTTCAAAAATACAAATAGGAATAAGTGACGAGGAGTTAGCTGATTTCAAAAATACAAAGAGGAACAAATGACGAGGAGTACAACTTCACTTCAGGAGTACAACTATAAACATGCTGTTAATTTATTCATTTTGTTTTCCTTGACTTGTTGTATAAATTTACATATCTGCATCATCCGTTTGTTCTTATTACGTTCTACACTCATGTCCATAAATTAAGGATAATGCAAAATCAGGCAAAGGAAGAGTTAGAAGCAAACCAAATTTGATTTATTTGTAAAGCTTATTTATTAAACAAAAGGAAAAGAGCAAAAAAAGATGGTATATGTTTGATATTATTAAAAAAATTAGCGATTTTTTCTCCCTGGAGAATATTAAAAAAAACCTATTTACAAAAAAAAAAAAAAATTACATGGTTGGTATGATTGTTATTACAATGTATGTCTCCCAGACGATGCAATACAGTCCGTACAATGCCTAGCATGCTGAATATTAAATTATCGATCTGATCTTGGGGGATATTACACCACTCAAAAAGCAATGCTCTCCGAAGTTCCGGTAGACATGTAGGAGGAGGCTGACGGTATGCAACTCGTCGGCCAAGTGTGTCCCACATGTGCTGTATTGGATTCAATTCCGGTGAGAATGCTGGCCAGTCCATACGGGTGATATCTTCCGATTGAAGGCATTCGCTTACGATGTTTGCACGGTGTAGACGGGCGTTGTCATCCATAAACACAAATTGTGCGCCCATGGCGCTCCGAAATAAACGTACATGTTGTCCAGAATGACGTTCCGACAGATTTGGCTTGTCATGGTTCCAATTTGAACATGCAGGTCAGTTCAGAAACCCAGAATAATTCCAACCCAAACGAGCACTCCTGCACCACCGTAACGGTGTCGTTCAATGATGTTTTCTTGGTGGTAACGGGTACCTGGAGCTCTCCATATGAAAGTCCGGCGAGAATCAGACTGCAAGCTAAACCTGGACTCGTCGGAAAACATCACACAAGCCCACTGTTGCGGTGTCCACAATGCATGCTCTGTACTCCAGGCTAACCGCAGGCGACAGTGAGTTGTAGTAAGTGGAACGCATCTGACAGGTCTACGAGCATATAGACCAATCTGCCCTAAGCGTTTGTACACGGTCTGCCTTGAAATTGTCGTACCAGTGGCTGAAGAGAGCTGACGAGACAGGTCTGAGGCTGTGCTCTGCCTGTTTCTTTTGGCAGTAACTGCCAAATACCGGTCCTCATTCGGCGTTGTAACTCTGGGGCGACCTGTGCTGTAACGTCTACCCACATTACCATCATCTTGGAATCGTTGCCAAAGCCTGGATGTGACACTCTGGGCAATTCCAAGTTCGTCTGATACTTCCAGTTGGGTACGCCCACATTCCAGACGGCTGATAATTCTACCACGTAAAAAATCATCCAAATACGTTCTTTGTGTCATAACTATTCGGTTATTGCACTGAAATGCTTATAAAGCGCGTGCGAACAATTTTACTTCTTTGCCTGTATTCCTTATATATCCCTCTCTTACACTCTGGTCATTGTGACGTACCATCGGTGTCATCTGGTTACTTCCTGAAATTTGCATATGATTCTTGAAGATGTGTGTAGTGATTTTACAGGTGATATATTTATTTTAGAGTTGGATTTCCGCGTGACTCCGAATTATCCTTAATTTATGGACATGAGTGTAGTTTACCTTATTAGCTCCTGAATATTATACAGAACGTAAGAATATTAGCATCAAGTACGCATTCAACATATCAAGTTGCACATCAGGTTTTAATCACGAAGTACTTAAAAATTAGCATATCCTGCATGTGCAGATTTTTAAAAATAATAAAATTCGTCCAACATATCTAATATATATATATGTATTGTTTTTATCAGACTTAATGATAAAATGAGAGTGGCTAAATACCAATTTGCCAACCTCTTTAACCATAGCATTCTTTAAAAAAACAAATAGCAAACTTCTAATCTAAGGTATTTATCTCATCGCCGAATTAAAGGCAAAAGGATATTTTTTATCATATGCTATCCATTGTAGTGCATTACATTGGCTAACATATCACTAAATCACGTCGGCAAAATATTTTACTCAGCATTAATCACGTTAATATGAATGTAAGTATTGTGACATTTCTTAATTTCCAAAATACAGTTTGAATTGTCGTACTTACAGCACATATATGAAACAACGAAACCATGTGTATTCATACGTGTAATTTTTCAAAAGTAATACTTTTAATGTTTTTAACCATCATCAGATGTAAAAAAGGAAAATACATAAAACTTTTATTTTTGGAATCACTTTTAAAATCATATTCAAGAATTTGTATAATTAGGTTTAAAATTACCATGTTTTATTACTAGTCGTCATTTTTGATAATATTAATTGATTATGAACGTAAAAATTCTTAAATGTATTTCTTATTTTCTTCTTGTATGATTTAGTTTAATTATACATATATGTAAGATAAAAAAAAAAATATGAGACTCAAATTAACTTTGTCTACGTCACTTTCCTGTCTTAAATTACTAACATATAAATCTAAAGTGAGTCATCTGAAAATTAATACGTTTTCATGTCTTTTAAATAACCATGCTGCAACTCATATTCGATTGAATTAAGGAAACTTTACTTTCATTATCGCTGTTACTATTGCGCAGCTCCTTCTTCTTTACTGATTTCTTTGGTTTTTCTGTTGATTATACGTGTTGATTTGCCGCTCTGCTTTGTCCAAGTGTCTGGGAATGTAAGCTTTCAAAATTGTATGGGTGCATATCGCATCCGTGATGATATGTGAACCTGTTAAATTATGAAACAAAACTGTGTATGAATCAGCGCCACGTTGCCCATAATATTTTCTTTTTCCGTTGTGTCATCTGATATATCTTTGCTGTCCTCGAGTCATCTCTTTACAAGATTATCACACACACACTGCATCTTGGCTATAAAAGTCCTTATCGGATCTTTATTTTTCCAACGATTGGTCTTAGGTATGTACTTACAAGAGCAGAAATATTCTGAATGACCCAAACAACCATATCTTAGCTTTTTTAAATTAAAAAAAATTAACTTTTGTAATATTTACGAAATTTATCGTTTATCACTATATTTACATGTAGGATAATTTTGTATTCATAAAAATATAATACAAAATTTTTGACTCCCGTACAACAAAATTTGTCCGAGATATTTCAGCTTAAAATTATAAGTCATATTCAGGGACCGTATACAGAGGGTAAGGCGAAATTTTTGTATTTATAAGTAACTGGAAATGACATAACAGCTAAGGCGAAAGGGTTTTGTTATTCACAGATCATGTGATGAGTATTTCTAACCGGTGTGTTTTGAATTTTTTTAAGGGGATTTTGTTCCTAGAGATTTATCGAATTTATTTTCTGGTAATACTGGTATTCTTCAATGTTGTCACATAGGAACCTTGTATATTTTTTTTCGTAAATGAAACATTTAAAATATTCCTAGTGTAATGGATGTTTTGAATGATTATTGGATATTGTTTCTTAAGCAATAAAAGTTTCTAAGAATGTAAATAACGTACGTTTAGCGTTTCGAAACTTATAAATTAAGTGTGTGAAAAATGTTTCGCCGTACAAGTTGTAACAAAATTATAAATTAAAGAATACTTCGCACTAGTGAAACATAAAAAATATCATAAACGGGAAAAATCAACTTCGAATTATTCTGCATGATTCATTAACCAATCCCTCAGGACTTAACGGGAATGACGTAAAGTATCCCAAATTTTGAAAATAAATATCTCGGTCAATTTTTGTCCTACGGGAATTACACGTTTTGTGTTTTATTTTATAATGAATGTGAAATTTTCCCTAAATATAAGTATAGGGACCGAAGGACGGCACAACACGTTAGACGGTGTAAATTTTTAAAAACCCATTTTTTTAAATTTAAAAATAGCAAAACATGAGTATTTTGTGTCGTTTAAAACATATGGGCACATATGCTCGCAACTAAAGGTTTATAAGATAAAAGCCGAGTAAGGGCATAGTATATTAATTATATTGGATCATATAAAATGTGTCCGCGGTTTTTGCCACTAGATGATGTTGATGTCTATATATCTGGCAACATTCACCCGATTGTCTCATGCTTAAACATGGGCTTAAAAGGTGATATTCACCTTCCATTGCTTGTGAAGATAGTTTTCTAATTCGTTGCTTCTGTAAAACGTTATATTGATTTAGAAATGAGTGAAATATCTGAAGAAATACATTATATGATTCCTTTTTACTAGAAAAAGGTAAAAACGCTACAAAAACATGCCGAAAAATTTGTGAAATGTACGGTGAAAATGCTGTGAGTGAACGAAGGTCCCAGGAGTGGTTTGCTCGATTCCGTTCTAGAAATTTCGATGTCAAAGATGCACCTCGCTCTGGTCGGCAAGTCATTGAAAAAGTCAATGAAATTTTGGAACTGCTGGAGCAAGACTAGTACACAAGCTGTCAGGAAAGAACGCTGGTAGTAAACATCTCGCAATTTGGGTGGCACATGAATTAACGCGAAGAACCGAATTGCCATCAAAGAACGAAATCATTGCAACGAAATCGAACCATTTTTTTAAGCGAACAATTAGATGCGATGAAAAATGGCTTAAATGCGATAATACCAAACACAAGCGATAATTTCAAAGGATGGTGACCCTCCAGAAACGACTTCAAAGCCTGGATTGTCGCCAAACAAGGTTATGTTGAGTGTTTTGCGGGATCGGACCCACCAAACACTCAACATAACCTTGGGAGCAACCAGAATTGGCCAACAGGAAAGGAATTGTGTTCCATCATGACAATGCGCGGCCACACACATCTCTGATGACACGGAACAAATTAACGAAAATTGGTTGGGAAATTTTGATGGATCCACCGTAGAGCCCAAACCTTGTATCGTCTGACTACCATATGTTTCTGTCTCTGCAAAATCTCTTGGTGCCCCCCCAAAAAAAGTCGGCCAAAGCGCGCCGCTGAAAATCACTTGGCCAAGTTTTTCGACGGTAAACCACAGAAGTTCTACACTGATAGAATTATGAAGCTATTCGAAAAATTGCAAAAGGTCATAGATAATAATGATCAATATGTACTTGATTAAAACTGATTTTTAATAAAGAATATTTTTGTTCAAAAATGTACCAAAAACCGATGATGTATACTATAAAATGAAATTTAAACCACTAACTCAATAATAGGCAGACAAAGACTTGAAGTATTTCATTTCTTCTTAGAATGCTTTTTGCGATTTTGAATATTATATATGCATTCTTAGACTCTTTTGTTTTTTTCCAGTGGTGTTGAGTCAACAATATTTTCGAGTCAAGCCCCTCGATACCTCTGTTGTTGCTGGCCGAACTGCAGAATTACATTGCAGTGTCGGCAATCGGGCAGGTCCCGTCCAGTGGAGTAAAGATGGATTCTTACTTGGTAAGTTATTTTGTCTTTTTTTTTTTTTTTTTTTTTTTTTTTGGTGTATAATTAAAACTTATATGCAGCGTTGCAGTTATTCAGATACATGACTGCTGGCCTTCAATTAAGTATTATATTTATATGCTTATAATTTCACGCCGAAATACTCTTGCATTTTGTATTTATGCCATGGCAGTTATATGCACCTGAAAAATTTATTGATAGCAACTAGTTTAAGTTACATTTAGTACATATTTTCACAGTGCGCCTGAGTAGTGAATTACTCTTTTTTTCTCTCTTTAGGAACATTTGAGTCTGAACTAACAAAATGAAAATGAGTTTGCGAAATCTTAAATACTATAAGATAGCTCAAATTGTTTTACAAAAGTTTTTGAATTGGTAGTTAATTTATATATGGAAGAAATAACTAATAAACTTTTAAAGACTTTTAGCAGTGGTATAAATTGAACTAAATTATGAAAATAGATCAGCTCTACGAATTCATTAGAATAGTGAATTTTAATTACTTGACCCTTGTAATCGAATTTAATTTTCATAAACTATTAACTTACATTTATAGTACATTAAAAGAACACTCATGAAAAACTACGTTTCCTAGAATTTAAAATAGTTGCTTTGGAATATTCATAAGAGTACTTCATTAAAAAGCAAAAATAGAGCATACTGAATTTAAGTATTTAGGTCAATTGAGAACATTTTTTATGAAAATTTTGATTCATGAGTAATTATTTCTAATTCACTATCTTATGTCCTTCAGCTTAACATACGAATAATTTACCCTTTTAATCTATTTGTATAGCTTTAATGTACGTTGATTTTAGTATTTTAATTTTTCAAGCATAAAATTTATTCACATGCCATATAATTTGTTTAAAGTTAATTTATTTCCTTATCGCATACCATTTTATAATATCATTTGTGTTATTTGCATATGATTTTTACAACCTACGGTCCTTCTTTCAGAGTACTGACAGCTTACCTTTCTTTGTATTGTTCCTATTAGTGACAAATTATGATATTCTTTTAAAAGCAATATTTTAGTTTTTAGTGCATCAAATTTCTCGACTTCCTGACATTAGTAACAGTTTTTGTTTCTCGTATTAGCTTCAAATATAGGATGGTAATAAATTGACGCTTTCACAATTTTCTATTTTTCAGTAATACCTATCTTACTGTATTAAAATTTTTTGACTGCCTGATATCAGTAAGTTTTCCAATTATTAGCTGCGCATGAAATAAATTAACGCTATGGCATGGCAACAAATTGACGCATTCAGAGTTGTGCGTCTTTCTGCAACGTGCAATTTACTGTATTAAAATTGGGTAATATCTTGATATTTATAACTTGTTTCTAATATTAGGCGCTAATGTGACATGGTAATAAATTGCAGATTTCACAATTTTCTATTTTCCAATAATATGTATTTTAATTAGATAATGATTCATATGCATAACTTTTTTTAAACGAAATTTTAATGCAAACTGATTATTCATAAATATAATCTTGAACATATGTAGTAAAAACCTTTTTTTTTTTTCATTTTAGAACAATTTTATGAATATACTAAAGTTGGGTAGACATGTTTATTTGCATAACAAATAAATAATACAACCTCGAGGTAATTTCCCACGCTGCTTGCTAATAGACTGATAGTGATTTATTCAGTATGTAATTATATTTGCAGAACTTTAACACGAGCGTCCTTTATAAAAAGATGGGTATTTATGTTGGGTAGGGATGTATGTGCTTATCTAAATTGTTATGATCACCACTGAAAAAAGTGGAATCTATGACATAATTATTTTAAGAAGTAAAATTTTTCTGTCTTTTCTAAAAGTACTCTTAAGCCTTTACAGCTTTTGCTTAAATAATCGAATTTTCACTTGCAGAGAAAAGAAGATTCTCAACGATTCTGTTTATTTCTAACTGAAGATATAAAACAGAAAATTCCTTCGACTACGATACTAAACTAAGTTTATTAGATACGAAAAGGCAAAGGTGGCTAAAAGTGAACTTAATGATTGATTAATATATTTGCAAACGGCAATTCTTTATTATCATTTTTTGTTATTATTATTTGATGTAAAGAATTTTAATTTTGTTATCATTACTTGCTGCTTCATTATCATTATCTGTTATAAAACATTTTTGTTGACATAAATCTTACATATTTCAAATAGCTTTACTTTCGAGAGAAATGTATTTTTTCTGTGTAACTAAATGAAGTCTCTTTTATAGACAATTATAAAAATGCGCTTATTCTCATATAAACAGTTTCGAAGTGTGAAATGTGAGACAAATATTAAAGTCTGAAATGATTTCTTTGACACCGACCAAATCGAAAAGTACTGGATTTGGTTTTAGAAAAAGCTTTAAAAAATTTTGAGACATGGCTTTGTATAAACTTGGAAATTTTTTAAGCAAAATTTGCCGAAAATTTAATTTCTTATATTAACATTGTTGCTTGAATTTTGCATAAGCAAGAGCTTCCAAACAAAGTAAAACACTAACACTTAATGAAAGAGATTAAGAATACATATTTATCTTTGTAAGATAAGCAAATCCGACTGTAACTGTTATCTAGATTTAAACACACCCTTCATCCACCAAAAAAAGACTACAACTCACGATTCAGCGCTTATTATTTTTCAAGTGTTGCAAACTAACGTATTTACTTTTTCGACTGTTAAACAGATTCATTTAAACGAAATTCAACTTGGCAAAAGAACCTTAAAACATGGTTAACTTCTGATCTCAAAGTAGACAAAAATAGATTACTTTTTTTTGTAATATTATCTGAAAAAGGCAAATGTAATTTTTTTCCTAGGTTGAAAACAAGAAATTGTTCCTTTAACGATTCTGAAGCAGAGACAAAATTAATACTTTCTTAAATAAACTAAAAAGAAAGCTTCTACCTCAATCGCAGCACTTACTTAGTAAAACACTTTAAAGAAGGGAGGAAACTCTAAAAAAAGCACTCCAATTTATTAGAAAAGTGGTTGCTGTATTTTTTTCCCGATTTACAAAAAGATAAGTAGCTTACTTATAAATCAAGATTTTAATGAAAAATATAATTTCAAGTAAGTCTCTTATTAAATGATTTCTATTTTCAACATGGAGAAAAGAAAATTTCAAGGTTTTCCTAAAGCACTATCTTTGCCTGCTAATTTTATTAAATCACTACCTTTAAGAATAAAATGTAAATTTTCTTCTTCCCTCCAAATTCAAAATCTTCTTCGGTTTTTCAGTTTGAGGATCATTATTAATCACTTATCGGCCCGGAAGTAGATAAAAGCAAACACATTATGAAAACTGAAACATAATCTCACTAATGGATTCATCAAATTTAAAATATTTAAAAACAGTTTTAAATCCGTTATTGGTTATCTTCAGCATTCTTGCGTTTGAAAATTTTTTCTTCATTTTAACATACTAACAAAATGTTAAAAAGTGAGTTTTAAATGTAACATCAGAATATTGTATTTAGTTCTAAAATGGTATTTATTAGATAATATTTCTTGTGTCTAAAATGTTTCTTTAAAAAATTTAGTTGCATTTGTTTTCAAGTATGTATTTGCATTTATGTATTGAAGGTGTATATGCATATGTTATGAACAAAACAAACCCAACTAGGAAGCATAAGAAAACATAAGAATTAACGTATCAGAATGAGAAAAAAGGGTCATCTTCTTGTTATTTATGGAAAAGTAAATTTAAACCCCATTTTGCTTTTTCCTCAAATTACAGACATATCCTCATAAAATTGTAGAGTCATTAGGTTATTTTGAAGCCGAAGGCATGAAAAAATGTGCAGTGCACTTGCCGGGACTAGAACATGGACCTCTCGAATACGCTCCGATTGCTACCGTTACACCACGAAGGCATGCAAAAAGGAAGGAGGAAAAAACCTTACAGAATAAATATAATCAAATTAAATAAGTAAAGAAATAACAAGGAAGTAAAAATCTGAGAGGTTTCAGATTTTAAATTACGTCCAAAGGGGCGTTTTATTAGCATTTAATGTGTTGCATTTATTTATTAAATATCACGGTTTTCGCACTTAAACCATAAAATTCAGTTCAACAGCAATATCGAAAATTAGTTTTAAAATGAGCATATCTTTAGAATTCCCGATACAGAGATTCGCACGTTGGAAATAAAAATGCTTTTTATGTACAATGTTGTCATTGCTCGCTTTTGAAATCCTTAAGTTTGTTAATAAGAAATTCGTTAAAGTTTTACAAAATATGAATTCTAAATTTCAAATTTTGTCTTCCACATGCCCATATTCGTAGGAGAATTATGTCATTCAAAATTCGATGGCTCTATGTACCGTTGTTTTATCACAGTGCAAGAACTACACATACATTTGTGCAGATTTTTTATTATTTAATTTCCTCAAATATAACGCAGGACTCTAACATTTGGTGGCAACAGTTTGAAAAGTGAAACGGACATTTATAGTGATTCAACGGAAAACCGCAAAACAAAAACAATAGTCCTTCAGGAACAAAGCTCCTTTAGACTAATAACAATTTATATAGAGAAAGCATTAGAACTTTAAAAAAACGAAAAATTAGCTGAGTGTTTCAGTAATACTGCTAATTGAAACGATGCGTGCAAAAGTAAAACGTCTGTCTTAATTTATGGAAAGTCATCACTTTTGAGCAACACAAAAAGGAAGAATTTTGGTTGATTTTCGAGTTTTAATAAGTCAAATTGTTATGCTCATAAAATGTTCAGTGTTCTCTTTACATACGTGATTATGTTTCTTGATTTATTTTACTTATAGAACGTAAGAAATTGTTTTGTAAAGAAAAAAAACTGTATTTTTCGAAAATTTAAAATTTATACTGAAGTACTGCTGTTGTGTCGTTCGATAAGTAAGGTACCTGAAAAGCTTCCTACTCAGTTGACACTAACACTTAAATTTTTCTAACAACAGTTATATATATTAATCCCAATAAGCCAAAACATTTACTTAGCATTGCGTTGTGTAATCGGATTAACCCTTAATTCATTTTTTTGGTGACCTGGTGAAATGACATGAGTAAATAAAAAAAAAAATAATACACTTAAATATTTCAATGAAAACAAATTTGTTTATTGGAGAAAAAACATCCTTCAATTTAAAATATCATATGATAGAATCAATATAAAAAAAAATAAAATAGATATTATAGTTATTAAAGATATTCCCGGGATATATCAAAAAAAATTTAACATAAGATAAATCTCTAATTTGTAAAAATTCCTCCTTAATACAAAAAGGCTTTACTTTTTTTATAGACATATCTCTCAATATTCTATTAATATTTCTCTCAATAAAATTAATGCCATTATTAATTCTATTAAGTGTAACATATTTCTAGACTTTTGCTTAACAGGTTTTCTATAGAACAAGTTTCAAAATTTTTCAGATATAATTGAATTTACACCCTTATTGCACACACATAAAATCAGTTTTCCAAAAGGAGAGCAACCTTAACAAAAATTTCCAGGAGGAATTATATTCCATAGAATTTATACTAGAGTAATGACTTAATGTACAGACTATTAGTACTAATTTAGGTTTCAGAGAACACTCCTTTACTGCAGAACTACAAGATATAACTTTTTACATTCTGAACCTTAACCATTAATTTTAGCTGAATAATTCAGTTACTTTTACGGTTCTTCAAATAATAATAATAGTGACAATAAAACAAGGTAATTTCTTTAAGAATGAGCTTTTAGAACTTTGTAATATTTTTTTCAGATAACTCTAATAATAAAGATAATGATAACGAACCAAACTTAGAAAAAAACTTAGGAAGTTTTAATAATTAAGAAGCCATAACTAAAAATTGATTAAAGCTAGGATTACGAAAGTAGTCTCAAATTAAGGAGCTAATTTTTCTGCAACTAATGATATTAAATACTAAGAGTTTGACTTAATTTTTATCATGAAAAACTGAGTTTATTACATGAAAATTCACCTATATCCATTGTCTGAGTGTACAAGATTGAAGACACAGTTCGCGTAAACTCGAATAGCCGAAATAGGTTACACTAGAATTAATAAGCCAAATAAAAGAATATAACCAAACTTGTTGTGTAGCTCAAATTTTGACTAATTACAAATTAAAATTTTGATTTTTATGAATCACTTAATTATATTAAATTCGCTACACAACACTGCGCGCAAAATGACAGTAATGCAAATTTAGTTACAGTAATAATTTTTACAATTTTGGGAAATAAACATCATTAGGGATAATTCTTCACCTATTTAAATTTTAAATATCAAAGGATATTAACACCATGTTGATAAGATCTTAGAAATCAGTAGCAGAATATAAAAATTTTTAAGTAAAATGATATAAGTACTTAAAAAATATTTTTTTCAAACAAAAAGGTACATTTTTTTCAGCAATATCATCATGTACTTACCCTGAAGATTTTAAATCAATAGCTATGATAGATTCTTTTAAAGAGTCCGCGCAAGTATGAAAATCACCATTTTGTGAACAATAGTTTTAAGGTTTCAAACATTTTAAAATATTTTCTCTCAAATAACACTAAAACTGTTTAAACTGCCCAGCTGTTGACACTATACACTCTTGTTCTTCAACAGCTGTTACTGCAACAAGTTCTGCTCTTTTTCTTGCTCTGCGAGCATCTATTGTAGACATCTCTTCCTTTATTCCGGCTGACTGAATACGACGCCGGTCATTGTCTGCTGCAAACTTGACTGCATTATTACCAATTAGGCATCCAAGTGCATTCGTAGTATGTAATCGCCCAGCCTGACCATCGCTGCATATAATAACTGTCTCATTCATTGCTGTCTTGACAATATTATATCCACACCCGGAATTTTTAGGACACGTGTATGTTCTCCTAAACACTTTTTGTAAAAATGGCATGCTAAGATCTTCAAATATATTTTTGAAAGTATCCATTACAGGAGGTGGAATTGAATATTTATGTTTGTGGGATTTCAAATTTGCACTCGCACCCGTTCTTTGATATGTACACCACAAATCCTCCCTGTTCGGCAAAAATTGTGAATAGGTTCCACGTCTGTTAAACGTTTTGTTAAAATATTGCCCACACTGTCTTTTGCATATCTTTTACAGAATTGAAATGTTTTCTAATAGTATTTCCATAATAAATTGTCAATCGGTTTATAATATCATCCGCAAAGTGACTTTTTCCACTGAGAGTTTTACCGTCACTTAAGTTCCTTCCCCTTCATTTCTTGCTTTCGCTTTCGTAATTTAGTGCCCATTCTTTTCTGAATGTGTCCGACACATTCAATTTTACCAATAGCTAAATCTCTGCCGTATCGTTCTATTCGTATCTGTCGTATTCTGCCGTATCGTACCGTAAATAGTGCTGTATGCTTTCACATTACCATCGCTAATATACTTTGTATACCTTAGATTATGTACAACACTAGAACAATAAAAAATTCGTTTCATCCCCCAACAACTTCCATCATAGCTGCAGAACCACTACTGTGGTTCTTTTAACATTTACTGGAATGTTCTATCTGCCACTTCTCATACTGTTTTCCAAGTCTCGCACCTTTTGAATAATTGCAACCTTTGCAATATTGAAGAAAGAACTTCCACATCAATCACTTTTCCACATAATGCTCCTATCACTGTGCATATTTCAACTAAAGAAATATGGCCACGGATCTTCCAGGTACCATCTCCACTGACAGTCATATGCAAACTATTATTATCACACTTGATTTCTTTTTTGACAGCAGTAGACATGCTTCTTTTAGCGACCATGAAAGAAGCATCTTTTATTTGATTATTCACTCACACAAATCCATTACTCCACAAAATGTTCTTGCACCTGATAGTCCTTGACCTAGAGCACGCATAGCATAAATAAACCTGGAATTTATTTCTTCCATTTTTTTTTTACCTAGCATTGTTGAGTTTCGACTGGATGACAGTTCATCACACAAATGATAAGAAATTCTAATTTTTACAGAAAGTACACCTACAATATTTGATGACAGGGTATTCCTTCCACCACAAATTTTGCATAGAACACAGTATTTTGTTATTTTGTAAATAATAGTTTTGTCAATAAGTAAATAACTCGTAAAATCTACATCATTCGGCATATTCGAGGAATTATCCATTTTTTTTTTTTTTTTTTTTTTTTTTTCTGGAAGCACTACTTCGGTTTGGAGGAGAGAACTTCTTAGTAAACTGGTTACCACGAAACCTATATTTTTTAGGTCTTCTTCCAGATTTTCGCTTGTTTGTTTCATTGTCTATATTTACAAATTATAACATCAAACACCCTATATATTTTAGGGAAGAAAAATGAAAGATTAGCGCGATAAGCAAGTCAAACACAAGCGTTACTTCAGCACCCGAATTGTAAACAGAATACTCGAATTCAAGCTTTAAACGTTGAGTTGTACGAATTCTGTGCACAGAAGCATCTGTCAAAATAATAAAGATAACGTTAACAGTAAAAATTAAAGCAATCTACGAGTCAACATTCGTAAGCAGCTACGCGTACACATGTAAACAAAGGTCAGGTGATTATTTAAATGTCCGATCTGGCAATGTTTACCTCAGAATCATTTTCTTTATTTCATAATTTTTACGTTTTAATTCGAATATCGTAACGCCGTTTGCTTTAACAGACTCAGAAGTGTCTACAGTTTCTAAAAATGCAAAAAAGTAAAATTCGATTTCTTGAATGTGTAAAGGTGATGACTTCCCTTATAGCTGAGACATCCATTGTTATAATAACTTTACGTAAAAATGCATGATTTTACTCGACCAAATGTCTAGCAAAACTAACATGCACACACATAAATCAGATTTATTAGCTATTTTAAAATGCGTTACAAAAATTGTTGTCTGGTATTCCATAAATTATATGAAGAATAAACATAAGAGTGAAACCGTTGCAGAAGGAAATCACTCCACGTATTGAATTTCCGATTAATTATCAGTAGCTGTACAAAGTTAAATAAAATGGGTTTCATTAATTTCAGAGTAATCTGTTAACGTGTTCATTAGCTATAGTATAACAAATCGCCTTTACAAATGAAACTGCAAAGTAGTTTAGGATAAAAAGTAAATATATTTTGAATAATAAAATTCAAATTTATGGTGCACAGCGTAAATAAAAATATTGTGAAAGTTATAGATTTACTAAATCCAGCAAATGATGATCTAAAATATAATATAAATAAAATAAAAAATCCTCTGTATAAATAAAATAAAGCTAAAAAGTAACAGCACAGTGTCTGCATAAGATTTCATTTGCATTAAATAATCCTTCTTCTATCCGAAAAGGAAATAGGATCCAGCCTACAGCTGAGAGAGTCTGAATATGAGACATTGTTAAAGCAAAATATGCATTATGCATTTGTTAGATCAATTTCAGAATAACCAGAATAGTTAAGAGTTGTATTGCTACGGATAAATAGGAAAGTATGGCATTATATAGTATGGATAATATTTTAGAATGAGGTTGAAAGAGTATTGTTATTCATAAAAGCATCTATAAACAGATCGTACCACGGAATGAAGACTTTACAAATTTTAATTACAGTCTTTTACATTTTGTCTCTGCTAAAATGTACAAATACAATAAATTCTGATTTAATATGTTTAAGATTGTTAAAAGGAAATATTATTTTCTGATATTTCTGTAGCGTTATTTATCTTAAGTTAAGTTTAGTTTTAAATTACCTTACACGTTCTCAATTTCACTTAAGCTATTATACAGAAATTCAAGAATAAATAAAACAAGTAGTGTTAAGTTCAATTATGAACGTAGATAAAACATGATGTGTGATGGGTTCACTGATTTATTTTTCGCATCCTGATTTGTCTCTCATTTTGTCAGAAAATGATTAAACGTCCTTGATCTTAAAGTTGATTTCACGTACGTATTTCTTTGCTGCGTGTTAAATGCACGGAAGGAAGTCTTGAAAGTCAACTGAAATTTAAGTTTGAACCAAATTATGAGAGCGTAATAATTAATTATTAATTACGTCTATTATAGAGGCCAGATCAACAAAAGTTGTATTGTTTTATAGCATGTTTCAAGGAGAAATGTCCAGCCGACGTTTGTTTCACAGACAGTTTCTTTTTTTTTTTTTTTTTTTTTTTTTTTTTTTTTTTGTGTGTGTGTGTGTGTGTGTGTGTGTGTGTGTGCGTGTGTGTGAGTGTGTGTGTGTGTGTGCGTGTGTGTGAGTGTGTGTGTGTGTGTGTGCCTCTAGATAGGTAAACACATTTTTAGTTGTAACCAAGAATGATTAAATAAACCTCGGCTAGTACTTTCAAATTGAGTTTGCTTTAATTCATCTTCAGATTCCTCCAGAAACTCGCTGTCTGGTTTGTAAAGTCTTATTTTCTAACAGTTTCGCGTTAATAATAATAAAGCACCGTAAGTTATATATTATGAATCAATGTATTATAGCAAGTGGGAAAATGTTTTGTCCTTCATCAACCTGCTTTATTGGGGAACTAGAATCAATGCAGTAAATTTTACTTAGCTTAAAAAGAGTGATAACTATGTAGGGTTCCAAACCCTAATTAACTAAATAAGATTAAACCTAAATAAGATTAAACAACTTTCTATTTAAAACTTAACCTGGCTCACGCTTGCATTTCATGTCTCCGTAGCTTATGGGATTTCAGGTAAAAAAAAAGTGAATTAAAATTCAAAGTAAAATTTATGCTGGAGATTCAGAGTGAAAAAGACAAACAAGCATTAGCTCAATTTTAGCTAAATGCGTGAGTGATTCGGTTAGCGAAACGGCTAACGTAAATCTCAAACCTAGACAAAGAAATAACGGTCAGTGCCACTACCAAAGCTCTCATGCCATACTGTTCGAAATAGTGTTAGCAACACTATGCATTGACAAACAACCCCGCCTTCTCCGGGATTTGAGCTCGGGCTGATCGGGACTGGAGTGTCGCTAACCACTGTATCGATTAGGGCATGCACTTGGCATAACTTTCATGCCTCCCTGTTCGATACTGGAATTAGAGACACTGACTGCCATGCCGATGGGCCCGGTTTCGAATCTCGGAAAGGCATGGATATTTATAAGTGTATGGTGTCTATACGGTATAACGGCACTCAAAATGCTAGCGAGAGAATAGTCCTCTCAAGTAGTTTGTCTTCAGAAATTGTCTTGAATCGAAGCACTTTCAATTTAGAATCCAGAGTGAATGCACGGTTCCTATATGTTATGTTATGTTATGTAGAAGTGAGGGGGGCCATTTAATATTTACCCTAAGTAAGCAGGTATTAGCCCCACACACTAACTAGAAAACTAACAACATTCTGTTATCATTCCTCGAGTCGTGACAGAAATTGTGACTCCAGTGGTCACTATAAGTACTGCCACCGGCGGCGGCATCAACGGTATGAAATTATCTGTTGAAACATCGCCATCAAATGAATCTCTGAACAAACTAGCGCTCTTTTAAACTATCTCATTTTTACCGACTGCCTTTCATCACTGGCGATCCTAAAATGCATTTCTTCTTCTAATTATATAATCGTCGAGATTCAAAGACAACTTTAAAACTTGAAAGATAAAAACTTTTGTACTAAAAACTTCTTTTTGTATTTTTTTTCCATTTGTTCGTAGTTAAATGTTGTTGCAACGAACGGACCCACGTTTTTGCAAAGTCTGCCACCAAGCTCGAAACCGACATTCTTGTCAGTATCCCTAAATCCTTTTATGACAATGTCATGAATCATAGTATTGTGAAGTCGTGGAATCAAGAATTTTGATGAAAGGGAAGGTTTTTTTTTCAAAATAAAATTTTTATGTAATATTCTTTTATAAATTATAAAATATTACAACTCTTTGCTGGCCTAGAAAACTTTAGAACTTATGTGAGCAGATTTGAGTCCAGACACTTTGTGTGACTTCAGCGTCGGAGGCGACGAAAATGTTTAACATGTGCTTCTTCTATGTTTCAAATGTTACAGTAAAAAAAAGATCTTGGAAGTTGCAAGGGAAAATATTAATAATTACTGGTATCCAGAATTTCATCAGTTTATTTCTAAGAGAAGTTCCTTTAACTGTTTTTCTCAACTCATTGTAAATTTTTGCAATCCTTCATAATTTTGCTTTAAATTTTTTCTTTAATTTTTATTATATTTCATAGAGTTTTATTCTTACTTTTACGTTGTTGCACATGTTTAATTATTTGTGCTTTATATTAAAAAAAAAGTTCTTTGATAGTAGGGGAAGCGGGGTGGGACACTCTCACCTTCCCCAATGGTGCTCTCCATCAAAAGCGGGGAGGAGCTGCGCAGTTATTGCAGCTGGATTATATCTGCACTATCAATAGTAAAATTCTGGTGTCATGTTTGCATCTGCAGTCGCCAAAGCTCTCTCTGTAAATTTCAAGAAACCTGATATTATACACACGAATCTCATTTACATCTTGGTGACAGCAAATGAAAAGTGTACTTGATGGCAAAGTTCAAATCACACAATGGTTTAATTAAACTAAGGAATTTATCACTATTATCAATATTTATGTGATTTCATATCAGTATACCTTAAAAATGGTGTGCGTTTATTATTAAAGTTTGAGTAAAATTATTCATAAACGGTAAAACTTGGTTATCAAATCAAAATAGCTAGATTACCATTACATTAAAACGAATCTTATTTCGAATTCAAGATGATAAGATTTTTATTATTAGTTTTCGCATATATACTATATAGTATGAAATGAAACTTTTTATATGCAATGTAGAGACTTCTAGTGTGTTTCAGGATCATCAGCTGGTAGGACTTTACTGAAAGACTAGGTAGCGAATTCTCTCTAGGTCTTGAAAGAACAGATGACTGTAGAAGAAGACTGTAATAACCTTTTTATTTTAAATAAACTGAGTAAACACACTCACTCGGTGCTCCCAATTTAACCATTACTTGTGGCTAAGTAACTTAAACAGAAATTCATCAGTTTATTTATGAGAATCACAATCACAATAAAGTAAGATTTTATGCACAATCACAATAAAGTAAGATTGGCTACCTGACTATCTCCTTCTTTATCTAAACCGCTAAATCGGCTGCACACAGCAAAGCGAACTTATAATATCAATATAATCTAAGGAAAGTGGCTGACACCAGCTAGGCAACTACAAGGCTGCGAAGTCAACCACGCGGCATGAACTCAAGAATTGATTCTCCTACTGCTAACTCTTAAAACTGCTGCTTAAGTACTGTTTTCAACTCACTTAGATTTGCATACACGTCATTAAATTTTGAAATCAAAATCAGAAGGGAAAAGAAAGTTTTTCTAGACTAAGCATAATTGATTAGAATAAAATAAGTTCTTTACTATATGACATTGGATTCATACAGTTCATGCATAAAGCTGCAGAACCAGTCATGATCGATTAAATGGTTCTTTATTCTCAGTAAAAGAATTCCGAAGCAGACGTGCGCAGCTAAACCGGAGGAAGAATTGCACCTGATTTTCAACTACTATATTTCTACTTTTCATAACTTTTGGTAGCGCTTGCCGGCAGCCAAATGGTTAAGTCGCTGAATACTGCTAGTTCCGTAGCGTTATATAAGAATTACAAGAGTGAGAATAATTTTAAATGATTTAGTTTAGAGTTATTTGTTATAAACATGTTACTATTTTTAGGATAGAAGCGGGGAAAACAGAACATTCAAAGAATTTTACAAATTAAAGTTAGGATTTTATTTTATATATACAGTGCATAACAGAACTGATGGTCACAAATTTTAAGAGTGACAGAACATGACTTTTTGTATTGTGTCATGGAACGTGAATAATGAAGCGGAAAAACGGGAAGTACGAGGAATACAAAAAAACCAAAAATCGTTTTTATCACACATATTTACAAGAAATAGTGTTTGCTAGATATAAGGATTGTTGAAATAGCGACGAGCGTTTATAAAACATTCATCACAACGATGAAGATAGATCTCTTTTACGTGACGCAGCATGTCATTGTCTTGACCTCGCTGCCAAAATTAGTATCGTTGCTGCAGAACTGCGTGACATGCTAGGCATCTGCCAAAGTATACGCCAGTTACTTCGCCGTCGTTTTGATGCGTTTACTGCAGTTGGTAGTCATTCAGTTGAATTATTCTTTTAAATTACAAGCTTTATTTCTTGTAAAATAGGTGATTAAAACTGCTTTTCATTCTCAATATTCTGTGCACTAACTATATTTTCACATTCTCATTTCTTACTCCACTATGGAAATTGCTACATTCATTATGTTCTCTCACACCATCAGAGTTTGACAGTCAATTCTTTTGCATTCTATACACATGCACTTGAATTTTTCTTCCAAGATGCTCTTGGTTAAAACTAGTATTCCAGCGTGTTAAGACTGCTGTATTCCCGGATTATATTTGCCTAAGTAAGACAGAATGCTCTTATATTTGACCACTGGAATATTTCTGTAAAAACTGGCTGAAGCTAGAGTATTTCTGTAAAAACTGAAATTATATTAGACCGAAGGCTACTATCACTGATGCCTAACGTCCGTAATGCACTATTTATGTATCTATGTATTTATATATCAATCTATCTCTCCATAGCTATATCTATATCTAGCTATCTATATATATATATTATATTATCCAACATTCTGCCGGTATACAAAATATGTATAATTTTGCTCCCCAATTTTGACATGGTATTCAGATAGTACTTTCACAGCCACAATATTTTAATTAAAATAACTACAATGTACAAGTCAGATTTTTTTTTCGTATTTGCGTGTGTACCACTTGCTTCCTCCTTATGGAGTGTTTTATATTTTTACTTGTGCTAAACACGAATTTCCTTCAAAATATTATATATATGTCATAATAAAAGCAAAGGAAATGACGGAACACTGTAGATGCATGCTTAGATCCATATTGAAGAAGAATTTTGATTGCGTAGTATTTAAAGAACTTGGCAGTTTTAATTCCATTTTTATTTCCAATTGATATTTGTGGCCACAATCACTTGGCACACTAGTCGTGCCTTTCCACAGAAGATTTACATTTTTGATATTGTTGTCCTTCATCAACCTGCTTTATTGGGGAACTAGAATCAATGCAGTAAATTTTACTTAGCTTAAAAAGAGTGATAACTATGTAGGGTTCCAAACCCTAATTAACTAAATAAGATTAAACCTAAATAAGATTAAACAACTTTCTATTTAAAACTTAACCTGGCTCACGCTTGCATTTCATGTCTCCGTAGCTTATGGGATTTCAGGTAAAAAAAAAGTGAATTAAAATTCAAAGTAAAATTTATGCTGGAGATTCAGAGTGAAAAAGACAAACAAGCATTAGCTCAATTTTAGCTAAATGCGTGAGTGATTCGGTTAGCGAAACGGCTAACGCAAATCTCAAACCTAGACAAAGAAATAACGGTCAGTGCCACTACCAAAGCTCTCATGCCATACTGTTCGAAATAGTGTTAGCAATACTGTGCATTGCCTTCTCCGGGATTTGAGCTCGGGCTGATCGGGACTGGAGTGTCGCTAACCACTGTATCGATATAATATATATATATATATATATATATGTTTTTATCAAAATAATATAATGAGTGCAATATTGTCTATCATCTGCACATATTTCATATACTTAATTTATTTTATTTTTTAAAGGAATTTATTTTTGTCAGAAAATGATTAAACGTCCTTGACCTTAAAGTTGATTTCACGTACGTATTTCTTTGCTGCGTGTTAAATGCACGGAAGGAAGTCTTGAAAGTCAATTGAAATTTAAGTTTGAACCAAATTATGAGAGCGTAATAATTAATTATTAATTACGTCTATTATAGAGGCCAGATCAACAAAAGTTGTATTGTTTTATAGCATGTTTCAAGGAGAAATGTCCAGCCGACGTTTGTTTCACAGACGGTTTTTTTTTTTTTTTTTTTTTTTTTTTTTTTTTTTTTTTGTGTGTGTGTGTGTGTGTGTGTGCGTGCGTGTGTGTGTGTGTGTGTGTGTGCCTCTAGATAGGTAAACACATTTTTAGTTGTAACCAAGAATGATTAAATAAACCTCGGCTAGTACATTCAAATTGAGTTTGCTTTAATTCATCTTCAGATTCCTCCAGAAACTCGCTGTCTGGTTTGTAAAGTCTTATTTTCTAACAGTTTCGCGTTAATAATAATAAAGCACCGTAAGTTATATATTATGAATCAATGTATTATAGCAAGTGGGAAAATGTTTTGTCCTTCATCAACCTGCTTTATTGGGGAACTAGAATCAATGCAGTAAATTTTACTTAGCTTAAAAAGAGTGATAACTATGTAGGGTTCCAAACCCTAATTAACTAAATAAGATTAAACCTAAATAAGATTAAACAACTTTCTATTTAAAACTTAACCTGGCTCACGCTTGCATTTCATGTCTCCGTAGCTTATGGGATTTCAGGTAAAAAAAAAGTGAATTAAAATTCAAAGTAAATTTTATGCTGGAGATTCAGAGTTAAAAAGACAAACAAGCATTAGCTCAATTTTAGCTAAATGCGTGAGTGATTCGGTTAGCGAAACGGCTAACGTAAATCTCAAACCTAGACAAAGAAATAACGGTCAGTGCCACTACCAAAGCTCTCATGCCATACTGTTCGAAATAGTGTTAGCAACACTGTGCATTGACAAACAACCCCGCCTTCTCCGGGATTTGAGCTCGGGCTGATCGGGACTGGAGTGTCGCTAACCACTGTATCGATTAGGGCATGCACTTGGCATAACTTTCATGCCTCCCTGTTCGATACTGGAATTAGAGACACTGACTGCCATGCCGATGGGCCCGGTTTCGAATCTCGGAAAGGCATGGATATTTATAAGTGTATGGTGTCTATACGGTATAACGGCACTCAAAATGCTAGCGAGAGAATAGTCCTCTCAAGTAGTTTGTCTTCAGAAATTGTCTTGATTGAATTGAAATTGAATCGAAGCACTTTCAATTTAGAATCCAGAGTGAATGCACGGTTCCTATATGTTATGTTATGTTATGTAGAAGTGAGGGGGGCCATTTAATATTTACCCTAAGTAAGCAGGTATTAGCCCCACACACTAACTAGAAAATTAACAACATTCTGTTATCATTCCTCGAGTCGTGACAGAAATTGTGACTCCAGTGGTCACTATAAGTACTGCCACCGGCGGCGGCATCAACGGTATGAAATTATCTGTTGAAACATCGCCATCAAATGAATCTCTGAACAAACTAGCGCTCTTTTAAACTATCTCATTTTTACCGACTGCCTTTCATCACTGGCGATCCTAAAATGCATTTCTTCTTCTAATTATATAATCGTCGAGATTCAAAGACAACTTTAAAACTTGAAAGATAAAAACTTTTGTACTAAAAACTTCTTTTTGTATTTTTTTTCCATTTGTTCGTAGTTAAATGTTGTTGCAACGAACGGACCCACGTTTTTGCAAAGTCTGCCACCAAGCGCGAAACCGACATTCTTGTCAGTATCCCTAAATCCTTTTATGACAATGTCATGAATCATAGTATTGTGAAGTCGTGGAATCAAGAATTTTGATGAAAGGGAAGGTTTTTTTTTTTCAAAATGAAATTTTTATGTAATATTCTTTTATAAATTATAAAATATTACAACTCTTTGCTGGCCTAGAAAACTTTAGAACTTATGTGAGCAGATTTGAGTCCAGACACTTTGTGTGACTTCAGCGTCGGAGGCGACGAAAATGTTTAACATGTGCTTCTTCTATGTTTCAAATGTTACAGTAAAAAAAAGATCTTGGAAGTTGCAAGGGAAAATATTAATAATTACTGGTATCCAGAATTTCATCAGTTTATTTCTAAGAGAAGTTCCTTTAACTGTTTTTCTCAACTCATTGTAAATTTTTGCAATCCTTCATAATTTTGCTTTAAATTTTTTCTTTAATTTTTATTATATTTCATAGAGTTTTATTCTTACTTTTACGTTGTTGCACATGTTTAATTATTTGTGCTTTATATTAAAAAAAAGTTCTTTGATAGTAGGGGAAGCGGGGTGGGACACTCTCACCTTCCCCAATGGTGCTCTCCATCAAAAGCGGGGAGGAGCTGCGCAGTTATTGCAGCTGGATTATATCTGCACTATCAATAGTAAAATTCTGGTGTCATGTTTGCATCTGCAGTCGCCAAAGCTCTCTCTGTAAATTTCAAGAAACCTGATATTATACACACGAATCTCATTTACATCTTGGTGACAGCAAATGAAAAGTGTACTTGATGGCAAAGTTCAAATCACACAATGGTTTAATTAAACTAAGGAATTTATCACTATTATCAATATTTATGTGATTTCATATCAGTATACCTTAAAAATGGTGTGCGTTTATTATTAAAGTTTGAGTAAAATTATTCATAAACGGTAAAACTTGGTTATCAAATCAAAATAGCTAGATTACCATTACATTAAAACGAATCTTATTTCGAATTCAAGATGATAAGATTTTTATTATTAGTTTTCGCATATATACTATATAGTATGAAATGAAACTTTTTATATGCAATGTAGAGACTTCTAGTGTGTTTCAGGATCATCAGCTGGTAGGACTTTACTGAAAGACTAGGTAGCGAATTCTCTCTAGGTCTTGAAAGAACAGATGACTGTAGAAGAAGACTGTAATAACCTTTTTATTTTAAATAAACTGAGTAAACACACTCACTCGGTGCTCCCAATTTAACCATTACTTGTGGCTAAGTAACTTAAACAGAAATTCATCAGTTTATTTATGAGAATCACAATCACAATAAAGTAAGATTTTATGCACAATCACAATAAAGTAAGATTGGCTACCTGACTATCTCCTTCTTTATCTAAACCGCTAAATCGGCTGCACACAGCAAAGCGAACTTATAATATCAATATAATCTAAGCAAAGTGGCTGACACCAGCTAGGCAACTACAAGGCTGCGAAGTCAACCACGCGGCATGAACTCAAGAATTGATTCTCCTACTGCTAACTCTTAAAACTGCTGCTTAAGTACTGTTTTCAACTCACTTAGATTTGCATACACGTCATTAAATTTTGAAATCAAAATCAGAAGGGAAAAGAAAGTTTTTCTAGACTAAGCATAATTGATTAGAATAAAATAAGTTCTTTACTGTATGACATTGGATTCATACAGTTCATGCATAAAGCTGCAGAACCAGTCATGATCGATTAAATGGTTCTTTATTCTCAGTAAAAGATTTCCGAAGCAGACGTGCGCAGCTAAACCGGAGGAAGAATTGCACCTGATTTTCAACTACTATATTTCTACTTTTCATAACTTTTGGTAGCGCTTGCCGGCAGCCAAATGGTTAAGTCGCTGAATACTGCTAGTTCCGTAGCGTTATATAAGAATTACAAGAGTGAGAATAATTTTAAATGATTTAGTTTAGAGTTATTTGTTATAAACATGTTACTATTTTTAGGATAGAAGCGGGGAAAACAGAACATTCAAAGAATTTTACAAATTAAAGTTAGGATTTTATTTTATATATACAGTGCATAACAGAACTGATGGTCACAAATTTTAAGAGTGACAGAACATGACTTTTTGTATTGTGTCATGGAACGTGAATAATGAAGCGGAAAAACGGGAAGTACGAGGAATACAAAAAAACCAAAAATCGTTTTTATCACACATATTTACAAGAAATAGTGTTTGCTAGATATAAGAATTGTTGAAATAGCGACGAGCGTTTATAAAACATTCATCACAACGATGAAGATAGATCTCGTTTACGTGACGCAGCATGTCATTGTCTTGACCTCGCTGCCAAAATTAGTATCGTTGCTGCAGAACTGCGTGACATGCTAGGCATCTGCCAAAGTATACGCCAGTTACTTCGCCGTCGTTTTGATGCGTTTACTGCAGTTGGTAGTCATTCAGTTGAATTATTCTTTTAAATTACAAGCTTTATTTCTTGTAAAATAGGTGATTAAAACTGCTTTTCATTCTCAATATTCTGTGCACTAACTATATTTTCACATTCTCATTTCTTACTCCACTATGGAAATTGCTACATTCATTATGTTCTCTCACACCATCAGAGTTTGACAGTCAATTCTTTTGCATTCTATACACATGCACTTGAATTTTTCTTCCAAGATGCTCTTGGTTAAAACTAGTATTCCAGCGTGTTAAGACTGCTGTATTCCCGGATTATATTTGCCTAAGTAAGACAGAATGCTCTTATATTTGACCACTGGAATATTTCTGTAAAAACTGGCTGAAGCTAGAGTATTTCTGTAAAAACTGAAATTATATTAGACGGAAGGCTACTATCACTGATGCCTAACGTCCGTAATGCACTATTTATGTATCTATGTATTTATATATCAATCTATCTCTCCATAGCTATATCTATATCTAGCTATCTATATATATATATTATATTATCCAACATTCTGCCGGTATACAAAATATGTATAATTTTGCTCCCCAATTTTGACATGGTATTCAGATAGTACTTTCACAGCCACAATATTTTAATTAAAATAACTACAATGTACAAGTCAGATTTTTTTTTCGTATTTGCGTGTGTACCACTTGCTTCCTCCTTATGGAGTGTTTTATATTTTTACTTGTGCTAAACACGAATTTCCTTCAAAATATTATATATATGTCATAATAAAAGCAAAGGAAATGACGGAACACTGTAGATGCATGCTTAGATCCATATTGAAGAAGAATTTTGATTGCGTAGTATTTAAAGAACTTGGCAGTTTTAATTCCATTTTTATTTCCAATTGATATTTGTGGCCACAATCACTTGGCACTCTAGTCGTGCCTTTCCACAGTAGATTTACATTTTTGATATTGTTGAGATAGAAAGCTAGCTAGCGAAATTACATCTTAGCACAGTAGAGAGCAAAAGCTGAAGTGCGTAGTTATGAAAGATGGAAGCACGCGAAGAGAAAAGTTTTGGTTTACAACGACAGTTTCAGTTCTTAATTATTACGTCATCGGAGTTGCGCGGGCCATAGAGTGATCTAAAAATAACGCAATGCAGAGAAGTTATTACGATTTTAGAATAGAGAGGAAGAATTAATGTTTATAGTTATATTATAATTCTGATTCATATATTTTTATCTTACATATATATATATATTGCCATTACAAGTTTCCAACGCTTAGTATTTTACTGTGTTTAATTTCTCGTGTAACATAATTTTTCACCCTTCAATGTCTTTGTATTTTAAAAAATGTGTTGAACTTTTCTTGCAGCCTTTTGGTAACCTTTTGGTGAGCTTTCTACAATTTCTAATATATATATATATATATCTATATGTTTTTATCAAAATAATATAATGAGTGCAATATTGTCTATCATCTGCACATATTTCATATACTTAATTTATTTTATTTTTTAAAGGAATTTATTTTTGTCAGAAAATGATTAAACGTCCTTGACCTTAAAGTTGATTTCACGTACGTATTTCTTTGCTGCGTGTTAAATGCACGGAAGGAAGTCTTGAAAGTCAATTGAAATTTAAGTTTGAACCAAATTATGAGAGCGTAATAATTAATTATTAATTACGTCTATTATAGAGGCCAGATCAACAAAAGTTGTATTGTTTTATAGCATGTTTCAAGGAGAAATGTCCAGCCGACGTTTGTTTCACAGACGGTTTTTTTTTTTTTTTTTGTGTGTGTGTGTGTGTGTGTGTGTGTGTGCGTGTGTGTGTGTGTGTGTGTGCCTCTAGATAGGTAAACACATTTTTAGTTGTAACCAAGAATGATTAAATAAACCTCGGCTAGTACTTTCAAATTGAGTTTGCTTTAATTCATCTTCAGATTCCTCCAGAAACTCGCTGTCTGGTTTGTAAAGTCTTATTTTCTAACAGTTTCGCGTTAATAATAATAAAGCACCGTAAGTTATATATTATGAATCAATGTATTATAGCAAGTGGGAAAATGTTTTGTCCTTCATCAACCTGCTTTATTGGGGAACTAGAATCAATGCAGTAAATTTTACTTAGCTTAAAAAGAGTGATAACTATGTAGGGTTCCAAACCCTAATTAACTAAATAAGATTAAACCTAAATAAGATTAAACAACTTTCTATTTAAAACTTAACCTGGCTCACGCTTGCATTTCATGTCTCCGTAGCTTATGGGATTTCAGGTAAAAAAAAAGTGAATTAAAATTCAAAGTAAAATTTATGCTGGAGATTCAGAGTGAAAAAGACAAACAAGCATTAGCTCAATTTTAGCTAAATGCGTGAGTGATTCGGTTAGCGAAACGGCTAACGTAAATCTCAAACCTAGACAAAGAAATAACGGTCAGTGCCACTACCAAAGCTCTCATGCCATACTGTTCGAAATAGTGTTAGCAACACTGTGCATTGACAAACAACCCCGCCTTCTCCGGGATTTGAGCTCGGGCTGATCGGGACTGGAGTGTCGCTAACCACTGTATCGATTAGGGCATGCACTTGGCATAACTTTCATGCCTCCCTGTTCGATACTGGAATTAGAGACACTGACTGCCATGCCGATGGGCCCGGTTTCGAATCTCGGAGAGGCATGGATATTTATAAGTGTATGGTGTCTATACGGTATAACGGCACTCAAAATGCTAGCGATAGAATAGTCCTCTCAAGTAGTTTGTCTTCAGAAATTGTCTTGAATCGAAGCACTTTCAATTTAGAATCCAGAGTGAATGCACGGTTCCTATATGTTATGTTATGTTATGTAGAAGTGAGGGGGCCATTTAATATTTACCCTAAGTAAGCAGGTATTAGCCCCACACACTAACTAGAAAACTAACAACATTCTGTTATCATTCCTCGAGTCGTGACAGAAATTGTGACTCCAGTGGTCGCTATAAGTACTGCCACCGGCGGCGGCATCAACGGTATGAAATTATCTGTTGAAACATCGCCATCAAATGAATCTCTGAACAAACTAGCGCTCTTTTAAACTATCTCATTTTTACCGACTGCCTTTCATCACTGGCGATCCTAAAATGCATTTCTTCTTCTAATTATATAATCGTCGAGATTCAAAGACAACTTTAAAACTTGAAAGATAAAAACTTTTGTACTAAAAACTTCTTTTTGTATTTTTTTTCCATTTGTTCGTAGTTAAATGTTGTTGCAACGAACGGACCCACGTTTTTGCAAAGTCTGCCACCAAGCGCGAAACCGACATTCTTGTCAGTATCCCTAAATCCTTTTATGACAATGTCATGAATCATAGTATTGTGAAGTCGTGGAATCAAGAATTTTGATGAAAGGGAAGGTTTTTTTTTTTCAAAATGAAATTTTTATGTAATATTCTTTTATAAATTATAAAATATTACAACTCTTTGCTGGCCTAGAAAACTTTAGAACTTATGTGAGCAGATTTGAGTCCAGACACTTTGTGTGACTTCAGCGTCGGAGGCGACGAAAATGTTTAACATGTGCTTCTTCTATGTTTCAAATGTTACAGTAAAAAAAAGATCTTGGAAGTTGCAAGGGAAAATATTAATAATTACTGGTATCCAGAATTTCATCAGTTTATTTCTAAGAGAAGTTCCTTTAACTGTTTTTCTCAACTCATTGTAAATTTTTGCAATCCTTCATAATTTTGCTTTAAATTTTTTCTTTAATTTTTATTATATTTCATAGAGTTTTATTCTTACTTTTACGTTGTTGCACATGTTTAATTATTTGTGCTTTATATTAAAAAAAAGTTCTTTGATAGTAGGGGAAGCGGGGTGGGACACTCTCACCTTCCCCAATGGTGCTCTCCATCAAAAGCGGGGAGGAGCTGCGCAGTTATTGCAGCTGGATTATATCTGCACTATCAATAGTAAAATTCTGGTGTCATGTTTGCATCTGCAGTCGCCAAAGCTCTCTCTGTAAATTTCAAGAAACCTGATATTATACACACGAATCTCATTTACATCTTGGTGACAGCAAATGAAAAGTGTACTTGATGGCAAAGTTCAAATCACACAATGGTTTAATTAAACTAAGGAATTTATCACTATTATCAATATTTATGTGATTTCATATCAGTATACCTTAAAAATGGTGTGCGTTTATTATTAAAGTTTGAGTAAAATTATTCATAAACGGTAAAACTTGGTTATCAAATCAAAATAGCTAGATTACCATTACATTAAAACGAATCTTATTTCGAATTCAAGATGATAAGATTTTTATTATTAGTTTTCGCATATATACTATATAGTATGAAATGAAACTTTTTATATGCAATGTAGAGACTTCTAGTGTGTTTCAGGATCATCAGCTGGTAGGACTTTACTGAAAGACTAGGTAGCGAATTCTCTCTAGGTCTTGAAAGAACAGATGACTGTAGAAGAAGACTGTAATAACCTTTTTATTTTAAATAAACTGAGTAAACACACTCACTCGGTGCTCCCAATTTAACCATTACTTGTGGCTAAGTAACTTAAACAGAAATTCATCAGTTTATTTATGAGAATCACAATCACAATAAAGTAAGATTTTATGCACAATCACAATAAAGTAAGATTGGCTACCTGACTATCTCCTTCTTTATCTAAACCGCTAAATCGGCTGCACACAGCAAAGCGAACTTATAATATCAATATAATCTAAGCAAAGTGGCTGACACCAGCTAGGCAACTACAAGGCTGCGAAGTCAACCACGCGGCATGAACTCAAGAATTGATTCTCCTACTGCTAACTCTTAAAACTGCTGCTTAAGTACTGTTTTCAACTCACTTAGATTTGCATACACGTCATTAAATTTTGAAATCAAAATCAGAAGGGAAAAGAAAGTTTTTCTAGACTAAGCATAATTGATTAGAATAAAATAAGTTCTTTACTGTATGACATTGGATTCATACAGTTCATGCATAAAGCTGCAGAACCAGTCATGATCGATTAAATGGTTCTTTATTCTCAGTAAAAGATTTCCGAAGCAGACGTGCGCAGCTAAACCGGAGGAAGAATTGCACCTGATTTTCAACTACTATATTTCTACTTTTCATAACTTTTGGTAGCGCTTGCCGGCAGCCAAATGGTTAAGTCGCTGAATACTGCTAGTTCCGTAGCGTTATATAAGAATTACAAGAGTGAGAATAATTTTAAATGATTTAGTTTAGAGTTATTTGTTATAAACATGTTACTATTTTTAGGATAGAAGCGGGGAAAACAGAACATTCAAAGAATTTTACAAATTAAAGTTAGGATTTTATTTTATATATACAGTGCATAACAGAACTGATGGTCACAAATTTTAAGAGTGACAGAACATGACTTTTTGTATTGTGTCATGGAACGTGAATAATGAAGCGGAAAAACGGGAAGTACGAGGAATACAAAAAAACCAAAAATCGTTTTTAT
Organism: Stegodyphus dumicola; assembly: GCF_044657685.1. Taxonomy (NCBI): domain Eukaryota; kingdom Metazoa; phylum Arthropoda; class Arachnida; order Araneae; family Eresidae; genus Stegodyphus; species Stegodyphus dumicola. The sequence continues at coordinate 165,131,976 of NC_140781.1, forward strand.
CACACATATTTACAAGAAATAGTGTTTGCTAGATATAAGAATTGTTGAAATAGCGACGAGCGTTTATAAAACATTCATCACAACGATGAAGATAGATCTCGTTTACGTGACGCAGCATGTCATTGTCTTGACCTCGCTGCCAAAATTAGTATCGTTGCTGCAGAACTGCGTGACATGCTAGGCATCTGCCAAAGTATACGCCAGTTACTTCGCCGTCGTTTTGATGCGTTTACTGCAGTTGGTAGTCATTCAGTTGAATTATTCTTTTAAATTACAAGCTTTATTTCTTGTAAAATAGGTGATTAAAACTGCTTTTCATTCTCAATATTCTGTGCACTAACTATATTTTCACATTCTCATTTCTTACTCCACTATGGAAATTGCTACATTCATTATGTTCTCTCACACCATCAGAGTTTGACAGTCAATTCTTTTGCATTCTATACACATGCACTTGAATTTTTCTTCCAAGATGCTCTTGGTTAAAACTAGTATTCCAGCGTGTTAAGACTGCTGTATTCCCGGATTATATTTGCCTAAGTAAGACAGAATGCTCTTATATTTGACCACTGGAATATTTCTGTAAAAACTGGCTGAAGCTAGAGTATTTCTGTAAAAACTGAAATTATATTAGACGGAAGGCTACTATCACTGATGCCTAACGTCCGTAATGCACTATTTATGTATCTATGTATTTATATATCAATCTATCTCTCCATAGCTATATCTATATCTAGCTATCTATATATATATATTATATTATCCAACATTCTGCCGGTATACAAAATATGTATAATTTTGCTCCCCAATTTTGACATGGTATTCAGATAGTACTTTCACAGCCACAATATTTTAATTAAAATAACTACAATGTACAAGTCAGATTTTTTTTTCGTATTTGCGTGTGTACCACTTGCTTCCTCCTTATGGAGTGTTTTATATTTTTACTTGTGCTAAACACGAATTTCCTTCAAAATATTATATATATGTCATAATAAAAGCAAAGGAAATGACGGAACACTGTAGATGCATGCTTAGATCCATATTGAAGAAGAATTTTGATTGCGTAGTATTTAAAGAACTTGGCAGTTTTAATTCCATTTTTATTTCCAATTGATATTTGTGGCCACAATCACTTGGCACACTAGTCGTGCCTTTCCACAGAAGATTTACATTTTTGATATTGTTGAGATAGAAAGCTAGCTAGCGAAATTACATCTTAGCACAGTAGAGAGCAAAAGCTGAAGTGCGTAGTTATGAAAGATGGAAGCACGCGAAGAGAAAAGTTTTGGTTTACAACGACAGTTTCAGTTCTTAATTATTACGTCATCGGAGTTGCGCGGGCCATAGAGTGATCTAAAAATAACGCAATGCAGAGAAGTTATTACGATTTTAGAATAGAGAGGAAGAATTAATGTTTATAGTTATATTATAATTCTGATTCATATATTTTTATCTTACATATATATATATATTGCCATTACAAGTTTCCAACGCTTAGTATTTTACTGTGTTTAATTTCTCGTGTAACATAATTTTTCACCCTTCAATGTCTTTGTATTTTAAAAAATGTGTTGAACTTTTCTTGCAGCCTTTTGGTAACCTTTTGGTGAGCTTTCTACAATTTCTAATATATATATATATATATCTATATGTTTTTATCAAAATAATATAATGAGTGCAATATTGTCTATCATCTGCACATATTTCATATACTTAATTTATTTTATTTTTTAAAGGAATTTATTTTTGTCAGAAAATGATTAAACGTCCTTGACCTTAAAGTTGATTTCACGTACGTATTTCTTTGCTGCGTGTTAAATGCACGGAAGGAAGTCTTGAAAGTCAATTGAAATTTAAGTTTGAACCAAATTATGAGAGCGTAATAATTAATTATTAATTACGTCTATTATAGAGGCCAGATCAACAAAAGTTGTATTGTTTTATAGCATGTTTCAAGGAGAAATGTCCAGCCGACGTTTGTTTCACAGACGGTTTTTTTTTTTTTTTTTTTTGTGTGTGTGTGTGTGTGTGTGTGTGTGTGTGCGTGTGTGTGTGTGTGTGTGTGCCTCTAGATAGGTAAACACATTTTTAGTTGTAACCAAGAATGATTAAATAAACCTCGGCTAGTACTTTCAAATTGAGTTTGCTTTAATTCATCTTCAGATTCCTCCAGAAACTCGCTGTCTGGTTTGTAAAGTCTTATTTTCTAACAGTTTCGCGTTAATAATAATAAAGCACCGTAAGTTATATATTATGAATCAATGTATTATAGCAAGTGGGAAAATGTTTTGTCCTTCATCAACCTGCTTTATTGGGGAACTAGAATCAATGCAGTAAATTTTACTTAGCTTAAAAAGAGTGATAACTATGTAGGGTTCCAAACCCTAATTAACTAAATAAGATTAAACCTAAATAAGATTAAACAACTTTCTATTTAAAACTTAACCTGGCTCACGCTTGCATTTCATGTCTCCGTAGCTTATGGGATTTCAGGTAAAAAAAAAGTGAATTAAAATTCAAAGTAAAATTTATGCTGGAGATTCAGAGTGAAAAAGACAAACAAGCATTAGCTCAATTTTAGCTAAATGCGTGAGTGATTCGGTTAGCGAAACGGCTAACGTAAATCTCAAACCTAGACAAAGAAATAACGGTCAGTGCCACTACCAAAGCTCTCATGCCATACTGTTCGAAATAGTGTTAGCAACACTGTGCATTGACAAACAACCCCGCCTTCTCCGGGATTTGAGCTCGGGCTGATCGGGACTGGAGTGTCGCTAACCACTGTATCGATTAGGGCATGCACTTGGCATAACTTTCATGCCTCCCTGTTCGATACTGGAATTAGAGACACTGACTGCCATGCCGATGGGCCCGGTTTCGAATCTCGGAGAGGCATGGATATTTATAAGTGTATGGTGTCTATACGGTATAACGGCACTCAAAATGCTAGCGATAGAATAGTCCTCTCAAGTAGTTTGTCTTCAGAAATTGTCTTGAATCGAAGCACTTTCAATTTAGAATCCAGAGTGAATGCACGGTTCCTATATGTTATGTTATGTTATGTAGAAGTGAGGGGGCCATTTAATATTTACCCTAAGTAAGCAGGTATTAGCCCCACACACTAACTAGAAAACTAACAACATTCTGTTATCATTCCTCGAGTCGTGACAGAAATTGTGACTCCAGTGGTCGCTATAAGTACTGCCACCGGCGGCGGCATCAACGGTATGAAATTATCTGTTGAAACATCGCCATCAAATGAATCTCTGAACAAACTAGCGCTCTTTTAAACTATCTCATTTTTACCGACTGCCTTTCATCACTGGCGATCCTAAAATGCATTTCTTCTTCTAATTATATAATCGTCGAGATTCAAAGACAACTTTAAAACTTGAAAGATAAAAACTTTTGTACTAAAAACTTCTTTTTGTATTTTTTTTCCATTTGTTCGTAGTTAAATGTTGTTGCAACGAACGGACCCACGTTTTTGCAAAGTCTGCCACCAAGCGCGAAACCGACATTCTTGTCAGTATCCCTAAATCCTTTTATGACAATGTCATGAATCATAGTATTGTGAAGTCGTGGAATCAAGAATTTTGATGAAAGGGAAGGTTTTTTTTTTTCAAAATGAAATTTTTATGTAATATTCTTTTATAAATTATAAAATATTACAACTCTTTGCTGGCCTAGAAAACTTTAGAACTTATGTGAGCAGATTTGAGTCCAGACACTTTGTGTGACTTCAGCGTCGGAGGCGACGAAAATGTTTAACATGTGCTTCTTCTATGTTTCAAATGTTACAGTAAAAAAAAGATCTTGGAAGTTGCAAGGGAAAATATTAATAATTACTGGTATCCAGAATTTCATCAGTTTATTTCTAAGAGAAGTTCCTTTAACTGTTTTTCTCAACTCATTGTAAATTTTTGCAATCCTTCATAATTTTGCTTTAAATTTTTTCTTTAATTTTTATTATATTTCATAGAGTTTTATTCTTACTTTTACGTTGTTGCACATGTTTAATTATTTGTGCTTTATATTAAAAAAAAGTTCTTTGATAGTAGGGGAAGCGGGGTGGGACACTCTCACCTTCCCCAATGGTGCTCTCCATCAAAAGCGGGGAGGAGCTGCGCAGTTATTGCAGCTGGATTATATCTGCACTATCAATAGTAAAATTCTGGTGTCATGTTTGCATCTGCAGTCGCCAAAGCTCTCTCTGTAAATTTCAAGAAACCTGATATTATACACACGAATCTCATTTACATCTTGGTGACAGCAAATGAAAAGTGTACTTGATGGCAAAGTTCAAATCACACAATGGTTTAATTAAACTAAGGAATTTATCACTATTATCAATATTTATGTGATTTCATATCAGTATACCTTAAAAATGGTGTGCGTTTATTATTAAAGTTTGAGTAAAATTATTCATAAACGGTAAAACTTGGTTATCAAATCAAAATAGCTAGATTACCATTACATTAAAACGAATCTTATTTCGAATTCAAGATGATAAGATTTTTATTATTAGTTTTCGCATATATACTATATAGTATGAAATGAAACTTTTTATATGCAATGTAGAGACTTCTAGTGTGTTTCAGGATCATCAGCTGGTAGGACTTTACTGAAAGACTAGGTAGCGAATTCTCTCTAGGTCTTGAAAGAACAGATGACTGTAGAAGAAGACTGTAATAACCTTTTTATTTTAAATAAACTGAGTAAACACACTCACTCGGTGCTCCCAATTTAACCATTACTTGTGGCTAAGTAACTTAAACAGAAATTCATCAGTTTATTTATGAGAATCACAATCACAATAAAGTAAGATTTTATGCACAATCACAATAAAGTAAGATTGGCTACCTGACTATCTCCTTCTTTATCTAAACCGCTAAATCGGCTGCACACAGCAAAGCGAACTTATAATATCAATATAATCTAAGGAAAGTGGCTGACACCAGCTAGGCAACTACAAGGCTGCGAAGTCAACCACGCGGCATGAACTCAAGAATTGATTCTCCTACTGCTAACTCTTAAAACTGCTGCTTAAGTACTGTTTTCAACTCACTTAGATTTGCATACACGTCATTAAATTTTGAAATCAAAATCAGAAGGGAAAAGAAAGTTTTTCTAGACTAAGCATAATTGATTAGAATAAAATAAGTTCTTTACTGTATGACATTGGATTCATACAGTTCATGCATAAAGCTGCAGAACCAGTCATGATCGATTAAATGGTTCTTTATTCTCAGTAAAAGAATTCCGAAGCAGACGTGCGCAGCTAAACCGGAGGAAGAATTGCACCTGATTTTCAACTACTATATTTCTACTTTTCATAACTTTTGGTAGCGCTTGCCGGCAGCCAAATGGTTAAGTCGCTGAATACTGCTAGTTCCGTAGCGTTATATAAGAATTACAAGAGTGAGAATAATTTTAAATGATTTAGTTTAGAGTTATTTGTTATAAACATGTTACTATTTTTAGGATAGAAGCGGGGAAAACAGAACATTCAAAGAATTTTACAAATTAAAGTTAGGATTTTATTTTATATATACAGTGCATAACAGAACTGATGGTCACAAATTTTAAGAGTGACAGAACATGACTTTTTGTATTGTGTCATGGAACGTGAATAATGAAGCGGAAAAACGGGAAGTACGAGGAATACAAAAAAACCAAAAATCGTTTTTATCACACATATTTACAAGAAATAGTGTTTGCTAGATATAAGAATTGTTGAAATAGCGACGAGCGTTTATAAAACATTCATCACAACGATGAAGATAGATCTCGTTTACGTGACGCAGCATGTCATTGTCTTGACCTCGCTGCCAAAATTAGTATCGTTGCTGCAGAACTGCGTGACATGCTAGGCATCTGCCAAAGTATACGCCAGTTACTTCGCCGTCGTTTTGATGCGTTTACTGCAGTTGGTAGTCATTCAGTTGAATTATTCTTTTAAATTACAAGCTTTATTTCTTGTAAAATAGGTGATTAAAACTGCTTTTCATTCTCAATATTCTGTGCACTAACTATATTTTCACATTCTCATTTCTTACTCCACTATGGAAATTGCTACATTCATTATGTTCTCTCACACCATCAGAGTTTGACAGTCAATTCTTTTGCATTCTATACACATGCACTTGAATTTTTCTTCCAAGATGCTCTTGGTTAAAACTAGTATTCCAGCGTGTTAAGACTGCTGTATTCCCGGATTATATTTGCCTAAGTAAGACAGAATGCTCTTATATTTGACCACTGGAATATTTCTGTAAAAACTGGCTGAAGCTAGAGTATTTCTGTAAAAACTGAAATTATATTAGACGGAAGGCTACTATCACTGATGCCTAACGTCCGTAATGCACTATTTATGTATCTATGTATTTATATATCAATCTATCTCTCCATAGCTATATCTATATCTAGCTATCTATATATATATATTATATTATCCAACATTCTGCCGGTATACAAAATATGTATAATTTTGCTCCCCAATTTTGACATGGTATTCAGATAGTACTTTCACAGCCACAATATTTTAATTAAAATAACTACAATGTACAAGTCAGATTTTTTTTTCGTATTTGCGTGTGTACCACTTGCTTCCTCCTTATGGAGTGTTTTATATTTTTACTTGTGCTAAACACGAATTTCCTTCAAAATATTATATATATGTCATAATAAAAGCAAAGGAAATGACGGAACACTGTAGATGCATGCTTAGATCCATATTGAAGAAGAATTTTGATTGCGTAGTATTTAAAGAACTTGGCAGTTTTAATTCCATTTTTATTTCCAATTGATATTTGTGGCCACAATCACTTGGCACACTAGTCGTGCCTTTCCACAGAAGATTTACATTTTTGATATTGTTGAGATAGAAAGCTAGCTAGCGAAATTACATCTTAGCACAGTAGAGAGCAAAAGCTGAAGTGCGTAGTTATGAAAGATGGAAGCACGCGAAGAGAAAAGTTTTGGTTTACAACGACAGTTTCAGTTCTTAATTATTACGTCATCGGAGTTGCGCGGGCCATAGAGTGATCTAAAAATGCAATGCAGAGAAGTTATTACGATTTTAGAATAGAGAGGAAGAATTAATGTTTATAGTTATATTATAATTCCGATTCATATATTTTTATCTTACATATATATATATATTGCCATTACAAGTTTCCAACGCTTAGTATTTTACTGTGTTTAATTTCTCGTGTAACATAATTTTTCACCCTTCAATGTCTTTGTATTTTAAAAAATGTGTTGAACTTTTCTTGCAGCCTTTTGGTAACCTTTTGGTGAGCTTTCTACAATTTCTAATATATATATATATATCTATATGTTTTTATCAAAATAATATAATGAGTGCAATATTGTCTATCATCTGCACATATTTCATATACTTAATTTATTTTATTTTTTAAAGGAATTTATTTTTGTCAGAAAATGATTAAACGTCCTTGACCTTAAAGTTGATTTCACGTACGTATTTCTTTGCTGCGTGTTAAATGCACGGAAGGAAGTCTTGAAAGTCAATTGAAATTTAAGTTTGAACCAAATTATGAGAGCGTAATAATTAATTATTAATTACGTCTATTATAGAGGCCAGATCAACAAAAGTTGTATTGTTTTATAGCATGTTTCAAGGAGAAATGTCCAGCCGACGTTTGTTTCACAGACGGTTTTTTTTTTTTTTTTTTTTTTTTTTTTTTTTTTTTTTGTGTGTGTGTGTGTGTGTGTGCGTGCGTGTGTGTGTGTGTGCCTCTAGATAGGTAAACACATTTTTAGTTGTAACCAAGAATGATTAAATAAACCTCGGCTAGTACTTTCAAATTGAGTTTGCTTTAATTCATCTTCAGATTCCTCCAGAAACTCGCTGTCTGGTTTGTAAAGTCTTATTTTCTAACAGTTTCGCGTTAATAATAATAAAGCACCGTAAGTTATATATTATGAATCAATGTATTATAGCAAGTGGGAAAATGTTTTGTCCTTCATCAACCTGCTTTATTGGGGAACTAGAATCAATGCAGTAAATTTTACTTAGCTTAAAAAGAGTGATAACTATGTAGGGTTCCAAACCCTAATTAACTAAATAAGATTAAACCTAAATAAGATTAAACAACTTTCTATTTAAAACTTAACCTGGCTCACGCTTGCATTTCATGTCTCCGTAGCTTATGGGATTTCAGGTAAAAAAAAAGTGAATTAAAATTCAAAGTAAAATTTATGCTGGAGATTCAGAGTGAAAAAGACAAACAAGCATTAGCTCAATTTTAGCTAAATGCGTGAGTGATTCGGTTAGCGAAACGGCTAACGTAAATCTCAAACCTAGACAAAGAAATAACGGTCAGTGCCACTACCAAAGCTCTCATGCCATACTGTTCGAAATAGTGTTAGCAACACTGTGCATTTGACAAACAACCCCGCCTTCTCCGGGATTTGAGCTCGGGCTGATCGGGACTGGAGTGTCGCTAACCACTGTATCGATTAGGGCATGCACTTGGCATAACTTTCATGCCTCCCTGTTCGATACTGGAATTAGAGACACTGACTGCCATGCCGATGGGCCCGGTTTCGAATCTCGGAAAGGCATGGATATTTATAAGTGTATGGTGTCTATACGGTATAACGGCACTCAAAATGCTAGCGAGAGAATAGTCCTCTCAAGTAGTTTGTCTTCAGAAATTGTCTTGAATCGAAGCACTTTCAATTTAGAATCCAGAGTGAATGCACGGTTCCTATATGTTATGTTATGTTATGTAGAAGTGAGGGGGCCATTTAATATTTACCCTAAGTAAGCAGGTATTAGCCCCACACACTAACTAGAAAATTAACAACATTCTGTTATCATTCCTCGAGTCGTGACAGAAATTGTGACTCCAGTGGTCACTATAAGTACTGCCACCGGCGGCGGCATCAACGGTATGAAATTATCTGTTGAAACATCGCCATCAAATGAATCTCTGAACAAACTAGCGCTCTTTTAAACTATCTCATTTTTACCGACTGCCTTTCATCACTGGCGATCCTAAAATGCATTTCTTCTTCTAATTATATAATCGTCGAGATTCAAAGACAACTTTAAAACTTGAAAGATAAAAACTTTTGTACTAAAAACTTCTTTTTGTATTTTTTTTCCATTTGTTCGTAGTTAAATGTTGTTGCAACGAACGGACCCACGTTTTTGCAAAGTCTGCCACCAAGCGCGAAACCGACATTCTTGTCAGTATCCCTAAATCCTTTTATGACAATGTCATGAATCATAGTATTGTGAAGTCGTGGAATCAAGAATTTTGATGAAAGGGAAGGTTTTTTTTTTCAAAATGAAATTTTTATGTAATATTCTTTTATAAATTATAAAATATTACAACTCTTTGCTGGCCTAGAAAACTTTAGAACTTATGTGAGCAGATTTGAGTCCAGACACTTTGTGTGACTTCAGCGTCGGAGGCGACGAAAATGTTTAACATGTGCTTCTTCTATGTTTCAAATGTTACAGTAAAAAAAAGATCTTGGAAGTTGCAAGGGAAAATATTAATAATTACTGGTATCCAGAATTTCATCAGTTTATTTCTAAGAGAAGTTCCTTTAACTGTTTTTCTCAACTCATTGTAAATTTTTGCAATCCTTCATAATTTTGCTTTAAATTTTTTCTTTAATTTTTATTATATTTCATAGAGTTTTATTCTTACTTTTACGTTGTTGCACATGTTTAATTATTTGTGCTTTATATTAAAAAAAAGTTCTTTGATAGTAGGGGAAGCGGGGTGGGACACTCTCACCTTCCCCAATGGTGCTCTCCATCAAAAGCGGGGAGGAGCTGCGCAGTTATTGCAGCTGGATTATATCTGCACTATCAATAGTAAAATTCTGGTGTCATGTTTGCATCTGCAGTCGCCAAAGCTCTCTCTGTAAATTTCAAGAAACCTGATATTATACACACGAATCTCATTTACATCTTGGTGACAGCAAATGAAAAGTGTACTTGATGGCAAAGTTCAAATCACACAATGGTTTAATTAAACTAAGGAATTTATCACTATTATCAATATTTATGTGATTTCATATCAGTATACCTTAAAAATGGTGTGCGTTTATTATTAAAGTTTGAGTAAAATTATTCATAAACGGTAAAACTTGGTTATCAAATCAAAATAGCTAGATTACCATTACATTAAAACGAATCTTATTTCGAATTCAAGATGATAAGATTTTTATTATTAGTTTTCGCATATATACTATATAGTATGAAATGAAACTTTTTATATGCAATGTAGAGACTTCTAGTGTGTTTCAGGATCATCAGCTGGTAGGACTTTACTGAAAGACTAGGTAGCGAATTCTCTCTAGGTCTTGAAAGAACAGATGACTGTAGAAGAAGACTGTAATAACCTTTTTATTTTAAATAAACTGAGTAAACACACTCACTCGGTGCTCCCAATTTAACCATTACTTGTGGCTAAGTAACTTAAACAGAAATTCATCAGTTTATTTATGAGAATCACAATCACAATAAAGTAAGATTTTATGCACAATCACAATAAAGTAAGATTGGCTACCTGACTATCTCCTTCTTTATCTAAACCGCTAAATCGGCTGCACACAGCAAAGCGAACTTATAATATCAATATAATCTAAGGAAAGTGGCTGACACCAGCTAGGCAACTACAAGGCTGCGAAGTCAACCACGCGGCATGAACTCAAGAATTGATTCTCCTACTGCTAACTCTTAAAACTACTGCTTAAGTACTGTTTTCAACTCACTTAGATTTGCATACACGTCATTAAATTTTGAAATCAAAATCAGAAGGGAAAAGAAAGTTTTTCTAGACTAAGCATAATTGATTAGAATAAAATAAGTTCTTTACTGTATGACATTGGATTCATACAGTTCATGCATAAAGCTGCAGAACCAGTCATGATCGATTAAATGGTTCTTTATTCTCAGTAAAAGAATTCCGAAGCAGACGTGCGCAGCTAAACCGGAGGAAGAATTGCACCTGATTTTCAACTACTATATTTCTACTTTTCATAACTTTTGGTAGCGCTTGCCGGCAGCCAAATGGTTAAGTCGCTGAATACTGCTAGTTCCGTAGCGTTATATAAGAATTACAAGAGTGAGAATAATTTTAAATGATTTAGTTTAGAGTTATTTGTTATAAACATGTTACTATTTTTAGGATAGAAGCGGGGAAAACAGAACATTCAAAGAATTTTACAAATTAAAGTTAGGATTTTATTTTATATATACAGTGCATAACAGAACTGATGGTCACAAATTTTAAGAGTGACAGAACATGACTTTTTGTATTGTGTCATGGAACGTGAATAATGAAGCGGAAAAACGGGAAGTACGAGGAATACAAAAAAACCAAAAATCGTTTTTATCACACATATTTACAAGAAATAGTGTTTGCTAGATATAAGGATTGTTGAAATAGCGACGAGCGTTTATAAAACATTCATCACAACGATGAAGATAGATCTCGTTTACGTGACGCAGCATGTCATTGTCTTGACCTCGCTGCCAAAATTAGTATCGTTGCTGCAGAACTGCGTGACATGCTAGGCATCTGCCAAAGTATACGCCAGTTACTTCGCCGTCGTTTTGATGCGTTTACTGCAGTTGGTAGTCATTCAGTTGAATTATTCTTTTAAATTACAAGCTTTATTTCTTGTAAAATAGGTGATTAAAACTGCTTTTCATTCTCAATATTCTGTGCACTAACTATATTTTCACATTCTCATTTCTTACTCCACTATGGAAATTGCTACATTCATTATGTTCTCTCACACCATCAGAGTTTGACAGTCAATTCTTTTGCATTCTATACACATGCACTTGAATTTTTCTTCCAAGATGCTCTTGGTTAAAACTAGTATTCCAGCGTGTTAAGACTGCTGTATTCCCGGATTATATTTGCCTAAGTAAGACAGAATGCTCTTATATTTGACCACTGGAATATTTCTGTAAAAACTGGCTGAAGCTAGAGTATTTCTGTAAAAACTGAAATTATATTAGACGGAAGGCTACTATCACTGATGCCTAACGTCCGTAATGCACTATTTATGTATCTATGTATTTATATATCAATCTATCTCTCCATAGCTATATCTATATCTAGCTATCTATATATATATATTATATTATCCAACATTCTGCCGGTATACAAAATATGTATAATTTTGCTCCCCAATTTTGACATGGTATTCAGATAGTACTTTCACAGCCACAATATTTTAATTAAAATAACTACAATGTACAAGTCAGATTTTTTTTTCGTATTTGCGTGTGTACCACTTGCTTCCTCCTTATGGAGTGTTTTATATTTTTACTTGTGCTAAACACGAATTTCCTTCAAAATATTATATATATGTCATAATAAAAGCAAAGGAAATGACGGAACACTGTAGATGCATGCTTAGATCCATATTGAAGAAGAATTTTGATTGCGTAGTATTTAAAGAACTTGGCAGTTTTAATTCCATTTTTATTTCCAATTGATATTTGTGGCCACAATCACTTGGCACACTAGTCGTGCCTTTCCACAGAAGATTTACATTTTTGATATTGTTGAGATAGAAAGCTAGCTAGCGAAATTACATCTTAGCACAGTAGAGAGCAAAAGCTGAAGTGCGTAATTATGAAAGATGGAAGCACGCGAAGAGAAAAGTTTTGGTTTACAACGACAGTTTCAGTTCTTAATTATTACGTCATCGGAGTTGCGCGGGCCATAGAGTGATCTAAAAATGCAATGCAGAGAAGTTATTACGATTTTAGAATAGAGAGGAAGAATTAATGTTTATAGTTATATTATAATTCTGATTCATATATTTTTATCTTACATATATATATATATTGCCATTACAAGTTTCCAACGCTTAGTATTTTACTGTGTTTAATTTCTCGTGTAACATAATTTTTCACCCTTCAATGTCTTTGTATTTTAAAAAATGTGTTGAACTTTTCTTGCAGCCTTTTGGTAACCTTTTGGTGAGCTTTCTACAATTTCTAATATATATATATATATCTATATGTTTTTATCAAAATAATATAATGAGTGCAATATTGTCTATCATCTGCACATATTTCATATACTTAATTTATTTTATTTTTTAAAGGAATTTATTTTTGTCAGAAAATGATTAAACGTCCTTGACCTTAAAGTTGATTTCACGTACGTATTTCTTTGCTGCGTGTTAAATGCACGGAAGGAAGTCTTGAAAGTCAATTGAAATTTAAGTTTGAACCAAATTATGAGAGCGTAATAATTAATTATTAATTACGTCTATTATAGAGGCCAGATCAACAAAAGTTGTATTGTTTTATAGCATGTTTCAAGGAGAAATGTCCAGCCGACGTTTGTTTCACAGACGGGTTTTTTTTTTTTTTTTTTTTTTGTGTGTGTGTGTGTGTGTGTGTGTGTGCGTGCGTGTGTGTGTGTGTGTGTTTGTGCCTCTAGATAGGTAAACACATTTTTAGTTGTAACCAAGAATGATTAAATAAACCTCGGCTAGTACTTTCAAATTGAGTTTGCTTTAATTCATCTTCAGATTCCTCCAGAAACTCGCTGTCTGGTTTGTAAAGTCTTATTTTCTAACAGTTTCGCGTTAATAATAATAAAGCACCGTAAGTTATATATTATGAATCAATGTATTATAGCAAGTGGAAAAATGTTTTGTCCTTCATCAACCTGCTTTATTGGGGAACTAGAATCAATGCAGTAAATTTTACTTAGCTTAAAAAGAGTGATAACTATGTAGGGTTCCAAACCCTAATTAACTAAATAAGATTAAACCTAAATAAGATTAAACAACTTTCTATTTAAAACTTAACCTGGCTCACGCTTGCATTTCATGTCTCCGTAGCTTATGGGATTTCAGGTAAAAAAAAAGTGAATTAAAATTCAAAGTAAAATTTATGCTGGAGATTCAGAGTGAAAAAGACAAACAAGCATTAGCTCAATTTTAGCTAAATGCGTGAGTGATTCGGTTAGCGAAACGGCTAACGTAAATCTCAAACCTAGACAAAGAAATAACGGTCAGTGCCACTACCAAAGCTCTCATGCCATACTGTTCGAAATAGTGTTAGCAACACTGTGCATTTGACAAACAACCCCGCCTTCTCCGGGATTTGAGCTCGGGCTGATCGGGACTGGAGTGTCGCTAACCACTGTATCGATTAGGGCATGCACTTGGCATAACTTTCATGCCTCCCTGTTCGATACTGGAATTAGAGACACTGACTGCCATGCCGATGGGCCCGGTTTCGAATCTCGGAAAGGCATGGATATTTATAAGTGTATGGTGTCTATACGGTATAACGGCACTCAAAATGCTAGCGAGAGAATAGTCCTCTCAAGTAGTTTGTCTTCAGAAATTGTCTTGAATCGAAGCACTTTCAGTTTAGAATCCAGAGTGAATGCACGGTTCCTATATGTTATGTTATGTTATGTAGAAGTGAGGGGGGCCATTTAATATTTACCCTAAGTAAGCAGGTATTAGCCCCACACACTAACTAGAAAACTAACAACATTCTGTTATCATTCCTCGAGTCGTGACAGAAATTGTGACTCCAGTGGTCACTATAAGTACTGCCACCGGCGGCGGCATCAACGGTATGAAATTATCTGTTGAAACATCGCCATCAAATGAATCTCTGAACAAACTAGCGCTCTTTTAAACTATCTCATTTTTACCGACTGCCTTTCATCACTGGCGATCCTAAAATGCATTTCTTCTTCTAATTATATAATCGTCGAGATTCAAAGACAACTTTAAAACTTGAAAGATAAAAACTTTTGTACTAAAAACTTCTTTTTGTATTTTTTTTCCATTTGTTCGTAGTTAAATGTTGTTGCAACGAACGGACCCATGTTTTTGCAAAGTCTGCCACCAAGCGCGAAACCGACATTCTTGTCAGTATCCCTAAATCCTTTTATGACAATGTCATGAATCATAGTATTGTGAAGTCGTGGAATCAAGAATTTTGATGAAAGGGAAGGTTTTTTTTTTCAAAATAAAATTTTTATGTAATATTCTTTTATAAATTATAAAATATTACAACTCTTTGCTGGCCTAGAAAACTTTAGAACTTATGTGAGCAGATTTGAGTCCAGACACTTTGTGTGACTTCAGCGTCGGAGGCGACGAAAATGTTTAACATGTGCTTCTTCTATGTTTCAAATGTTACAGTAAAAAAAAGATCTTGGAAGTTGCAAGGGAAAATATTAATAATTACTGGTATCCAGAATTTCATCAGTTTATTTCTAAGAGAAGTTCCTTTAACTGTTTTTCTCAACTCATTGTAAATTTTTGCAATCCTTCATAATTTTGCTTTAAATTTTTTCTTTAATTTTTATTATATTTCATAGAGTTTTATTCTTACTTTTACGTTGTTGCACATGTTTAAAGGAATTTATTTTTAATTTCAGCTAATAACAGCACATTTTAGGATCCAAAAAATTGTTTCTTTTGATATTATTTTGGTTAAACTTATGAGCTAATTCAAAGTTTGAAAGTAACTGAAAATAATAATTTTGATACATGGAGTTAAAATTTCCCTTTAATGTTTCATAAAAGTTTAGATATATTGTATTATACTTAATAATTTCAAACCTTAAGTGCTAGTAGACATAACGTATAGAATCATTAAGTGGCTCTGAAAATCTATACGAATCCTGAAGAACCAGCTTTCTCATAGTTATCGGTTTTATGCTGTCATTTAATGGCAAAATCATGGTTTTTCAAATAAATAAAAATGTATCATATATCTAGATATGTATCTAGATACATATCTAGATATATCAAATTTAATGCATTGGGTACAAGCGAAATTAAACATTTAAGTATTATAAAAAAAATTCATTTCTGCTTCAAAATTCATATGATATGTCGTGGAAAGTTTAAAATTTTCTTTCCTGAAAGACTCTATTAATATTTACGATAGCAAAAAGAGAACAAGAAGAAGACGCTATGTTCAATAATTTACTAGTATCATAAAAAATGTGATGTAGAAAGTAGCGGATGCTTCTGCATGGAAGTAGATATATCACTTCAAATATTTTTAATGTCATTAAAATCTAATGCTGAGTATTTGTCTTAACAGTTTATTAAAAATAATCCAGTTATCATGTGTAGCTTTCCTGTTGCAAGAATTAAACTAAAATTATTTTAGAACTAACTGAATTCCTTAAATTATAAGTTCTGAAATCATATGATGTGCCTTGTAATCCAAGCTCTCTTTATCATCATTCAATTAAAATGAAATATCAGTTCAAGTAAAATTATTCTGTTATTTTCAGTAATATAATTGCGGAAATTGCATTGAAGGAAACAGTACTGATTATAAATCGTTAGAATAAACATTTTCACTATGCTGACATTTTAAACGAAAATATGTGTTGAAGCTTATAAAGTTTAGTTTTTTTTCGACTGAAATCATAAGAGGAAACAATGTTTGTCACTCGAAATAGTTCTTTTCCCTGATACATATCGTTGATAAAATGAAGTAATACACCACTTTCACTTTAAATGTTCTATTTTATCTATGAAAAGATATTTTAAAACTAGAAATGCCAAAGAAATAATCAATAAAGAAGACAACAATTTCAATAGAAATGGACAAACATTTATAATACCAGAAGTGAAATATCAGCTTTCATTCTTTTATCATCAAAACGCATTAGAAAGATACAAATTATTTTTTAGCCTTTGCTTTAGTGGCTGAAATGACCACACCTTCATAAGCTACTTATTCTCCGAATTATGAGATGCATGTACAAGTTAATGACGCTTCGAAATAAAATCTAAACTTGCTGAAAGTTTGTTGTAGAGTTTCAGACTAGCAGTATCATATGCGTAATGTGCATGTGTGATGTCATTTGAGTAAGGTGTTCGAGAGATGCCATTTACGTAAACGTTGAACTATGCGGGTTGAAACTGTCTCATTAATGATCCCTGAGGGACTCTAGCAAGGATAGGGTCGACTCTAGATAGAATAGAATTCATTTGAAAGCAGAAGGAACGTTTAGCGAGGTACGAGTTAATTAGATGGATAAAATGGGCCCAAATCCAAGTCGCATAAGCTCGAAAATTAGCTTGGAGTGTTAAATACGGGCAAAAGCCTCGGTAACTCCTAGATAAATAATACGACTGACACTGATGTATTGCTATAGGTTAAGCAGCTGTATCCGTCAGAATAATGGAGCTACACTTTAGGATAATGAATGTTGGCGAGCAGTAAATAAAATACCTTTGAACATAGTGATGAGAATACAAATGAAGTTGGAAATGCTTTCTACAAGTCATATACCTTAAATTAGTAATCATATAATAATTTCTAAAAGGGAGCTTCAGCTTTAGCTTGGAATACCAAGGTTTTGTAATTAATGCATTTGAACCTGTCATAAACCACATTTTGTAGTTTTATTACATATCAATATGAAGTGCAATAATGATAACATTTAATGTCTATCAAAGCTGAGAAAATGAACTGAGAAATCTTCAAAATTTTGAGGCAAAATCAGTTCAAAAAGCAACAAATCAATGACCTTACTAAAGGGAACAAGAAAGTAGTTACTATTTCTAATTTAGAGAGAAGAAATTCTACTTTCGAAATAATAAAATTCCCATTTCAGAAAACAAGAAATCCGTAAAGCATTCAACGCTCTTGTTATTCATCTCTTAACTCACTATCCATAATTCTTCCGTTAAAATCAATTAAAATATTTTCTCAAACTTTCTAACTGGATTTTATTGAAGCTTATATATAGGGTGATTCAGCAATTCGGTTACAAACTTTCAGGAGAAATAGAGTACGCCTGGAGTATGAAAAATCACATAGCAATGCATGGACGAAAACGCTTTCCTAACTCGGTAATGAAGACACAAAACTCAAGAAACGAAGGACGGGAACAGGGGAAGAAAACATGTTTATTATGTGTAATACAGCTGAAACCAATATATGAAAACAAATGCTGAAAATAATTGTCATCAAAGAAAGAATTAAATTTTACGACAGCGAAATTACGACCTGGACCGCCATGCAGGCCTCACATCTCCGGCGCATGGAAGGCCTAATGTTCTGGAAAATAGCTGGCGTGTCCCGGACTTCCCCAGCACTACCGTGATGCTTGCAACAAGTTCCTGATCACTGTTAAAGGGCTTTCATGCACCAAGGAAAGTAGTGAATGCAAGTGAGGTGAAACTATCTATCTGGCCAATACCCGCATCAATGTACTAATGTATGCAAAAATTTAACTTTCGCAACATTGTAGTTGCACTGAGCATAAATGAACATGATTTTGTCATCCTGTTCGTGTTCATCCTTTCTCGTGTTTTGTGTCGTCAGGAAGGAAATCAGGAAAGCATTTCCTACCATATATTGCTATATGATTTTCCATCGTCTAGGTGCACTTTGTCTTACTTTGTAACCGGAATGCGGAAATGCCCTGTATTTTAAATGAACACAGGATACCCAGTAAATAATACCGTAAAATATTCGAACAGCAAGTTTTATACCTTTGCAGCAACGCTTCTATATACTGAGCGTCAGGAAGGCAATATATTTATCGAAATTTTTATACTCAGATAGCGGTCCAAAGAAAAGCAAAAAAACTCTTTTAAAATAAGCACACTGTAAGGAATATTTTGTTAGGAATTTAATACATTCATTGAAAAAAAGTTTGTTAATGTTGCTTTTAGTTTTATAATTTTCAATTTAATTGCGAGACAATTAATGTTTTGATGAGACGAGATTAATGAGACAATTAATAATTTAATTGCGAGATTAAAAATGTATGGCCAATCTCCAACCTTAATTGATACGTATAGTTATATGGTATGTGTGAAGTTCCTTTTTCTGATGAAAGAGGAAGAACGGAAGTGACTTACCCCGGAAAAACCGGTCGAGGCAGGCTGGTGGGGGGAGAAAGACTGGAAGGAGAGGGCACTGGGAGTTGGACCGGCGAGCATGCCGTGTGAGAACGTAGAGAAAAGAAATATGTTTTAATTTCTTTTTGCGCGCCTTGTATATATATATATTGTATATAGTTTATGTTACAGTGTACTCGTTGTATGGTGTGTCCATAGTGCAGTTTGTGTAATAAATTAGTGAAGAAAATGTCAAAGCGGACAACTGTTATTTTCCCACTATGGTAAGTTTACACAGAAGAAGTTTGAACGAGCGCGAGGCATGACAAATGTCGCAGTCGTATAGGATAGTGGGAAAAATGAAATCACTAAAAATACGAAGAAAGTAAGATCGTAAACGGTGATTTGAGTTAACGTGTTTTAAATGAAGGAAATAATTCACGAAAGCAAGGAAGATGACAAAAGATGGTCGTGAAAGACGGAAAGTGGCGCGCGTAAGCCTACACGTGCAAATAAACGAAAGGGTGTATGAAACCTCGTCGTGTGAAAAGTGATCATCAGTATTACCGTGGTGATATTATTAAGTGAAATGTTCGTGCAGTGTTGAAACAGTGGCTGGTAAAAGTGATCATCAGTATTACCGTGGTGATATTATTAATTGAAAAGTTCGTGCAGTGTTGAAACAGTGGCTGGTAAAAGTGATCATCCGTATTACCGTGGTGATATTATTAAGTGAAATGTTCGCGCAGTGTTGAAACAGTGGCTGGTAAAAGTGATCATCCGTATTACCGTGGTGATATTATTAATTGAAATGTTTGTGCAGTGTTGAAACAGTGGATGGTAAAAGTGATCATCAATATTACCGTGGTGATATTATTAAGTGAAGTGTTATGCAGCGCGATGAGGAAATTGTACAGAATTGAGCACAACTCGTCATTTTCTACTATGGGGATCAAAGGTAAGTCCCTCTTAATTTCTTGGGAAGCACAATATATAAATGAAGAGAGCTCCCTCCCTATAATTACTATAGTAACGGAGAAAATTCAAATTGTGTTAATGTCGGTTAATAACATGATGAGAATGCCAGGCGTTAAAGCCAGTAGACACTTAGAAAGTATATTTTATATGCAAATAAGGAATTATGATTAATTTTGTTATTAAGGAGATAATGTATGCTAAATGAATGTTAAAATAATTCAAAAATATGTCAGCAGTAATTTCGAAACATTTAATGGTGTGCTCATGTTACTAATTAAGGTAGAAATTATCTATTTTTGTTGTTGCCGTGTTTTGGCAAAATGTTTTAGTCATTAAAGTTAATAGGTTGATTAAAAATTAATTAGTTTAATGGTTTGAGAACAATAAGTAAATGTTTGTTTCATTTCCAGAATATGTAAGGTATTACGGCGTAAGGCCAAAGTATTCAGAACTATTTTTTTTGTACTAATTCAAAAGCTAATATAATTTTTGGTATTTATGTGTTAACAATATATGGTGAAATATATGCTAATAGAAATATATGTTAATAGTAATATATGTTAATAGTAATATGAGAAAGGTATTCATGATTGTGTTCACTAATGATAATGTTTGCTAAATGAATAATGGTAGTATTCAGTAGTAGTGAAATATGTATGTTTGCCTGTAAAATTAAGTGTTATTTATGTGTTGTATGGATAAAGCTGTAAAAAGAAATACCAGAAGTTAATATGGGTCCTAAAAGGAGAAATAGGGTGTCAGAAGAATCTGATGAAATTATTAAGAACATGCAGGCTCAAATTAAGTTAAAGGAAATGGAGCTGCAGCTAGAAAAGTGTAAGTTAGAGGCAGATGCGGCTAAAGACCGATTAAAAGAGATGGAATTTCGGGAAAGACAATTAGAGAGAGAACACGAGATAAAAATTAAAGAATTAGAAATTCAGAGTAGGAAAATAGATAAAGGAGGAAATAAATCGGGTTCAGAGGATGAAGGGGTTTCAGATGCTGAGAGCAAGGGAAATGATTTCTTGAAACATTTAAAAATAATGAAAGGAGTTATGATTGACCCGCCATCTAAAGCTGAGGAATGGCCGTTCTTTTTCCATCATGCGGAAATGATGTTTAATCTCTATAAAACTCCTGAAGAACATAAGGGGAAAATTATTTTGCAGAGTTTAAAAACTAAAGTTAAAAGTTTGATTTCAACTCTGGGTGAAAGGGATTTGGATAATTATATTAAGATTAAAGATACAGTATTAAAAGAATTCCAGATTACCCCATTGCAACATAAAAAGAATTTAGAAAAATGTGTAAAAAGATATGAGGAAACGTATACTCAGCACATAGCGAGGGTTGAGGCAGCACTTGATTTCTACTTAGAATCCAGAAAAGTTAAGACTTTTGATAAATTAAGAGAACTATTGATAGTCGATCAAGTAAAAGATCGATTACCCGCAAATGTTAAGGCGCATATACTGTTAAAAGAGGTAGAAAACTGGTTATCTCCGTCAGAGCTTGCAAATGATTTGGATAATTACGTTGCAGCAATGCCTAGAAATTACAATACGAGTGCTCAGGAAGTAAATAAAGTGGGACCAAAACAGGAACCGACAAGACAAGGGGAAAAATTAGGACGACCAAATAAGTATGAGTAAGGGGAATTTCAGTTCTGATTACAGGGTTGATAAGGAGAAGTACAAAGGGGTAAAAACTTTAGAACCTCAAGGAATGATGCAGGCAAATAAGAAAGTTCTAAAATGTTTTCAGTGTCAGGGTGAAGGACACATAAAACGTTTTTGTCCAGCGATAAACCTGATAGCGAAACCCAAGAGAGGAAGCGAAAAAGAGGATACGGATGAGGTGGAAGCAAAGGGATTAAATAAAATATGCGTAGGGTTGAAGTTAGCTAACTATGCAGAAGAAATTCCGCTAACTAGGGCAAGTGGGGAATTACCTAGGATAGAACTGCAGATATGCAACGCTAGATTCAAAGGAGTGATTGATAGCGGAGCAGAAGTTACTGTAATCCGGAAATCGGTAGTTCCACAGAAATATTTGGAGTCTGGAGGGAAGATATGGTTACAACCCGCCGTGGGACCCCAGGTAGAAGCCCAATTAGTTACAGTACCTATCAGTATCTGGTCAGGAGAAGAGGAGGTACAGCATTATGTAAACGTTCATGCAGCAGTAGTGCATAATTTGAACGAGGAGGCGCTGGTGACACCTCGAGATTTTAGACTTCTCAGGGAACAAGGAGATATTTATTGGGGAGAAAATAAGGAAGAAAAACTAGTATTGGGAGTTGGTCAGGTATCGAGTAACTTGGACGGAAAGGAATCGACAGAAAAAGCCAGTCACGAGGTCGAAGGTGAAGCGGAAATAGCTCGTACTACACCGTTGGTAAGGAGTAAAGATGAGGGGGAAGTAGAAGTGGGAGGCAGTGAGCAAGTGTCAGCTGATAACCCACCCTTATCGCAAACTCAACGTTTTAGACAGGAGCAAGCGGAATGTATTTCGCTGGAAAGCGCGTTCATGGATGCACGTAATAACAAGAATGGGTATTGGCTGGAGTCAGGAATTTTGTACCACACGGGAAGTGTCAATGGGCAGCGATGTAGTCAGTTAGTTGTTCCTCAAAGCCGCAGGAAAGAAATTGTGAAGTTGGCTCACGAAAGCTTACAAGGGGGGCACTTCGCAGCAAAGAAGACGGCGGAAAGGATTAAAATGTCGTTTTGGTGGGAAGGATTGTCAAAGGAGGTGCGGAAGTGGTGTGAAGCTTGCAAGGAATGCCAGCTACGAAGGAAAGTTAAAGTGAAGGATAGGGCTCCAATTACAGCAGTAGGGAGGCCAGAACTTCCATTTCAAGTGGTTAATGCGGACGTTTTAGGGCCGATTGAGCCGAAATCTTCAAGAGGGCACCAGTATGTGTTATGTGTTGTTGATCAACATAGCAGATGGCCGGAGGCAATTCCACTAAAGGCGATAACAGCGAAAGCTACATGTGACGCTTTCATTGATATTTTCATGCGAACAGGAGTTCCGAGAATGATAGCCATGGATAACGGAACGAACTTTAAGGCTAAGCTAACACAAGAATTTTTAACTAGGTTAGGGGCCTCGCCAAAATTTTCTACGCCAGGGTATCCGCAGTCAAACGGGCTAGTGGAAAGGTGGATAGGAACAATGAAGTCAATGTTGCATCACGCGATAAATACTCAAGGAAGAAACTGGGATAAGCAGCTACCATATTTGTTATGGGCTTATAGGGAGATACCGAATTCAACTACCGGAGTCTCACCATTTTTGCTGATGTATGGTCAGGTGCCAGTGGGGCCACTGGCAATACTTAAATCAAGTTGGGTAGATGAGACGGTATTACCACAAGGAGTTGGGGAATCAGTTACTGAATATTTAATTTCTCTTCGAAATAGGTTACAGGAGGCAGAGAAATTCGCTAAAGAAAATTCGGAAGCTAAACAGCAGAAATATGTTCATCATCATAATTTGAGGTCTAAGGAAAATGAATTCGAGATAGGAGATGAGGTAGTAGTACTGATACCAACGTCAACAAATAAACTTTGCTCGAAATGGACAGGACCTGGAGAAATAGTTGCGAAAAAGTCTCCACATTCATATTTGGTAAAATTGCCAGATGAATCTGTTAGACATTTGCATCAAAATAAGTTACGGAAATATATACAGCCTATAAATGCAGTAGGGATAATCTATGAGGCTGACACAGAATTTGGGGAGGTGCAGCACGCGCCTATTCAAAGAAACCCTAAAGTAGACAAACTTTTAGATAGGATCTGTGTTTCAGAGGAATGGAAACATTTAGATAGGTCACAAAGGAATCAGTTGAGCAGATTAATCAAATCTTTCCATGTAGTGTTTGACGGGGAGATTAAATGTGCGAAGGTAGGATCCCACAGTATCAGGTTAAAAACGGGAGTTGAAAAAAAGCAACCTCATGTTTATAAGGTACCTGAGGCGTTGAAGCCACAGGTGGAAAAGCAAATTGCTGATTTGTTAGAAAGAGGTTTAATTGAACCTTCCACAGCAGAGATTGCTTACCCTATTGTGTGTGTAGCGAAACGGGACGGAAGCGTACGTTTATGTTGTGATTATCGAGGGCTTAATGCGGAAAGTCAGATTGTCCCATTTCCTATGCAAAACGCAGAAGAGCTTCGATATAAGGCAGGGGCAGCACGTTATTTGTCTACGCTAGATATTCTTAAGGGGTATTGGGAAATCCCTATGGAGAAGGAAAGTAGACATCTGACGAGTTTTGTTTCTCCGAAGGGTCAGTATCAGTGGAAAGTGATGCCGTTCGGTTTGTCAGGTGCTGCCGCAACTTTCCAAAGAGTTATGAATCAAGCTCTTAGACCACATAGTGATTATGCTGAAAGTTTCATCGATGATATAATTGTCTATTCGTCAACGTGGGAAGAACATCTTAAACATTTAAGAGCCGTACTCAGTACTTTACAGGCATTGAACTTTACGGCTAATTTAGAGAAATGCTCTTTTGGCAAATCGGAGGTAAAGTATTTAGGTCACATAGTAGGCTCAGGCAGACATGGCCCAGATCCAGAGAAATTGCAGGTCATTAAAAATTTGAAGCCACCTAGAACCAAAAAGGCATTAAGATCAGTTTTGGGGTTATATAATTACTATCGAGAGTATGTTCCGAATTATGCAAAAGTAGCTAGGCCGTTAACTGATCTCACGAGAAAATCTATACCTAATGATATACCTTGGGGGTCTGAAGCCGAGAAGGCATTCAAAGAATTAAAGGATGCTTTGTGCACGGCATCGTCTTTATATACGCCGGATATACGGAAACCTTTTGAAATTAACACAGACGCCTCACTAATAGGTATTGGAGCGTGTTTACTTCAACGAGATGAGTATGGGAAAGCTAGACCGATAACATTTGCTAGCCAGAAATTAACTAGCGCTCAGTCTAAATGGAGCACTATAGAAAGAGAGGCGTATGCAATAATTTGGGCTCTCGACAAGTTCGAAACTTGGACATACGGAAATAAAATTTTGTTGCATACAGACCATAACCCATTAAAGTACTTAACCGAAGGGATACCCCGGAATGCTAGATTACAGAGATGGGCATTAGCTCTATCCCGCTTCCAAGTCACTGTAATGCATAAACCAGGAGCTAAAAACTCCGATGCAGACGCATTGTCGAGGATCCCTCACGAATGTATAAGTGACCAATAATCTGAACTAAATTGAAAAAAAAAAGAAACTAATGTTGGTATCATATATATATATATTTTTGTGTGTGTTTGTTTATTATTGTAACACTAGAAAGGATAATGTTCAATGCTAGTATGGCAAAAAGTATATAGATATTGTAATTTTCATTTATTATTTTTTTTGTATTATTGTGGTTACTCTAGAAAAGATTGTGTTATTAGGGTATATTAGTAAACGAATTATTCCTTAAAGAAGTGTCAGTGAGTTGATATTGCAATGTTTTGTTTGTATCGCTGTAGAAATTTGGACATGTGCAGTTTTTATGTTTATGTGTTTTAAGTGTTCTTTTTTGTGTTAGTGTTTATAACTGTAGCATGACCCTTTTTTTTTTGCTCTCTGATTTTACTGTGATTCCTTGTGCTGTGTCCCGGAAAAGAGGGACTACCTGGTAAGTGCCAAAATAATATGGGTTTCAAATTTTTCGACTCAGTCGTAAATATTTACAAACCAGAGGGGAGGTGTGAAGTTCCTTTCCCTGATGAAAGAGGAAGAACGGAAGTGACTTACCCCGGAAAAACCGGTCGAGGCAGGCTGGTGGGGGGAAGAAAGGCTGGAAGGAGAGGGCACTGGGAGTTGGACCGGCGAGCATGCCGTGTGAGAACGTAGAGAAAAGAAATATGTTTTAATTTCTTTTTGCGCGCCTTGTATATATATATATTGTATATAGTTTATGTTACAGTGTACTCGTTGTATGGTGTGTCCATAGTGCAGTTTGTGTAATAAATTAGTGAAGAAAATGTCAAAGCGGACAACTGTTATTTTCCCACTATGGTAAGTTTACACAGAAGAACCCACCTCGTGTTTGAACGAGCGCGAGGCATGACAGTATGTTACAGTACATCACAAAGTGAAATGTAAATTTCTGTTTTTCTTTTAATTTAACACACAATTAAGCTTATTATTTCGCAAGCGGGGTATTAGAAATAACATAACACATATAATATAGCGAGATTTTTATAGTCATCATGCTTGCCACGTTTTCGTATATTTGTGATTTTTGAAATGTCTTTGACTTGAACGTTTTGACCCATTTTTAAACTATCGGAGGAAGTCGCATTCTGCTTTATCTAGAATAATCAGGTCTCTATCAACTATTCGAATGAGGCTGTGAGGTTATTAACTGTTTTTCTAACACGAAACTGACTGCATTTTATCATCTACGTTTAAAGTATGAAATCATTGAGAAAAAATGCTAATAAATTCCTCCAAACGTGTTGTAGTAGACAAAGAATCTCACATGGATGTATCATTCTAAGTTTTGAAACGAAAATCGAGCTTAATAAAACTGCTAAAGCAAATCTAAATTTTAAAACAACGAAAGAAGAAAAGTTCACCGTCTCTAATTAACGTGAATACTCATAAGAAATTTTCTTTCAAAAAATTATATAATGTTAATTAAAGATCTGTTTTTATTAGAAGGAGCGAAAACTCACACCATGCTCGTGTCAGGTATATGAGATTCTTTAAGAAAATAGAAACCACGGAAATCGACCCATCTTCATTAAACCAAACAGAAACTGTTAAAAAATAAGGGTACTATCAAATATCTGTAGGACTTCTAAACTTTTATGTTCATTTTCTGTGTCACTTATTTTTATTCTCTCCGTTATTTTTCTGTTACATGCTAATTTATTCTTGCCCTAAAATGCGAACAATAAAAAAAATGAGAATGTTATACAAAACACTTAACAATGATATTATGTAGAATCAAATACATTTTTATCGGTGTTTAAAATCTGATATCAAGGACATCTGAAGTAATACCCTGTATAAAATAATAATAACATGGCGTACATATATACAATATCATGAAATACAAGTAAAATATAAAAACCTTCTCAACTGTATAATGTATATGATTTAAAAATCCAAAATAAAGTTATATTAACAGGTTAAAATTGTACTACTGTGCGAATCCGAGTACTTTAATAAAATCACAAAATTTCTCTTGCTAATCTATATATACAGGGTGTCCCGTAAATATAAAGACAAACTTCTAGGGGAGTTAGGGCACATCATAAGGATTAAGAATTGCATAGGAACCCATACCCAGAAATGTCAGCGGTAAGTGGTAGCAGAGGTAGAAGACAAGAGAGTGCTTAATTTGAAATATGTATTGGACGTGAATACAAATGGTGTGCGCCAGCTTGAATGTTACAACAAATGTTCGAAGTTTGCACTATCAGACGCAAACGTGCCTGACATCGACGGCTCACTAATTGCCGGACATGTTCAACACACCAAGAATTTCTTTGATTGTAGCAGCTGGGCAGGCGAGTCTGTCCACAAGATCCATTTCAGACACAACAGGATCGTGATACACGACACTTTTGATAGCTCCCCACAAGCAGCATTATAAAGTCACCGACCAAACCCGCCCAGATATTAACTTTGAAGCGTTGTTGTGCCGCATGGCGCCGCCCACCATGGGGGTTTTCTTTAGCCCACAAATGCTGATTGTGGTGATTCAAAACGCCATCCCTATTGAATATGGCCTCATCCGCGAAATTAACATAACTGCTATTTTATTACAGAAATTACTTTGCGAAATGCACACATTCAGGATGGTCATCGAGGAGCAGTAACTGAACCCTTTGGAGACGAAAGGCCTGTTAGGACTCAGCATTCAAGACACGCTGGAAACTGGTACGAGACATTCTTAATTGAGACCCAGTGGCACTTATGCTGATCCTTGGATTACTCTCTACCGTATTGAATACCCTAATGACAGAGTAAATAGATAGTAGCCTGCACTCAGTTATCATGCCACTTCTTAATTAACCACAGTCACACAAATTTTGTTGCAGACGGGCAAACAAATTGTGGGGTAGTTGATATCTCTCGGGAAAGTGCTCTCGATAAATGCGTGCAGCGGCCCGTCCATTACCTTTAGCTATTCCGTTAACTAAATGCATGTCTGCAAGCTCACGTTCGTACAGCGTTCCATTCTCTTCGTATGGTACTTACCACTCGAATAAGGCAATCCTCACTTTCCACTAGCAATCTCCTCTACAGCATTCCCTACAATGACGTTTCTGGGCATGGGTTCTTATGCAATTCTTAATCCTTATGATGTGCCCTACCACCGCCAGAAGTTTATAGAAACAATTACGAGGCACCCTGTATATATATATGTAGAATTTGACTTAATTCACAGCATGACAGCACGAAGTAATATTTAAATGGTTTATTTAATAGAAAGAAATAAAAGTAATTAAGAAAAGTATATAAAGATGAAGTTAACGGTATGCAGGATTAACATAATGATGTAGTCCTTTTACACCTAAAGGCATAACATCAAAAGCACAATCTAAATTCATAAACTCTTGAAGACGTGTAAGCCGTCTGCTCACGTCTGCCCTCCGCTCTCGACCAGGTCTCAACGCTGTCTGGGATGATTCTTACTGCGCTGGGTGATGCTATACTGATGACGTCATAACGGGCAATTCTAATTCAGCATTGGATGTTGATAACTCCCACATATATAAAGCAATTAAATGGAAATTAATAAGAGTCTGACGCTAAAGCTGCAAACGCGAAAGCTTCAAAGTAATAAACTAATAATTCATAATACGTAATTTATAATAAGAAAACTTCCCATATACCATCTCTTAGGAACATATATATATATATATATATACACTCATGTCCATAAATTAAGGATAATTCGGAATCACGCGGAAATCGAACTCTAAAATAAATATATAAACTGTAAAATCACTACACTCATCTTCAAGAATCATATGCAAATTTCAGGAAGTAACCAGATGACACCGATGGTACGTCACAATGACGAGAGTGTAAGAAAGTGGTATATAAGGAATACAGGCAAAGAAGTAAAATTGATTGTAGGCGCTTTATACGCATTTCAGTGCAATAACCGAATAGTAATGACACAAAGGACGCGTTTGGATGATTTTTTACGTGGTAGAATTATGAGCCGTCTGGAATGTGGGCGTACCCAACTGGAAGTAACAGACGAACTTGGAATTGCCCAGAGTATCATCTCCAGGCTTTGGCAACGATTCCAACATGATGGTAATGTGAGAAGATTTTACAGCACAGGTCGCCCCAGAGATACAACGCCGAATAAGGACCGGTATTTGGCAGTTACTGCCAAAAGAAACAGGCTGAGCACAGCCTCAGACCTGTCTCGTCAGCTCTCTTCAGCCACTGGGACGACAATTTCAAGGCAGGCCGTATACAGACGCTTAAGGCAGATTGGTCTATATGCTCGTTGACCTGTCAGATGCGTTCCACTTACTGCAACTCACTGTCGCCTGCGGTTAGCCTGGAGTAGAGAGCATGCATTGTGGACACCGCAACAGTGGGCTTGTGTGATGTTTTCCGACGAGTCTAGGTTTAGCTTGCAGTCTGATTCTCGCCGGACGTTCATATGGAGAGCTCTAGGTACCCGTTACCACCAAGAAAACATCATTGAACGATATCGTTACGGTTGTACAGGAGAGCTTGTTTGGGTTGGAATTATTCTGGGTTTCTGAACTGACCTGCATGTTCAAATTGGAACCATGACAAGCCAAATCTATCGGAACGTCATTCTGGACAACATGTGCGTTTATTTCGGAGCGCCATGGGCGCACAATTTGTGTTTATGGATGACAACGCCTGTCTACACCGTGCAAACATCGTAAGCGAATGCCTTCAATCGGAAGATATCACCCGTATGGACTGGCCAGCATTCTCACCGGAATTGAATCCAGTAGAGAACGTGTGGGACACACTTGGCCGGCGAGTTGCAGCCCGTCAGCCTCCTCCTACATGTCTACCGGAACTTCGGAGAGCATTGCTTTTTGAGTGGTGTAATATACCCCAAGATTAGATCGATAATTTGATACTCAGCATTCCTAGGCGTTGTACGGACTGTATTGCATCGTCTGGGAGACATACAATGTATTAACAATCATACCAACCATGTAATATTGTTTTTTTGTAAATAGGTTTTTTTTTTGTAATTTCCTCCAGGGAGAAAAAATCGCTAATTTTTTTTAATAATATCAAACATATCTTTTTTTGCTCTTTTCCTTTTGTTTAATAAATAAGCTTTACAAATAAATCAAATTTGTTTTGCTTCTAACTCTTCCTTTGCCTGATTTTGCATTATCCTTAATTTATGGACATGAGTGTATATAAAGAGCTACAAAAATGGTTATCATGCATAAATATAAAAATACACTTAACAGTATCAACATTCAGATATTCACATGATTTTCTGTCGATGCCCTTTTTCAATAGTTTGAATGTACTAGTCGTAAATGGTATTTTTGCTTGATAAAAATCTCTCTTAAGCATACTTTTTAACAAAAAAGATTTCGCTTGTCTTCGCTGACATTTTAACTAAACTGCAAAACTTCATAAAATAACAACCGTTACAATGTAGCTTTGCTCTTTGATTATGTGATCACTGATCAAGCTTTTGTTCGAGATTTCAAGATTGTCTTTGTGAAAGTTTGTTTCATGTTAGTTCTTGCTATCAGTTCTTCTGCTGAAATAGGTCAGTAGTTTCTAAGAAACTTGAGGGTGCATAACTCAGATACAATGCTAAAAAATAGGAAAACAGAAGGTTATAAGAATTTACAATTATTATTTTCGATATACTGACTAATTAACGAAATTTAATAAAATGTAAATACTTTCTTAGTGACTCGTTTTATTACTGTTAGAAATTTTTTTCTGATATAACATAATGTTTTAGTGGGCGATAGAAATAAAACTGATTTTTTCGTAACATTTGTGGGAAGAGAAAGCAAGACAAATGAAGAAACTACCGACACCAGGAAAACATCTCATCGCCGAAACCATTACTTCTTGCAAGCACATTTACGTTCATTCAATAAGGCGTGATTTATATCATAAGAAAACATAGAAAAATTCCTATCAGATCACCTTCCACTCCCAGCTTTTTGGTTCTATCAGTCTAAAATGCAAATGTAAATGCTCATAGTCGCAACTGCTGTGAAAAGCTAATGTCCTACTCTGAGTTGAGGTTTAGTTGTGTATTTCGTTTAATGCTATCAGTTCTCGCTAGATTTATATTCTGAAATTTAATCAGCAGATTCTTCTTTCCTGGCTGTAATCTTGTAAGAGCTGTGATAATATCGAATGAATGAAGCCACGACTTATGTGAACATATTCATATATATATATATATACGTCTTGATTTTAAATATTAATGTAAGAATTGATACATTTCTGCCCTGTGAAATTAATAATTAATTATTCTGTTTAAGCCTTACAATTATTATGGCGCTGAATTAATTCAGTACTTTCCAAGAGAAATGTATCTCTTCCTAGATTTATTTTGCAGAGTTTAGAAAAATGTTTCACAGCAACGCTTCATTAAGTTTGTTCAAATTGTCACTTTTATTTAGTTAAGATTTGGTACATATTCATAGCTTATTATATTGTGAAACTGGAAACTATGCAAAATTCCTTCAGTAACATGTGCGCAATCCAAATAAAATAATAACACTGGTCAGCATGGTTTTTGATCTTTCTATATTTTGTATTGTTTCTAGAAATATTTTTGATGTTGATTTCAGAGATATAAATATTTTTCCCTTATCACGTAAGATTTTTTTATTGAATGATTTATATGAAATATATGCATTGGCGGTTAAATTTCTTTGTAACTGATGGCAGCACTTTACTTAGAATAGTTTAATCACGTGACTCTTTTAAATTGTTATATCCTTTCTTAGTATTAAAATAATCGTTTTCTAATTTTGAAATTCTTATTTTCGGTGTTCTTAATTAAAATTTTATGAAGTATGGCTTCCCGTAAATGTATAACTGATGCCGATATATTCTCTTATATCTGTAGAAATTATACACCAGTGAAACAAAGGATTAAAAAAGTATCACAGATTTTGTTAAAAATGCATACTTTGCATATTTTGGAATTAAATTAGGCGAACAACACAAGCCGTGGGATTCGCATAAAGCGTGTCGAACCTGTGTTGAAACTTTCAGCCCTTGGAGTAAAAGTAAAAAAAAATCAGTGCCTTTTGCAATTCCAACTGGTGTGGAAAGAACAAAAGAATCATTATGATGATTGTTATTTTTGAGTTTTAAACAGGTGAATTAACATTTTTTAGGGAACAGGAAATATCTAGATTACAAAATTGTAGAAGACATGTTACAAAATTTAAAATTGCTCGGATGCAACATGAGTACTAAATTACATTTTTTACATGCACGCAAGGATTACTTTCCAGAGAATCTAGGAAAAGTCAGTGAAAAACAAGGTGATTTCATCAGGATATAAAAAAAGGAAACACAGTACCAAGGAAAGAGGAATAAAATCATAATGGCAGACTATTGCTAGATGTTGAAAAGAGATGTACCTAATGAAGAAAGTACAAGCAGGCGAAAATCAGGCAAAAGAAAATTCTTGCTTTTAATTAATACCTTGAAGCTTACGCTTTAACACCTTCATCTAATTTTATAAGATGCGCTGTATTAGAGGAATGAATGGAAGTATATTTTTGTGTCCTTTCCATTAGATTATGTAATAAATATGTTAATAAATTTATAAATCTATTTATATACTTTCTAAAACTTTATTTAAATATACTTTTGTTATTGTGCAATTTACTTATAACTTGTATCACTAAAATAAGTTTATGAATATAAGGTAAAATAAAAGTATTTGTGAAAATATAAAAGCTCTCAATTTGCAAAAAATCCTGACGTGATACAGAAATTCGTATTCTATTTTTGAAATCAGCACTGAAGAAATATATGAAATTATTTATTAGACTTAAAATATCAAAAACAGTGTTTTGAAATGCAGACCAGTGTAATTGCAGTAAAGTGTTTCAAAAGATCAAACTCTTTCTCTTGCACCTAACTAGGGATAAAATGTCAAAAAGAATCCACATTTTCTTGAAGTGACAAAAAATAAAGAAATAACTTTTTTAACAGCGTACTTGCACAATTCTTAATTCAAGAGCGAATAACAAAGGAAAATGAAAAGAAATGAACCAAATAAACATAAGACTTTAAAAATAAGTAGCATGAAGAAAAGGAAAGAAAACGTATAGCACTATAAAAAAAGGAAAGGGAACATTTGCCTGAAAGAATTTGAACTAAGCACAGAACGACCTAATAACTTGGTTTACCGCAGTTGAATTGCAGATTCTACCAGCCAAAAGAAAAGAACATATTCTACTTCAATATTCTTCGTAATTCGTTGAACTTACTCAGAATGGGGATGGCTAACTACCTCGAGATAGCCGAGCGAGAAGGCAATTCAAATTCCTGTGGTCTCTAGCAAACTTCATATGGCCTTTTTCAGCAAAATGGAGAATATTTTACTTTGTTCGCTTGATATAACTTCAAGAGTTCAATTCAGCATTTTTGTGGACACAGTACTTGTAGTTCGTCTGAAACTGAGAGTGTAGAAGATCTCATTTATTTTTATAATGTTGTACTATATTGCTTCTTAACGTTTTAACTTCTATTTCCTGTGGGTAGAAAATATGAATATCGCAAAATGCAAACATTTGTAATTTTTATGCTGTCTTACTTTAATTCGTGCTTTACGTTTCGTTAGATTGAAACAAATGCAGCAAATTTCACAAAATAAATAAAAATATTCAGACAGTGAATGTGATTTAAAAAAAAGAATATTCAACAATCCATTCAAATGTCATATATAATGACAAAAAAAACTTTAGTATAAAAAATACTAAAGTTCCAGTTACATAATGTTTTTTCTTAATCTCATATACCGATAAAATAAAAGTGTAAGGCATGTTAATTTTCAGAGACCATCAAATTTTTCGGAACCCTAAACGTGAAAAATCAGTTGTGACTCTACAGACCATCAATGTTCCACTTATTAGCTGGTCATATGCTAACCCAGCAAATCAAGAGGACACGTGCGATTAGATTCGATAATTGCTTACATTATCTGCTACATAAAGAGCAACAGAGTAGAAGCATGAGACCTAGTCCACCAAATTAAGTAGTAGGGAATTACCTACCTCTACATTTTGTTTCGGGAGCCGTTGTAGCGACCATTAGTGTTTCCGAAGAGAAAATTAAAAAACACAACTGTGTCTTTTCTGAGATACGAAACATGAACTTTCAACTAGCTAGCTGGATGTGCTGTAGTTCACTCATTAATCCCTGACCTCTTTTCGAAAGCGTACTAGAAAGGTGTTTTTTTAATTTGGAGCGAAAGGAATGTTTTTTAAGATTTCGTCTTTCTTGTAAACAGTGGCATTCTTTCTTTATTGCTTACTGGGTGTTTTGATCTTCAATCTGATTTTTGGTTGTTTGTGTGTCACATTGTTTTAAAAAAAGAGGAATAGAACGAAAGACTGCACGACGCGTCTCAGCAAAACGAATACCTTTTCTGGGAAATGCTCTGAGTTTTTCGCCTATTAGTTGAAGCATCGCAAGGATTAGCTTGATAGTGGGTAAACAGTTACTATGTGCACCGCAAGAAAGGGTATAGAGGAATGCGATATGCTCAAGAAAGGGTATAGAGGAATACTTCCTTACAAATTAAGTTTCTTAGTTTAATTTACTGAAGTTCTCAATCAGGTGGCAGAATTATTGTTGTTAAACAGTTTATTATCTGTATTTCTATGTAATGAACAAAGTTAATAGTGAATTATCAGGCTTTCACTTGCTCGTTTATTCTTAAGTTTAATGTACATTACATAATTCCTTTTAGTTTCAAAATTTAATAACATCATGAATAAGGATAAAACCTTACTGTAGCTATTAACTTCCTCTTAAGAGTTCTGAAAACCCTGAACAGTTTCAGTATGAAAATATTATCGGTGTTAAGCTCTGATACTACGTTTCACATGAATATGCTTATGTGTTAATATTATGTTTTAATACCTCAATTATGTAATCACATTTATATAAACCCCCATATATGCAATCACATTTATATAAACCACCATATATATCTATATAAAAACTCATGTAACCTTCTTTATTTACATTTCATTCCATGCGTGAAAAGCGATTTTTCTAATTTTCACAAATACATTGCTTTATAAAACTACCTTTTCAGTTCACTATAATAATGAACAGAGAAACTTAAAATCGCGAACAAATCCATTTGTATGCAAAAAAAGATGTTATTTGCAATTAAAATTATGTTAAATATATGTTAAATATTAATAAACATCCATACAATGAAGTATAAACTCTTATAAATTATGAAGCATTCCTTAACGTCCTACACACCGAAAGCTAGTCAATTCTGTTACTGAATGTTTCGGACTTATCTCCTTTTAAATTTCTCAGTAACTATTAAAAAAGTAAATAATATATCTATTATTACGATAGCCAATATTTCCACAAGCTGTATAAATT
Source organism: Stegodyphus dumicola (assembly GCF_044657685.1). Taxonomy (NCBI): domain Eukaryota; kingdom Metazoa; phylum Arthropoda; class Arachnida; order Araneae; family Eresidae; genus Stegodyphus; species Stegodyphus dumicola. The sequence continues at coordinate 165,167,469 of NC_140781.1, forward strand.
GTAACCTACAATTTAAAGCTCACAGTTTAACACTTAATTCTTATAATTGTTTCATCTGCTGATAATTTTTTTTTTAATTCGGTAAAAATCCACCACGCTATTTACAGCATCGTAAATAGCAAGCTATGTTGAGTTTCTGAACAGAAAAAAATTAAACATCTACTTGCGATCTCACAGGGATTCAAATTAAGGATGTTTCATTTGCTAAGTGGATATGCGAGTAAATAACACCATAGCAGCACGTACGAGAACTAGCAATTTTTGAGTAATTTTTTACAAGTAAATGAAACAAGCAAATAAAGTGAACTTGAGCAATTTTTTACAAGTAAATGAAAAAAGCAAATAAAGTTTTTCTTTGACAATAGAGTTTGCTTCGACAAGCAAATTTTGCTTAACTGTCATTCTTCTAGAATAAATTATACCAGTTCCTTACAGAAACCATGTAAATACGCTCCCCACACTAGGTGACATAAGGAAATTTATGTAACAAAATATTTGCTTACTTCTTCATTTCAGCGACTGAAAGAATATTTTATGCTTTTAGTTATATATGGTACAAGCGTAATGCAAAATGCAGCGGAGCCAAGCTTCTATTGGGAAAGAAATCATTAGATTTGTCAACATATTCTATCATTAAAATATCCCTAATTAATGTATGTTCGTAATATCTGGTATGTGCATTATATGATATTCATAATATCTGGAAATTGTAGCTATGAATTAGTCATCTGAGTAATACGTAGAAAATAATTAATCATTTGTATAATGTTTAGATACGAATGATTTTACATGCTGAATCAAGCTTATTCCGCAGAAGCGGTAGTCGCACCATTTGAAATGGATGTGGTCTACTGGCTCTACTGCCATTTTGTTAAACCTTGATACCCTGATTGTTTAAATCTATGAAGTTACGTAAAATAAATCGTGTATAAAAATAATTTGGAAATTGTAGAAGTCTAGATCCCAAGGGAACTTATCTATTGCAGGAAGATAAATAATTGCATTTCAGAAAATTCTGCGAGTAATGACTGTTACTAAGTGCACAAAACTTCCAACATTTCGAAAACATCACGACATTATCATAGGGATACCGTAAGTCTAATTCGTTAAGTTCACATAGGTATCACAACCGAAGGATGGGCTTCTGGAGCAAACCAGTGAGCTTACAGTAAAATTTTCCGTTAATTCACGTGACCTCTGTCATTGTCTTCGAGCTTTCCTATGGTTAAAGTAAAATGATTGAGAATGCTTTGCCTACCAGTTTCCTTTACAAATTAAAACATCGTAGTTTCCTGCAAAAATAGATCAAATATTATTAATTGTAATGATTTCAATGAAAGAATTTGAAATGAATATAAAGCAAATGCACGCTGAATACCGCGAAACAAATGCGGAATAAAACGCAAACAACAACTCTCAAAGACTGGACATTATAAAAGCACTAGAAGCCTATTGGCCTGTACTCGAAGCCTTTCCCTCAATTGCGATAAGGATCTGCACTTAAGAATTATGCATCCGGAAGTATCACAGTAGTGAGTAAATTTTCTGCTAAATTTTTAATAAATAGATTGGTCTGGGGCTACCCTTCTCGCACTATTCGGATAATACCCGGTAATTACACACATTATATTGGTATCTCTGGTTTTCACACTTCTCAAGTTATGTCTGTAAAATTTCATTTTTAAGGAGCCTCAATTTCATTTTTAAGGAGCTCAAACGAGTAACCCTGAAGACCAATCATCCAGGCACGAAAACGAACAGAGGGATGCAGCTGCCAAAATAAACACACACGCTTAAGCATTTGAAAAACTTTTTGATACCTTTTAACGTAAATGAAATGTATGGCAGTGTATTCCTAGTTCGTGTAGTCAACCATGAAGTTCATGAATGAAACAAAGTAATTGTTCCATGTGACTTCAACAGCAATAGCCTTCCGTAGTCAATAGTACCGGCACATGCGCTTCCCGACGCTCCTTACGTCAGACATGTTGAGCCAACCCACGAACGAAATCAGTGAACTTCCCTTCCAATTCGAAGTCACACGCAGCCTTATATTCGCCAGTTAAATGGGGAATAATAATAGGAATAAATAATAGGAACTCGTGTACTTCATTAGATGCTACAACAGATCTAAAGAACAGATTTGTTGTAATGTTACAACAGATTTGTTGTAAACATTCTCATTAATTTAAGCAGAAAATAAATCTGAGTCTGGCATAAAATTTACATATCTGTGGCAATTTGGGTACAATTTCTTATTTTAAGTATAGTTAACTGCATATTTACTGAAGCAAATATATAGCTAACCTGAGAAAAAGACACGTGTTACCCATTTCTTTAATTACAAGCGTATGAATCTTGTATTTACAGCATCAGAATTGGCGATAAGACAGCGTGACATAACAGACCGTCTCTCAATTTGATAATGACAAGCGAGAGAAATATTTCAATTTGAAATTTTGCAAGTAAATACAGGGTTCTTATTTCTATCCTTAAAGGTTATTGTTAGCAAAATATGTTGAGCTCACTAGCAGCCTAAGGTAAAATATTTGAGCACTGATAGTTCGACACGAGTTCATGTACCTGCTGTATGAACGTCTTCATCGTTTTCTTCCGTGTGGAAATATATATGAGTTAGTTTAGGTATATGTATATGAGCTAGTTTTCTTTCCTTCCAAATGGTTCTAGGATATAAACCTGTTCCGAGATTTAAAAAAAAATCCTCCTACAAGATGTCACACCTCCCTTTAGGCAGAGAACTGCACATAGTTTGCCATACTCCAGCCCCTTCTTTTATTATTATTATTATTAATGCTATAAGACTACTGGATCGGATGAAGTCTGGCGCTTCTTGTAATGCTTCCAAGAATTTTTACTTGATTTCTTACCAATAAAAGGACATATCTCAAGGGAAGTTATTTAAAAATTAGAAATGTTTTCGGTAGCTCAATAGCTTAAATACTTTCCCACAGACGCCGCCAAATAATGATTTAATTTAAATGTAATAGAAAATGATGGGCAATTAAATTAGAAATAACTTAAACGTTAGTTAAATTTCCATATATATATATATATATATATGCAAAAAGTAAAACAATTAAAACCTATTTCACACAGAAACCTCTCCCCCCCCCCCAAAAAAAAAGCAAATGTGAAATTCAATGCTAATAAATATCAAATTATCCTATAAATATAGAAAATAAGAATTAAAGCAACGTGAAAATAAAATCTAAAAATTATAAAAACCTGAAAATATATACCAAAACCAAAAAATCTAAATAAATAAAAAAATGAAGAAAAATAAATATAAAAAAGAATTCAATTAAATCTCGTGTAACGTTATCAAGAGGAGAATGCATCAGACTCGACTACATTTCCCCTTCCACTTGAAAACCCTTACGTTTCCCTATCCAAAATCTGATGAGCTATTCTAAAGTTTTTTTAATTATAACAGTTCATCCAAAAACCTTGAAGTGCTCCTGTCAAATCAAATAAAAGAATAAAATTAGATTTGTTCACTCAACTTAAAACTGAAATAAAAAGTAAACCGAGAACATGAATTTAAAACTTACTTAGAGGACGAAGTAGCCATCTGGTAGTGAAAAATGTAAACACATCCATTTGAAGAAATTTGAAAAAATAAATAGTTAAGCAAGTTTTACACTATATAAAATTAAAATTTAAAAAAATGAAATTAAAATATAGAAATTGAAATAGAGTCTACTAGAAATGAAGCGGGACCATCTTAATCAAAGTACAAATTTCTAAATAATGAACAGAACAGTTAGATTTAAAATTGGCGCATAAGGGTTGCTAGTTTAGCTTCATTGGCGTAACAAATTGGCGAAGGCAAGTTAGCAAAAAGATTTTTGTGATACTATATATATATGTGTGAGTACAATTTTTGTGTAGCAGATAATTTGTAGAGCTAAATATCCGTTTTGTTTATTAGAATAAACGGGATGCTTAAATAAAATTTATTTATCTATCTATTTAAACATTTTTCCCTCTTAAAATAATATAGTTTACTAAAATAACATATTACATCCCGAGGAAACTAGAAATTACATTCAATTGACGGTTAACATACCCTGGGAAATACACAAAGTGTAAAATTGCAACGATAAATCTTTTCTGAAAAAGCAATTCGTAGAGATAAGCATAATTTTGTTATAATACAACATAATTATACCGTACGTCTTTAAAATTACACTTTAAGAAAATAAAGATCACATGTTTTAAAAAAAGGATCATCTAAGATTTAAATCAAAATTGATAACCACAGTAAGCTAATATTATCTCAACCAATTCTGAAGTTACCCAGACAAGATCGTTTTCGTAATCAGCCACCTGTGAAAGCCTGGAATTGAATTTCGTTATCAAAGAGATTTAGCGTGTATCAGTGCCTGAAATTTTAACCTTTTCCTGTAGGATACTGTAGAGTACTGAAAACAGAATTTATTGTTTTCGAAATTGTGATTGTTTAAATGTTTTGGTCTTAACGATTGTGTTTTTTCACACAGTAATAATATTACGTTTCATGGAGGGAAAAACTTACACTGATCAGAAAAAAAAATATTAAAACATCTCTATGTTCCGAAAATTGGTACATCTGCAACCAATGATAGCAAAACGATCTTTCAAGAAAATGTTAGCAATGTTAGTAAGAAGTAGCGTAGTAGTAATATTAGTAAATGTAGCAGCAGTTACTAATATTACTACTACTATTAAGTAGTAGTAGTAATATTAGTAACAATTCTTCATCGAGATAGCTCCTGGCCACGGGTATGAAACAAATAGGATGCGACATCTAAATCGGAACCTTTTGAAATCATATTTTATTTGCCAGAATTTAATTTCAGTAAACGCCGAACCTTTCAAGCTGCGGTAAAGATGTTAACGACAGAGTAAAAATTACGAGTTTACGCATTATTATCTGATAATTCATTTGTTTCTCATTGAAATGTTCCTTTTAAAGCAGCAGCAGTTTTTTCGTACGTACTCTTAAATCATTAATAAGCTTAAAAGTCATCCTAAAAATTAATAAAATTTGTAGTTTAATTCAAGCCTAATTAATTGTATTTTTTATATTAAGATTTAGTTTAGATATTTTCTTCTGCAAAGCAACATATTCTACATAGTAAAATATTCAGTTTAAAGGAACGTGCTTTTGCCTTTTTAAAATTTAGTGAGTGAATACCAAAGGAAAGCTTCCACGTAATCAGGCACAATGAAAAATTTAATATTCTCTATCTTTAAGATACTTTGTGAAGCTCACATAGTGCATCTTTGGTAGCTTATTACAGTTAAATTTCTGAAGTAATTTGTCAAAATTTCTGGGCATTATTCTCTTGATAAAACCCATTCACTCCTGACAGTGAACACCATAAAACTACAAAAATATAATTTATGTTTAAATAGAAATAATTAGAATACCTCATATTTGATGAACCTGTGTAGTCAAACATTCTTGGATTATCTAGACAGTAGTACATATTTCCAAACTTGGATAATGTGCTATAGAACTTCTCGGAAGTTATAAACATGATAAAAAAGACAACGATTTTAATTATCAAGCTAATAAATCATTATTATGCATGGATATATTTTATTTATATATACCTATGTTCAGTCTAAACTCTCGACTTTGATCTAGAACTAGAACAATAGGCACCCTTATATATTTGCGTGTTATGCTTCGGATAATCTTATTTCTTACCTAGTACTTGCAAAATAAATGGAGTTCGGAGTTTATGTGAATTTCAGCATAATTGAACAGGATATATGTAAAAGAATGTTTTTTTATCTACTGTTCCGTTCTCTCTAGGGAAGCACTATAGAAGTAGTTTTGAAATTCTCTTCATTTGTTCAGACGTATTGTACGAACAACCTTAGAACGAACCTTAGTATTAATTATCATTTCTTCAAAACTCCGCTCAGTTATAGTGAGTTTTAGAAATAATTCCTTTTGTAAAAGACTGCCATGTTAATTCATAATTTGTTAACTCATAGTTTGTTCATTCATAACTTGTTAGATTATTCAGTTGTTTGATGGAATCTAATAAAGCTTAGTGGAGAGGGCATTTCCTTTAAAATGTCTTTGGAATCCAACCCCGAAAAGCGTAGGTAATTTCATTAATGTTTTTATTTCCCAATTAAACCTTATCCCCATTTTAATCATAAATATATATTTAAAAAATAGCATTTAATATGCATGCCATAACGAATGATACGAAACAAAGAAATAACCTTTTTACATTTATTTTTCCTTCCATGCTAGTTTTGGTGTGCTATAGAAAAATCAGAAAGTTTACCTAAAAATAAAACTGCATATTATTATTACTCAGAATTGCAAAATCATGGTGATAGCGTTATATGTATTGAAACGAAATTCAGTAAATAGAGTAAGCAATTTTAAAACAGGAGATATTTTCTGAGTATAGATAAAGATTAAATAAATACAAATAGAAAACAACCCCTTATTTTACATGAATTTTTCTGCTTTATTTTACTTCCAGACGGGTCTTTTTTTATTAATGTTTTCTCTTTAAATTATCGAGATGCTAATAAAGAGAATCTCGAGATTTATCTTAATTTTAATTTAGCAATTCCCGAATATTGAGGCTATAAACTATTGGAATGAAATGCAATTACTCTGATGAAGTTATAACGGTACCCTTCTTTTGAAAAAGGAGATCGCATGAGAAGTTAAAACTATTGGAATCTCTTCGATATAGATAATCACAAAGCTCAGAAAATTTGGAGAAACCAAATGAGTCCCGAAAAGCATAAAACATTTTAAAAAAGAAGCAAAAATAAACTGTGCATTAGAAAGCTATGTACTAGTTTTTTTTTTTTTTTTTTTTTTTTTTTTTTTTTTCATTTACCTCAACAATACAGAGATTTTATTAATATAGCGTTTTCCTTTAGCTGAAGCTGTAAGATATTCTACTCAGTCTCCCTGAAAATTCATTTGACAAATGGCCAGATAAAAAGTCGTGAAATCTGAAAAAATAATACCAAAAGATACTATGCTTCGCTCTTGGGATAGCCACGTCAAGATTGTTGGAGAGAAAAATCGTTGTGCTCTGGCACATCTTGCCTTTTATGTCGCATGAATCGCCACTCTAGCAGTATGGAATAGCTAACTTTGTTTAAATTCGCATAAGCAAAGAAGAGCAGTTACAGCTAACTCTGTGTAAATTTGCATAGCTCAGATCCAGCCTTGCGTTACTTTGTCAGAAAATTTAAAAGCACAGTGATAAGAAATAAAAGCAGAAAGAAATGTAATTCACAGTAACAATAAGATAAATAGGAAAATAAAAGCCAAGAAAAATAAGAATGTTTCTTTGCCACAAAGTTTTCTACGTTCTTTTCCTAAATGTTTCTTTTTTATTTTGAAAAAAGCAAGCATAAGAAACTATAATTTGTGCATATGTTGGAGTACTTTTTCCATTACAATGGCGGCTACAAAATACTCCGTCAAGGGATTTGCTTAAAACCTGTAATAAAACTACGATAAAAGTAGTCACGATAACGCATAAAACACAGAAAATGTTAATGGTGAGAAAGAATTGTAGTTTTAACCAAGTTAATTTATGAATGTAATGCTTTCCACCTCACCCGGAATGCTGATCAGCTACTTTTTCATTATTACTTACGTCCTCCATGTTATTGTATTTTTCTAAACTGTATCTATAAATTTGCTTTCTGTTCTAAGATTTACATATGTTCATGCTATAAAAATATTTAAATATGTGATTGGCAGAACTTTTTATTATATTTGTTTTTTAATTCAAGGTGCAGCTTGCGTTCATGAAATCTCCTTATTCTTAAATGAGTTTATATGATCAGATAAAGAAATCCGTTATTTAATATTTAGGCCAAATGTTTTAAATTATGGTATTCGATGACGTACCAGAATTAATTTTTCTGTATGGTAAGGGTAATTTTTAATACATTATACAACAGTAATATTAAAATTTGTCTGCATACTTGGCAACCACTGACAGATTCCTTTAAAGATAATATAAATTCTCCAGTGAACGAGATAGTAATACATAAAATCGAGACAAAAACCTTTGAAAGTCAATTTAAGTATGCTTTCACATATAACATTTTTTAACCAGTCCTGCGCAGGTTTGAAGTAAATTAAACTTAAAGCATCTAAAGTTAAAATTAAATTGGAATCAAAGCAAGGCTATTCTCCAACAATATTAATAATTGAAACAGTGGATAAGAGGTTTAACACTGTATCTAAACATATCAAAATTAAAATAAGAAATCATCAGTAGAACAAACTCGGAAAATAAAAATGCGGAAAGCGAAAAACATACAAAATTATAAAAACGTAAAAATTAATCTCCCTCGGTCTCTATACTTATGTTTAGGAATGCTTTGTACTCAAATAAAGCATAAAATGCGTGAATCCCATGCGGGAAAAATTGTCGAGATATTTAATTAAAAAATTTGTTATTTTTGAAGCCATCTTCAATTTGTGTTGAGAAGTCGGTTAGTAAATAAATTAAAATAAAACGAGGTTGATTTTCCCCCTTAAACGTCATTTAATGATACTGTTTTGAAATTCTCTAGTGACTTTAATTTAGAATTTCATTACATTTGGTATTGCGAAAGAATTTCCACTAAAAAAGTTGTAAATTTTCAGACTCTAAAAATGCGTTATTAATTTACTCTTAAAGCTTTATTTCTTTAGAAAAATAATCTGGTAATCGCATAAAAATTCATTACAGTACAAATTTATTTCCTTTTTAATTAATACATATCACAAGTTCGGTATATGCCGATACTGAAGCTTGCAAGCGTTTCTAGGAGACCATTCTATAAAAGACTTCCATTTTTAAAAAACAATACTTGTATAAGCATTTTCCACAATGATCTGCATAGAAATGCTCGTCGCTTACTCTCTTAACACCAGAAAATTTTCTTTAAACTATATTTTAATTTTAGCCATGAACAAATGCAAACATTTCGCTCTTCAATTTGTGTAGGATTCCTGAGAATGATTTTGGATTTTAATATCAAATATCTCGGTCAATTTGTATTGAATGGTGGTCAAACTTTTGTGTTTTATTTTTTATAACGAATGCTAAAGTTTCCTAAATATGAGTAAAAAGACTGGTGGAACAGGTAAAATGTCAGATTTCGAATTTTTTATACAATTTTTTTTTAATTTAAAAATTCGAACAGAGGAATATTTTTATCTTATGAAACTATTTGTAACTAGAATTATTTGCCTGTCATAAACGTTGCGAAATTAAGCGCCGCGTAAAGAATAACCAAAGAAATGGTGTGTGTGTGTATGAAAAATAACATATAAACTCGAAATATGGGAGTGGTTCATAAAAATGTACCTTAAATATCTCTAATGTAACGAGCTAACTTTGATAATTTGTATAATTTCCAGATATCTTTTTAAAATCATTGTCATTCTATAGAACGACAATGTTAACAATTGTACTGTATTTTCATTTATAAGTTTATTTAATATTGTGATGATTGAAAAATTTAATTAATTTTAGATTCGGACCAGAAATCAGATCTACTTTTTATGCATTGTGATGGTCAGAATTCAGTTTCCTATTTTATAGGACTGAAAATAGCGGAAGTTAAAATCGAAAAATTCACACGTATTAATTCAGTAGTTTTCGACTTATAAGATTTCCTCTAAATACAAATTCTTTCTAATCAATTGGATGACTTTTAACTAGGTACTACGATATTTTATAAAGCATAGTGTGTGTATTATGTTTAAATTTATCTTAAAATTCAACTTAAAAAATGAAAAGGAAAAAACTCTTTTTTTCTTAATGTCTATAATATGCTCTTTACGCAAGTTACCCTATTTGAAGCGATTCTCTAGATTTCTTTGTTTTCACATGTTTATTATGTCTGGCTTTTATACACTTAACACACAATTTGCCTTTATTGTCTCTTTTTCTCCCGTTATTTCTAATTTTGAAATATTTAACAAGATATACAATGGCGACTATCTCATTAAGCAGTGGAATTTTTTTTTAATTCCATCTCATTATTTCGTAATTATCTGAAATAACTGAACACTGAAAGAGCACGAAGTAAAATTAGAACTAATTTTGAACAAAAAGCTCAATATTTAATTGCTTTAAATCAGAGCTGCCGCTGCGTTGCTTAATAATTAAATGCATCTTAACACATCCAACAAAGCCACGTGCGAAAAAAAATTGTTTTTAATATTTCACAAACAATGCCTTCCACACGTCTTTTTAATTAAGGAGGGAATAAACAAAGTAATTAATGTAACTTTAGAGACTCGTTTCTAAAAGCAATACAGTGTCTTCGATTTTCTTATTTTCACAGGATTCGCAATGACGTCTTTATTGAACAGGAAATGTTGTAACGACCCAGTATAACAAAAATTTCTGTCCTCAAATAAGTAATCGCTTAAGACTAATTACACTAAAATCAGCATTAAAATTACAATAAATAGATGCTCAGCGTGTTTTCTGAAAGGTTACAGTGTTAAAAATTACAGTAAAAATATACAGTTAATTTTTTCCTAATACTGTTAAAAGAGGTTGTGATAATTGTTTTTTTTTTTTTTTTAATTTTAGACCGATTTTTTATTAAAATTAGTTAGCTTGATATACTGTCAAATTAAGAAAATACCACATCACGAAGCTAATGCAGTGTAGTGCAAACTACAGGATGGATACCTATCCACAAGTAATGTAATTTATTCAAATTTCTGGTTCATCACACGAATCTCGGGCACGACATATAGAAATTATCAGCATGTGAAGTTTACTCAAGAATTAATCACAGGTAAGCGAATAGTATGTTTCTCTGTTAAGAGGCTTGCGAACAAATGAAGAGTTTTGATGCCTTTGGTGACACCGTCACCCTCAGTTTATTTAATCTGATATGTTAGCAAATGTTTTCACCGTGGATCTTCGTACCATCGATTTGTTCCTTCAACGTTTAACGGGAAAAAGGCAAAGTGATATAACACAGCCTTCAGTGACACTGGAGGCAGTTGTCCCGATAAGGATATGTGCAATTCTGTGGTAGAACCAGAGTTCGGAGATGGACATCAGAGACAATAGAACATACAATATCACACCTTCATTCCACAATGCTCAGCTATCAACACATACAATATTGGATTGATTTTGATGTGGTAGGTGACCATCAATGCAAAGCATTGTAATCATCTCTTAGATCGGTATCAGCTTAGAACTGCATGTATATTGCAACTGATTGAGAAAATGTATGTTTAAAGACGAATCTTATTGCCATCTTGGCCCCACCAATGGCCGAGCGGATGAAAACTGTTGAATTGTAGTACCTCCTTATGGGTTCGAAAGCAAGATTGAAATTTATAATTTTAAAAGGTTTAATTTTTAAAAAATAGAAGAACAATAAAGGAAAGACCAGAAACAAATCGTTCAGAGTACAAGGATAGGCGGAATCTCTAAGATTTGAAGGGGGAAATTTTTTAACTGGCAGAATGCTACAGAACTACTGTGGGTGCTCTGAGCGTGAATAAAGAGGCTTGTATGAATATAAACTAATTTTAAAAATAGAAGAACAATAAAGGGAAGACCAGAAGCAAATCGTTCAGAGTACAAGGATAGGCGGAATCTCTAAGATATGAAGGGGAAAATGTTTTAACTGACAGAATGCTACAGAGCTACTGTGAATGCTCTGAGTGTAAATAAAGAGGCTTGTATGAATATAAACTAGTCAAAAAGAAAGATTGGTCCTCAAGCATGTGGTTCTTCTTCAAGCGGGACTGAACTCTTGTAGGCCAGTCAGATGCTATATGTTAAAGAATAATCAATTAATCCTTAATGATATTAAACAATGTTGTATAGTAGCGAATGTTACATTTCAAACTGGAAAACTGAAGTATGGACATAAACAAGTCTACTGAAAAAATTACTGTTTTTCAATTTTGTTGTTAATGGATTAGCGTTCAGCAGACTTAAAGAATAGCCTTTGTATAGAGAGACCGATATATCTCACAATTCAGGTAACCGTTTTGCTATAATGATTGTAACGGCTGTCGCTAACTATAGGAGTACTACTAATGAGCATACACGCCATTTGTTGTCTACCGGTCGCATATTATCGGCAATAGACCTATGTTTTTATTGCTAGACAGACATCTTGTTTTCCGGACGGAATAACGGAATTTCATTGATTTAACAATTTGATAATATTGGTTTTAATATTGAACCGTATTTGAAACAACAGTGAACAATACAATGGACCAAGACATCGCTACACAGTTTATTGCGTTCCTCTAAGTCGAGGGACGTAAGTTTTGGTTCCAGCAAGAATATAGCATTTCTCACACAACCAATAAAACCATACAGGTCATATACATTTTTTTGGCAAACGTTTCTTTGCAAAAGGATAATGATCCCACTATTACCCAAACTGTCAACCGCCTAATTAATTTTCCTAATAATCCTCATACAATGGAAGACATATAGAGGAATGTTACGACTGAAGTTCATAACAGCAGCGTGCGGGTACTCCATCGCTCTCAAACATTATAAAAATAACACGCGTTTGCATTACTGAATTCAGCTGCCATCTCAAGCATATGTTGTAAAGACATAACTTGATGTTGCGTTTGTAAAGAAATAAGACAATAAGCATTAGTAAAATATATTGCATATCTTTAAGCATCTGTTTTAAACAGAAATTCTACTTGTTTACAGTTATTTGCGAGAATGTGTGAGGAATCTGTATCTTCGATACTTTGAAATATATCACATTTTAAAATCTTATGTTAAAGAATTATTTTTCCTCATTTTATTTCATACTACAATTTCGGCAGACATGGGCTAGTATTTAATTACATTATAAACTTCAACAATTATTTTCAATGATTTTCCCCTTCTAAATTGAATACCTATCAATCCTATTGATCTTATTTATTTAAGAGGAATACTTTATCCGTGTGTTGAGGTATTTGTTTCTAGTTAACCATTTCTTTAGGATTATTCTGCTAGGTTTTACTTGGCGTTGATTGACTTTAATTGTTCCTTCATAGTTAGCATGACCTTCTTTTGGATACCAGAACAGCATGTTTCACGTGCCGAGCTGTAATCTCCAAAGCGAGGATAATTGAAAGAAGCAACAAAAAGACATTCTCTTAGAGAATTAGTTCGTTCATCAGAAGCTTAGATTTAGGAAGAACCTTATCTGATACGGAGAATAGTTCTTTTGTCTAGCGGATTAGATCAGCTTTTACCCATCCCACGGCCTTTAATGTCGTTTGGACATATCACTTAAGAGAGTCAGACAATCAGTTCATTCTATTCCTTCTCACTACTCTCTGCCATTACCAGAAAGATGCCAAAGGAAAGGCAGGGCTGCCTATTCCAGAAAAATATGTTATCGTCTAAACAGTGTATCATTCATGCACTTTATATTTCTTTAGGCAAACGAGCTTCTTAGGCAAAACCTGAAGTTTTAACGAGCATGTAAAGCAATCTTGCTCAAACAATTCTTACTCTCTAATAATTAGTGCAATATTGCAATGAATTAAACAGTTTTGGAAAGCAAATTCAGATTTGTAAACCGTAATCTGTGAAAACCAAACAGACATTCCTTTTGTTTTTGAAATAAAATTGTAAATTTCATAACTTTAATGTATTTTGCACGATGTAGAGGCAAATTTTCGAATTATGAATTTGCGATCATGTTATAAATAATCGTAATTATTGAAAAACAATATAAGCTTTCCATTTAGTTTCTTTTAAATACATCATATGAATGTAAATGACTAATTAACTAGGTTTTGAAATTTAACAAAACTGAAAGTCTTATTTCAAATGAAGATTTGTTGTCGTTTCTTAAAGAGTTAATGAACTCATATCAATAGAACAACGCTGTAACTAAAGCAGAGAACACAATGTTCTTGAAGAAGGCTCAGTTATTTTAAGTTTAGACTAACTGGATGAGAAATAATCATTTTCTAAATGTGATACTCCTTAGTTTATTAAAATATATTTACAAACCATTTAATTGTTATAGGTATACACTGTTTAAAGTAGATTTGTAATTTCAACAGATATGAACATGATTTGCTACTTACGCATAAATCTTAACTTCTTGAAAATGTGCATTATAATTCATAGAGTATGCGTTTCCACTGAAATTCGCATTCAGCTGAGAACGCTAGTGAATCTGGTGACATGTCTAACTTATACCTTCACAGGAGTTAATTCAGAAGGTAAGTCTGTACATCATCAATAAATAATATTTTTTGAACAGGTCAAACAATGAAAGAATTTACAAAGCCAGCCGTACGTTTTAAGAATTTTCTTTAGTAACAAATGTTAATGACGCGTGCTGTATTGTACGTGCATTTCCTAAAAATATTTTATTCAATAATATCAATTTTTGTATTACTTAAAATATAATCTAGTTTTTTAATAAATTAGAAAACTATTATAATCCTTGAGATCAAACTATGATACTTAACTTATATGTTGTCAATTTTCTTTGTTTTCCAGTGAGTAATTTTATGTAATGTCAGTACTTCGCTCATCGTCCTCAGTCAAGAAACTAAACGTAATATGACTATTTGAATTGGGTTATGATACCATAATTTTGCAAAATAAGGCTTTCTAAAATGTGTAGGTTGTGAGTAGGCAACGCATTTCACATGCGTAGGTTAAGAAGGGAGAAAAGGTAAGAGGTAAAAATATTGATTACTTTATGTTTGGAGAAGCTGGCAGCACACATAAAATTGTAGAATCTTTCCACTTTACTTAGGATGCCAAAAATATGTGTTAATGTTTGAGACAGTATAGATATTCAGTATGCGATCGATTAGATAAATACACATAAAAACAGAAAATATTTCGATGGCTCATTTTGTAGATAAGTCATTAATCAGTAAGAGTGTAAATGAAATAATACATTCTTTAAGTATTATTGAATATCTTAAAATAAAGCAATATCTTCTATGAGTATTATTAACCACTACAGGTAAGTTCCACCAGGAAATAGGTGCAAAACATCGCTGAACACTACGATTTCAACGCGGCTTTAAAACTTTGCGGCAGTGTGTCCGGTCTGGACACACCTAAAAATTTCCTTCTGTACGCACAGAAAAATTGAATGAAAAATGATTTATAGGTTGCTATAGGTTACTCTGAACCTTTTTTATTTATAGTAGATGGCAGCTCAACACAAATCAGTCCATATATTTTATCCATGTTTAGTTTTTTAAGACCCTCATTTCTCAAAGAAATTTTCCAGATTTTTTTAGGGTATAAAAGGAATTATTTGAAAAGAAATGTCTACGTTAATTTTTTTGCTGTATGCTAATCTCCTTATTCTATATTAGTTTTAAATTTTTACCTTGAAATGTTGCCTAAAATCAAACGGTGAACCCTAGGTGTGCCCAAACAGGGCTCACCGATAATCTGGGACAACTGAGACTCTGTATTTTTTGTTTCTCCGGTCAGTTCATTGACAACAATGCTCGTTTAAGCCCTCTTTTCGAAGGTCTATTAAATCAGTGTGCCACTTTGGGCACACCCATAGAATTAAAACGATAAGTGCTATCTTCACAAAATTTTACTTATGTACTACTCTAGGCCTAATTAGTCTGCCTACATTTCTTTTACCAAAACTCCGACTTTAAAAGGTAGCGTTCCTAAAAGGGTTAAATCTTAGCGAACGAGTTAGCTACATGGGAGTTTTCGACGTTTTCCCTATATACACTCATGTCTATAAATTAAGGATAATTCGGAGTCACGCGGAAATCCAACTCTAAAATAAATATATCACCTGTAAAATCACTAGACACATCTTCAAGAATCATATGCAAATTTCAGGAAGTAACCAGATGACACTGATGGTACGTCACAATGACGAGAGTGTAAGCGAGTGATATATAAGGAATACAGGCAAAGAAGTAAAATTGTTCGCAGGCGCTTTATAAGTATTTCAGTGCAATAAACAAATAGTTATGACACAAAGGACGCAATTGGATGATTTTTTACGTGATAGAATTATCGGCCGTCTGGAATGTGGGCGTACTCCACTGGAAGAATCAGACGAACTTGGAATTGTTCATAGTGTCATCTCCAGGCTTTGCCAACGATTCCAAGATAATGGTAATGTGAGTAGACATTACAGCACAGGTCGCCCTAGAGTTACAACGCCGAATGAGGACCGGTATTTGGCAGTTACTGCCAGAAGACACAGGCGGAGCGAAGCCTCAGACCTGTCTCGTCAGCTCTCTTCAGCAACTGGTACGGCAATTTCAAGGCAGACCGTGTACAGACGCTTAGGGCAGATTGCTATATATGCTCGTAGACCTGTCAGATGCGTTCCACTTACTGCAACTCACTGTCGCCTGAGGTTAGCCTGCAGTAGAGAGCATGCATTGTGGACACCGCAACAGTGGGCTTGTGTGATGTTTTCCGACGAGTCCAGGTTTAGCTTGCTGTCTGATTCTCGCCGGACTTTCATATGGAGAGCACCAGGTACCCGTTACCACCAAGAAAACATCATTGAACGACACCGTTACGGTGGTGCAGGAGTGCTCGTTTGGGGTGGAATTATTCTGGGTTTCAGAACTGACCTGCATGTTCAAATTGGAACCATGACAAGCCAAATCTATCGGGACGTCATTCTGGAAAAACATATACGTTTTTTACTGGGCGCCATGGGCGCACAATTTGTGTTTATGGATGACAACGCCCGTCCTCACCATGAAAACATCGTAAGGGAATGCCTTCAATCGGAGGATATCACCCTTATGGACTGGCCAGCATTCTCACCGGACTTTAATCCAATACAGCACGTGTGGGACATGCTTGGCCGACGAGTTGCAGCCCGTCAACCCCCTTTTCATGTCTACCGGAACTTCGGAGAGCATTGCTTTTTGAGTGGTGTAATATCCCTCAAGATCAGATCGATAATTTGATATTCAGCGTGCCTAGGCGTTGTACGGACTGTATTGCATCGTCTGGGAGACATACAATGTATTAACAATCATACCAACCATGCAATATTGGGTTTATGTAAATAGGAATTTTTTGTAATTTGCTCCAGGGAGAAAAAATCGCTAATTTTTTTAATAATATCAAATATATAGCATCTTTTTTTGCTCTTTACCTTTTGTTTAATAAATAAGCTTTAAAAATAAGTCAAATTTGTTTCGCTTCTAACTCTTCCTTTGCCTGATTTTGCATTATCCTTAATTTATGGACATAAGTGTATATCGTGAATGCCAGTCAGTTTTCCTTGGGATGTGTTTCATAAAGGCATACCTCCCCCATAGGCTAATATCCGTAGTGTGCTTTTCTATTATCTAATAATAACATTGCTCGCCACAGTAAATACAACACCCTGAAGATTTCAGCGCAGACGCACATCTCGCGCGCCTGTGGCGCCACTTCAAAGCGCTATTTAAGGCTTGGAGGTTTCGACGATTTCAAGTTCAGAAATTGTATTTTTCTTTGTTTTTTTCAAAAAAAACGATCAATTATGCCTCGTAGTAAACAGCGATCATCGCTTGATCAAGTACTCCAGTTCGACAGAGGAAGGATAGTGGCCTACCGAGAGTGTGGATTACCTTTCAGGAAAATCGGTAGTCGTATTGGACGAAACCAAACAACTGTAATGTGGATATGTGACCGTTGGATGCAGGAGGGTACGACGGACCGACGTGTTACATCGCATTCACTTTTGTGCACCACTTCACGTGATGACAGGAACATTGTGCGCATGCCAGTGACGGATCACTCAGTTACATCACGAACCATAGCACCGCACATTCAGTCTGTAACGCATCATGCAGTGTCTGGACCTACCATTCGACGCCTTTTACAGCAGAGTGGTCTGTCCGCAAGACGTCCATTGCTTCGTAAACCCTTGACGCAGAACCACAGCCGTCTGCGCCGCCAATGGTGCGATGAAAGAAGGATGTGGACGGCAGAATGGAATGAAGTTGTCTTTACTGACAGTCACGCTTCTGTCTGCAACACCACGATGGTCGGATTCGAGCCTGGAGACACAGTGGAGAGAATATGCTGAACAGTTGCGTTAGGCACCGTCACACTGGTCCTGCATCGGGTATTATGGTATGAGGCGGTATTGCATATCACTCTCGCACTCCTCTAATATGCATTGCCGGTACTTTAAACAGCTTGCGCTACATCTCCTAGGTGTTGGAGCCAGTTGTCATTCCTTACCGTCAGGGTTTGCCCAAAGCCATATTTCAACAGGATAATGCGCGACCACACGTATGCACACATTGTCCAAGGGTTCTTCGTCAATCGCCAGATTGAATTGCTTCCATGGCCGGCTCGCTCTCCGGATCTTTCGCCGATAGAAAACATGTGGTCCATGGTTGTTGAACGATTGACCCAGATTACATCCCAAGCCGCCACACTAGATCAACTTTGGAAACGTGTGGAAGCTACTTGGTCTGCTGTACCCCAAGAACACAACCCAAGTCTCTTTGAATCAATGCCGAGGCGTGTGGCAGCGGTGATCTGCAACAATGGGCGGCTTCTCTGGTTACTGATTCTGGAAGGGACCACACTTCACAGAAGTCTATAAATTTAATCATTTGATACTTGGTCAACATGTTATCTACTAAATAAATTTTGTTGTGATATCTCTTGTCTTTCTTGGTGTTGCAATTTGGGTGGCCAGCAGTGTATATAAATGAACCATTATATTTTGCAATTATAGAGATAATAAAAAAATACGTATATTCAGTGATTCAGTGTTACTGAAAAGAAGAAAAAATTTCGCGAATGCGCATTCTTCGAAGTCCTTACCTTAAAGACTACATTCAGTTTTATAACATGTTACATGAGAATTATATACAAGGCAGGATAAATGATTCATTGAGTTTAAGACATGTATTTAAAACTATACTATACATAGAATAATGAATGATATATGCAAATAAGTTTCAAATATCCAAGTTTATATTTTTATTTTAAAATTCCAAGAAAGGCTTTCATACCGATATTTCGGATACGCTAAACATGATTTAATGCTGTTCATATGTCCTCCGCCATCTCCAGACTTCCCAATTTGCCATTTCCTTCTTTGGGAGCTGAAAACGGAACATGTTTTTATTACCTAAAACTTTTGTTTAGCTCAATAATCGCATTAGCAATGCATTTATGGCCATTAGTAATGCATACGGAGATAAGAATCGAACACCGCATAGACATGTGTCGTGACGTTAGAGGAAGTTGCACCAGAAATTGACATTTACAAAAACCTTGAATGCTCAGTGTTTATTTTCATGCATCATAAATTTTTCTGTGAGACATATATTTTGCAATACTGTGCTTTAAATCCGGAATAATTATTTATAACCACGCTGTGCTATAAATGGTAGCTCACAAATCGCTGTCATCCCAGTATATGTTTAAGCGGCTCCATCAGTTCCTTGAAAGTAAATTTCATGCATATTAAGTTGCTATATATAAAACTATTATATGAAAAGTTTATGAATGCGTTCAACGTTTCAAATTAAAATTTAGTGTGGAAAACTACAACTTTTTACGAATAAGTGTTTTGGCAAGATTTAAAGTAAATATTGATTATTGCCTCTAGGAAATGCTTGGCAGCTATATGTGATAAGAAGACAGAGGTTGATCTTTATTTGTGATGTAGCATCAAATACATGAAGGAAAACTATATAATTTGCACGTGTAAAAAATAAGGTTGTATATCTTCATTTAAAATACGTAAGAAGGATGTAAGAGGAAAGCAGTGGGAGATGGATAGAGGTGATATATTCTAATGCATTATAATGATTGCTTTTATTCAAGCAAATCACAAGGGGATTGCCTGCCTGAGCTTCTTCCTAGTTTCGGCATAGAAATTTATAAGAGATAAGCCATGGGGTTTAATAATATTTCTTACCATCAGTTTCTTGAGATGTCTTTTAAATCAGCAGACTTTAAATGTAGCAGTTGCGCAAAATTACACCAGTCGCAAACACCTGTGCTTGTCCAGGAAACGATTCTCGCCCCATGCAACGGCTCATTCCGCTTATCGAAATGACATTTTCTCCGTGGTCACTAGAAAAACTAAACTGTTGGCGTAATGTTTATGAACTTATCCTTGTGTACTACCCAGTTAGCAATAAATCTAATCGAGCTCACGCACGTAACTGTCATAGAATTCAAGGTAAGGATCCTTACCTTATAGTTGCTCTACGAAAATTTCGGACTTTGAACAGGATTCAACAGGTCCAATGAATATTAAAAACCTTCTGAAAAAGTTAACGAAATCTGAAGAAACTGAATCGTTTTCTATTCGTCCTAGAACAGGAAGAAAGCCTGTTTCTACAGAAGCAGTAGAGGAGGTTGAGCTTTAGGTCCTACAGGACACAGTTTCGAACATTCAGGCTAGCACCAATGTCCAGCGTATAGCAGAGACGCTGGATGGACTAAGTTCAATTGTCCATAAGATCTTGCGGTATATCCTCCAATATTATCCTCACAAACTTTCACTAGTGCAGCGACTCTTCTGCAAGAGTTTGACGCTCGACACCGGTTCTCACTTAAGCTTCTTGCTCGTTTTAAGGTCGATTCAGAATGACAATGAAATATCCTCCGGACAGACTAAGCGCATTTTCATTTGGACGATGAAATGAATACTCACAACTTCCGTATTTGGGAATCAGAAATCCCGTGCCATAAGAGGTTCCATTGCAATCACCAAAAGTGGTGCCATGGTGTGACCACAGGTCCAGTCACATGCTCGATCACCGGGCAGCGATAGGCATCACTGTTAAAATGCAAAATTGCTCTGCCTCTGCAAGTACGCCGGGGCCTTGCAAGAGCTCCACCACACATTACGTGGTGTGTTACGAATCTTCTTAAACGTCATTTTACAAAATGGCTTGTCATTAGGACTATCATAATGTGTGGCAGCCTCGATCCCCAAATCTCAATCCATGCAATGTTTGGCTTTGGGAACATTTGAAACACCTGGTAAGTCGTGACAGTACAGAAACTTTAACTGATCTTAAAGCCATCATTTCACGCCACGTGCCGAATATTTTCCAGTACATACTTCTGTTAACTGTGGAACATGCCATCTTGCGATTTCAGATGATAGCTGAAAAGGATGGCCATCATGTATAACATGCTTTCTTGTAACAAAATTTGTAAAGTTGTAAAACTAATGTAAAGCTTTGGCTAAATGCATAATTTATTTAATATAATTCCCTCTAGTGACGCCATTTGTCACTATGTCTTTTTCTCTGAAAGAAATTCTCATCCCTTCATTAAGTCCGCCAGAAAATTGTGAAAATTTCTCTGCTTTCGCTATCTGATCTCTAGTTTCGCTTGTAAGCAGCTTTAAAACAAGTTTCTTTAATTATAACTACCTGGTATATAAAAACAGCATATCTTTAGAATTCTTGATAAAGTGTTATACATTGCCATAGATTTGTCTGTATTTGTTGCATTATTTTGTTGTAATATTGCTTTAGAAATAATACAGTAATGTTTGCTAACATAGTACTTTTATTTTTGGGAACATACTCCTTTAAATTGGCTGTATTATTTTTTAAGTAATTCATGGCGATAACAATTGGTGGCAACATTCCTTTACTTGAAACGCGATACGGGCAAAAAAGTGTGTATCGAAACTAATAGCACGTCTG
Source organism: Stegodyphus dumicola (assembly GCF_044657685.1). Classification (NCBI taxonomy): domain Eukaryota; kingdom Metazoa; phylum Arthropoda; class Arachnida; order Araneae; family Eresidae; genus Stegodyphus; species Stegodyphus dumicola. Next base: position 165,189,151 of record NC_140781.1, read on the forward strand.
GTGCTAAAAAAAATTTTAAAATGTATGAACTAAATTAATATGAAATTCAAGGCCTAATGAAATTTATATCAAAGTAATGAAATCTTCAGACATACAGACATCTACTCTAAAGCTTTGATGGAATTATAATGGAAAACAATTTTTTTCATTAAAATAGCAGAAAATCATCAAATTATCTTGAAATTGGGATTCCAAAGTATTTATGTAAAAGCAATGTTTCTCGGTTTAAATGCAATGCTAAGCAAACGTTTATAGTTCATACAGGTAAGAATTCGAACCTTTGAACTTTAAACAAGTGCTACAAAAGAGAAGTGAAAGAGATGACATTTTAAGAAGGAACTGTTAATCGGATCTCATCGATAATTCATTGATAGAGCATTTATCTCCAAGCCGATATATTTGCCACTGAGTGTCTCTGAAACATAGATTTCATAGATATTTTTAAAAGTCTAGAAACTTTCGTCTCTCTTTCTATGTATATATATCACTTTCATTTGTGTGTATATATATATTAAAATCTGCTTTAATCTTTGAAATGCAAATTAAGCGTAGCTTTTGCAAACATAGTCTTAATTTTTAATAGTGTATTCATTTAAACTCCGATTACTTTAACACCATTAAGGAGATAATTGTTTCATCCGTAGAACGAAGCAGAATTTATTCAGGATATTCAAAGTAGAGATCCTTTTAATTCTAAATAATTATTTCGGAGCTGAGAATTATGTAGAATTGATTTTCTTTGCATTGCCACAAAGTTTTATTATTAAAGGGGGGAGCTAGCACTTCCTAAAAGTAAGAAGACTTTTGAAAAAATTCCACTCTTTGCACCGAGACCTTTGGGACATATATTTATTATACTTATTTGGGCTTTTCTTATTCGGACATCTGCAGAAGAGAAACTAATGAATAAATAAACTTTCTAATGGTTTAGGGTTAAAATAGTCAATTCGTAAACATATGCAGCATTCATGTGATGCAATTGAAAAGTGAAATTAAGCAAACACAAAACTTGATTTTCAGTAAAGCAGATGGATATAATCATGCATTTATAATTCAGTTAATTGAATGTAACCAATATGAACTTTGTCAAATCAAGCAGATGTTATTTCGGATGTTACAAGTAAAGGACGTTTTAACTTTTAATGCTAATCTCAAGTCCAAGAAACATATAACAATGATCGTTCTAACCGTGCAACTAAGGTTCTTCATTGCAGAAAAGAGCATTCACAAATATGAGAAGCTTCTTATGACGTGATCATTAACTTCTCTTTTATTTTAATGTTGTCATTTTGAGAAATTATTATACCAGTTGGGCTTTGTTTAGATTTAGAGATTTAACACGTTCGTTTCTGGTCACGCGATGGTGCCTAACGTGGTGGTACCATCTAAGATCCTCATCATATGCTGAGGTATCTTTTCTTTCGTAAATCGGCTTCTGGAATCTCGGCACCTTGGTCTGGTGGAACCTAGGCAACGAATGCGCTAAAGAACGGAAACTCATAAATTATATAATGGACGTGTGTTATAACTTGACTTCGAATAGTTCCAAGAACTCAGCTTTTACTAAGAAGATTTGCAACTTATAATTAAGCAAATAAAGGGAGATTTTTTGTTTGTTTTACTGACGTTTGTTTGGTTTATGTGATTACGGCAAAGCCTCGAGGGCTCTCTGCCTAGGGGGAGAGATACCTTTGCAGAAGGCTTTGTAAGGGAAACTGACTCGTATACACCGTAAACATGGGAAGAACCACGAAAACGCCCATGCAGCCAGCTCGTTCGTGGGATTTGAACCTCAGACCGAACTACTAGTGTTTAGCGACTTTACCACTCGGCCGCTGGTGGGCGCTTCACTGCCGAACAAAAAAGAGCATATTTAGAACTCATGGCATCATTCAGAAAGAATATCAAATAGATAGTATACGGCAGAACATTTTTCAAGCCTTACAGATAGTCATGCTTGTAATCTTAAAATGGAAACGTGGAATAATAAGCAAAATGCAGTATGTGGTCTTGAAACTTCTGAGTGAAAAATGGGCAATAATTATACACAAAAATCAATCACACATAAAAAGCATTTCAATTTATCAATACTGGTTTTCAAGAAAAATAAGACAAAAAGTTTCAGGAGGCCTGTTTAGACATTTTGATCCTTATTTCACACATTTTAGACGCTTTCGTATCTTGAAAAAAATAATATTGAAAAAAATTGTCGGCTCAGGCAAACTCGATAAGGTTCGCAGTTACGGGTGCCCGCGTGTAGACGCTATCCCGGCATAATGACTCTCGACTTTCCATTCTTTGTCTGTTCGAACATTTCATGAGACATACCGAAGAAAATGAAAGTTAAGAATAGTTCACAGTATGGGTGAGCACATGTACGAATCCAACAGAAACACACATGCGGTGCAGGCCTTGAGGCGAAGGTAAGTGCGCAAGATAAGCAATTGATATGTCGTGGATAAAAAGAAATGCCTTTAGACCGCAGAATTTGAGAGTCTCTCATGTGTTGCATTAACAAGTTAGAAAGATAACATAAAATGACAGTAAACATAAATGCATAGGAAAAATAAAAGAAAATATATACATTATATACATAAATATATACAACATCAGCAGCTGACCAGAAAAACAAAACAGTATAGGATTGTGCATAGATATAATTAAGGTGGTACAACTGAGTATTTGAATTTTTTGAATAACAGTTAATGATCAAGATATCTGAGGACCGCAAGCGGCCATTTTCGACTGCTCTCAGAATTATAATCATAATTTAGCACTGGTATGGTACTATTGTTAAAATCTGGTATATTATTGCAAAATTTATTGCGAGATTAGCAAAGTAAGCATATAAAGTTGATACTTCAAACTCTTGGTGAATTGCCGAGTTTCTGACGAACCACCGACAATTCGCCGCTTGGCTGAGTAAGATATTCTGAAGTATTTGGAGTTTCTTTACATTAGTAAGACTAGCATATCCCCAAACAGGACAGGCATATGAGAGGATGAGACGCAAAAGGGTCTTCTAAATAAGTAATTTGTTGTTAATAGAAAGAACTGAGTTTCGTTCAATTAAAGGGTAAGTGTTCGTTTACGGACACGGAACTTGGCTATAATCTGTGTAATATGTAGGGTCCAGGTGAATCGCCTATCCAAAATAATTCCAAGGTATCGGCTTGCTTAGTCCACTGAATCGGGATGTCATAAATGTGGATGCAGTCTTCGTTATCGATGTTTCTTCTGGTGAACCAAATGGCCTCAGATTTATCCACATTGATCTTTACTTTCCAGGCGTTTAGCTAGGACTCAAGTGTGTGGATGTGGATGTCGCTTTGGAGTGCTTGTATAACTGGGCCAGGAGATGTATTTTTTGAGAGAATTGCCGTGTCATCAGCGTATATAGCCAGGATGGCGTGTGGTGTTTGTGGGATATCGTTCGTGTAGATATTAGTGTCAATGGGACCGAGGAGGCTCCCTTGCGGGCCGCCAGCCTTGATGGCTGGTGAATTGTTTATATGAACGATAAAGTGTCTATCCTTAAGATAGGAATAAGTTATGGCTGTGATGTACTCTGGGAAACCCAGAGTGATGATTTTGTGCATGAGGGCCTCGAGCCAAACACGGTCAAAGGCTTCAGCTACATCGAGGAAGATGGTACCTGTAGTCTGATGGCCTTAAAGGCTTTGTGAGATCAGCTCAGTGATCCTGTACAGCTGGTGTACAGTTGAGTGCTTCTTACGAAATCCATGCTGTTGGGGAATAACGATGTTTTTAATTCAGTGGATGCAATGATTCTCTGCAAGATGATAAATTCTCCGACCTCGCTTAGTGAAGATAATAGGCTGATGGGTGTGTAAGAAGATGGCTCCGATGGTGGCTTTTCAGGCTTTGGGACTGGAGTGATGATGGCGGTCTTCCAAGACGAAGGAAAGTGGCCCAGGTGTAACATGGCGTTGATGATTGCAACAAGTTTTAAAAGCATAAGAACAGCCATGTTTTTGAACATCTTGTTAGAAATTTTATCCAGTCCAGGACTCTTCTTGACTTAAAGTTTCTCAATGTAGCCGTAGACCTCTGATGGTTTGACAGGAGTAATGTTGTTTGTACGTGGCTTTGAGAGGTATTGTGTTAGTGTGCTGGTAATCAAGTGTTCCGTTGGAGGGTGGGAGATGTTGTTTATGCAAAATTGAAAACCGTAGTGATCAGCTAGTGACTCAGCTTCCTCAATTTCGGTGGTGGCAGTTTGCTGTCGGCCGTTTAGGGAAGGAATGCTGGTGGTATTTTGCTGTCGCCTTCCATACTGAGCTTTTCTCAGCTGAAAGGGAAGAGAGATAGGTGGCCCAGTCACGTTGTGCGTGTTGACGTGTAAGCGCCCTAACCTGATGGTTTAATCGATTGAGTGCAGTCTTATCCGCTGGATATCTGTGCCTTTGCCATTCTTTGCGTTCACTGTTTCTTTTTTGAATGAGTTATCTAAGTTCAGGATCTGTGGCTTTAATCCTGTATGGAACAGGAGTGCTGTTGTCATCAAGAGCGTTTACCACGTCAGTAGTGAAGCTGGTGACCAATGCGTCCAACTCATCACCTGTTTTGCTGTTGGAATGTGCAGTGTATTATTGTTTAAGGCTTTGTCATATCCTGCCCAGCTAGTAATAAAGGCCTTTTTGTATAGTGTGCTACAGAAAGAAGTCCTTATTTTAATAATTAACGGGTTGTGGTCAGAGGATAACTCATTAAGAGTTTGGATGGATCTTGAGGAGCAGCCTTTGAGAAGGAGGAAATCCCAGACATTGGCTGATCTGTCATTCTGGCGTGTTGGGGTATCTGGAGCTGCAATAGTAATTCCTGCCTCATTGGCAAAACGGTAAATTGCAGAACCTAGGTATGTGGAATGGTTGCAGTTCCATGCGCGATGGTGTGCGTTAAAGTCTCCGCCTATTATTGTTTTTCTGTTGAGGTGGAATAGCGCTTCGAAGCCACGCGCAATATTCGCTTGCGATCTTTTTGTGCCTGGAACATAAGCGGACATAACTGTGAGTGGGTGTGATGTGAGTGTAGTGACTGTTATAGCTAGGGCCTCAACGGCTAAAAGCTGTGGCTGTGTTGTAAGGTGGTGGGTGATGGAGCGCTTAACAAGGATGATGAGCCCTCCTCCAGGATGCCTGGTACCTGTACGCTCTCGATCATATCTGTAGAGGCAGTAATTGGCAACTTGGAAAGTAAGTTTTAAACTAAGCTTGTGTTCATGTAGGAGTAAAATATCAGGACAATACTCATTTACAAAGTAACGTAATTCGTCTAGTCTATGGCGTAACCCGTTTGCGTTCCATGTTACAATTACAAGATTATTATCCATAAATTAAACATTATTAGCTACCCCGTGAATTTCTTCAAGAATAATATGCAGTACTTGGATTTTATCTAATATGTTATCACATTTGCGAAGTTCGGGTAGCTTGCTTTTGTAAATATAAATAATTTGCTGATATTACATCCGAAACAAGGATCAGATATTTTATAATATTTTAATAGTTTCCTCAAAAGCTTTTTATTGGACATGAAACATGGCAAAGTACATGCAATATTTTGGACATGTAAGGGTATTGACAAATTTGCGTACATCAGTGTTTCACTATTCTTAAATCAATAGTGACAAAACATGGTCAATATTCAATACATTTCAAAAACTAAAAACGCAAATTCTATCCTAACTGTCAGCAATTTTCAAAAACATATATGTTTATGAATAGAAATGTTCTCTTCAGTGTTATAAATGAATATGAAGTGCTATAAATGAATATGAAGTGATATAAATGAATATGAGCATTATATAAAAGGTGAGTCAGGTAGTTGGTATAAATATAATTTAGCATGGAATACTGGACAAAAACAATGTGATTGCATTTTTCTTAAGCTCATTTCATATTTTACATAGGAGTGAGCCTTCATGTTCCCATTATTAACTATCGTTGTTACGATATATGTTTGCCTTAAACTAGAAATAGTCTATGGCAAACCTGCAATTTATGGCAACCCTGTACATATATATATATATATATAAACATATAAATGGTGTGTGTGTGTAGAGAGAGAGATTATGTATTCTTAATAAAATACTGCATTTAGCATTAAGTTTATCGTTTTACTTGGGTTATCACCAACAGAACCATAAATTATCTCTAAGTTTTCTAAGCTTCTTTGATGTTTTCATTATTTTTGGGCATACTGTATTCTTTCATTTTCTTGTAATATACAATGCGTCCGTAAAATCATGATGCAATTTTGATCTGTCACAGGAGAGCAACAAAAGAAGATAGAAAAGTGAAATCTTCACCAAACAAAAGGAAACTCTCCAAGTTTCCGTAGTATGATGTGTAAGCATGTGCGCACACAGGTGATGACGCAACACCGCGAGCTGCGAAGCAGCAGATCAGCCCATCCAGATCCACGCCAGTTGAGATGTGGACCGTACGGAGGAAAGTTCAGTGTGTTCTGTGGCTTGCCAAATTCGATTCCGTGACCAAAGTGCAACGTGATTATCATCGTGTGTACAACGAAACGCCACCTCATAGGAATAACATTAATCTGTGGAATAAGCAGTTGAAGGATACCAGAAGTTTGTTGGACGACCCTGTTTAGGCAGGCCATCGGTCAGTGACGAGTCTGTAGAGGCTATATGGATGAGTTAACTAAGAAGCCCTTACAAACAGCAGCTGTTGCATGCTATCAAACCTACGGATAGACCCAAAGGATTTGCGTTTGCTACAGATATGCATCATGAGATCGACAATGATAACAGATTTCTGCAAACGATTGTGTTTAGCGATGAGGCGACATTCCATGTTAGTGGACATGTTCATCGCCATAACATCCGAATATGGGCTGCTGAAATTCCTCATGCCTACTTGTACTACGAACGTAACAGCCCTAAAGTGAAACTGTGGTGTGGTCTGATGCATGATAAAGAGATAGGACCATTTTCCTTGCGGAGTATAGTGTGACGGCATGGATGGAGCCCACATCAAAATGCGTTGAATAGGTATAAAAGTTTGAGAGTTTTTCTTTTGTTTGGTGAAGATTTTGCATTTCTATCTTGTTTTGTTGCTTTTATCTTGTTTGTGACCGATCAGAAGTGCACCATGACTTTACGGACGCACTATATTACAAACGAATGATCTATATAAGGTGTCGTAAAACATGATTGGATTATTGCTGTTGTTTTACGTAGCAAAAGTATTCCTTTCCTAATGTTTGTTGTTTGAGACACTACTTAGAGAAAGGATCCATTGAAAAGCGATTTGATTTTGGTAGTAAAATAGTAAAATGACAACGATCTGAAATCTTAAGCGTTTCGACATATGACATGCAAAGAGCCAGTAGTCACAGCTTACAGAACTGCGAAGAAATCCAATAATATCATTGCTAGAATAGATTATACACCTTATTTGCATCATGGACACATGAATAGTATCGGTTTTCCCATTTAAGATGAAGTATTATTGAGTTAAAAGAGATGACAATATAGATCGCAATATTGTTTGCTAGAAAATTTACTCTTAGGAAAGTTCTGGCTTTTAAACAAATTGTAGCAACTAACACTGTTGCTATATTTTGTCTTTGAAATATACTTACTTACAATGTCCTGTTTGTTCCATTAAATACCGTAAGTGCTTTATAGCCATGCAGATTACACTTAAACCCTAGCTACCTTATTCTTCCATTTTTGAACTTTCGGTATAACATGCAACTACTCATTTACTGGGGATGCTGGGTGGCATATATGAATAGTAGCCACCTAAGCTGCAAACAGTGTTATATGATAAGCCATTTAAATACAAGTTTGTACACATCCGAATCTAATCTAAGTTTCTTAGTTCTTTTAGTTCAATTAGTTTAGTTCTTTTAGGCAAACCTGTAATTTTCGTTTTGAATATCCCTTGAAACCAACCAATCCTAGCTTTCTTGGGTTTTCATGTTCAGCGTGGTAATTATATATTGCACATTTTCCAGCCTGTGACATTCTCACGAATCTGCCGTTAAACTCAAAATTGCTTTCAAGTACGTTTCCATTGATAACTTAAAAAATGAAGAAAATGTATGAAATAGCTATCTTTAGTTCATATAACCATAAGGTATCATTTGTGTGCAGGGGAGCTTCTTTGCCGCACTGAATTACCCAGAGTGCTTCACAAGGAGGCGAGTTTATTAATACATCTAAATTTTAAGTACTTATTCATCTAGAAACGGGATTGGATTAGACTGGATTATTCCATTCAAGCAACGCGCTCGAAGCCTTTCATCAACTTTGACCGAAAATATTATAATAAAGAAAAACAAGAGATTTTGGCTAAATCTTCTGCCAACCTCTGGAAAGAGCTTGATAGGCAAATATGAAGCGAACTGCTCCAAAACGACATTACAGCCACAATCATCGGCCGACTTTCAACTGCAAAAAGCGACCCAAAGGCGCACGCTGTTGTCCTCCGCTAGCCTCATACCATGCGAGGCGACGCATGTAGAGCTAGATCAGAGTACCTACACAGAGCTTAAACACGACTAATTGTTTATACTCTAGACGTCTACAATATTTTGTTTTATTTGTATATATTTTTGTAGTCGAAAAAACTAGAAAAGCCTAGTTTATATTCATATAAAACGAAGAAGTCAAAATATATCTTTCATTTTAAAATTAAATTATTATTATCAAAACTAGGAGAAACCGTAAGTGCAAAAACATTGTAATTTCTGCTATTAATTCTGTACTGTCGTATATTTTGCCAGATTTCTAAAACATTATGCATTGTCACTCTCATGTCACTCTTATGTTAAACATCATTTTTAAATCCGTAAGAAAGTAGTTTAGACCTTATATGCTCAGTAGACACATTGTATCTTTTTCTTATTATAACTGTCCACATTTTTGCTGGTTTTCATCCAACAAGGAAAGTCTTTCTTTGTATTCAGAAAAACGTAAGAATATCAAAATATATTTCATATCAAAACTATGAAGGAAAGCGAAATAAATATAGCCTAAATATATCTGAATGAGAGTTGAGAGACTCTGTAAATATATAAGTGAAGTTTCCGTTTTTTTACTGAAGTAGAAGCAGAAATAGAATTTATGAACATAACAAAAAATTAAGATTCATTTTCCAAGCAGTGTTTGAAATTAGATAAACTCAAAGAGGAAACCTTTTCTGCAACTAGTAAAAACAAATTTTAAGCAGTTATGGCTATTAGTTATTTTAATATATATGTTGCAATGTATTAGTTTTATAGGTATTTAATTCTTAACACAATTTTAATATTTGAAAACTAATGATGATTTAAAGAACAGAACATGACTGAGCTATGATATTAATAAACTGCTCATTACTTCTCAATACTAGTATAACAGGGTTATCAGATTTTTATCGGAAACATGTAAAATGTACAATGGCATTGTCGGGATCCGAACTCCTGATCCCTCAATGCAAGTCAGACGTGCTTTCCATTTAATCATAAAAGCATGTGGTAAGGCGGGAGAAAATACTTTACAATATTACTAAAACTGTTGATTTCAACTCTTAGATATAGTTTACTTTATTAATGAACATGAAAATTTGTGTTTTCTTTACCTTGTTTAAGAGAAACGGAATAAAATACAGCCACATAACAAAATGAGAAGCAGCAGTAATCAAATCTATTCCTCATTATTCTTTAAAAATATTGAGCTGAAATTTAATATTAATCAGAGATAATGAATGGAAGGGTGTTAGGATCTAGCAAATTAAAGGGGAAGCTCTAGGTTAAATCTAGAAGGGTAACATATTGTATGAAATACAATCGAAAAGATAATGATAATTTCATTTAGAAACATAATGACAAACAGCGAACACCATTTAATATCTTTCTTTGGATTTTCTCCGGAAGAATATGCCATTCTGATGGTGAAAAAGAAGAACCCCCAACACTAATAGTAGAAAGTATCGACTTAACTTTTTTCTCCCAAAGTGATAGAGAACAAATGATACGAGAGGCGATCTTGGCAGCTTCAATATTGTCTCAGCTCTCTTACGGTCATCACTCTTACATTCATGTGCAAATCCTAAGTACGCAAGCAGAGAGAATGCGCTCGAGATAAGATAATTACAGGACAGAAAACTTCAGCGTGGAAACGTTTAAATCAGACTTTTGTTCAAATTTTGTTATTTTCTACGTCATTCAGCTTAAGCTTGCTCCGTACATGAATCGCAAAAAAAAAAAAAAAAAAAAAAAAAAAAAAAAAAAAACGAATATTGTAGAATTGAAAAAAGTTTTTTTTTATTCGAATTCTTACCTTTGTTGGCAAGCGGTATAGGAGATTTCAACTACAATTCAGTAATTGAAATATTCACAAGCTGTAAACTCTGTTAAATAGCCCTTTTGGCTGTATTTAGTTTTACATTATTTCTGTATAGTAAATGGTAATTAATTTCTTGTGATACTGCTATAGTTAGTGACCGGGTAATAAAAATCCAAACGCAACCAGTCTATCCAATTATACACTCACGTTAATGTAAATTGCAACACCTTGAAAAAAATCTTCAGAACTGAATTAAGGGGACATATGACATAAAATTTTCAAATATTCGAATTTTCAATTTTAGGCTAAAAAAATAAAGCAGCCTGAGACGATTCCAAAAATATATAATTTATCCATGTTCAGAAATTTTAAGACAGAAATCTTTCATTAAAAAATGTATACAAGACCTAGTAAGCCCACCAGCTGAGAAGGGACAGATGTCTGGTGTGGCAACAATTAAGCCATATCAGCTGGTAAAAAGTATGTTCATAAACATTCTTTGTTAGAACCTGTTTCATTAGCTGAGAAAAAGTCTTTAGATGTCTCTCTAACAAAAAACTACTGTCAAACTGCATTCATGGAAGAAGTCAAAACTCACCGCTCAACAGGTATAGTAGTTAGCGACGCTGCCGTGCCGAAGGGCCTGGGTTCGAATCTCGGAGAAGGCATTGGTGTTTGTAAATGTATTGTGTCCGTGCGGCATGAAAGCGCCCGAAATATGCGGCGAGCCGAAAGTTCTCTCAAGAAGTGAGTGGTAGGGGAAGAAGGGTGGGAGACCTTGGGACCCGTCCCCACTGGGGTGCTCTCCATCAAAATTGGCGAGGGGGAAATGAGCTAAATCGCACTGCCACCCTAAGGTAATCAAGGCTGTTGCCAACGACAGGTGTTTCTTGTGCTGTTATACGTCAGACAAGTGAACAACAACAACCCAAAACCCGAAAGAAAGTTTTAATAATTGCATCTGGACACGCATACAAAAATCTGTTTTTGTGAGAGTCAACACTTTAAAATTAGGTTTATTAGATGAGGTAATATGTTTTAATGATGGTGTAGAAAGTCGCAATAAATAATAGAATTATTTAGAATACAAACAGGGTCTTATACGGTAACATTTTTGCGAAAATAGATTGCGATCGAATTCGTGAGCCCCATCTCGCTTACCAAAACTTTCTAAAATGGCCAGAATGAAACATAAGTTAATAAAACAAAAACAACTAGATGCAGAAATACCATGTCAAGATGATTATGGTGCAGGAAAATGTTAAAATGATTTTTTTTATAAATTATTAGTGTTTAAATTGTTTTTTCAGTTTTTCTCAAAACATTTTTTTTTTTTTTTTTTTTTTTTAACTTTCGGTACACTTTTCTTGAAACCCATTCACCCTAGAAGGTTTAAATTTTCCACAGTTGTTTATATAAACTATTTCTTTGAAACTATGCAGGATATAAAATTTACGATTACTAGTTTTGGGTATATTAAAAATTTAATACCATTTTTTCCATGATTTTCAAAACATTTTACTAATTTATTTTAAATATTTTTTCTTTTTAAGTAAAATGTAAAATACTGCTTATTATTCTTAAATGATATGTTTTTAACCATCATGCAAAATTTTAAGGAGTCTGGTGCAGGATTTTTTTAAAAAAAGCTTTACCAAACTAGCACAATGTCAGAGAAGATTTATCAAAGATAAGAGAAATTAAACAACTGGTTTTTAAAATCATTAAGCTTTAAATTTACACTTTATGTCTTTTATATTACTTTATGTAACTTTATGTCTTTGGACGACCGCATATCACTGCATCTGTTTCACAAAGACTTCCTGACTGGTATCAGGTATTCAGAGAAAAAGACTTTAGATCTTTATTTTCGATTTTGCGGGCCGTAGTTGGTCTGCGATATCTGTTAACGGACAACAACGCTCGCCCCATAGGGCTGAGGTAGTCGACGATTACACGGAAAGTGATAACATTCGCCGCATATACTGTCTAGAGAGATCTCCTGACCTTAAGCCTATACAGCATGTCTGGAATACTCTTGGGAGGACGCTTTCATCTCGTCATCTCCCTCCGAGAATCATGCAGGAATTGAAAACTGCCTTGCAATAGGAGTGGAATCGACTGCCACAGTGACTCCTCACCTGCCTCCTGTCCAGTATGGTGCTACGCTACGCGGCCTGTCTGGCTATTGAGAGGGAACCATACCGCATATTAAACTCATTTTCATTTCGATATTACAATGTAGATTTTGTACATCCCTACCGCTATGAGCATTACTGAAAATCATGCGTACATAAAATTATTTTTAAATGGAATATATTTTTTCTACTAGAAATGTACAACCATACAAAATTTGATTAAAATCTTTCCATTCAATTTTCAGAAACTGGACAAAATGCAGAAATTCTCTTAATTTTGTACCAGGGTGTTGTTAAATATGTGAAGAAATTAAGTAATTGGACTTAAGTTAGATTCTTAGTTTAGAATTTGCTATGTAGATCGAAAATTTCAAAAACGTTTAACTGAAATGGGTAGTCTATAAATTTAAATATGACTCGTTGAACAAGAAATGAGTGCAATTAAATAAAAAATTAATAAATGGGCATTACACTTCGGCTATAGCATAGAGAGTTCGCTGGCCTCTGAGTGGGTATTTCTTGACTATATTTGCGATTCATATTTAAGCAATTTTATGTATATTCTAGCCTAGGCAGCAGCAAAGCTTGCGTGACGTATCTATCAAAACGTAAACTAAATATTTAATAAAATGACAGATGCAAATTCTGATGTATGTGTATGTTACGGTGAAACACCGAAATCTGGAGAATGTCGACTTTGACCGGTGAATGTCAACAGTCACATAGTCTCTTGGTGGATGTCCGAAATATTTTCCATATACTCTTATTTTTGACTTACACCGGTCAATGTCGACATTCACCATGTACTAATGGTGAATGTTGAACATATAACAATATTATATTTTCTTCTCCGTAATTCAGTCGCGAATAAACGCACTTGAAACTTGAAATAAGAACATGAGAACCTAAAACACACAATACATTCAAAATGAGAAAGGAAAATAATAGAAGTTAAAAACTTACTTAATTATACAGTATGTTCTAAATGAGAAAATAAAATAACAGTAATAAAAAACTTACTAAATTATGTGATTCAAATCTTCTTTATTGTAACAACTTAAACTATTATTGCACTTTATGATCTCTCTTTTCGACTTTCACCAGAGCATATCTGTGATTATCGACATATACCGGTGAGGGCCCGGATATACAAGAATGTAGTGCAATATTTGATCTTTCACCAACGTATCTGGTGAATGTTGATATTCTCCGGTGAAAGTCGACATTCTCCAATTTCGGTCTTTCACGGTAACATATGTTTATATGATAAGCATGACTAACTAGGACTTTTTTACACAAGTTTCATATTAATGATTCCTTAGTTGTCTGTATGATATTATATTGGATATTACATGTTCATTTAACATTGATGAATCTATTTCATGATATAAGAACAAAGGACATGTTCTATACGCATATACAAAATTTTAGAAATTTCAAATTAAGATAATAAGTCATGCAGTATGCTGCTGCTGCGAATTATTATTATGTTATATAAATTTCATTGTTATTATTTTTTCAGTGTTGATATGTGCAGATATACATATGATATGTACATTTCCTATAGTACTCTTGTTGTTGACAAATATATATTCAATGTAAATTGAAGTAAATAATATTTTTAAAAATTCCTCCTGTACTATTAATATGTAAGAAAAAAAAGAATATGTAAAATATTAAACTAGCAACGTAAATTTTCCTTCTGCATCATTTCTAGATTAATGCGTGTCACTTTACTCTTACATAATTCTGGTGATGTATATGGAACTAAAACTCAAGCAGCCGATAGTAATTTTATAATTTTATAGCAATATTAACTATCCAATCAAAATGCATTGGGAACTAAAACTAACTCAGTCTGAATAAAGATTTCATCCTGAACATTACGCACTTGCTGCCTACGCGTTGGCTTAGCTGGACTATTGCCTGTTTGTTCCTTCTTTCTTACTGAAAAACTATCTAAAATGTAAACATTTTGGAATAGGCACATTTAATGTGGCAACTTCATTGTGGCCGCAACATGTTGCTGAAATAAAAAGGAAGATTTAATCTGCCTTCGCCTCCAATTTCTTTCTTACTTTGAACATAACTTAGAGTAATTGTTTGGTCTGTTTGAAGCCTAAATTAAAACTAAATCACTGGCTAGGATTTATGGGCTTTAAGAACCCAAACAAGTGCATTTTTTAAGAGAAAGAAATTCAAGATACGGTAAAGTTTCTTTATAAACTCTCTTAGCTAAATACTTTTATAGTTCTTGTAAATATGTATCCTTTGTATCTCGAAGCCATAACAAAATTTCCCTTAAATTCCTTAAAGCAGAGAGTAGCAGTTTTGTAGATTCCTTCAGAAAATTTTAACAGATAAAATATAAGATTTAATATGAAGATTTTATTGTGAGATTAGAGATTGGAATTACCGTTCTTGAGCGAAGGTAAAACTAAGCTGTATTTGTGTGAGATAATACATGGATTAAACCAAACAGTGAGAAAAATGTTGGCTAATCTTTAATAGTAATAAAGAACTCTGGAATATAGTTAAAGACAAGCTTAACGTGATTTGGCAAGGCATAAAATGAAATTAAATCATCCATGTAATCCTAAGTGAGTGTTTTTTTTTCACATTTGAATACACGTGTTAAATAATAACATTGACTTCTAAACATTTATTCATTCTTTTGCATTGCTGTTATTAGTTACGCTTTTAGAACATTAGATTTATCTTTTAATTTCATTTTAACACCACAAGTGTGGATTAAGGTCAGAAAGCTGTTCTTTAATTTTTAACCCACTTTATAGGTATTCGTCTTCAGGATTTACCTAAATAAAATTCATAGTCTGACTCTTTTAATAAATTTAAGCATTGGCACCTGAGACGTAACAAGTATTAATTTAATAGGAACATTGTTCCCATGAAGTGCTTCATAAAAATCTACATATTGGATTATTTAAACAGTATTACTTCACTGAGATGCTTCGTTCAGCTGTTACATGCCATGAAATACATGGATAAAGCATAACACCCCACCCTTTTATAAATTTAAGTCTTAATAAATAAGTGGTAGCAAGTCTTAACGTAATTGGGACATTACTCACTTGAAATGTTTGAGAAAAATCCATGTGTTTGATCTTTTATAAAAACAAAATGTATCACATCACTGCATGTAGCAGCTGAGAAGCTTCCTAAGAATCCAAATACTGAGATTTTATCTTCCTAGAGAAAACCACTGAATTGATTATCAGTTATGTCTCTAATGCTGCACTAAAGGAAACATTAATCATTTTACCCGTTGCGCTAAAATTAGGGTTAGCGCTTTTGGGCTTGAGTATATCCTTCACTAAAAACTTTCTTGAGTTATTTATCTATTTTTTCATTAGATCTCCTGAGTTTGCTGTATTTATCGATTACGAGTGTAACAGTAACAAGTAAACAGGAAACAGTTGCAAACAAAGAATTATAAATTGTGCTGACATCTTCTCCATAGTAAAAGGTACTCTAGTTTGATACAAGGAAATAAGGAAAGAAACGATTAGCACTGCCATTTCTCCCTCCCCCCAAAAATTTCCACCTTGTTTTCAAGATAAAATATTTATTATGCAAATGTATTTATCTATGTTAAAGATTAAGAACAATTAAATTTGAAATACAGTTCCGAATTTACGAAATAAGTTCCGAATTTTTGAAATACAGTCCTTATGTTAATAAATGGTCCATGGATAAGTTTTAGCAACCCTCATTTTAAATATGCTATACAGATCTCTCTGTTTCTTATTCAATCTCAATTTGTTCAATTTTCAGTGATTCGAAATTATTGAAATCTTAATTAAATGATTAAAATATTCAAAGAATGAAAATTATTTTTCATTGCATATACTTATTTCCAATGTCGAAAATGATTGATTTTGTATAACGTCCATTTACTTCCAGGTCTTTAACAAATTTCGAAGTAATTGCCAATATTAAACATAATGAAAATTCCTTAAAAATTTACGAAGCGGTTTGATTTTCTGCTATGATGTCCAAAAGATTTTATTTGCATTTTTATTGTATATTTATTGTTTTGTATTAAGATGGCGTATTACTTGTTGATTTATAGTTTTATTAAGTAAATTATAGCACAAAATGAAAACGTTTTCTTTCCTGAAACCTTGTGAGCCCGAAATAATAATTAACTTTACCCTACAATATAGCCTATTAGAACTGATTTTAATATTTTATGTATTGTTTATTATTACATCTAAGCGATATATTACACCATTTTATGCTAAATGCCTGCCCTAGCACAGCAAAACCCCGTCTTCCTTTTTGTAGTTGTTTGTTTTTCAAATCTGATGAGGAACAGAAGCTTCAAAACGCAATCTATGCTCTATAATGAAATACTCGCGTGTCATATTGACAGTAAATCGCAAGGGATGCGATTTTTATTGGAAAAGTTAATACATTTCAGTCGGTATAAGATCAGATGTAAAAACTTATATTGGTTTTTGAAGCTGCGTGGTGTTGTACTTGAACGAGTTTTCAAAAATAAAGCTGTTAAACCCCCAAAAGCTCATTGGAAAATACGTGCGAAATAATTTTCTTTTTCGTGATACGAAATCAAATATTACGTGACGGATAAGAATTTTTTAATCCGGTCTCAAAAAAAAGTAATTCCTTGAAGGAACGACAGAAATTTTAACACGATAAGAACGCGTCGCTAGCTGTGAAGCTTCCAAAAAAAAATGTATTCACTCTATCGCTTTTGCAGCAATTGTCTTTTTCTCCCTTTTTATTATCCTATTTTTAAAATCTCGCTGTTGTGCTTTTGAATTATGCATGTAACAACTAAAGAAGTTAAAAAAAAATATGTCTCATTAAACATAATATATACTTTCTCCAGTTAGAGTAAAAGGTAACATTTAAATTCTTGCTAGTACATGTATTAACATCTTCATTAAAAATATCTAAGAGGGTGTATGTTAATGAGAATGAGAAGATGTTGTATCGCAAAGTCTCTGCTCTGACATAAAATGTAAGTTGATGTAAACATGGTAAGTTACAACGTCGTACTTTTAGCAGACGCAAAAATCAAAAGAAAAAGCGTTACAGATCATTCCATGTTAAAACTGCTCTTCATATGCATTTATCCCTAAATAAAGCAAGAATAAACATTCAATCGCCTAAGGAATCAAATTCAGATTACGTATATTAATATTTGTAAGCTTAAATAGCTTATATATTATATACATCATAAATTCTGAAGCCATTGGGGAAAAACTGTTAATCAATGAATGCCATTCAGTGCTGGTATTGACTGAAGGCGAGTAATTTTGTTCCCAGGAGATTTAAGTACATCAACCTAATTTCCATCTCTGATTAGTCAGCGGATAAGGGCGTTCTGGGATTCGCAAGGAAATTATTCCCGTTAGTTTACGCTTTCAGTGAAGTCCAGGTACATAGCAGGGAAGAGACAGACCAGAATAAATGAATAATCTCGTGAACTGTTGTGAATAACTGTTTCATGTTAGTATATGAATTTATTAAAGAATGCCTGTATGCTGAGAGCGAAAAGGCTCTGTAAGAGCAATTCAATTAATGCGTATTTAGATTATTCAATCCGTATAATATAGGAAAATACAGATCAGTGTACAGATGCACCATGAAAGCATTGAATCATTTCATAAATTTTCTTGAAAACAGAATGGTAACCATTGCTTTAGGATATTTAAAGCAACTTCGCATGACTAATTATGGGAGCTTCGCTATATTAATAAACTGCCAGAAGAAGCTAAAAAATGTAAAATATTATAAGACAAAGCTATTATATAAATTTAATACAATATATATAAGATACAACCATGAATGGAATTATGCATTCTTCAAATAATATTTGTTAATACTGATAGGTACGTACATTAGGAATAACCTAGGCAGCATGCATTCGTAAATTGCAAGCAAGACATACGTGAAATTTACGAACTTCGTCTAAAAATCGTAAAACTTGACCGTAAAAAGGTCATAAAATGTGTCTGAGAAAAAATAGTAGATATTTATGCATATTTTTATCTTACAATATACGCCATTTATACGTTACATTTAGTACTTCATGCGAATGATAGCGCGTTATTCGTAGACTCTACGTATAATGTACGTTCATTTCAAGGGTTCATCGATGTTTTGAGTAAAACTTTACGTGTATTTGTAACATATAAGTAAATCTTCCCATTTTTGTTACCATAATTTCAGTGAAAATTTACATAAATCTGGGAAATTGTTTTACATTTCAGAAAGGTATATTTTACGCCGAAACTTTCGTTAATTTTACCTACTTTTGACTATTCATGTAGGTATAATTTTGGTAAAAATTCAGGTAAATCTTCTGCACCTTTTACTGCGTATTAACGTGCAGTTTTGGCAAGCAGATTTGTGTAAATCTGCTATTTTTTTACTACATTTACTAATGCGTTTAAACTCGTATTTTTCGTGAAATCTGCATATAATTAGATATATACTACATATACCACATAAGTATAAATACCTTTATTTAGTTCCATATTTATATCATTATATGCAGATAGCATACCAAACACTACGCATGTAAAAAGGCCGTTTCAAACACATTTCATTTTCATATACCGGTGATTTTAATTACATAGCAGTGCAGTAATATATATATATATATATATATATATATATACATACATACATATATATATATGTATACCAGATGTAGTTAAACTTTACAGTATTTAAAACATGCCATCTACGCATTTTTTTCCATGCATGTGTTGCAATTTTCCACAGTTTTATTGTATGTGATAAACTAAAATTAAAAAAGCTGCTCATTAAATGAAACAGTTTTCTTAAAATACATAAACTTAATATTATAGAGTTTTATATTAAAGCAAATACTGAAATGAAAATTAGAAATAAAGTCGTTGGAAAAATGCAAATTTTCATTTAAAAATTTATAACGTTTAGTATTTTGTATTGAATGATCATATAAATAAGCAAATTTCAAAATAAATTATTTTTATATCTTTTACGTTGAAAAGAAATAAAAGCAATAAGAGACATCTACATTTGTTTTTAGATTACGGCTTCTGTTTAATGCACATTCATAAAAATATACCTACAGTTTCACGTTAGCTATGTATTAATCTCTATGAAATTTCCTCTTTATTAATGGCCATTTTGTTTCCATAAATTTATTATTTGGTTAATTTAATCTTTAGCTAATGGTTTTTCTCAGAAGTAATGAAATTTACCAGAAATTTATTTTTTTCCCAAAGTCATTTCAAAAGTACATCTGTTGAGTCTTAATACTATAAATATTTTTTCTTATTGAAAAATTAATGTACGATAATCGATGTAATATGTCTAGAAATCTATAATATTTTGGTTTGTTTAAATCAGTAATAAGAAGGGTACATAAATTAGTTGAAAAATATCTCAATTTTATTATTCAGAGGAAAGGCAATGGAATTTCACTATCATTCAACGCAAAATTTAGTTTGCGTGTTCCCTAAGTTTAAAATTTAATATCTTAGTATATTTAATTTTAAACTTAGGAATTATTATTATTATTATTAATATTGATAATAGACTGCAAATACAATTCCTCCTCTCTTCCAAGTTAAGAATAATAAAGCATCACGACCAAGATGCATGTACTTTTTGGATGAAAGTAGTTTTTTAATAGTTCCTATCTAGAACATCTCTTACTCAATACATTAATCATAAATGTTGCTTACTACAAGACTAGCAGCCCAAACATATCAAACTACCTCAATCACAGCGTCCGGAAGGTCATAGGCGTAATTCAGACTAAAATTACAAATCAGCAGTATAGTCGTAGCATAATTGCAGGTCTTCCCACTGTGTTTTACTAAAGTAATCATTTGGACAGCGCTGAAATAAACGAGTAATGTGAGAACAAGGAAATCGATAGAAAAAAATAAAGACTTACTACCCATGCCATATAAAGAATAAAAATCGCTCAGATCCGCCGTTAGATGCAAGCCCTGCATTATTGGTTTGCATTCTTTACTTAGGTTCAAAACATAAGAAGCGTAGATGGTGGCAGGGGTAGAAAATTGAACAATATCCGTAACTCTTTGATTGCCCATGATGGAAACTAGCATTTTATATTTTATTTTATAATTCTCTTTACTCACTGTTAACAACAAATAACCAAATTGTCGTTTGCAAACGGAGCTGTGTATAAAACACTAAGTAACTTTAAAGCCTAAAAATTTTGTAAATTTCATAATGTGTGTCTAACGCAACGAATTGTCATCTCTAATGCAACGTTGCATAACAGATCTGATCTACTCAAAAATGCCTGCTGTAATATATAAATATATGTAATATTTTGTAAGTTTTATAATGTCTGATGTAATACAAGTAAAGCAAAATAGAAAAGATTACCTGGATCATTACCTCGATCATTTTTAGGTAGAAAGCTCATCATATATACATATTTCGTGGTATGGTGTTTTAAGAATTTTCTGTGTAAAGTAATTCGTGCATAAAAATCTTATTGCACATTTAAGTAAATGCAATTTATGTAAGTTTTACATTATAAATAAACTATGAATTCACTGAAATCCAATCAACATTTAATATTCTTGTTAAAATACTAGGTTTTGGACTGTTTTTAAACGACTCAAAAGCAGGTGAACGTTATTTATAACGGTACTGCATAGTACAAGACAAATTACACTAATTAGTAATCTTTTTAAGTTTGCAGAAGAAATAACTTTTAATATCATTAAAAATCGTGTCTTCTTATCTATTAAAATTTTAAAATAATTGATCTCATCCATATTCAACGGTCTTTCAGAAATAAACTTGAGACAGATTGGACATTAGATATTTTTATTACGTTTAAGTTTGATTTCTGAATTTTACATCTTATAAGACATACATGTTTTTATAACTTTCTTTTAAACATTTAAGGAAAAACAGTTTCTATCGAAATCTTATTTCACACCATCACACCGTTAGAAACATATAAATTACTGCTGTTAGATTCTAAATATCTGCGTTTACAAATGAGAATGCAAAAAAAACTCAGATTCGTTTCTTTTTAATTATGCCAGCTAAATTGCATTACGACTGCAGCAATGTAATCTAAAAACAAGCAGAGTGTATGACTGGATCTTGGATGATCAATAAACAAATGTTATTTAATAATAAGACTTGATAATTTTCTAACAAATCCTGAGAAAATTGTCTTTGAAAGCTAAATCACAAGTGCATAAGTTATTTATAATATTCTTTCTTTTGTACAATAACTTAATAAACCACAGAGAGATTCAGCTACTAAAATTCATTCTGAATAATGAAAGACAATTAGAAATGCCGTGAGGAATATCACGAATGCACAACGCGAACTAACCCAGCAATCAAATTACCATGACTTCTCGGCAATCAGCGCTTGGAAGACACATACGCAAGCATATGCCAGCGCTTTAATATGGATCTTCCAGTTAGAAATAATGCATTCGTTACGGCAGCGCAGCTGTGATATCTTCTATGAAAGGACCTATGAACTAGTTCTAAACTTCAGCTTTGATGCAGCCCACATATATACGTATTTGTGTTAGGTGAAGGAATTGTGTTGCGTTATTCGAAATAGCACGCTTCGTTTGAAATGTTGTGAACTGTTTGGAAAGTAATACTTAATTAAGCACAATAAGTCTAAACAATATTGGAATGGATAATAAATAAATGATGCTAAAGTAGGTACTTAATAAAATGCTAAAATATATTGGAAAGGTACTCAGTAAAATTATATTAGACCAATATGTAGCATAACTATTATTATTTATGACAATAATATAGATACAATAGGGAATAATACAAAATATTTGAAAGAAAATTTAATTGTTTAGGAAATAGTCATAATAATTTAGGTTGTCTTTGGACGAATTGAATGGTTCATTAAATATCAACTGGATTTTGTTAATGGTTGCAAATAATTCCGTTAATACAGCGTTTGTACTCGGATTAAGGATCTTGGGTTTAATGTCTATTCGGAAGTTATTCCTTACATTCACTTAATATTTTATTAGTTTTCTTTATTCGCATTTGCCAAGCAGAACGTGACTCTATAACAGCTTTTAAACATCTTTTCCTTGCAGCTTTCATAAAATAATTATGATGACATTAAATGATGGACTGTAATATGAGAGAACGTAATTTAGTGTAACAGAATTATGATTTTCATGAGCAGTCATTGGTGAAAAATAAACAACCACTTGTCTTTACGTGACTCAGCAAAATAGAAACGGGAATTTTATTTACAATTCTTTTATACTTTTCTTCGATTCATATCTTTTACAGCTGTCACTTAATAGTAATATGTCACTGGAACCAAATACAAAAGTCATGACTTATTTTTACAACATTTGAAGCAAAATGTGAACAAAGTAGTTATAAAACCCTAGTACAATGTTAAGGGGTCATTAGAACATCGTCGAAATAAAGCACACCATAAACAATTAAACTCCACAGACAAGTGAAATAACAGTAAATCGAGAAATCTCTTTCGAGCACCTCCAAACTTTTCTACATATTCCTTCCATCATTCACTCCTTTGTTTGCTCTGGGATAAACTATGTGTGTGATTGGGAAAAGACATAAATTTCTAAATCGAAGATAAATAAGCAGTGTAAAGTTAAAATGCTAAAAATTATTCTTGGTAGTCTTTTAGCGGGACAAAGTTTATAACATTTATGGAATTTGCAAAACACCGGGAGAAAATATTCGTTTGCAACAAAACATTTTTAAGAATATTATTTTAGTATTATTGCATTTTCAAATTCGTAATGAGTGACGAGCATGAAAGTTTTAGTTATTTGTTATTAAATTTCAGGAATTAGGTATAGCGGTAGTTGTTATTTATACCTTTGCTTACACTGAACAGTTTGTTGAAAAAAGTTATCAAAATTTATATAAGCATTCCTCAGGTCATGTGGCTCTTTCCATTGATGAAAAACTAAACAGTTGATAACGTTGAATCAAGGGGAATGAGGAAATCGTTATTGTATACTCAAAGTGTTACCTTGTAGAGTCATTAGGATTTTTTTGGAAGCCAGAGAGATGAAAGAGAAGCAACCGCCTTCGCCGGGAATCGAACCACGGACCTCTGAAGACCGGCTCAGTGTGCAGAACCACTACACCACGAAGGTTCGCTAGGAAAGTTGGAGAAATACCTTATAATACTTCCCTTTTTAAAGGGCGACTAGTTACCTAGGGTTTTAGGGGACCTAGTCGCCAAATCCTGGGTGCAGAGAATCATCACCCACAACCATTTTAGTTCGGGCGCCACTTGTAGAGTCATTAGGATTTTTTTGGAAGCCAGAGAGATGAAAAAGAAGCAACCGCCTTCGCCGGGAATCGAACCACGGACCTCTAGAAGACCTACTCAGTGTGCAGAATCACTACACCACGAAGGCTCGCTAGGAAAGTAGGAGAAATACCTTATAACCTAACTAAACTTCTCGTACAAAACTTTATGGGACAATGGAGCTATAAAAACAACGTTCTTTTGTTTATGACTCCGTATACGTCACCTTTTGTTACTATAATACTATGACCCATAAATAAATATATATATATATAAACGTCATTTGTATCTCCAGCAGTTTCAATGCAATTTTGTGTTGCATAGTACATTCCATTTTCACAAAGTTTTCATAGTTTGGCTATTCATCACATACGCCGTAAATAATGTTTAAAACTTTTAGAAACAAATATTACAGTTAAAAGATTCTAGTAATCATGTTATTGGGAATCAGAAATGTATTATGGTTCTAGTGTCTTGGACCTAATTTTAATTCTGCGTTAACAACATCTCATCCACTCTTCAAATTCTGTTTTCAAAACTCTGGCAAAAGCACTGAAATATTGCTTAATATAATTAAATAAAACTTTTTCAGACAGTTTTGTCATTACGTTGATAAGGTAAATTAATTATTACCGAAATATTGTTCCTTGTGGGAAAATAATAAACTGTACATGTGTCTTCCTATCAATTGTTGAAGATAGTGGCCTCTCCTTTCTATTTAAGACCTGGAATACATGATTCTTCACAACAGCAAAGGTTACTGCAAACACTTCAATTGTATTAATAAACGGTGATAAAGTTATATTTCAATTTATGCAGCCTTCGTGGATTCTCCCTTTGCTCTGCATCTTCAAGTATGCTGTGCAAAGAGAGAGTATCTTCTGTTTGCGTCACCTCAAAGTGTTAATAAATGCCAAATTCAGGGACGGAGAGAGCTACATTGCTTTGAAGATTATTGTTTTTCTATAGAAGATGCTGAATAACCACTTGGGTGCATGAAAAATGCCCTTGGAATGCATTAGCTCATGATACTGAATGAGATATTCAATATGTATTCAAAATTATAATCGTATTGAATGTGTGCAATGATCACTTGGATGCATTACCTCATCATATTGAATGAGAGAGACCCTAGTGTTCTAGCAGTTTCCTCCACAATGTCTGATAAATGTATATTTAAATACGTTTTAAGAAATGCTATACGCTATGCCCTAAAGAAAAATTGCACAGTATAAGATGTCACGTTATTCTTCTGTAGAACGCGACCACATACAACGGGCTAGCATTCGCTTTTTTAAATATACAGATGCAATCTTTAATAACTAAATTGTCTTCCAAGAGACTTAAGTTTCTTATTAATCAACATCTAAAACATACTTAGAAATACCTGCACTTACTTAACAGATTGTCAGTCTACCTCTTCATGGTATTAGAACTAATATTCACAAGAATAGATATACAAAATGGTTTTGAAAAGTTATAGCTTAAATCTGGTTTACAGATCAGTTATCAAGTTTTGATTAATTGGGCTGGCGTTTAGAGCATCATTGTAACTCGATGTTTATATCGGGATTCCACAAGTCTCATTAGAGTGCTTTCTTTCAAAGCATTAAGTCACATTGTCGCGAAATTTGATTTGTGACGAGTTATTATTATTATTATTATTATATTAGTGAAAATGCCCTAGCAATTTTTAAAGAAAAATTTAAGAGCGAGAACTCGCAAAATAAATCGCCTATGATTTTACACATCTAATTACCATCATTAAGTATGATCTATTACTATCTGTCTGTCAGCAAATTTATCTTACTACATTAGAATTTTTTTCTTAGAATTAAATGTATTTTGTAAAACCTCTTTTCATTTCCTCCATATCTCCAAAGGTTTAAAGAGTGGAGGTGTTTTTCTAATGTCAAATAACATAATAAATAGTCTATCTGTTTGTCAGCAAATTTATCTTACTACAATAGAATTTTTATCTTAGAATTAAATGTATTTTGTAAAACCTCTTTTCATTTCCTCCATATCTCCAAAGGTTTGAAGAGTGGAAGTGTTTTTCTAATGTCAAATAACATAATAAATAGTCTTTTAGAGAAAAGTCAGGGAAATTTACTAGGAGAAGTGACATTTCCCAATTAAATTCAATATGTGTCTCCTAAAAACGGAAACAGCCTGTAGTCTGACGTTATCATAATGAAAGATAATGCCTCTAGACTGATTCGTGCAGGCTCCTTACATATCAGCTCTTTTTAACTTTTTACAACTGCTGATATTAAATATCATTGTTACATCGTAAAATTTATTATTTGATTGACGTACTTCCATGCATTTAACAATTTTTTGAAATAGTAACTTCCTTTCGTAATTGATGGCGCAGATTCTCTACATTGACATATTGTCCTTCAATATTCGACGTTACGAATAAAATATTCAGATCTTCTCTTCCTGTGACGTTACAGAAATGGTTCTCTTCTACAATAGTAAAACAAAGAAGTACATGAACTAGCTCATTCCTCTCATAATTTCGCAGAAAGCTGATTGGAACCCACTGATCGAACTTCGCAAATACCCCAGGTGTCTTTTTCCCACTTTCGATTGTTGCTTTGGTTTCCTACTACATTTTCCCCAAATTTTAGGCAGTTCTCTGAGGGACAATTTTATTGTTTTGCTCAGCATATCTTTAGAAACCACGTATGAACTTTTGAAACGTAACCAATCTGAGGACAAGTTCTCTGATTTCAAAATTTCTGAAATCAACTTTCATGTGAGCTGTCTTTACTTCAAACTTAGGCTGCTGTAATTATTATCTTTAAAAACTAGTATGGTAGCATGATATTTAAAATATTTAAATGTATAAATTACTCTGACAAAATAACTTTAAATGCAAGATATTGCAGTAACTGCAATGTTATCTGTGACATAAGTCATTCTACCACAGTTTTTATATACAGAACGAGTAGAACGTTTATGCACACCCGGATATCATAATATTGGTAAAATTATAGTTTCTTGTCCGGATGCTCAAAGGTATCGGCGTGAATGGTATCGGCCAGCCTTCGCTAAGCGTTCTAACATTTGAGATTGCAATAACTCATTTTACAAAATATTGAAACAGTTGTCGGATAGCTCACATTTTATGCCTAGCATTTTCTATATTTTTTTTTGCTCAAATGTTTTCAATCTGTTAATATCCCTCCTCAGAGATATACAATCTAAATATATGTTTAGCTAAAATGAGTATGAAATCATGCATAAATCTTTACTTTCTCTAGGCTTTAAATCAGCTAGTTTAAAATGAAATTTAGCCACGAATTAAGCACTTAAGCGTAATCGGTTTTTCTAAGCCGCACTATGTTTCATCTCTTTTAAATTACTTTGCAGTTTAATCTCTTTTAAATACCCAATAATTAGTTCAGCCTTAAATTAATTGTTTGTGAATCTTAAGCTTGATCTGGCTTCACTCAAGGTTTCCAGTAGTTTAGTTTCTCATAAATGACCTTTTCTCAAAAATGATTCGTGAAGACAGGTAAAATCAAGAAACTCATTTTACTTGTCTTGAGGGAAAAAAACTTATCTTCATGAAAAATAATTGTGTTACAGAATCATCGTTAAATCTAGCACAAATCAGAAAAAATTAAAATTAAAATTCTCAATCACGTCTTCCAAAACAATTCACTCGGTTACTGGAAATTTCGCCAGCAGTCCATCTACACAACAAGTAAGAAATTGCTTCCCCTCGGTCATTTATCAAATTGACAAGCTTTATCAATCTGTTGGTCGAAATCATTTTGGGTATGCTTCCACGATAGGGCCTGATGCATAGGGATGAACGCTGTCATTCCAGTCCTGAACTAATTTCTACATTCCAGCTTACGGCTGCCTGCTACTCTGCCTCGGTGAACATTCTATATCACGGAGTATATTCCTTACGCTGCGTGGAATTTGCTTATTAGTCTGGAATTTTTAGTGCTTTCCTATTCGCTCATGCCTTTATAGTGCTAGATATGGCATGTTGATCTTCGCTTGAAATCGTCAGCAATTATTTAGCCGAAATGAATGCTAGTACATCATTAAAAACGGAACACTTAATTTATATGCGCAGTGGTGTTATTCCTCAAGAAAGAACATAGGAAATTGAGCGTTAAATGTTGTCAGTTTCTATTAAGTATCAAATTATCTGATTCCAGACTTTGCTGAGAGTATTTCTCACCTTGAATGCTAGGAAGTGCTTCTCTAATAAAGGACTTTTAACGCTTTACATTTTGCAGTCTCGATACAACTATTGTATTAGACACTAAACATTTTCAAAAGACAAGTTCACCTTTTATCACAAATATCTGGAATTTGGGATCGAGTTAATTAGACAACTACAAGTTAATTGTTATTGACCGTGACGACCATAAAATTAAATTAACGCTAGGAAGGACCAAAACTGTCTGTCTCTCATTCTACTCTAAATAACGCAATTTTATTTCAAGTCACATTATTTTAGTATATTTGCAATTCTTTTTCCTATCTGTTTATAATTTTTTACGGAAATGAGCTAAACCTCTTTCAACTGGTTATAAATCAATCAAATAATAAAAAGTAGGTAATTAATATGATATTAAAAATCATTGTTATGTGAAAAGAAGTCATATTCACTCTTTTTCCAATTTATTGTTGTTCCGTTGATTTGCATATTCACCAGTTTTTTTCCCGGATGTGGGATCAAAACCATAACAGAAATCTAAAAGGACTAAACTAATAAACATTAAATGTAACTTTCAACTTGCAGAGATACCTGTTTATTATTAGCAATATAGAAAAGCTTTTGGAATATTTAAACTTGCAAATTTCAGTGCTTAGGGAAAACCTTTTGCTCACTAATACATTTCTATAAGAGACAAATATTATGAGATGCTCATTTCTGTAAAACGTACTGATGTAATTTGAGGTCTTTTTGCATTACGTAATAATCCATGCTGTATTAAATGAAGGTGCACGGTGTTAAGTAAAGTATGACTTTGAAACGGAAACAAAAGTTTTGCTCCAAGAAAGATATCTGGAACATCTTTATCTGCAGATAAGCGCACTTCCATGGAATCGCTTAATCTTTTAAAGTATACTTTCCTAGTCTCTGTTTGAATTTCCAATACATATACTATAAATATGTACTAAAAGTTTCACTTTCAATAAAATGAAAATCAATGAACTGAGATGTGTGAAATTTGCTTCTATAAATATGTTTATTATTAGGCATTACAATAAAATGGGAATTATTTTGTAATATTTATCTTTCTGCCAGACTGATGGATTTTGTCTTAATTTAAATTTAAAATTAGCCCTCGTTTTCTGCATTTTGCGACTTTTTATAGTAAGATAGCACTGTTGCCCCCCAAAAATGTTCTATTGTTTATATTTTGAAAAGGTGTTGCGTTGTTGCTGTACTACTATAAGTGACGCAGCTTGTGGTGTCCTTAATTAAAGTGTAAAAAGATACCGTAAATTTCGAATTTTGTCAACCGATAAAAATCGTCAAACCAAGGTTGCCTTTCGAATTCACAACACCGTATTTACATACCTCACTTAGTTTCATATACATGAAGAGACTGTAAAAGAAATGAAATGATCATGACTCAAAGCGCAGCAATATTACTAAAAATAAATGCAGTATCTGAAAAGTTATTTATGAAAGTAAAATCTTGTAATACGGCTGTTTAAGCAAATGCAAAATATTCGTAACATGGACCACAAATATGCCTGTAAAGATTTTTGAGAAACCGTATTCACAATGAACACTCTGTCTTGTACTTTTGCTTCCTAGTTCATAAAAAATCACTGTATAAGAAGTTAACTACTTTAACTTGTATTCTTGTTAAAGAGCAAATAAAACTATAGTTTAATTCGCTTTCTTATATTCTAGCGATTCTCTTCAAAATTTTATGAATATTGATAGTTTTTCCTCAGACTTACTTCAAGCAAAACGCTGACAATGCTAGATACTTTTCATTTAATTTCGATTAAAAAATAAGTTTTAATAGAGAAATGTAAAGGTAGTTAGGGGAATATAAAATAAAACTCTTTTCCTGCAAATATAATATAATTTATAACCGACAAATATTGTATAACATATTGTTGCAGGCGTACGAGTTCCTAATGGATTTAATGCGCACAGAACCGATGATATATTGACGAAATTTATTTCCCCAAATGAAACACTTTACAGTTCTGGAACATTTCACAAAAGCACTCGTACAACTCTTCTCATTATCACAAAATCCATCAATCTGGCAGAAAGATAAATATTACAAAATAATACCCATTTTATTGTAATGCCTAATAATAAACATATTTATAGAAGCAAATTTCACACATCTCAGTTCATTGATGTTCATTTTATTGAAAGTGAAACTTTTAGTACATATTTACAGTATACGTATTGGAAATTCAAACAGAAACTAGGAAAGTATACTTTAAAAGATTAAGCGATTCCATGGAAGTGCGCTTATCTGCAGATAAAGATGTTCCAGATATCTTTCTTAGTTGGATCAAAACTTTTGTTTCCGTTTCAAAGTCATACTTTACTTAACACCGTGCACCTTCATTTAATATAGCATGGATTATTACGTAATGCAAAAAGACCTCAAATTACATCAGTACGTTTTACAGAAATGAGCATCTCATAATATTAGCACAATCAGTAGCTACATTTCAAATTATTAAGGAAGCAATTTGGCAACGGCGAAACATCTGATGAACTTCTCAAGAATTTAAATACGAACATTTGCAATGGTCCCCAAACCCAGGTATTTCTCCAGAATTTAATTACGCAATATGGCAATAGCGAAACATCTCAAGAACTTCTCCAGAATTCAAATACGCACCTTGGAAACGGACCCCAAGCTCAGGAACTTCTCCAGAATAAAATTACGCAATGAAGCAACGGTGAAACATCCCAAGAACCTCTCTAGAATTCAAATACGCAATGTGGCAACGGCAAAACTTCTAAAGAAATTCTCCAGAACTCAAATACGCACATTTGCAACCGTCCCCCAAGTTTAGGAACGTCTCTAGAATTTAATTACGCAATGTGGCAACGGCAAAACATCTCAAGAACTTCTCTA
Organism: Stegodyphus dumicola; assembly: GCF_044657685.1. Taxonomy (NCBI): domain Eukaryota; kingdom Metazoa; phylum Arthropoda; class Arachnida; order Araneae; family Eresidae; genus Stegodyphus; species Stegodyphus dumicola. The sequence goes on from NC_140781.1 coordinate 165,220,048, forward strand.
GAATTCAAATACGCAATGTGGCAAAGGCGAAACATGTCAATAACTTCTCCAGAATTAAAATACGCACTTTTACAACTGTCCCCAAGCTCAGGAACTTCTCCAGAATTTAATTACGCAATGTGGCAACGACGAAACATCTCAAGAACTTCTCCAGAATTCAAACACGCACATTTGCAATGGTTGCCAAGCTCAGGAATTTCTCCAGAATTTAATTACGCAATATGGCAACGGCGAGACATTTCAGAATTCAAATACGCAGTTTGGAAACCGTCCTCAAGCTCAGGAATTTCTCCAGAATAAAATTACGCAATGAAGCAACAGTGAAACATCCCAAGAACTTCTCCAGATTTCAAATACGCAATGTGGCAAAGGAGAAACATTTCAAGTGCAAAACGCATCCAAAAGGTGAAGCTCTCACAGCGATCTTAGTACTCCGAAGACAACTCAGAACTAATAACTACAAAATGATGCTCTCTCCGAGCTTATATAGTTTTCCCCTGGCTGCCGAGAAATCTCAAAACTTTCATTTCTCGAAATTACTGGAAAGCATATACGGTGAAAGTTACATATAAAGGCCGGCCAGATACTATTATAGGTACATATAGGAATTAGTTACAGTACCAATGAGACTTGCTCTTGTAATCTTGTTTTTCCGGCAGAGCTTGGTCTCTTCAAATATTTCATGTTCTAACAAATTAAATAACTTTTAATTTGTATTCTGTTCGCAATTAGATAAGAGATATAAATACTCATGCTTTTGAAACGTTTAGACACTGAGAAAAGGTACTACAATTTCACATATAGTTTCACTAAAATTATTTGCATATATACAAAATTAATAACAATAATATATCCGAGCAAATATAATAACCAAATAATAAAATTAATTTGTGATAAAGATAAAAAAAACTTCCAAGTACATAGCAACTGTTTTCCCTTTCATGATAACAATTATTTTCATCATCCATGCAAAATCTCAATGAACAATTTTAATGAAAACTCTTAAGAAAAAATTGTCATTTTCCTGCACGTAGCTTCTAAAACTAAATTTTTATGTATATTTTTTTTATAAATCTTACACTTTAGAATAACATAAATGTTACATGTTTCCTCTCTACTACGACTCTCACTCCTAATTCTTCTAATCGAACTCGTAAATCAGTAATCGTAAATCGTTATTTCTTTACTACTATTAATTAGTAGAACTTTGTAATAAATCTCAGGTAGCATAAGCCTCTTAATTTTCGTTGATACTATGGGGATTACAAATTCATTTGCCAACAAAATCCCAAGATCTTTAGAAAGAAGATTCAGACTTCTCCTTGAATGAGTCTTGGAAAATATTTGTTACAGAAATAATATTTCATGTCAATAAGCTATCAGTCGGAAACTCCTTCAAAAAAGGAAGAATGCTTATAATCTTACTTAGATAAGTTTTTCTTGCCTTTCTGCGGCAATAAACCAAACGGGAAATAAGGTGTAATCGAGTCATTTCTAAACTGAAGGTACTTATGTGACTTACATGCAGCGAGTTTTCTAACATCCTTTAATGAAACTCTCTTCTAAAATTACAATCAAGTTTGTATGTTATATTTTACATTTTTAAAAAGAAGAGTTTGTTAGTTAAAAATTGATTGATGCTTAAAAGTTCGCAAAACTTCGAAAAGGAACTCAAATCAGAGTTGTTTTCCTTCAGAAATTTTACTGTAAAATTTGAATACTTATAAAATTACACTTCGCTTCATTCTTGCTTCAAATAACTTTTAATTTGTATTTTGTTTGCAATTAGGAAAGAGACATAAATACTCATGGTTTTGAAAGGTTTAGACACTGAGAAAAATTATTGTGAGTAATTCATCTTTTTAGCTTCAAATCAATCACTAAAACTTCAGTAGCGTGTTATAAATTGTGAAAGTCTTTAAAACATACAGTCGAATTTTAAAGTCTGCTTATGAGTTAACCTTTTCTTTTCTTTCTTCCTTTTTCAGTCCTTTTTCTTCTTCTCGTTACGTCTAATCGCTTAATAAGTATATAAATGAAGTAAATAATAGAAACTAAAAGGAAGCATGTATGATTTACGATACAGAATTTAATTACAACAGTTCAAAATGCTCAGCGGGTCACTCAGTTCATTCGTTTATTTGACGTTCTTGACAACGTGAGCTATTAATGAACTAAATCTTAGCTACTAGGAGACATACGGATCACAGTACTAGATCAGATTTGGCTAAGGAAATTTAATTGAGTTTATTAGAGATTAAATACTGTGAAAGTAAGTTCGCATTTCTATTTAAACGTCAAGTCTTTAATTATCATTATAAAAATTACGGGAAGTTATATATATACTATGCTTTTTAACAGCAAGAGTTATCGGAAATTTTTCTATTCTGAGTTTATAAAATCCACTTAGGAGTTAAAACAAATTTCACTTTGTTTACAGCATACTTAAATACGTTGTTTACAGCATACTCAATATTTATAGATTTCTGTGGTTTAAACTTTAAATAAAAATTTTAGTTTAAAGCAACCTTTCTCTATAAAGCAATATAAGTACTTAAAGTAACATAGTGAAAATAGCCAAGTTCGCATTGAATGTATTACTTTGTTTATTTCAGCCAAGTATAAAATAATAAAATGCTACTAAAGTTTGATAATCATAGGAACAAAACGAAGTCGTATAAAGGCCATTTAAGAATACACGGCAGCATTAAATAATATGCTTGTTACAGACATTTTAGGTGGGAGTAATCAACTACCTACCTCTTGGAATAGCTCGGAACATTAACCAGCCTGTTCAGTATCTACGTAAAAATTGAAGATACATCCATCAGCGGGTGATGTCAGGCTATTAAAGCGTCTATTTAAGATAATCTAAACACTGACAGACTAAGACAAATCGTAAGCACGCTATCAGTTGACCGCCCTTTCAAAATTACCGGCTCGTTCTCACCGCGTTGAGTAGCGCGAAGCCTAGTGTGTCAGTGTTCATCCATCGTCAAAGTGCCGTCGTTTATTTCAGATGTCAAGTATTAACATAAATGCTTTTCTCGCCGAAATTCACATCTTTTACACAGTCTCCCCAAGTTCTTGAAATAAATGAAAAGCAGAGAAACAGCAAAAGAAGCAAATAATTAAAAGTCAAATGAAAGAAAGCAGGTCATTTTAATATGTATAGATTATAGATATAATGTTTCTTTTTTTTTGTATTACTTGACTAAAATATCTGCAACGTTAGTCAATGAAATGTTTCTTATGTACGCAGCTATTGCTCATATCTTAGGTGCAGAATTTTGTTTTGAAATATATCTGATGTTCTCGGCAGTTACAGTAGCTTTCTTCGCATATAACTGACTCTTATTTATTTTCTATCTTACACTCCAATCATATTTAAGATATAAAAATTTCATTTTAATTTCTTGTAAGTCTCAAGAGTATGTAAGTAGCTTCTTAATATAAAAATTGTTCTTCAGCGTTAAATACTCTGTATTAGATTTCATTTCTTGGCAAACACAAAACATTTTTTATCACAACATTTTTTTCATTTAGTTTAGCATACATGTTTAAACTAACAGCACTTTAAAATACTGCTTTAGGAAACACTACATCTGTTTAGGGAATGAGAAAATAACAGATTCTCGGCAGCTAATCACTGTTGGTCACTTGACCATTTATTTAGATCTTTTGCTAAAGTTAAAAAAGTTTTCTTACTTCTTAAATTAGAATTTCTTGACTTTCATAAAAGTTGTTCATTCATGCAAAATTAAATACTGATAAATTTAAGCTCTTGCGAATGAATATTCGAGAGAACGTTAACTTCCTCTGTTCGTTATGTATATTTGTTTTTTCTCTTTTCTATATAAATATGCTTATATCTTGCATGGAAATGAGAAATCAAGAGACAGGAATGAAAAAAGGAAACACTAGCAAAAACCATTTTACGTAGTCATCTAAGCAAATTTGTATTCTTTCATGTCTCCGTTCAAAAATTGAGATTTTGTAAGACATATTTGATGGAAGAATGCGTAACTTCGGTGCTTCTAAACGGTCTGTTGAACAATGATATGTAAACTGAGAATAATTATGCTCGACGAAGTGAAGATTGTGTCTGCCGTTAATTCATCCTTTCATTCTCGAGACGATTGCTCTGTTTGTGCATAATATGTGTTAACCGCTTGAGTTGCCAGCTTGTGAAGATGTCATGGTGAGTCAACAAAACTTGAAATGCTCTTCTCCACTTTAATATTTTACTGTCATTTATTTGATAGCAGAATATGTATTTACAACTAAATTATAAATATAAAAATGGTGGAAATTTTTATGCTAATCTTTGTTAATTAAATTATCTTTCATCCTATAGTTTTAACGATATTTCACCGTTTTCATATATTTTTCAATACAAAAGTTACTTACTTCTCGTAATATTTGCAAAAATTATATAAAATCCTCTTTTATTAAATTTTCATTAACATAGCATCAAAAAGCTTAATGAATGCTTAATTTATTGATGAAAATAGCGGCTTCAGAGAACGTTAAGTTAAAAATACAAACAAAAATTGTCCTTAGAAATACCATGTATTTTTCTATGCAGATTCAGCCACGTTTGACTAATTATTCATTCAAATGATATTAAAGCTTAGTAACGTGTCAATAACTGTATTTTCCTTATGAGCTTATATGTTTACTTACTAGGCTTTATGTCTGAATTCTGTAACTACTTTGATTAGTTTTAAACAAAAACTGACTAAATTGTGCCTACCGAAGATTTACAGTTTCGTGCACATAAAGATTAAAAAATTAGCTGAAGTACTTATGGCAGAATGTGCTTATGGCCCAATATTTTGCGATTCTATGAGTTCGTACAACTGTCTTTTAATCAATGTTCGTAAATCGCAAAATACCTAGAGCGGCGATTCTCAACCGTGATACGTTTACCACTGGTGGTAGGCAAGAGAAAAATAGGTGGTACGCAAAGAAGCAAAGTATTTTTAACTATTAAATTCAAAAATTAAATACTCCAACTTTAACTTTTTTTCTCTAACACTCGTAAATTTATCCCTGGACCTTAGCAAAATTATCCGTTTTTATTTTCGCAAATATTCTTTTAATCATAGACATAGCAAAATCTGTCATAAATGATGTTTTTAAAAAGAGGATTAGAAATGGATGTTGTCGTTAATAGGAAATAAAAATAAGTTCGAGTAAAAAGATAATAGTGTCTCATTAATTCAAGAGTTCATCGATTTATTAGCCTGTCTACCAGGGCTGTCCTGATGTTTACATTTTATGCCGCCATCATTTCCAAGCTCATATTTCTCTGTTTTCAATTAGAATAATTCTTTACGTCGATTTGCTGACTCTTATAGCAGGTATTTTGTCTTCTTGCTGCCTTGTATTCCTTCCTTTTCTACGTAATTTGATAATATCGTGCTTTGCTTTTGAAGAACTCGTAATATATTATGCATTTAAATATTTGTGAAAAATAATAAGACAAAATTAGATTTTAAAAATGGAAAAATGGCTAGGATTAACTAAGCGTAAAAGTGGTGATTAACAGATGATGGATCCAACACAATCTACTAGCACTATGAATATTGAAAAGAAAAGAAAAATTATTTATAGAAAATATAATGAAAGATATTTATCATGTGAGTTTATATGGAATGGAGATGAAACGGACCCTAAACTCAATGTGTTGTTTGAGGTTAACTATTGTTTAATCAAAGTATGAAACCATCGGTTCTTAAAAGACATCTTGAATCTAACATGCCAATTTAAAGGATAAATGTGAGGAATATTTTAAGAGGAAAATATCGGAGTAATAATAAAAATAGTAAACAAACAATAAAAGGTTTCGTTACTTCAAGTGAAAAAGCTTGGAAACTAGTTACCTAGAAAGCCTAAGAATTGCCAAGACTGGGCAGGCTCACACTATTAAGAAAACCTTATGTTACCAGCAGCTAAAGATATCGTTTTAACATTATTCAATGAAAAAGCGGCTAATGAACTTAATAATATTCCTTTACCAAATGATGCAGTAAGTCGGCGAATTCATGAAATGGCAAATTCCATAAAAGAGACACATATTCCAAAATTAAAACACAGTGAGTATTTCGCATTGCAATTGGGTGAAAGCAAAGATATCACGAACTTTGTTCAATTATTAGTTTACATAGGTTTCAAAGAAAACAAACGAAATGCCAAAGAGTATTTATTTTGTGAATCTCTTCATGATAGAGGAACTGTAAATGAAAATTTTATCAAATAATTGGCAATTTGATGTCTAAGAATGATATTCCTTGGAATACGTGAAATGAAGTATGAAGTAAAGCAGTTCGGGTTTTAACACTTCGGGCAGTTCTGGATTCCATTCATCGGAAAGCTTTAGTAGACAAAACAATCTCCGAAAACCTGAGAATCGTTTTGAATCAAGCTCTGAAATTGTTAATCTTATTAAAAAGCCGAGCTTTAAATTCAGGAATATTTACGATTTTAAGCCAAGAGATGGGCAGTGAACACGAAACACTTTTGTTACATTCCGAAGTAGGGTGATTATATAAAGGAAAGGTTTTAAGTAGTCTTTTTGAAATTCGATCAGAAATGCAAATGTTTCTCTGTGATTCAAAATTTGAATTGAAAATAAATGTTTATTTAGTAAATTATGGTTGGCTTGTTTAGCATATTTAGCTGATTTGGAAACTTAAGTGAATTGCCTTTAGGATTACAAGGACAAAGTGTTAATTTTTTTACCATAACAGTTAACATTGGCTGATCTAAAAAAAGAATTTAAAGGCATTTCAAATAAACGTATTCAATTTTGTCTTTTTGTACAATATTTTTATGTGTGTTATTTTTTTTTTATGTTTTTATGTATGTACATATTCGATACAAATAGTCAATAGGTTGAGCTAATGCCAAAATGTATATATATTTTTTTATATTTCTGTTGAGAAATTGAAAAATAATCATTGTAAAATATAGTGGTGGTATTAAAGTTTTTCAGTTTTTGTTTAGATGGTACGCGTTAGTCAAAAGCTTGAGAACCGCTGACTTAGAGCATTTGGGCAGAAAACCCTCAGCTCATTATAGTCATAAATAACTATCACATCTCTAACGTTGCTGTTGCTATGTATAAAATATATAACATACAAATAAAATGAACATTGCAAACGTTGTGTAAGACAATAACCTAGTTTTTTTTTTGTATACAGTGTAAATCTAACTATTAAATGAACATGTTAAAAACGTAAAGTTAAACATCAAACATTTATTAAGTAAGTAAACTTTGGAGTTACATAACTGGTTTCACATAACGCAGATGTCAGGACTAAAATTTAGCACCAAAAAAATCTTAAAAAAAAAAAAAAAAAAAAAAAAAACACCTTTTTACATCTTACACAATTTGAATAAAGCATTGGGCCTACCTCAAAGCAGATAGGATTTTACATTTAAAATATTACATGAAACTCAAAAGGCTGAAAAATGTAGAAGGCAATCAATTTTTCTGGTGAAACGCAATAAAGACCGGTGGTCACCGGGATACATAAAATTACTGCTTTACGACAATTGTTAGTTTTCAATTCAGTTCATTTCTCGTACAAAAAAGTACGGCAAAGTGAAACATTTAGATGAAACCGGCTGTCATCAGAATAAAATATTTGAGAACACCATGTATATTTAATATTATCTCAGAAACATTTAGAACATTTATCAGGACTTGTGTTCCTCTTTACTTGCTTTGGAAACATGAACTGTCCTGACTCGGAACAGGGAGCTTACTCAAGCTATGTTCAATAAATTGTGAAGTAGACAATACACACAGGAAGGGTATACGAAACCCTTTATTTTTCTATCTTTACAGAGATTTCCGGAACTTCGGAATACAGAACATTTTCTGCACTTGTGGTCTGAACGTAAGAATATAAAACTACTAACTAAAACTCTAACTAAAACTAACTTTGGATTAATATACAAGTGCCTAATTTTAAGATTTTCCGTTATTTAACAAAATCCGTATGTAGTACAGAGAGCTGCTAAAACTACGATACGTTTGAAATTATCAAGAGGACTAAACCTCTGGCCTTGAAGGCAACCAGCAACCGAGTAAAACTACTATGGCAAGCGGCCTGCTTCTAATAACTCCTTCCTCTCTCTTGCTTGGCAAGAAGCCACAAATTAAGCACTTGGCGTTAGCAAGACAAACTTGCATAAATAAGTTAAAGTTTTAATTCTGGCCGAAAGTAGAAAATAAGAAGTGATAGTAAAGATTTAAAATAAAATAAACGTTAGTAAAACTTAGGATCCTTACACATTAATCACAACAAAATAGCATCAGTACATTTTTAGTTATTTGTTGTATGAAATTTCGTTAAACAATGATCTTCCCTTATCAGGTAAAATAACAAAAGTTTACCGAGAGATGAAAGATATGTTTCTTGGAGATGATGTGATTTTTCAGGATGAGTTGAAACTTCATGGTTGCGGAGAAGAAATATGGTAGCTTACAATTACTGAACGCGATGCCATTGATTCAGGAGTTTAAGAAACATCTGGAAAATAAATAGAAGGAAAACTATTTAGTATGAAGAACTAATTCGGAAGGACAGTTTCCCATGGTCTCTTTCTTCTTTTCGAACGGTCAGGTCAATCGCTGCCATGGTTTTCCTTCGTCTTTTTCAGCGGCTCCAATCATGTGTACTTTTAACCAGGTCGCCGCTTCGAATCTTCTACCGACGCTTGTTCTTTTTCATGGCGACAGTTCTCGTGCTTGGCAAGCAACAGGACCTTTCGATGCGCCTCTCAGGAAAAACGTAGAAAGTAGGCTTCCAGAAGTTGGCATATCTCGCCCTTTCCTTCCATCACTGCGCACCAAGGCCAGCTCAACAACCCGACCACTGTCATATACTCCTTTTTCAAAAACAACAATCGAATTTCTTCAGCCTCTTCACCCAGACCCAAATTAACAGTAACACAAGCTGAACAATGATCTTCCCTTATCAATGAAAAAGTGTTAAGCATAACTGCTTACAAATTGTTAGCCTCGCATCGAGGTCCCAAAATATCAACCCTGGCATACGGTTTTCAAACTGTAAAGGATTTACTGATAAATAGAAGAATACAGAAGCTGTTTGAAATGCTTTTAAACAATTAATTTTGTACACTAAATTCATTTCTGTTACGTAAAGTTTTACTTCGTTACGAATTGTCTAAATTATAATTTTAAACAATTCTATGTACCGAATTCAATTCAATTGCATAAAGTTTTAGTTGGATACAAATTGGCGAAATTGCCACCTGAGTCGGAAAATAAAGCTTCATTAACTTTACAAGAAGGAGGGGTAAAAATTAAACAGAATTAAATTAGCAAAACGATTAATTTTAAACACCAAAATAGTTTTAAATTAAAAATTAATAACCTTAAGGGTCATGCAAACAAACCACACGTAAAACCAAACAAAACTAAATTACGTTTTTCAAACAGAGATTAAGTAAGTTAAATTAAATTCACCTTTAAGTTAAAAAGATTAACAATACCGAAATTAGGTAAAAGAAATTACAGCCAAAATCGAACTTTTAAATAACCACTTTAACAAAACTAACCAGTTACTAAAATTAATAATAATCACATTAGTTAACAGTTACACAACATTTTCTGTACTTTTATAGAAACCCAATCTGCTTACTTCTAAAATAAGTGTCTTGAAAAAAAGAAGAAACGGAGACAGAAGAAAACCATAAAAAGATAAACTATTACTTTACACTTAAATAAAATCTTACGATATGCATATGGGTATATACTATAAAATTACTTTTGGGACAGTGATAGTTTATAATTTTAACGTCTTTCTACGATTCCCAAAAGAGAAAAATATAAGTGACCCGTATGATTACAATTAAATTTAGAATTAAAATCAATTAGGCCAACTGTTATCACATAATATAATGCAGAGCAGAAAGTGTCAAAATTTAATATAACCCGTAAAATAAGACGATTTCCTTCTTCTCACATTTTATATTTACCTTGTCTTTGCTACCGCCTTCGTTAAAAAATAATTCGTTTCACTGATAAGTTCTGGCTTTCTTAAATCCATTTCTTGAGCACAATGCAGACAGTTATTATCACTTAAGCTGTTACTTTATTTGACATTTAGTAATTTGAACATAATGAAGGAAGTGTATTGCTGTCATATTCTCATTACAATCGTCTCTTCCATTCTAATTAATTATTTCACCTTTTATAACCATCGCTATTTCCGTCGTTTTATACTTTTTTTAGTCAACGGAAGACTCAAGTGGCAAAATCAGTCTAGATGTCTAATATTTCCAATTTCCTTAATGATTATGCTTCTTAGCATCCGTAATTCTTATCAGCATCCTAGTTTGCTGTCATTCCTCTGTTAAGAGGCTTAGAATTTTAAAGTAGAAGAGAAAGCTATCGAAAATAAATTATTTTCTCAAGATTGTCAAGGAAATAACTGAAAAACTATTTAATTATTTTAGAACTTTTAATATATATATATAAAATAGTTATTACAATACCAAACGCGCATAAATATAAATTTTTATTTTAAATTATGCGAATAAGGAAAATTTGGAGAATAATCCTATGACATTGCATTATCGCTTAGTATAAGGGGGGAAATTTACTTCAATTTTAAACTCCGTCGATGCCAAACATTCAAACGCTTTTCCCTCTAATTTTCCTAGCCTCCATTAATTTTGCTATGCTTAATGTATTTTAATGAATATTTCAAAACATAAATCACTTCCTCTCAGCTTTAAGAGGTATATAAACCTCTCATAAGAGAAGTATAAAGCTTTATATCGGCACCTGTAACTTTTAGTGCCTAAATCATGTGAAGGATAAAAAAAATCGCGAAATCGATTCAGTTGTAAAGCATATGAATGAACTGAAAATGTATATTTAAAAATTAATTAATGATTTACAAATTAATAAATTCACATGAAAAGTAACGTTGAGATTACAATGTAATGTTTAAGATTTTAAGTTCTATTCCGTTGCTCAAAACCTATGATGGTTAGTCATCGAAACAGCAAGGAAAATATTCTCATGTTACTGAATCTTTCTCCCAAATCTTAAAATTTACAGCACAGAAGTGTCTCTCATACACATTTTCATAAGTCGAATTTTTGTTTATATACACAATGCAAATTTTCGGATATATTGCATTACGTTTATACACATTGTATGACATTTCGATCAGAGCTTGTTCCCGAATATAATAACGCTTAGACTATAATAATATTTTCTAAAAAACTTCAGAAATGAATAAAAATCATAAAAGGTTCAATAATTTAAATTTAATCAAAAATTAAATATTTTAAGTCAAGGTATTAAGTAAAGGTCTTTTACATTAATTGAATGTGTTATATTTCAGGAAACATCTATTTCATAAGCTAAACCTTGGGATCTGGAAAAAAGACACACAAGTAGCTTTCTTGTTACAGAGATTTGTTGTTAGAGATAGCATATCGAGCTTGTAAGGTCAAGAAAAGAAAATGCACCGAAAAGCGATAAGACGTTTTTTCGACTCAGAAATCACGGAAAAGTGGTGCGTCGAAACGTTTCCTTAAACCAATCGTTTTCTCACAGTCGAAACGACTTTCTACCAACTATCGACAACTTCGTGTCTCTTTCCTAGTTTCTGGCTTCCGTTTTTATTTTTAGAAAGAACTGAATCAAGAAAAGACTCCATTGAGTTGTTTAGTTAAAGCTGTGATAAAATATATATATGTATATATAAATAAATGATAAAATATATATATATATATAAATAAAAAATAAATGAATAGAAGCTAAACATCTCAGAAGTTGAACTCAGATGAGAAAAAAAATATTATGGTAATTTTACCGGCTGTTAATAACAATTTATTCACTTCGGAGAATTTTTTATATTATTTATTATTATATTTTGGAAAGAAGTTGAAACGCGGACACTGCTTGGAAAGAAATTCAAATACTGGATAAAATTTCTCTTGATCTGTATAAAAGAAGCCATATATATTTATTCCATAATTCATTAATTAAAATAATTATATTGCATCTTTGATCGGCTATTTAGGTGATCTTAGACATGATATCTTTCTTGACTAGTAAGTAAATTATTAACCTTGACTTTATGATTGGATGTATATAGTTAATTTTAACCTTTTTTGCTAAAGGAACTATTTCAGGTTTATTTTACCTCATTGTAAATTTTATTACGTCTATTAATATCTTATTTGAAATTTTCAAAACAAATTTAGTAAACAATAGTCAGTACAACGAGTTAAGCATCGTCTATTTTTACTAAACAACTTCACTTTGCTTCATCTCTGTCTGGAACTTTTATCCATTTGAACACATATTAATAATAAAAATTTAAATTGACATTAAAGATCTATTTTTGTAATATCGGAAACCTACGGCAGAAAGTTAAACGAAATACAGACGTATTTTTACGCTATAATACAACTTCAGAAACCTTCGGAGCGAAGATCAATAAAGTGATACCAGCAAGTTTAAGCAAAGATTATGAAAAAAGAAAAGCTAAAACGATTTTTCCTTAGGAAAGGTACTTATGTTACTTTTGCAAAAGTGCATAACAACAGACATGGCTGAGACGAGTATTGCTTAGATGACGACTAGTGCGAAACTCACGACTGGCTTGCTGACTAAAACATCATTTTTATTTTTTACAAGAACAATTATTCATAAATATACTTCTGGTTAGACATGATACACCACTAGGGGTGCTGAACACGTCCCACAACTTCGATATACGTATTTACATTTTAGACAATGAAGAAAAAGGCGAAGCGAGAGTAGTGGTTTAATTTTTATGTTTATTATTATTCAGTGGCAACTCATCTTTTACATATATTTTTTTGTTTTACATGTAAAATATAAATTATAGTTTAAATCATCAATAGCATCTTAATGCTTAATTTGACTATTTCTCCTCTCTGTTCTAAAAATAATAATCATTTTCTGAACTGCGTCATTTCGAGACTAGTCCGTGTCACTCTTACATAACGCTGGTGATGTAAATGGAACTAAATCTTAAACAGCCAATAATAATTTTCAGCAGTAATTTAATTTTTATGTTACATTATTATTATTATTCAGTGGAAATTCATCTTTTACATATATATATATATATATATATATATATTTTTGTTTTGCATGTAAGAGATAAATTATAGTTTAAATCATCAATATCCTCTTAATACTTAATTTGAGTATTTCTCCTCTCTGTTCTAAAAATAATAATCACTTTCTGAACTGCGTCATTTCGAGACTAGTCCGTGTCACTCTTACAAAACGCTGGTAATGTAAATGGAACTAAATCTCAAGCAGCCAATCATAATTTTTCAGCAGTAATTTAATTATGTTACATTATTGTTATTCAGTGGTAATTCATCTTTTACATATATTTTTTTTGTTTTACATGTAAGAGATAAATTATAGTTTAAATCAGCAATATCCTCTTAATACTTAATTTGAGTATTTCTCCTCTTTGTTCTAAAAATAATAAACGTTTTCTGAACTGCATCATTTCGAGACTAGTCCGTATCACTCTTACATAAAGCTGGTGATGTAAATGGAACTAAATCTTAAACAGCCAATAATAGTTTTTCAGCAGTATTGCTTATCCAATCAAATGCACTGAGAAATAAAACTAACTCATATTGAATTAAGATTCCATCCTGAACACAACTGCACTTGCTTTCTGCAATTTGGCCTAGCTGGACTGCTGCCTGCTGCCTCTTCTTACTGCAGAGGTTTTAAAAAATGCTAGTAGTTTGAAATAGGCACAAGTAGTGTGCCAAGTTGTTTGTGGCCGTAACATGTTTGCTGAAATAAAAATTAAGATTAAAGCTGCTTCAGCTGTTACGTTACTCTTCATTATTTATTAACATATATGAAATCCAATATCTTCACCATCTATGACATCAATATTTCTTTATCTTTACTTTTAAGTATACTTGCTTCATTACATACATATATAATCATTCTATAAAAATAAATTTGTCGGAATAAACATAAACATTTTCTGAGTGAGGACTTGTCAAAACTATATCTGGAATTTCTCCGAAGGAAACAAAAAGCGATTCTTCAAAATTAGGATTGTTTTAAAAACGGGAAGAATGTAAATATATAACTAAAATAATCGCGTTCTTAAACGATTAACATTTTGATATTTAATTTCAAATCTTCATTAATCGCTTGCGGAAAGATTTATCAATTTATGTCAGATCTGCTCCGCAAACCGTTATTTGGAGATTTTACCGAGTTCTTTGCATTTCAACTTACTAAGAATGTGACTTTTACATTTCAGAAAAATCTTAAACTAAAATTCTTTACAATACATATAAAATCCATTTCTCGTCTTAAATATAATGCTAATATTCCAACAAATATGAATACTTTCTATCAAATTGTGCTTTGGATCAGTTTCAAGAATTCAAAAGAAAAATAGAATTGAGTGTTCTTGCGAAGTATTACCCTGAGTGCTATTCAATATATTAAAATCGTTGTTATATTTATATTTTCAAGTAGGCTGTTCGGGTTTTTCCCCTTTTTCTGAAATGATAATCTCGTTTTTATTTGTAAGGCCCAAGGGCTGATATAAGATCTAACTTTTATTTTGAAAAGAAAATTATTTTTTTCCTAATATTTCTTCACGAATTCGTTTTCTAAGCGATATTTTTTAATCAAATTCGTTTTATAAAATCTGCATCGACACTATTTATGGTTGTCAATTTTTATTTACAGATGTCGTTAAACCTGAACAAACGTTTTAGTTTCTTATTTTCCTTTTGGTGCAATATATTTAAATGGGTGGATCTTAATTCATATTAAATGGTGAGATATAAATCTTAAAAATGTTTCGAAAGTTTTTCATTCCAAATATTTCGTTTAGTATTCTACGTTCAAAATCTGTTATTTTGTTATATAAGTATGTTATTTTCTTATGTAAGTAATGTATGTTCTAAGGATAATGAGATATAATAAGACGTGAGTTAACTTCCGTGAAATGGCATTCCGTTTTGTGAGCATTCTCTTTTCTAAAAGGTGAGCATAACGATGTTAATACTACAAGAAAAATTGTAAATCATCCCTTTTATTTCGAATCATAATTTTAATCCATCAAAATGTCGAGTGGCATATTCTTAGTATATTATTATTCATACGTGCAACTTAAGAGCTACGCCTTGCTTAAATCTAACTATGTGTAACAATATTCTAACCATTCGCTATTGGAGCAATGTATTTCAAATAACCGCTCAGCGCTTACCAATGTTCAGCTATTGGCAGTTTAATATTAACGATTTCCTCGAGATTGGACAGTAGCAGTCCAAAGTGCTCGAAATGTTCACCGGGAATTCGAAGCATTATAGTCATCTGTGAAGGTTAGAAATACGATATGGAATGTAGAGATACCCTCTTTTATCATTCATTTTACTTTTTCAATAGTACACTTAGCCGTAGGTCTGAATACGAAGCAGAATAATTTATGAATCCCAAGTGATTTGAGAAATTGTATTTAGCGGACGGAACAACGATTGAGATTATTCCTGTTGCAACTAAGCTGCTTCTTATATGATGTCTATATGTAAGTAAATAATGTATGTCTATATGTAAGTCTATATGTAAGTCTATATGTAAGTAAATAAATTAATTAATTACGTTTGGCGTTCTTGTGATACCATAAATTTGTTCAGGGAGTGTTCTAGAAATACGGCTGTGGGAGGTAGTATAGCATAAGAATGTTATGGCTCACCAAGTTAGAACCTCATATGAAATACAGAGAAGAACTATAAGATGTGATTCTATTATTGAAACACCTTGAAGAACTGTAGAGTTATAAGGTGCCAGAATTCATGCAAGATTATTGAAAAAATTTCTCGAAAGTGCAAGTTACACGTATCGAATTTTAAATAGCATTTAAAGTATATTTTTAATAGTTTATTAGGCAATAAGTCGTTTAATTAATATAGCAGATTTTAATTCCTGAAAATGTTTTAAAAAAATCTGAAATTTTAGTACCATTTAATTTCCCTTTACCTAAAGCAAGAACTGGTAAAATAAAGTGGTTTTTTGGTTTGGTTTATGTGGTTACGGCAAACCCTCTAGGGCTATCTGCCTAATAGAAGAAATGCCTTAGTGGAGGACTTTCTAATTGATACTGGCTCGTATACACGTTACACATGGGAAAAACCAAGAAATCCCCTATGCAGCCATCCCGTTCCGGGATTCCAACCTGGGACCGAACTACCAGTATTCAGTGACATTACCACTCGCCCACTGATGGACCTTAAAACAAATTGGGATAGTTCATCATTTTATCTCTGTTTAGGAAGTCTCTAGCATATGAAATATAGTAAATATTTCCATCAACAAAATTAATTAAAAAAAAAAGAGCATAAAGGAGAGTGAAATTTTGAAAAACCAAACAAGTGCAACAGTGGAAAGTGAGTACATAATAGACAAATGGCTAGTAAATCTTACAAAAATATAATTTAAAAATAAATAAATCCGCTAGAGAAACTTATTGTATAGCAAAATGTATAAATGGATGGACCTGGTTAAAAACTTTAATCAAAGGTTTTCTTCAACCACTTAGTAAAACATTCCATACAAAGTTGTTATATTACTATTGTCATACGTCATCGAGGTTAAAGCAAGTATAAATCCATAAGGCGGTAAAAACAATTTAAAATGAATGTAAAAAAATTAAACTTTAAAATGATGAAACCCAGAGAACAGTGTTATTTTAATCACATATTTTTAATTCTGATATCAAACAAGCACATTTCTTTCACTAACCTTGACAGCATTTTCTAAACATTTAGTCATATATGATGGAGGCAACATAATTAGTGTAAACATGCTATTATTGATAAGCCTGCATGACAGACCTTTTCTATGTGCAATACACCAGTGGTAACCGATGCATTTCACCGGTGTGGCACACCGGTTCCGCCGGTCCCCATCGTGTGTCTTACACTGAAATCGAGGATAAGCCTTATATTTCTGTGATTTCACCAGTCTCGTTTTTTTGCCTTGCGTGAGATTTTTCGCCTTGCAATCTGACGTGTTTTACGACCTTTAGTTTCAGAAATAAGCTTCGAAGCCAGAGTGACTGGTTGTCATCTTTCTTTCTTCCTGGTGTTCAAGTTTCATTTTTCTTGTTTGTAAAAAGATTAAGAAGCCATAACCAGTTACATATTTTTAGCCATATAATTTGATGACTAAGGTCACTTCACAGACTACGTGACAATGAGATGGGCAAATGAAAATGCTTCAAGCATTTTACGCCGATGTAATTTTAAGACTAATGTGTAATATGTAATTATTTTGATACACGTCTTGTGGCCTTGCCATTTGAAGTAATCAGTGTCATTTCTTAAGTAAAATACAGAGTCGAAATTTACACTTTTTTTTCTTCTACAAAAATACCGTTAAGTTCATTAAAATTTACACTAGATATAGAGGAATTAGAACTGTCTTTCATCGTTGATTTCGATAGTTCTTTCATAATCCCTCCGAAGTGGCAAATGTCATTTTTCATTATGGGCCACTAACTAGTGGGAAAGAATGCAAATATAGACTCTGTAGTGTAACGCTTGTGAGGAAGTTATATAGGTATGTGCAAAATGAAGTGCATTACATAGTTACATGCTAGAAAAGCAAATGCTACATAAGTTACATCATACAGTTTTCCATTTAAACCTGAGCACTGATATGAGGCTTGAAACTAATTCCCTACTATCTGGCATCTTTGGTAGATTAATAAGGAAAGTTTCACCCAGATTTTGCTAAGTAACTGAACATTGAACACGGAATTATCTATGTAACTTCCCTTTCATATGCGCATTTACTTGAAGTACAGATGTTAATGATACCGATGATCATTAACAAATTAACATTCAGCATAAAAAGGATATTGTGCTAAACGGTCGGTATAATGAAAATGATATTTATACATTTTTATCAGTTATAGACGTTTTCCATCAACAGTTTTAATGGAAGTGTTACAATAATTAACGGTTTGTATAAGGAACTTCAACTATATTCAGCTATATATATGCAAACGATACGAAACGTCTACCAGTTAGAAGCTTTGAAAATGTCCTTTCTTATAAAGTGCATCATGTGACGTGTACGAAAACAGACATGTATTTCAAAGTCGAAGATCAAGAGTGCCTGGAGTTGTCAATGTGCATTATGAACGGTGATTAAGCTCTCTGTTTATGTGTATAAATATCTGCAGAAATAATGAATTGCCCATCGAACTGTTTAACACATACACTAATTTTATCTCCAAATAAAATGCAAAATCTGCGAGGATAAACATTAGCTTTTTAGCAAGTATTATATATCTGCAATATAGCAAGGATTTCGTTTCTTAAGTTTTATACTAAATGTTTTCAAAAACAGTCTTCATTATACGAATGTATGACACAAATAATATGCATGTGAATTTCTAAATTATGATATACATTTTCTATTAATGGTATACATTTTAAAACGATATCATGTATTTTTAAATTAGACATAATGTATGTATTTTTTAAAACTGATGTATGCTTTTTAAACCAATACTTACATTTATCAATCAGTCAGATTCTGAAAATGTTATCAACTCTGTTACATGAGGTCAAGATTAGGGATTTTGGTTGCACGGTATTTGATGCTTTACATTTTTCTCATATAGATTCTCCTAAAAGCAGTTTAAATTAAGTTTAAGTGATATATAGAATGTTGAAACAGCTGTTATGAGCAAATCAAAGTAAATGCTCTACACATGTACAGAGACGGTACCCGACTCAAGATATGCCTTGTGAAGATGCAGTAGCAGTATATATACTGGAAGTAAAAGTAAAACAAATGTATGATTGTCAGAACAAAGTTACTAAACAGCGCTTGCATTACTGTCAGCAGGTTTACCAAAACATATGCATATTATTCAATTACATACTTTTGAGGCACCTAACGTTTGCACAATTGCATACTGATGCAGTTTGATACTGAAATACGTTTATGTTAAAAATGCTTGTGCATAAAGTAGGTTGTATATTACTACATGGCTCATGCGTTTTCATATAAATAAAATGGTGGATACCGATATACATAACTTTATACATTATATGAGCTTATAAATTACATTTTAAGAGGTGCGAAAGAGCTAATATGCTAATATAGAAATATATGAGTACGTAAATATCACCGGGCTGAAAACATCGGATTCCTCTGCAGGTTTGTAAATTGTGGCTAAGGGCATGAAGCATAGGATCAAAACTACATAAACTCAAACAAGGTCAATAGATAAACAATGTAAGGGTTCTTCCCAACGTTGATGTCATTTAGTTACAGATGTGGAAGAAAGACACCACAAAGAGTAATTCCTTATTATGTGCTGTTGTTAATTATAATACTGAGCTACTTTTTACAGTGTCGATTGCATGGTACCAATCTTACTCCACGTTGACCTTATGCAATTCTTTGCAGCGAAGCTCTTACGTCGTGGTGATCCAACTGTCTGTGCTACACTAGGTGTCGATCCTACGTAAAGTCGATTGTACGCATATAACAACTTTATGAAGGTGATAAATGTACATTCATTCTCTTACTCATTTCTATACTGCTATCAAAATTAATTTTTTTGCTTTGTCGATCGTACATAGGTAACGATCGTCGATTATATGCTGATGTCCATTTTACACCCTGTCAGCGTTATGCCCTTTGAATCCTAATAACGATCCAATGCAATATCTGTTTTACTTTATGTCGATCCTATTAACATAAGCTAATATGACTGTTTTGCCACGTATAATACAATTCAGGATTGCTGATGCCTGGTGAGCTACGGATAACATACTTGACCAAAGACAACTTTTTTCGGAGTAAATTTGTTTTCGTTGCAACATCCCAGCTACTGATAGTACGGATGCACTTGTTATAAAAGCCACACTAATAACCCAATGTATTAGGAGTGAGATCTCGTATAATTTTAAGCTATCCATTGTTAATTTAATGGGTAATATCCATCTGAAACTCATATGATCCAGTTCCTTACAGTTCTTAAGCAAATTATTTTGCTGCCACTAGGATGGCCATAGAAATGCATGGTTCCTGTGCTAAGCGTAGAGGTTACATTTGCCAGTCATCTTTTACCTTTACTGTTTTGAGAATAAATGTTCTGAATTGTGAAATTTTGAATTTGAAAGAAAATGCTCTATTGCCTGTTCTATGTATTTTGTTTTAACTTCTTCCGATCAAAGTTTTTTTTCCCCCTGTGAGATCGATTAATTGGATATAAAAATGTAGGAATTAATCTGTAGATATATTTCGTTTTCAAGAACTCTATTTCAAATTTTGTAAATATTGTTCACCAAATATTGAAATTGTTGACCGTAAGTGAACACTTCAAGCATTTCCTTAGTACAAAAACAAAAATATATCATTCATTGATTACATAAGGTATTCCATAGAATATTCCAGTTAATCCTATGCACTGATATGAGGCTTGAAACTAATGCACTATTATTTGACGTCGCTACAATTGCATAAAGCTTTCTTCTTCATCAGGCTAAATTTGAAGTTATAATTTGATCGATAACGGTTTGTAATATTAGTTTCTCTAATTGACCGACCCACCAAGGCCGAGTAGTCGCTGAACACTGGTAATTCAGTCTGGGGCTAGAATCCCGGCGAATGGGGTAGCTGCATAGATGTTCTCGTAGTTCTCCCCATGTGTAACGTATATACAAGCTAGTTTCCCTTAGAAAGTCCTTCACGAAGGTATTCCCTGGTCTAAGCAGATAGCCCTTGTGTGCTTAGCCATAATCGAATAAACTTAAACTTGTCTCTAATTCACCTTATCCTAAGTAAATTTGTTAAGAACGCAATACATAACTTATAGTACCGACACAAAGCTGCTAACATGCGTCATAATAAGCATAAAATAACGTAAAACGTTATCTTATATAAAAATAAATTCCTTATATAAGAATGCAAAAATATAATTACACTTTTCATATTGATGCATGCATTGTTTTTTAACTGAAGCAGATATGGTGAATTTATTATAGAATTCTTTCTGCGAATGATCAGTTATTGCAACATCAAAAGTAATACAAAATAGCATTTCCTTCCTATGAGATATATGGAATCTCTTGCCACAGTGGTAAAATTTTGCATGCCTTATTGATGAGAATAAATTCTAAAAACATTCCATTAACATGTATACTTTTCATCGTAGAAACTCCAACAAGCATTATCCCCTAGATAATTATACTTGATCAAGCGAAATCTGAAACTGAATTACACAATTTTTTCTCTTGGTAAAAAAACGATCACCTCGATTTAATGTCAAAGCTACCATTCCTTCTTGCGTTTTAAAAAATTTAATTGGAATAAATCGATATTACCCAAACAAATATTAAATGAATAATTGACCTAACTAAAATCACTTTTGAAAATTCTCAATTATTTCAGAAAAAAATGGAATTTAGTAAATGAAATGCTATGAAAAACATACCTAAAGCAACAATTAAATACATTTTTATGCTTTTAAAAATGATATTTTAATTGCTTCGAGTCTCTAAAGAATTGCACTATTCCTTTAAACTGTGTTTTCGTTCTAATCCGATAAAAGGTTATACCCAAAGTTATTAAAATTTAATTCGCTTAAATGGAAAAGATATTTATTTATTTATTTGACTGTTTTCTGGGAAACAGGTATAGAAATGTTGTGTTGTATTGATTGGTGTCACTTATCTCACTTGTCTGACAGTAACATTAGAAGAAGCCCCCAAACTTCATCGTGGCAAGCAGAGCAAAATTGCGCCTGCATTGAGCACTATGTAAGTGACAGTAAGTCACTTGTATGCTGCTTAGGTCCCCCTCCCCCCCGCAGGTTTTGATGGAGAGCAACCCGGAGGGACGGGTTCGAGGGTCCCCACTCCTATTTCCCTACCATCAACCTCTCCAGAGGACTTTCGGCTTACCGCATATTTAGAGTCCCTTCATGACGCACAGACACTAAACATTTACAAAGACCCATGCAATCTCAGGGATTCGAAACCAGGCCCTTCGGTACCTCAGTAAGCTTCCCTAACCACTACACCGTTTGGGCGGCTACAGATGTAGAAATAAAAGAGGCCATTATCTTGACCTAAAAATTTATTATAATCATATTGTCTAATTTTATACAACTTCCGTAAAATTAAATAACATTATATGAAATAATGAATAGATGTTATATGTGAGTTGTTGGATTAGGTCTCTAAGACTTTTTTCTCGTTTAATAAGAGGTTCATATTTATATTTAAACTAATCTAGATTCACTTTTCCATTTCATCGGCTGAAACTGTGGAGGAACTGGCAGCTGGCTTAGCTTTCTAGTAACCATTAAAAATGTATCGAAGCCCGTCGAAAGTTAATTTAAAATATACATGTGAAATTTAAATAAATGTTTTCGAAAGACTTTCCAAAGCCCTAGCTTTGCAACTATAGATACAATATCAGTTCACGCTCTACGAGAATCAACAGTTGTGTTAGGATACGAGTTGCTCGAGCTATTTACGTGCCGGCATATTCTCTACTGAATCAAGTTAAATTCTTTCGTTTAATATTTCAGAACCAGTTTTATCGTAATATTATTTATAAGGAAATAATTTTAAAAGTAATTAGGGAATGGAGAAGGCAAAATTATATTTTGCTTTTTTTTTCTCTTAACGCATCTAAACTAAAGAATAGCTTTCATTATGAAATATTTTTTTGCAAGTATTGACTTCTATCTGAGTTTATACATGTCATACTTTAGCATAATATCACAATGTATGCTCATGTGGCTACAACGCAATTCATGTGGCTTGAACTGAAAATGCAATGAGATTTCTAATCAGTGCTTTACTGACGTGAAGTCCTTTACCTTTTCACCCTAATGTGCGGCTGTGAACCAAGGTAAACTGCGGCATTTACTACACTAGAGGCTCTTTTCAGAACTTCGGGAGATTTCGGCACTGGATTTCTTTTTGTAAATCTTACTGAGAGACGAATTTCTTTGTTTTGTTGAACTGCATCTAGATCAATCGCGAGCAACCGTTTCATCAGACAGAATAGTACTTCGTTGTTCAGTACTGCTTAACGGCTGAGACTAAAATATTTACTCCCAAAGCACAAGCTACAGACAAATATACTCATAAAAATTTGTAACCTGAAGCTTTGACGTACACTTATCGCATAAATATCCAATTTCATGGGATGCTGCATGCTCTGAAAATACTAAAACGAATATTTACTATAAACAATATTTTTACAGAAAACGTGTATTTCAGTGTTACTTAGATTATTTGAATGCGGCGGTTATCTGCTTAAGAAGAGGAATACCTTCGTGGAGTACCCTACTAAGGCAAATTAGCTCGTTATCAGGTTACACATGAAGTAACCCATGAAACCGCAACTATAGATAGTCCGTACACATAGATTCGAACTCGGGTTGAAATGCTAATGCAAATCATGTAATGTAAAGTTTATGCTCTTTAATGTATGAACAATAGCATATACCCAAATATATGTACAGAATATATGTATAGAACGTGGAGAAGAACATATTAAAAACGTTTGTATACTTTTAAGAGACAATTACATTTAAATTGTATAGCATTTAACTACATAGCTATTTTCTCAAAATTCAAGCTTAACTATAAGTACTTGTTTAGTATTTGGTTAATGAAAAGTTTCCTCCTTAATTTAAATGTTCAAAAGCTGATTTCTGAATTTCTAATAAATTTTGAATTTTTAAAACTCATTACTTCTAACTCTCATAAGATATGGTTGAACTTTGGTGCTCGTTATACATAAGATACAGCCAAGCGTTAATGATACTGAGATACGACGACAGTAAAGGGAGCAAAAAAACATTCAATCGGAAAAAAATCGATTTATCATTTAAATTAAGCATTTATTTCGAGTTCTACATTTACATTCAGTCCGATTTATCAAAACTGTTTACTTAACGAAGTTTGAGTAATCGAAGTTCTACTATAATTTGGCAGTTAATTCTCCAAGGAATCCAGAACACTTCCTATATTAAAATTCTTGTTGAATTACTTATATAACAAGCGCTACATAAATAACTTTGGTACTTCTAAATAATTAAATGTTATTGTCATATAAATCTGTAAATTTTTAATAATTCATAAAATGTTAGCAAAGCAAAACATCTGAATACCGTATTAAGAAAATCATGGTTATCCTTGTTAAAGGACTTAGATTTATTTTTAAAAAACATCCAACAGGAATATCTAAAAGTTAGTTTGCATTTTTTTTTCAAAAGCAATAACATTGATTTTCTCCAATTTACTAAAACATCTATGTGAAATATTTCATGCAACCAGTAAAATTTATCTTCGCAAGAAGTTTTGTATCTAAACACCGTTTAAATGGTGTCCCAATAAAAGCGCCGGATTTAAAATGCCCACCCAAAATATTTAATTTTTAGAAATTGAAAAACTCTTCTATATACTTAAAACAGGTTAATGTTCTGTTTTAAGGATGGCAAGTTCGATATGACCTGGCAACACTGGTATTTTATCACTGTCAGATCCGTCCTCAGCTCCGTTGTAGCTTAGTTGACCTGGAAAGTCTTTTGTATCATTCGGTGCACTTTCCTCTCGAAAGATTTCACGGAGCTTCCTAACACTTTGTGCATTACCCTTGCCGTTTTTGTAAAGTGTTTTCCCAATCAACACTCCTCACTGTTCCTTTCTGTAGCACTCCATGACGACTAAGCTAAGACAAAGCTTCGAAATGAACTGAAAGTGACAACATTAGGCTGTTGACAGATCACATCAAACTTGACATTTTTAAATAAGAACATCTACATGTTGTAAGTATGAAAAAACATTTTATACGTTCTAAAAATAATGTATTTTATTGGGCATATTATCTCCGGTCCTTTTCTTGGAACACCCTACAGTAAAGAATAATTTAAATATATTTACTGAATTTAAATAACCTTTAACTGCTGTGAGCGGTCTCTCAGACCGCCCGACATTTTCCATTAAATGCTTCCACCCCTTAGAATAATTAATGGGTATTGCCATTCCTAGTACCTTCCTAAACCAGTTGTCCAAGGTCACATACCAAGTTGCATATGGGTAGCTCTATTTCTTCTTTTATTTTTTTTTAATTCCCCCCCCCCTTTGCTGTCTGTGGGACCAATCACAGCAGATACGATGCGAATTTCGGCCGATAAAGTTCACTTTTCATTGTTGTTACATATTTCGCTTTTTTAGAAATATTCTTGAAATGGCTTCAAATGCGTGCAGGAAACGTTCTACATATCTTACCCAAGACCAAATTGAATGAATACTTCAAAATTAGTCTAATTTACAGTTCTCTGATAAAAGTTCCCAAGATGAAATTATTGAGAGCGACCGCGACACAACTTCAGAAATATCTGCCAATGAAAATGAAAATTCATGTTCTCCTTCTACAAGAGATTTTTATATTTGAAAAAATGAATTCAAATGGTCTATTCAAGAGCCCAACAAGGGTGTTCGAACTCGTAGTCACAATATTATTCTTCGTTCAATCTATTCAACTGCTCGTCGAAACCGATGCTGGCCTATGGCAATATTCTTCAGAAACTTGGATATCTGTGCAATAAAAATGCATTCGTATTGTTTAAATCTTATCCCATTGGCTCCGAAAATAAAACGAAAAGATTTCATTAGCGATTCAGTTGGTGCAGTCTCATGTAAAACGGAGGATAACTTCGTCATTTTTACCTAAAGAACTGAAACTTACAATAAGAAGAGTTTTCGGAATAGATGCAGGAAACACTGCGATCGAAGACGATAAATTAGATAAAAAAAGAACGTGTTATATTTGTTCACCGAGCAAAAAAAGGAAAAAAGTTTACAAACGTTATAGCATGCAAAGAACCAGTGTGTGTACAATGAAGTAGAAACGTATGTATAAAATGCAGCTCGAATTATAATTTTTAAAATAAAAATTAATTTTCTATATTCTTATTAAAGCATTCTTATCTCAAATTTTAATGCAAAATAAAAAAGTTGAATTTTAAAATTTACTTCTTCCATCCAGATACGTAAGCGAAGGAATTATTATCATAATATATATGTTATTTTAATGAACTGATTTAAGTATAAAAATTGCTTTATATCTTTATGAAAAAGTTAACTATATGAAATTAAATAACATTTATTCAAATAAGAAACATAAAATAATGTCTTGTTTTGTTTTTAACAGAAGCGGTCTGAGAGACCGCTCACAGTAGTTATGCAACAATTTAAGTCACAGTAGTTAAAGGATAACTTCGCAACAATTATTAAAGACTTACACACCCACTATGAGTTAATTTAAAATATTAGTATTCCTGAATTTAATTTTTAACAAACGTATTAGATACGTAATTATGAGAGGTTACGTCTTTCTCAAAGTAAAATGCCTTGAATTATTTTTACCCGATTATAATTTTAGCAATGAATCCCTGCAATGAGCCATCTCTCGGAACACTAAAAACAAGTAGCTGGTGGTTTCCTGGTATAATCTATTTAAATGGTTAAGCAGAATACTATATCTGCTTTAAAGATTTAGTTGTTGTCTGAGGCTGTTTCCTTCAGGCACTTTGTACAGACTTAGTTTTTATTCCAGATAAGAAGTGTATTCATTGTATTAGAACGCTTGATATTCTCTCAGTTTATTGTCAATAAAATGTTCCATCGATCAATCCTCAATTAATGCTCCAGTTCTCTTCAATTCACGTTCAAACATTTGCTTTTGCTTATCGATTCTTGGAAAAACGGACTCTGTGTAAGTACTGCAAAAATTCCATAAAATTACTAATTAATAAAATGCTTCATAAACCCGTTAACTTTTCACTGATTCGTAAAATCATTGCAAATCCCTATTTATAATGATATCTGCATCTAAATATAATTTTCAGGAAACGATTCGAAGAAACTGGGTTTTGATTTGTGGGATCTGGGAATTTTGATCTGGGAATTTAACACATTTATTTAACGAGAAGATGTATACGCGATATCATGCACCAAACAATAAACAAGGGTGTTAATGAAATAACATTAAACTGAGAGATGGATACAGTTGATGCCATTTTTGCAATCTTATCAGTCGCAATATTAGCGGACAACGGAGCATCACTAATTTTATCGAACATTCTTTTTCTGCTTTTTAAATTAAGCAAAGGTTGTTTTATTATCTAGAGAAAGTATTTATTTATTTAATCGCTTCACTGGTGAAATTACTTTTACACATAATTACCTTAATTAACAAAACTTGTTGTTTCAGTATTAATATTTGCTGAAGTTAGCTGAAATGCTTTGCGCACTTTTCTTTATAGTAATCTGGCGCTGAGTTTGCTTTCGTCTTATATTTTTCATAATTACATAAATTTAGGCTATAAATACCTTTCATTATTAGATGTACTACGAGAAAAATTGCAGCGAGCAAAAAACAGTCCTTCTGCAATCATGCTTTATTAATGCCACCATACGTATTTTTGAATTTTTTGTGTTAAATTTTAACATAGTAAGGATAGTTTTGTTAACAGCATTTTGCACATTTTGTTGTTAGACCTAAGTGTTTATGCTAACACTAAGTATTTATGCTGTCCTTCGGTTTCAGCTAAACGTTATGCATAAAAAATTTAGCTTCAAACGGCCTTTTTGATGAGAAGTTATTGAGGAGTACAGACACCATATATGGAGAGAAACAATTTTATTCATGAAAAAGATAAGCCAAGGACAAGAATAAATCTTTACATTGCACGAAGAGATCTAAAGAAAATTGATTCATATATTGTTACATATTTAATAAATTCGAAACGTCATCTTAAACTAGGATAAGAGTAACAAAGTCTTCAAAAGAGCTAAAGTAATAATAAGCACTCGATGAAATTATTATTAAATTACCTCATTTTGTAAACTTAAAGCATTGATAACCCATCAGTTAAAAAGACAAAAGAAGACTTCTTCAGTTTTACATACTCTGCCAAATTTAATCTTGTGACTTTAGCTGATTTATCTTTTTTTTTTAAATGCCATACAATATGGCGTCCTTCTTACGGGATCTTACTTTTGTCAGTGTTTACTTTCTATTGTGTTTCCTATTTTCTTCTCTTTACGTTAAATACAATTTCCTCATGGATGAATGAATGAATGAACTAGTAATTTTTGCTTTTCTTATCAATTCGTGTCACAAGTGAAAGGTGTAACACATCATACTCGAGTACAAATTTATAATGGATATGCAGATGCTGCAAATTGATAATAAATAGTTTATTGTTTGCCCTTATTTCATAGCTCAGTTAGGAAACGCTGGATATATTTTTTTTCTAACAGATTATTCTATTCAACTGAAACAAGGTATATAATTTTGACTAAAGCTATTTCCAACATCTAGTTTTATATTTCTTTTTAAATTCTTTCAGCTTTTCATTTTTATATAAGTCTGCACGGGGTCAGGACATATCACAAGAAATAGATGATGAAACGCGAATATTTCCCTCACATATGAGAATGAGAAGAAGGAAGAACCTACAGATGGTTGATAGTTTATGGTTACGAAAGGATGACAGCACCAGTGGTTTATAGTGGGTCAACAGGTGTTGTCCTTCGATTTCAGCTTTCTGTGACAAAAACTGAATTTTCAAGCTGTAATACTTCTTTACCCTTGAGCAGATTCATAAGAACTTGTTTGTCGTATAAATTACAGCCATTTCACTTCTGACAATACTATGCTTTTAATGAACTACATGCATGTAGTTTATAGGATAACATGGAAAATGTAAACATGTTAGGCTTAAAGGATTTTTACATGTAAAATCTTGAAAAGACAACAAAAGTGTAAAAAATTGTTAGCGCATTGGAATGTTTCGACAAATGACGAATTTTTCATTAGCAGTGACATAAATCTCTTCCTGTGTTTGCTAACATATACAGTATTTCGATAATGTTTCTTCTGTGTTTCTTTCCTTTTTAAGAGGAAAGTCACATGTCTTGGGGTTTTTTTCTGATGAGAGAAATAAGGAAGAATTTGACACTGGCAGTTTAAATAAATAACCGTCTCCTAATTCGCCGCAGATGCTGGTATTTGTTAATGAAATGCTTTTCGAGTAAACGAAAGTAGTAGGAAATGCTCCATCTGAAAAAATCCAGTTCTTTTTATGGAGTAATTAATGTATTAGTAAATTCTTTTAATGTATTAGTCGCCCTTCCCTTTTGCATGACATCTTATTCCTCCTGCCATGCTACCGTTGCTATTTGTTGCACGATCGTTGTAAGATGACATTTTGGAGATCACGTGTATAGTATGCTGCTGTATCTGGTGCAGCTTCTTTTGAGAGTTTATCTGCTTGTTCGTTTCTTTCACATATTTCGTGTCCTTTGATTCCTGAAATAATGTGCTCTTTATGTAACATCTTATTATTTTTATTCTGTTCATATCGGATAGTTGCGTTACGAGCTTCTAACGGCATGTAACTGCAGACCAGCATACCATGTCATATATTTAATCTATTTGCAGAAACTATTATTTTTTGGAGTAGGACATATGAATAACTAACTGTAATTTGAATGAAAAATATTTCACTTGTTAGCTGGATCGCTAGAGATCTCACAAAGAAATGAGTTAATTCCCTACATTTGTCTTAAAGGAAGAGTGGTCACGAAATTCATTCAGCCAAGTCCAGGTGATGAAACATTATCATGCCCAACATGTTTAGTTGTGCGGACACTATACAGACTTTTTTAAATGCAAGAAAACATAAAAAATCATCTGTGCTCTTGCGTATTCGAATCACAATTTTTTCAATAGTTAGCTCCATGTGATAATCTTTTACAGCGTAAGAACATTCATAAGAGAATGCGATACTTCGTTACATATTATTTAGCAAAAATTAATAATTGTCTTGTTGGCCAAGCAAAATAAAACTGTCTTTGTTTATGTGCTGGTGACAAATATGCTAAAGCAGCTTTTTTCAAACTATTTTTAAGTGGTGACCACTTTCATAAATTCAAATGCTTTGCGGACCACCTTATTCTTGTCCCTTTCGAAAGCAAATTTTTAGCATATTTTACTATCAGCATACTTATATTTCGAAAATAGAATTAATTAAAATCCATCTAATTTAATATCGCTATTAAATAATTAAGTTAATTGGAGAAAGTTTATATTCCTTTTTAATAATTCGATGTTATTAGAACTTGACTAATCTTTATCTTATTAACTAAAATTAAATAAGTTACGTTACTCTAATTTATAAGATGGATTATCTATCTATCTTATTAATAGATGCCGATAGTTGATAGTTACTCTGCCGATTTTTGCTTAGTTACTCTTATCTAGTTACTCTCCCAGTCTTAACTCTGCTGATTTTTGCGTAGTTGTTCTATATTTGGGTATACGCTTGTAAGAAGTCGCAATGGCAGTGCTTTAAATCTCTCTTTAGTTGCAAACACTACAGTTGGAAGTCCATAGTAGAGTAACTGATAATAAATTTTATAAAAAATTCAATCTTGGAATGAAACGTGATAGAAGATTGTTATGTATTATTTTGCAAAATCTGAGATTTTCGGCAAGAGTGTAGTATATGCAGTTAACCGGAATTTTATTTTCTGTCTTTTTTGGAAAACTAGGAGGATCGCCTTCGAGAGCCACTTGTGTTCCACGGACTATAGATTGAGAAAATCTGTGCTAAAGTTAGTGATAACTATTTATCTAAAGAGAGAACTTTTTAACAATAACTGACTAGTTAACAGATGGAGTAAAAATCGGAAACGACATACAGCCATCCCATTAACGGAAATTCAAACTCAAAGTGAAATATCAATGTTTTCAGCACTTGTCTGCTTTGCCTTGGTGGACAAGATGTAAAGATGGGCAAATGCACACTTGTCTGAAATAAAAAAAAAAATTGCCGTTATTCTAAATAAAATAAAATAAAAATGTCCACCATCCAACTCTATATTATTATTATACTTTATGGTCAAAGTAATTGTTTTCATAGTTGAGATCTGAAGACTGTAAAAACCCAAGGTGTTGCAGAATTAAAGCGTGGGCAGGAAAGTGCTGTTTAATAAGGCATTCTTAAGAATGTTAAGAAGTCAGTTTTCTCAAGAAGATGCAGAAACACTTAATGCATTAAAATGTTGTTTTTAATTTCTTCATTTTCACCACGGAAACGTTTACAATTCAATGCATCTTAAGGCTATTTGGGGAAATACGCATACTTATTTGTAAGAGCTTGTGAAAAAATGTATAAAATTTAAGATATCTTTAACATATATATGAAACCAAGTAAAATTAACGATATAAAATGTCTTCACCTTGGAAGCCCTTCTTGCTGTTTTCTCATGTTTTTCCAAGATTTGGTTCTTATACTGAGGTGCATTTTCAGCAGACCTCTCTTAATACTCCATCGAATAAAAACAGTAGAAGGGAAAACGTATCGCAAAAGAATAAAAGTCATTTAAAAATAAGAAATATAAACCCATGAAAGAGTCAGAGCTCCCGAGCAGCAGATTCTGCTCCATAAATCTGAAGTTGGCAGCTTTATATACTCCATTGAAACTCGACAAACCAATAAAAAGCTAAAATTAGATTTAGCCCTATGTTCTGAACTGGCAAAACCATCCATAAAACTCTAAAACGATATCTGAATAATGTTATATGCTGTCATAAATCTAATGTTTTGATATTGTCTTGGAATGTTTGTGGTGCCTATCGTTAAAAATACTCAATATTTTACAACACAGCGTAAAATCTAATTTCTGGGGAGTCAAATTCAATAAAGTCAAGTATTTCAAATCGCTTTGAGGAATCTATAAGCGAAGTAAACAATTCAAATTCTGTATTCCGATAAAAAAAAGAAATAAATAGATAAGTTAAGATAAATTAAAATCAGATGAATTAGGAAGTGTTTATTGTCTTAATGAAAGGACTTTCCATTTTTACTCATTTTAAAGATCTGTCTGTTAGCTGTATTAGCTTCGGGTATACAAAATCAGTTTACGATGTCATGACTGCTTTAATATTAAAAAAATAACTTTGAAGAGTCTTTAAGTTATTAAAGCGAAACTTTTGATGAAAATAATTATAATAAAATTAAATGTCACAAACACCCAGTGATTTTAATGTTTTTCTTTCATCTACGGAATATACTATCACAGTAAAACTGGAGGGGAAAATTCATAGTATGTACGTTCGAACAAACTGCAGATATTAATTTTAGTACGTCTGAGGCCACAGTGGTATTCTCGGTAATGAAAGGACTAACCAATTGGCTAAACAAGCGGCTTATTGTGATATTGATGATGTTTGTTTCTAAGTCTTATTGCATGTTGCATGGGATAAAACTGTTGTTAACTGCAATACTGAATACCTTGCTTCTTCAAAGGCCTCGTGTAGAAAATGTTTTTTTCCAACGGTTTTTTAACATCTTAAAAGTAAGCATATTCAACTGAGATTTAAGCTAACTAATATTTTGACTGCTCATTAGTATTTTGAAACTAACTTTTTAACTTTAATATTATGACAAGTGGACTTTATGATTGCGGCGATACTGTAGAAAATGTTCAGTATATCTTATAGCAACGTAGGTTCCATGAGAGTGCTAGAGCTACATTTAACGGCATCTCTCTGTTTGCTGGCCTGTTGTTTCTTCTAACCTAGTAAGGAGTTCTGAAACTTTTGGTAGCTTGCGCAAGTTTATTTGTTGTTTAAAGTTTTAGTGCTATTATTTTTACATATTATTGCATTATTACCTTTTTATATGCCATTGCATTATTATATTGCATTTTATCGATGTATGATTACTTTACACATATTGTTATAATGTTTTATCATACTTCCATCACGTTAGTATTAATTTTACATATTACTTTTAGCCCAAAAGGCATTAACCTAGAAGTGCCATTAATTTCATTTTGGTATTTTGCATCGAAAACTTTAAATGTCCATTTCACTCTTCAAATTGTTGCCACCAAATGTTATCGCTCTGTGTTAAAGAAATTAAATAATGAAGAATCAGCATACATGTATGCAGGTTTCTCGCATTGTGATAAAACAGCGGTACTTGGAGCCATCAAATTTTGAATAACGTAATCCTGTACCGAATATGAGCATCTGGAAGCTCTGATTTGGAATTTGTTTTATATCATATTTGTAACACATTAACTTTTGATTAACAAACTCAACGATTTCAAGGCCAACCAGCGGCCGAGCGGTAAAGTCGCTGAACACTGGTAGTTCGGTCCGAGGTTCGAATCCCGCGAACGGGCTGGCTGCATGGGTGTTTTCGTGGTTTTCCCCATGTGTAACGTGTATACGAGCCAGTTTCCCTTAGAAAGTCCTCCACGAAGGCATCCCTCCCTTTAGGCAGATAGCCCTCGTGTGCTTTGCCATAATTAATTACAACAACAACAACAACAACAACAACGATTTCAAAGCGAGCAATGGCAACACTGTATGAAAAAAAACCACTTTTATCTGAAACGCGCGAGACTATGTAATAGAAATTCTAAACATATACTCATTTTAAAATTATTTTGTGATATTTTAATTTTATGGTTTGAGTGCGAAAAACACGATATTTATTAAATAAAGGTAACATACAAAACGTTCAAAGAACACTCCTTCGAGCCTCGAGGGCTATCTGCCTAAGGGGAGGGATGCCTTCTTGGAGGACTTTCTAAGGGAAACTGGCTCGTATACACGTTACACATGGGGAAAACCACAAATACGCCCATGCAGCCAGCCCGTTCGCGAGATTCGAACCTCGGACCAAACTACCAGTGTTCAGCGACTTTACCGCTCGGCTGCTGGTGGGCTATAATCTGTGATAATTTTAAACACCGTAAATATGGAGCGTGTGTTCTTCTATAAGCATGTAAATTTTATATACAGTACAATCAAAGCCTGAAATATTGATATATTCAAATATACAATTGCTTTTGTTCAAATTTCGAAAGCAATGCAAATTTCTAAAGATTTCTAAGATTCAAAATGCTGTACTTAGTAAAATTTAATATTGTGTGTTTCCTGAATTTAGTATTTCAAACCGAATCATAATGATATAAGCTCTATAATTTTCGCAAATTCGTATTCCTGAAATATAATAAAGTTTTTCGGAGTCAAATTTCCTTACTACAAGTCATTTTTGTCCCTAAATCATCTCTGAAAGGATAAAAAAACAAATTACTAATTAGAACTGCTTTCTCGTATATCCCGTATACAAATTTATATTTCTTATATCTTTACTAATAGATGTCAAGTGACTGAATTGTTCGCTGTCAGAAAGCCTACCTAACTTGTCTCATTTCTCAAACTGAAAATGTGGGACCAAGGCTTTTAGAGACATTAGGCAAAATGAAAAATTAACAATCGCCTTCGCCGGGAATCGATCCACGGATTTCTGGAATACAAGCCCAGTTTGCAGAACCACTACACCACGAAGACATGCTAGGAAAGTGGGAGAAATACCTTATATACACCCCTTTTTAAAGGGCCACTGTGCTTTTAGAGGACCCAATCGCCAAATCCTGGGTGTGGAAAATCCTCATCCAACACCCTTTTAGTTCGGGCGCCTTCGGGAATCGAACCACGGACCTCTGAAATACCGGCTCAGTGGGCTGACCTCTACACCACGAAGGCATGCTAGGAAGGGGGAAGAAATGCCTTATAGGCTAAACTCTGAAACGTTATTTAGTTTTGTAACCATTTCTAAACACTCACTATTCGTATTGTTGACCATGCTTACTCTTTTCAACGAACTTGTGCTAAGATCCATTTCTAGGTTTAAGCATTTATTTAACTTTACTGGAAAATGTTAGCACGCGTTCGCTACTTATTACATGACTTACTGCCAAACTTTATTCAAGCTTATTGTTTCTGAACAGGTAAGATAGAGGTAATATGATGTATTTCGAGTGAAATGCGTCGTACGTCTATGCTTAGAAAGTAGTTTAAAGGCATTCCTTATTGATGTAGCGCATAGACCTTTATTCCAACTCCATAGCTCCTTAACCTCTATCAGCTAACTACTTATATGGAAAATACCGCGGAGAAAACAATACGAGGAAAATCATCGTCACGCAGAATATCATCGGAGAAAAGAAAACGGCAGTTATAAAACATCGTAGTATAAAATATCGTCGTATAAAATAAAGTGAGTCATAAACTTCGCACTTTTAAAACATCGTAGTATAAACATTAGCATACAAAAACTGAAAATGAGTATTTCTTGTTGTTTAGGCCACCAAGTAATTGCAGCAATATCAAGAAGTTAAAAACCTTGCATATTCGGGGAAGAAACGAAATTTACGATCATACAAATTATAGTTAATTTGCATGAATATGCTCAAAGATAACATAATTATAAAACTGTCTGTCCTTGCTTTTCCTTTTGATAAAAATGAAATTTTACGTGCCTGAGTTTATAGTATCATTCATGAACTTAGTTCTTTTATCTTGATCTTAAAAAAAGAAGTAAAAAAATAGCGTGGATCATTATTCTTATTGAAATCAGCTGTATATCATTTAAATCATATAACAGGTTTTGAGCTACTTCGAAAACAATTGGTAACTCTGCAGGACTTACAAAAATTAGTGACCTGCATCGCCCTTCCAAGTTTCAAAAATGAAGCACTTCAAAACATACATAGTTTTCAGTTTTTCGAGAAGGCCCACAGACTTCCGGAAAAGCGGTAAGAGACACTGTGGGTATTATTATACTACTGTTGATATTTTCAGTTGGCAGGGATAAAAAGCTTTTAATAATAAATTAATATTGTCCTTAATCAAGCAAAAAATTCAAAAGTCCAGAAAGCAATGGAAAATAACAACATTAAGAAAATATAAATCCAACATTAAAATCAATTTAATAAGCATGTGTCCTGGACCGTTTGGAGTAAATTTTCACTATGACTGTTTGACTTTATAGCTCTTATTAATAAACTGTGAAATAGTTTGCGAAAATTATTTCGAATTTTCAAGCATTCTAATAATGAAATGGAACTCCTTCTCACGTGAAGGAAGATTTTATATTTGTTTAAACATAAATATGTTTAAAGAAAACTTTGTTTTACTGTTTTATATAAACATATCTATTTGC
Organism: Stegodyphus dumicola; assembly: GCF_044657685.1. Classification (NCBI taxonomy): domain Eukaryota; kingdom Metazoa; phylum Arthropoda; class Arachnida; order Araneae; family Eresidae; genus Stegodyphus; species Stegodyphus dumicola. Next base: position 165,256,221 of record NC_140781.1, read on the forward strand.
GTACCATGTATTATTTCAAGTTTTAAATGTCTGGCAAGAGAAAGTAAAAACTTAATAATTAATTTTGTTATGTTATATCATTTACATATTTTCTGAGTTACCATGAATTGCCGCTTTTGTAATTTTTTTGCTTTAATATCAATCAAGCTCTTCTTTAATATCTCTAATCCCTATTAAATTAGCATAGTTATTTAGAGTATGGTCCATGCTTCGTATTTGCGAATATAGACACTAATCTGTAGCTTATTCAGTAAGCTTTAAAATTTAATGAAAAATGTTTTAAAAAAATATAAACCTGCTTTAATTTTATTAAGTTTATAAGTTCTAATAACTCATTAGAAATTTATAATTTGTACCTTGAATTTTTAAGTAATAAAATCTGGAAATTTTTAAACTTAACTACACAATTATAATCAAATAATTATTTTAACAACAAATGCTTAGAATGAATGACTGTAAAATTTCGGATTCTTAACACCTGTAGGAAATGTAAGTAAATAAAAATTTTTCTTCGTAAATCTGAAAATGTACAGGTAAAATGTGGTCAATAAGAAATAAAATTTTCTACGATGGCCTGTTATTGAATACAAGTATGGGTTTTCCATTCAATTTTCTGAGATAAAAAATTCGGCAGATTGCTAAAATCAAAATTTCTACTGTTTTATTGCTTCTATATACCATTTTGGTGTTTATTTCAGGTTATGACCCGGATATCCCAGGATACGAAAGGTACGAAATGAGAGTGGATCATTCCAAATCAGCGTATACATTATTAGTGCATAAAGCTCAGCTTGATGATGAAGCGGAGTTCCAGTGCCAAGTAAATATTTTTAAAGTATTTCATTAAGTATTGTATGACGCAAAATACTTTTCTTTCTATAATAAATTTTATGTCAAATTTATAAATTCACATTCACGCAAACCTTTTCAGTTAAGATACATGATCACTACTTATATTTCGCCATTAATTATCTTTTTTTGTAACATGGATATTTTTCTTTTGAAATACTTCATTCCCACTAAACCCAATTACTGGTAAATACAACAAAATATGAAAAATATTAATATACTTCATGTATTGTTGTTTTGTTTCGCTATGATAATGCAAAAGATTTTGAATAAATTTCGAAAACGTATTAGTCGTTTCTATTATTACTCTAGTTTAGGAATAATTTTTTAAATTAATGGAAGGCACTCTCCAAACTTGAAAGATTTCAGGAAATTAGACATATTTTTTTCAAAAACATGTGCGTAAACAAAACGGAAAATGTCTTCTTTAGCGAAATAAAGCAAAATAAAAATTGTCGACATTTTATATGGGGTTTCATCATTCTTTTCGTTTTTCTGAATTTTCTACGTTTTCATGTTTCCTTGGAAAAAAAGTACTGAAAAAGCCTTATTTCTCATTTTTCTTTTTTTTCCACTGCAGCTGCAGCTGTCATCATGATTACTTAAGACAGCAGTGCTGGATGGGCAACGGATTTCTTAAGGAAAGAAAAATAAAAGATTCTTAATTTAGCTATTTATATAAGGCGAAATTACTTAGCGACATTAGAAATATAAAATCGCATATCTAGAAAATGTTTTCTGCAAACTGGCATATATATTATCATTTTAATTTAAAAGCATATAAGTAATTTGTTTTTAACTTTATGTATTTATTCAACAATTTGGAGTTTTGTTACATGATATCAGTTTGCCTCCTTTGACATTGTGTAAGCGTTCTGCACTGGATTCTGTTCCTAAAACTTCTTTATTTTAAAGATGGCAACTATTAGATATGCACGTAGTAGCTAATTTAAAATCTTTTCTATTCTGTCTCCTTCAAAGATATTTTTAGTCCTGCTTGATTGTATGAAATATTTGCCTAATAATACCTGTTCCGGAATGAACTCAGGTATATATCTTCAGAAATCCGTAGTTACTACTTATATATAAAATTTCTATAAATGATTAACTTTGTTTCCTATTAAATAATTACATTTATGCAGCAGTGAATCGTTTGTCTACAACTTCAAGATTAAGCAGAAATTGCATTTCATAAAAGTTATTCTTTATGCAGTGTTAAACAGCTTCAATTCTGTCTATCATTATATCCACTTTTATTAACTATAGTCATAACCTGAGGATTTATTTCGTCCGCACGACTTTTCTCTGTACACCTCCAACAAAGTAATCATCAGTACGTAATACCCTAGCTAAATTGGAAGTTCTTCAGGGCTAGACTATTGTGTAGCGACGTATCGCAGAGTTCTGGTCAGTAAGAAGTCCAAAGACGTGTTAAATTTACCCGTTATTCCAACTCAATATAAATGAACAGATGGCCCCTTCTCAGGCTTACAATAAACCTCCATTTTAGCTTTAACTCAAGATAGAAAATGAAAACTACTCTAATACTAACTAAACTAAAACCCACCAAAGCTGCACGGAATTAATTAATAGAGTTGGCCCTTATTGAAGATCACCAGCGGATACTAGCCGACATGAAACAATACAGCCGAATAACAGAAAGATTAGACTATTAGAAACAATGTGGCCGGAAGGCAGAATACATTCTCCTAACTCTGCTACTCTATACGAGACTCTTCTAGTGAAGTGATCCACACTTCATCTTAAATACTCGTTTGTACCTCATTTACTACATATAACGTAATCTTAAAACTCATTCTGGTAGGGAAACATAGGTGGGAAACAAGAAGGGAAGAAAAGACTTGTTTAAAATTTAAAATAACTATTAGAACATTAAAATAAACCCCTATAAGTATACCCATATATAGATAATCTAATAAAAATTGTAAGATAACATGTTTGGAATTTTAGGCGCCGTTTCTTGAAATGTATGCTATTTGATCTCTAACGTGATTAAATAATATTTATGCTAATTGCATAGGTTATACGTGTCACACATATTTTTTGTTACATAAGGCCATTAATGTTACAGTACTCTAGATAGATTTTCAGTTTTCATTTTACACTGAAATTTGAGCCCAATTAATTTTCAATTGATTTTAGTTTATGTCAGATTCAAATGTTGATTTGATGATGCCAGTTTTCATAGTACGCAAACTATTAATATAATATTTTAAAATGTGTAATTCTAATGCGCATGCATATATATATAATCATATGAGTATAAAAGAATACTCCTATTATGGTTTCTATATTTCAAAGTAAAACTAATAGTAATTGCCAACAAAAAAAATTAAAAATTAAAATTTGAAGTCTACATAAATTTACAAACTGGTAATTTTTAACTAATATTTAAAAGCATTAGAAATACATATATATATATATATATATATATATATATATATTATAAGTAAAATTGTAAGAACAATACAAAAAAGACCAATTTTGGTCAAAATTATATATATATATACATAAAGAAACATAATACGAGGCTAAAAATTAAAAACAATTTTTTACACCCGTCCTGTGCTATAGCTGCGCTGCAGGATTGAAGTACAATAAACTTAAAGTATTTAAAGTCAAAAGTAAATTAGAGTCAAAGCCTATATCTATATATTTATATATATGTATATGTACATATTGAGCCCACCTTTCCAAACATAAAAGGAAATAAATAATTTTAAATAATTTCAAATTTAATTCTAGTTTGAAAACATTTTTCATTTACTAAAACTAACATTTTTTATTAAAAAAATTCAAAAGGGAATTAAATTTTAAGCTTATTTTCGTTCACGGCTTTGAAAAGTGAGTTCAAAATTAATTACGTTTTTAATCCATAATTATATATATATAGTTATATATATGTGTGTATTTCAAATAAAACTAAAATTATGCAAAATAGCACTTCAGAGCTAAAAATCTGTACCTAACATAAATAAGATTAATTACATTTAATAAATGATAAAATCCATCATTCCGGAGAAAGTTGAAAAAATGGTCTATTTTAATGAAAAAAAAACTCTTGTAATAGAATGGTCAGTTAAAAATGCAGTATGAAAAAGTATATTAATAATTAATGATTCCAGGAAAATAATCTGACTTTTCGAAGGGTGTTATCCTTTTTAGATACAATCATCAATGAAATCCGAATCACGTTCGCCTCCCGAGACTGACTGAGTGAAATTCCTTTTAAAGGTTTAATAAAATATCTAAATTCAATATTAATTCAAGTCCTTGCTTTAACCATTTGTTGCTTTCACCAATTGTTGTTTTAGCCATTTTTTGTGAAAAACTTCTAGTAGTAAAACATCATTCTTAAAGTTAAAATAGAGTGAATTTTTTAAGCTGATATGCTAAAGAGATCTAAAATTGCAAACTAGCGAGGGGAACTCTAATTGACGTATTAAATCCTAGTCTTCTATGTGTAGGTGCAAACTGGCGATAAAAATTCTTAATAAAGTATGCTGTTGATTGGTCATTAGGCAATAAAGGAAAGTCAAGTGTTAAAAATGGGGGTTTAAAATTGGCTAGAAAGTGCCATCTAAGAAACTCGAGGTAGGAAATTTGAAAATGGTTGAAATGCAAAAAAGCTGAGAAATACTAAAATATTTTTAAACGTAATTTTTTCTGAAAAATCTCAAAGAAACAGGAAAATAATAAGCGAATAGTAAAAAGTCTTCATTCAATATTGACTATTATTGAAATTTTTATGAAAATACGTCTACTTATTAATAAAAGCTATTTTCGTACAGTAATTTATATAGGAATAATACAGTAATTTATGTAGGAATAAATTTGTTCAGCAGTAAAATTTTATTACATTAATTAAAAATTAAATCACAAAATTTAAAAATTTCTAATACTAATATACACGTCTCGCTTCACCCTTCTTATCAGGTTAAGATAAGTTATTAGTACATAGTTAGTTTAAATATTAAATGAATAATTAATCTCTTAATTAGTTTAAATAATGTGGTAAATTTGAAATCTCAATGTAAAATAAATCGTTATTTTACATTATAAATGTAAAATAAACTTTACGATCTATGTACTAATGTATGTACTACGATGTATGTATTAAAATACCTATGTACTACGATCTAGGATCTAATGATCTATGAAATGCGATCTATGTACTAATGCTTATAAGTCATTTGTACATAGTTAGATTAAAGATTAAATTTGATAAATAACACCAGTTTTTTTTAAAGAAAAAAGTTAATAATTTCAGTGGGAATTTTATTTTCAATTAAAATTATTTCATCTAGTAAGTAAGAAACTTCCGTGCAAATATTTTTTATCCTAGTTACCAATGATATTTTCAGACTTTTTGCCTCTTAATTAATTTAAATAATGTGGTAAATTTAAAATCTCATCTGTTATCGTAAAGTTTATTTTTGTTGTAGTTCATGATTAGTAGATCCGGATATTCTATTTTTTTGGATTTGTATTGGCCTTATTCAGCAAAATTAGCAATTGAAAATTAACAATTGAGTTTTAATTAAATAAGCAAGAAGGGAATTTTTCTATCGCCTCAAAATTATTGACAACAATTATGCCATGAATACACCTAAATACCTATGTACTGTATTTTCAACTGACTAAAATCGTCATGGTATTATAAAATTTTTTATTACAATAGTCTTTTATTCCAGGATGATAATCTTACTATGTATTATATATATATGTATATAGTATAATAACTAATGGAAAAGATAAAGCTCTTTGAAAACACGCTTAAAGCTGTTCTTTCTTAAAAGACTTGTTTTATACCTCGTGCACAGAAGACTAAAAGTTTTCAAATAAGAGTAAAACTGATGAAAGAGGGAACAAGAGAAAAAGTAAAATAAATAAATAAGAAAACTATCACTTATGCCATTATGCACGAAGCGCCGTAACACAATTAAGACCTGCAATGCATGAGGAATCCTTAAATCAGATAACACCACAAAAAATTGCAGTGCACTAGCAGTAAGTCAAATGCAAGGCACAAACAAAAATAAGTATAAAAAATAAAAGACAAACCTAATCAATATCCTTTTGTGTTTCTTATTTTTCATTTTTATTTTCACTTGTATCTTGCATCTGACTTACTACTTCTGTACTCTAGTTTTTACGGTGTTTTCTGATTTAAGGATTCTTTATGTATTGCTTGTTTTAATTTTGCTAAGGGACTTGATACAAAGAGGCATATGTGGCACATTTATTCTTTTATTTTTGATTGCTATTTGTTTTTTGGATCTTATCTGGTGCTTTTCTAGGCTAGAAAAAAGTCACTATACTAAATACTATCATAGAGCAACTTTAATCTGTTATTTGTTGATGAATTAGATTGATGGGAACATTATGATGGTTTTAAAACTTGGCAGAAATATCTTCCTATAAATTCTCAGAATTTCTTCTATAGAGATATATAAACGAAACCATGAAATAACACGAATGGGCGTTCAGAAGAAGTGCATGTTTTAATGTCTGTGGTCCTTTCTGAATTTTAAAAGGACCTTTGTTAGCGACGGTCTATTTATCAGTTTTCATCGGAGTTAAATACTGTTATGTCGATTCATTGCGTTAACACCATATTCGATGGAAGGACTATAAGAAAAATAGGGCAAGAATTTGGTGCATGCGCTGTCGTTATGGCAATATCAGTCTTGAAGATCGTCCCAATTCATGACCTGTTTCCGCTATGGAAACCATCAAACACTCGACAGGCTAGCAGAAAGATAAAGCGTGCCCAGCAGTACTGTGATCGATAGCATATAAAGACCGTGGTCTTAAATAGCGAAAATTAGTATTGAGATAATTTGTCAACTGACAACTGGTATACGGAAAGCTTGCTTGTCTAGTTTCATACCGCCTTAACGACACGTGGCCTGATGGTTTCGCCGAAGAAGGAAAGAAGGAAGGCGTTTAAATCAACATGAAGCTTGCATGAGAGAGAGTTAACCTGTTAGTCCTCAGTCGAGACAAAGATCTGCTTGTATAAATTGGTGGTACGTTTAGGGTGTAATTAATATGTAGTAAACTTTTAACAGATGCTTTTGTAAGGCATTGCCATCGCTACCAAACTCTATTTAACAATGTTAAACTGTCTGAATGCGTCCGTTGCATATTGTTGCTCGATTTTTACAGACATTATACGAGATATGATACTTGCAAGATGTTACTAAGCGAGGCTGCAATGTTTGGCTTCATCCCCAGCATAATGCAGAGTTTTAATTAAATAATAAACTTCCCTTCGCAGACTAGTGTTGTTCTATCAAACCTTTGTTTAGTGAAACCAAAGCAAATGAGTAGCTGGCAAACTTGGTCTCTAACACAGCTCTGTTTTGCACTGACGGTACTTGAAGTTAGAAGACCATTGATATTAACAGAGTTTCGGTTTTGTACAAAATAAATGTTCATGGTGTTCTTCCGAAGCAGCCAGAACGTTTTTAGCGATTCAACAATATTTTCTTTATTTGTATGTTCTGTAAACACCTCTTATAATTACGTTTACGTAATAAGTATAATTACTTTTCCATATAATAGAAAATAATCTTTTAGAATTGCGTTCTGATATTTTGTGGTATATTACTGCGCAGTCGGCATAAAATTAGCAATTGCAACATAATTAAAAGTCAGTCAAAAGTACAGAAATAACCAAAGAAAATAATATTTTTGAAATTAAACTTTAATTGCTGTCATTAAACATGTCAGCTTTAAATAGATGTATGCTGAAGTTTTTGCTGTCCTAGTACTTCTACTATAAGTCGATTTTATTTAATGGTTTATCATGTACGTGCTGATAGATGTTACGTGATTCGCTTAATAACGCAATTTTCAAGAAAGAGTAAATTTGGCTCTTTTATTATTATGGAAACAGTTTAAAAAATTGTATTATTTCCTAAAAAAACTTATTTCTTTGTTTATTTTCCTAGGTTGGCCCCGGAAAAAATGAAAAGCCCATCAGATCAGTAGCCCGACTTACTGTTTTAGGTGAGTTTTATTAATAACGTTTTGATTGTTAGCTACTTAAGGACCTTAAATAAAGTATCCTAGCTTCAGTATTAATCTAATCTATGTCACTTTTCACAGCATCGTCATTAATTAAATAATAGAGTTATTTTCATCATAAAAAGGTTCAGGAAATTTTGCAAGTAAACGAATTACATTTGTCGCAATTATATTACTGTCGTTACATAAGCATAGTATGAGATCAAATTTTAATCTTACATTTATGAAAAGGTAAAGAGATATTTCGCAGGGTGATATGCTTCTAAAAAGTATATTTGAAGTTGAATATATGGTACTCCAGAGGCTAAGAGAACTATGCTAATCTTGGATCAGATCTATACCTGAAATCAATTAATGCTGCATTACAAAACAAAAACTACACAATAGTTTGTAGAAGCAGTATAATATTACCATTAGGCTTGCGAAACATGAATAAATCCGCCAGACATTCGAAAAGACATCAAATAACTATTGAAAAGTTAAAATATAAGATTAGTTCTTTGTTCTAACATTTTAACTAAAATTTTCGTTGCAATTTAATTGTTGTATCTTCTATTCACGTTTGCTGACAATTATTCGCTTTTATTACCTTATTATCTTTTTTATATAATATGATAAGACATTTTCTCCCTCCTTCTTTCATGATTTCTTGATGTGTTACAGTGTTTCTTAAAACTTTTTTCAGTCTCGACCCCTTTTTATCACTGAGATTTTTTCTCGACCACTAGGACCCCATAATACTTACAAAAATTTTGTGGGACCCCATAAGTATTGTGCAAATCCGATACATGCGTGAATGAAATTGTCAATTTTTCACTTGTACTGTAATATACTATTGCAGTTTTAGGTCATTAACTTTAATGTCTAATTTTAAGACATAGAACAATGTGAAAAGTTTAAATAACTAAAAGACGAAATGACAGCTTCACGTGCAAAGCAAGTAAAATGAACGTTTATATTGTAAAAAGAATGCTTTAAAATGTTTTCGTTTTTTTCTTTGCCTGTACTGTATTATCTTTATCTGTTTTCAGATATATTGTGTAAAAATATTTGGTAGTTGTAAAATTATTATAATAAGAAATATCAAATCTGCTAAAATTTTTGGCGACCCCCAAGGGGTCGCGACACACAGTTAAAGAAACCCTGATGTATTAGGAAGTATACTCGACGCGCATTCGAGAGATCCAGGGTTCGAGTGCCGGCGAGGGCGTTGGACATTTTTCACGTCTCCTGCTTCAACAACAACAACAACAACAACAATAATAATAATAATAATAATAATAATAATAATAATAATAATAATTTTACAAGTGGTGCCCAAACACGAAGGGGAAGGGCATTGTGGATTTCTTTAGCTTCCCCACTTCGAAAAATTATAAAATGACTCAAAACTGGTGCCCGAAGTAAAGGTTTGGAGACTGAATCTCCTAATCCAAGTGGCCTTCTAAAAAGGGGAGTATATAAGGTATTTTCTACCTCCTTTCGTGGGGAAAGTGTAAGCATGCTCGACGTGTATTCGAGAGGTCCAGGGTTCGAGTCCCTGTGAGGGCAATGCACATATTTCTCACCTCTCCTCTAAGAAAAACGTGATGACTGCATTTATTTTTTTCAGTATTTACTTTACTATACAGATATACTTTGAATTTGTGTTCAGGAGTATATATATGTATATTAAAAGGCGTGACATTTTTAACGAGTGTTAAATGTATATATATATATATATATATATATATACACATTCAACCCTCGTTAAAAATGTCACACCTTTTAAATCTCGGTTCTGCAAAGTTCAGATCAGTTGAACAGGAAAATATCGATAAAAAAAATCTGATAAGCTGTTTAGAGACAAAATAAGTTAATATTTTCACTTTGGATTTAGAGATTGTTTCAACCTCAGTACCGCAGCTGTCCAGCGGTATAGTCGCTGAACACTAGTAGTTTGGTCCGGGGTTCTAATCCCGACGAACGGGCTGGCTGCATGGGTGTTATTGTGGTTTCTCCAATAAGCCAGTTTCACTTAGAACATCCTCCCCAAAACAATCTCTCCTCTTAGGCAGTTAGCCCTAGAGTTCTTTGCCGTAGTTAAAATAAACCAACCCATACATTTGCATACCAAACCCATACCTTACAGTACATTCTCAGTCTCCCTCTCTTCTCCCACCCATTCGCACAGTAACTGGACACCAATGTGTGCCCTCGGCATTTGTAGGAAAACACACAGATGGGCCCACATGTTTTGCTGGAACTTTCGTGAGTTATACCTGGTTTTCCAAAGTCTGACGCGGAAACTTGAATACTCGTATCTTTCAGTAGAAAGCCAGCAAAGAGTAAAATTTTAAAATTTTTGCAGAAAAAGAGAATTATCAAGGGCTTTGAAAATTCATATCTGTTAAAAGCTACATTTGACTTATTTGTTTTCAAAAGTTTGTGGAATTCCTCGAACAACGTTCAGTGACATTTTTTCATCAAAAGATGTCATAGATTGCGATAATAACAATAAAAAAGACAATGAAGGTCTTTTTATGAAGACATAAAGAAAGTTCTGATCACCTGGATAAAATATGCCAGGATACAAAATGTGTCGATTTCGACTTTAATTTTAAATAAAAATTCTTCAAAATACTGCTGAACTTGCAGAAGAAAAATTTGAAGCTATTAATAGATGAGATAAGGCATGACTTATCGTGCAAAGAAATCAAAGAAACATCTGACATTAATTCAGGGGTTGTTCTGGAATGGAAAACCAGAGTGATAAAAGTAGTATGAGAACATTATGGACCAAGTGACATTTTTAATGTAGATGATTGCGGATTGGTTTACAGAATTTTGCCCGACAAAACGCTTTCTTTCAAAAAGGAAAATTGCATTGGGAGAAAAAGTGTAAGAAAAGATTGATTGTTTTGCTGGGATCAAATGAGCTGGAATTTGCTGGGATCCAATGCCAATGAGCTATGACACCAGCTCCAAAGTTTGGAAACTCTAAAGCTTCGCAGCTATGGAAAACGACAATGAAGAAATTAGACGCAAGAATCTCGCAGAAAGGTAGAAAAACAGTTATTTGCTTTAAATGCACAGCTCATACCAGAGCAAAACGTTTAGAAATCATAAAAATGGTCTATTTACGACCAGATGAGACTAGTGTATTGCAACCTGTGATCCAGAGGATTGTTTATAATTTTAAATTAAATTATAGGAAACTTCTTATGAATGATTTTAAAACTGCCTTTGATGACAAATCGTCCTTTTCCGTTACTTAATAGCTTTGTAAGGATCCTAAGTTTTACTAACGTTTATTTTATTTTAAATCTTTACTATCACTTCTTATTTTCTACTTCCGGCCAGAATTAAAAGCTTTAACTTATTTATGCAAATTTGTCTTGCGAACGTCAAGTACTTAAGTTGTGGCTTTTTGCCAAACAAGATAGAGGAAGGAGTTATTAGAAGCAGGCCGCTTGCCATAGTAGTTTTACTCGGTTGCTGGTTGGCTTCAAGGCCAGAGGTTTAGTCCTTTTGATAAGTTCAAACAACGTTCAGTGACATTTTTTCATCAAAAGATGTCATAGATTGCGATAATAACAATAAAAAAGACAATGAATGTCTTTTTATGAAGACATAAAGAAAGTTCTGATCACCTGGATAAAATATGCCAGGATACAAAATGTGTCGATTTCGACTTTAATTTTAAATTAGTTTAGCAGCTCTCTGTACTACATACGGATTTTTGTTAAATAACGGCCAATCTTAATGTTAGGCACTTGTATATTAATCCAAAGTTAGTTTTAGTTAGAGTTTTTAGATAGTATTTTTATATTCTTACGTTCAGACCACAAGTGGTTGGTCTCTGTATTCCGAAGTTCCGGAAATCGCTGTAAAGATAGAAAAATAAAGGGTTTTGTATACCCTTCCTGTGTGTATTGTCTACTTCACAATTTATTGAACATAGCTTGAGTAAGCTCCCTGTTCCGAGTCAGGACAGTTCATGTTTCCAAAGCAAGTAAAGAGGAATACAAGTCCTGATAGCTTGAAGCGATTTTCTACGCAGCCAAAAGCTGAAACATGATTTCTTCTAAAATTATTGCCAATTGCTTCATGTTTCAAAATAAATTCTTCAGAAGCCAATCCTAAAGAGAAGGAAAGTGGAGATAATATCCCTTTATCGAATTTAGACTATGAACTAAAAAAACGAGATTTAGAATTCGATTTCAATGAATATGTATCTATGGGCAGTGAAGTAGTCGAAACCTCTGGAGAAATTTCAGTGCTGAATATTTTAGAAATAGTATTTGCGTGTATGTAGTATATGAGTGCATTTAATAATAATCAGAAACAATAAGTGTACATATGGCCTATTTCGTTTCTAGAACGTTCAGCCTCGGTTAAAATAATAAAAAAAAAACATTCGTTAGCTCGCATTTATCGTCACCTCATTTATAACCTCACCTTTGACTGGTGCCTTAAAATTCCGTATTTTTCACCATTTATTACTTTAATTTGTTTCTGTAACACATTACGACATTAGAGCTTTTTAATGACAAGAGGAATTTTAAACTGCTCTAACAAACCCGACTTGTAATCAATCCTACCATTGAAATCTAAGTCTTCTTAATTTAAAACCTTTTACCTAAATTTTCGGCGAAAACTATTTCCGTAAAAAACGAAACTTTCAGCATGCATCAAGGTTTTTGGATTGAGTAATTTATTTAAGGACACAGTTCTTAACAAGTGTATTTTAAATCTGTTGCTGTCATATACTCGCACTAATTGGTTAATTCCAGAATCGCAAGCAGTTCTTTCGTAAAATTAGATCTGAAAATCCAGTTATTAATGCTTAGAAGAAACGTTTGTATCCGAAAGTGATCGAATTAGTAATGGTTAACTTTCAGTAGCTATTTCACTATTTAGTGACATTTGAAAACAAGATTTAATGATTCGTTGTTGTTTTTTTGTTTGCAATAATTGTCATCACAAAGTAACTGTTAATAATATATGATAAGAAAATTAAGCATTGCATTAAATTATGGATGGCCTCCTGCGTTGGATTCCTCCTTATTTATTAAGAAGAAGAACGCAAATATAGGACTGTTAAGTCGATATGAATAATGAAATTATCTTTTTATCTAAAATAACTCTTTTAATAGTTGTGGCTTAAGTGTCCTAAGACTATAATCATATATAACAACATCATCTTTCTCTAGAATTTTAGAGGATTTAAATTTACGTCCTATGTGTTGGTTTTCCGAAATACTTTTACAATGTCTGTTATATATTTTAACACATTTATCAGTTCCAGCTTTGTATGATTTTGTATTAACTTGTCAAACTAGAGAGAAGTTCGATAAGCATTACAATCCTGGAAATATGGAAATCAAAGGCGAATCACTGTTGCGACTTCTTGAAAAAAATGAATCAAGCCAATATGAAGTATTGAGCTGTTTCGTGTTGAATATTTTAATAGCCCTAAGCAAATTCTAAGCAGAAACGAGAATTCATTATTTGCAAAGCAGAACGTATAAAGAGTTTCTAATTTTACGAGAGCAATAAAAAGTGTTTATTTTCTTTCCAAACTGCAATGATCTAATTCCCTTTGGATGAGAAAATTCAGTTAGCTGTTAATATTTGATTTTGCTTTAATTCTTATTCCTTCGTGTATGACAGAACATAATACCATCGCATTTCCTTTTCTGATTATTTTAAAACAATTTCCCAAAGCAAATATTACAAATCATTTGCTTCCGTTTATTAATTATTTCTTGGGCTTAATTTCTAAGACTGAAACTATAAATTCATGGGAATTAAAACGGACAAAATTTATTTTTCATGCGATTCATTAGAAAATATGTAATAAATGTGTTTAAGTAGAAAGCTAATAAAGACAAACATACTTTACTCCTTTTTTAAAGCTTTTTTACATACGGTTCAATAAAACTAAGTTTATTTAATATTCTTGATGTATATTTTTCTGTACTATGACACACGACTTTATATTGTAGGGTTTATATTTATTTTAACTAACATTTATTTTAAGTTTAAGCTATCTTTCCTGTCAAGCCTTTATTTTCCCCTAGAATTGCCAATGCCAGAGTATGTAAATTTTAGTAGAACGCGCAGACTATTCAAATTTTAGCAGAAGTAAATTGAGTTAAATAGAAGGGAAACGAGATTGTAAGTGTGCTTCTTGAATCGCGAGCGTGAAGGTTCCTAGGTAGAAATTTAAGAACCGCGCGTTTCGGCCTGTGTGCCTATTTCGGCAGTTCGTTGAATCTTTCAACTTCTTAAACAGTAAGTTTGCTGACTCTCAGCTGTATCTTAGAACGCGGTTAAGTCAGTTACGATTATAGAGCCTCGTAGGTAGTGATTTCGTTATTTATTCATCCTGTCATTTATTTTTAGTTGTACTTTTCTATTTTGTTAAACCGCCGGGTCGGCGTAGTTTGTGAGCGTCAAGTGAACGCAGCTGTATTTCTAAAGTGGAATAAAAAGATGATTTAAACCCTTCTAACGAGTTTGTGTAATTTCCAGTTCATAGCAGTCACTACTACTGTTGCTGACAAGTTGGGGCCACGCAACATTATAATATAAATCTTAATTTCATGCACACTGCGGGGGGGACATAATAAAATCTGAAAGGTTTCAGATTTGAATTACGTCCAAAGGGGACGTTTTCTAACATTTTGTGTGTTACCTTTATTTATTAAATATCATGCTCTTCGCAATTAAACCATAAAATTCAGTCCAAGAGCAATATCGCAAAATAATTTTAGAATGAGCATATCTTTAGAATTTCCGGATACGCAGTCTAGCGCGCTGGAGATTTTTTTTTTTTTTTTTTTTTTTTTTTTTGTACAACGTTGTCTCTGCTCGCTTTAAAAATCCTTGAGTTTGTTAATCGAAAATTCGTTAAAGTTTCACAAAATATGAAATCGGTAATAAAAAAATTCCAAATTTTAAATTTGGGCTTGCGGATGCCTATATTCGCAGGAGGATTACGTTATTCAAAATTTGATGGCTCTAGATACCGTTTTTTTTCTTTTTACCACAATGCGAGAAACATACATACATTTATGCAGATTCTTCATTATTTAATTTCTTTAAATATAATACAGGGCGATAATATTTGATGGCAAAAATTTGAAAAGGGAAACAACGCTTGTTAAATGAATGAAAGCAAATTGCCAAAACGAAATTAATAGTCCTTCTGGGAAAATTGCCCCTTTGGAATAAAAAAAAAGGGACAGTTCTATATCTCCCGTTCTACTGGGCCGCTTGATGAAATTTGAATTACGTTGTGTCAACGGAGCGACTTGGTATATATATTAGATTTTTATATAACAATGCTCTAACACAGGTATTTTGACGCAAAATTGGCATCTTTCTTAAATGCCATGCCCATATTTTTCCATATTTCGATTTTAGAACTCATATTACGCCTAAATATAAAATTTTGTAAAATTTGGTGCAAAATTTACGTAGAAATTCAATAATTTATCTTGGTACCTTTTTTTCAGTTTGCGCAAAGAATAATTCACTAGGCAATCTTCTTAATATATAGGAACCTATTTTGCTTTCCCTTTTTACATTGCGCATGACCGGAAAAAAATTTACTTCGTTCCTACTTTTTAAATATTTTTTACAAAGTGCCTAAACCACATAAAATGTTATTATTGCTTTCAACAAATTTCAAAACGCGTCAATATATAAATTCACTTATATCGTCGGAAATTTTGAATAAAAACCCCTATTTTTTGCAGGTATGTTTAGACATACATCTACTTTAAGATAATGGTAAAATTTTATAGATTATAATTAAAAATGGTTTTCGAAAAATTTATAAAAATTATTTTAAATTGCATATTTAAAAAATAAATCATAAAAATAGGCGAATTTTTTTGGAATGAACCTAAATTTCGAAATATGAAAGGAAGAATCAAATAAGTTTAAAAAATAGATATTAATAACTATATACATCAAATTCAATTTGATATTGAGGAACTAGAATTTTGATAGCTAATTGTTTCAAAACTACTCATGCTATTTTTGTAAAACTTGGCAGTTTGGCATAATTTGAGTCGTAGAATCGAAATATGGAAAAAGTGGCATATAATTTCAGAAAAAGTCAGATTTGTGTCAATGTACTATATTAGAAAAATGCTATATATAAATCTAATACATATCCTAAGTCACGCTTTCGAGACATAAAAAAACGCAAGTTGAATTTCGTCAATCGGCCCAGTAAAACGGGAGATATAGAATTATCTCCCCTCAATTTTTTTTCGCAGTGTACATAAACAGGCCCTTAAAAATATTCATTTTTTTCATGGTAGAAATTAATCATTTATTTGTTTATTACTGCCGGTATGAACATAATGTTTTATTTTCTGTTACTGTTTATCATTATTATACTTTTTTAATAATTATTATTAAACGTTATTTTGCTTTTCGATATCTGATTTTCTAGCACTCAAAAGTGAATTAGTAATAGTTATTCAGTTTCTTTAATTTTTTTATCAGAAGTGGTATGTATTTCTTTATTTTCACAAATGATATTAAAATAGAATTTGCCAAGTATTTGAACTATTCCAGAGGACATATAGTAAAGGAGATATCAATATATACTATATTTCAAAGGATTCTGGGTGCTAGCATTTATTATTTCATCACAGAAACATTCCTAACCCATTTCTAAATTTGATTTATCCTTATCAATTTTGATTAATATTTGTCTGTACGCAGTCACCCAAATTTACATCTAGAATATCGTCTTACCATTTGTTCATTATTGGTAATGACTCAATTATTTGTTATAAAGCAAACGTCTTCAATCAAGATTTCGAGGAATAATTAGAAATAATGATTTTTTTTTATTTATATAAGGTGAAAGCTTTCCATTTTCTAACTGGAGAGGTGTATCTCATGTCTTAATGTTAAACATGCATTTTCAACCAGAAAATTAAATTTAAATAATGTATGAAACATTTATCACTAATTTTGCATTTATTCTTATTAAGTTCCAGTTAGCAGTAAAATATATTTTTCCATATAAAGTTATTAAATCTCAGATGATTTTATATTCCTCAGGTGATTCATACATAAAATACCATCCTCAGCTGCAAAAGCGCAATTGCGCTTTTGCAGATGAGGTTCGGTAAAACCATCGAAACTAGTCCTGTGAAAATTTGAAAATATAACGCTGATTTTTGTTGTTTGACTTCTGAATTAGTAACAGTCGTTTTGTAAATACATCTTTTTTGATCGTGTTGGAGAATTAATTTGGCTTTTCAAAATTATTAATTTGATTCTAAATTTTATAAATAAGTTTTTCGCGATTAAAAAAGAATTCCTTGAAACATACGAAAGAGACGAAACGCGATCATACCCAAAATTATTGCAGAATTTTTTGGGGAGGACTAGTTCCACCTGGCAAGTAAGCACCCTTCCGAGAAGCCAACGATAATTAACATACTTTCTAATATACTGAAGTATTCTTATTTTTATGTATTTAGTATTCGTTTTTTTATTAAAAAATGTGCGTTTTTGATACATACCAATACCAATATTAAACCACTAAGTTTATCACAAGTTTTTAATAGTTTTTTTCACAATCACTTAAAGAACTAACATTTCCTACTTTCAATTTGCAATAATTTTTCATATCTTTCTTAGGAAATAAACATAAATAGAAAATTAGTAATTAAACTTATTTATATGCAGTATCAATTTGAATCGTTAGAATTTTTTTAAATCAAATTAGAAACATTTTTATGTTAAGAACTTATATTTTATAAGTGTAAGCATTTTTCCAAAATGAAACAGTAATTTTAAAGGAAATATTCAGCAAGTATCATTTCGTTAAATTACTGAGGAACATGCAAGAAACTGAAGTGATTACGAACTTCAATAGGAATAATAAAATAACAAATGATTATATCAAAGAAGGGGAAACATCAAGACATTTTATTATGCTAGCTTCTCCCAAAAATGGAAGCTCTCTAAAAACGAAAACTACCCTCTAGAGACTAAAAACATGGGTGAAAGTAAATCCCTGTAGAATCGAATTAGCTCAAAAAAATTAGTGGTCAAAAAAGCTTTAATGATAAATTCTAGAGTCTTTACACTCCTTCAACTCGGATTTTCTTCAGTTCGCTTTCGTTTATTTCTTCTTAGATATTGTAACTATTGTAACGTTTTCCTCTTTCGCGTTGATCCAGTTTTAAAAAAGTCTCTCCTATATATGGATTTCTCAACGGAAGTGCTCTAGGGCTTCTCATACTTATAATATAAAAAGATTACCCACGCTCCATCTATACGTTTCATTTCATCTGTTATTTCACACTTTTTAATTTCAAGCTTAAGAACACTATGATGTGTCATAAACACTAGATATCTAGGCCCCGACTTGTGTCATTTTTTTCGGTACACTGTCTTCTTTCTTGCTACTTTAGTGTCCTAAACGTAAATATGATCTTTCATTCTATTAGATAGTCTAGATTCAATTTACTGGATAGAAGATGCTAAGGAACACCTAAGAAGCGCGCTAATGTAGTAAATTATATTATTAGCTATACTGTCTTGCCTTTTTTATAAGGTTTTAAAAGCTCAACCGATATTTTCAGTGTTAGTAATGCTTTCCCTTTCAAAACAGAAACTTTTAATGAGTAAGATGAAAAAATTACTGAGCACTAGTAAATCAATCCTGCGGTTTTTAATTGGTGGGATTTTTCTAGATGTTTAACAAGATTTAACATGAACGACAGCCATTTGCATCAAATTCCTTTCACGCAAAAGAATGCCTGATTCAATAAAATAGCCTTGGCATAATTTACATTAACTGAAGTTATGCAAATTCTCGAAGCCACTTGCCGGGCATACAGAATAGCGAATATAGCATCTTGACCTCCTGCCTAATATTGTGTTCCTTCAGGGATTAATTTATGGAATCTGGAGCACTGCCTTCGGCGTCAGTTGATGGAATACCTTAATCATGATTATCACAATGTGTCTTATAATGCAATTCGAATCTACGAAAATGGTTCTGTTTTAGGCGCACTTACATTGCTTTATGTAACCTTCTTATCTTCTGATTTATATGCCAGTATTATCATTATTTACAAATAATGAGATTTAGAAGATCAAACTATTATATTCAAAGAAACTCTTAAATATATCGTAGAAATGGTACAGAACGCTTTTCGAAAAATGCATGCATATTTACTTCTCTTAGATGGTATCCTAAAACAATTTTTTGTGTATGATAATTAGTTAAGCTTCTTTATCTTAACTACAGCAAATGTTATCCAACAAATAAACAATTCAGATGTGGAATTCTTTTTATCAGACGAATGACGAATTTCCTATGATTCCCATTAACTGATGAATAATTCTTAAAACTTATATTTAACGGATTTCTTAAGTTTATGAATCTAGAGGAAGAATTTCAGGTATTAAAGTTATAATATAAATCAGTGTAAGTGTTTGAATGCTACGCCGTTCAAATATGATTCATTAATTGCAATTATCATCACAGTGGAATAATTTATAAATCGAAATAATTATTCAGACTGTTTTTGAAGCACTCTCCACTTCATCACTAATTTACCTCATTTTGTTCAAAATTAGTAAGATGTTATCAAGAACACAAAAGCTATCAAAATTTTCTGCATGCTTTCTAACGTTTGCAGTATTTTAAACTTTAACACCAGTGTTTCACAATCTAAAATGTATTCCTTATTAATAATCAGATGCGGTCTGGTCTTTACTTGTCAGTTTTATTATAGCTTTTGTATATAGACAGAAAATCATTAAATCATTTCCTTCTTCGTCACATATTTTGCAGATATAACCATTTGAGTACATTTATTACGTTCGCTACATTAACGAAGTTTATAGAATTTATTTACTTAGCCGTTTATAGACTTTACAGGAATTGTTCAAATTTCCTCCCGTTGGCAAGTCCAACCCCCAAAATGATAATGAAATAATGCTTTATTTGCAAAACTGCGCATCTAGACTTTCATCCATAAGCCGTTTTTACATTGCGTAATGTACAGATGGAAGATGCTAACAAATAGTTTTTATAATTGTGTTAAATTTTGAATTTCTCATTACATACATCTTTGAAAAAATACTACATTTTGTTATTTAAAAAAATTCAAATTTTTAAACGTTTTCTCAAACTTATAATTATTTTCATGGCGGTAATAAAATCATTGTTTGTTGGCAAAATGCATTAAAATAATACATAGGGATTATCAGTGTATCACTTGTATGAGATGTGTGTTGTAACTCTTAAGTAATGAAAAGAAATAAAGAATCGCTACACATATTAAAAGGGAAGAAAGCATAAAACTGCTACGAAAATAATTTTTATTAATTTCGTTGTAAATGCATTCAGGAATTTTTTATAATAAATTAGAATTTAGGAATACAGGTTATAAAGTATTTCTCCGACCTTCCTAATGTGCTTTCGTAATGTAGTGGTTCTGCACGATGAGCCAGTATCCTGAGGTCCGTGGTTCGATTCCCGGCGAAGGCGTTGCTAATTTTTCATCTTGCCTGCTTCCAAAAAAAAAAAAAAAAATACCCTATGTCTCTTCAGTGGCGCCAGAACTAATAGGGTGTTGGATGATGATTCTCCTCACCCAGGATTTGGCGATTGGGTCCCCTAAAACACCACTCGCCCTTTTAAAAGGGGAAGTATATAAGCTATTTCTCCCGCCTTCCTTGCGTGCCTTTGTGGTGTAGTGTTTCTGCACGCTGGGCTGGTATCCAGAGGTCCGTGGTTCGATTCCCGACGAAGGCGATTGCTCCTTTTTCATCTTGCCTGCTTCCAAAAATACCTAATGTCTCTACAAGACTCTGAGAAACTTTAAATCAATTTAATATGAATTAATTTTCATTAATAAATATTTCTAATACTATACTGTTAAATTTAACGTAATTTTTTGTACATTATATTTGCATGCTATCTACAAAACGCTGCAAAATTCATATAATTTAATAAGTTATTGGATTAAAATATAATGTTAGCTTAATAAAATTCTAGTGTAAGATAAAATACAGGTAACAGTAGAAAAAGCAATAACTCATTTACTTTCTTAAAACACTGCTATAATTAGGACAGTTTGTGTTCTTTTTGGGAGTCAGTTTCTCTCGTTTTTAATTAAGCGTTCTCTTCAAAGCTTCATTAGTGTAATGTAGTGGAGGATATTTTATTCATTCTAAAAACATAAAATACTTTTCAGAAGGAATTGTTTCTGCTTTAGATTCCAGTTTTAAATAAATTGATGAAACAATTTTTAATATGAATAACTATGCAAAATTTAAAATATGCATAATTTTGTAGGTTTATCAGTTGTAATATTGCTTTGAGTCTTTGTGCCCATTCTTAAATAAATTCAACGCTTGAGGTTAAAGTTGCATAATGCAAATAGCCACATGACAAGAAATTAAAAAAAAAATATGAAGTATATTCGTGTTTTAAAATGAAAAAAATTTTCACTGCGACTACTATACTTTATAGTTTAGATAATAAACAAAGATAGCAAGTTTAAAAACCCTAAAAATGATGCATGGTGAACAATACACAAAAAGATCAGAAAAGAAGCAAACATTATAAACACAAAAATGTTCAGTGTATTTATTAAGAAGAAAATAAATCAAGTTCGTTGTCACAGATATCAAAATAAATTAACATCAGAAGTCATATCAAAGAATATCGTGGTTTGTAAAAACACAATTTACCACACAAGTAAGAACTGAAAAGTATATATATATATATGTAATGATATTTTTAAATCAATTGATTAAATTAAATTCTATTAATATTGCTTAATAATGTGTTGGCGATTCTCTACCTAAATTGCATCCCTGTTCCTAAATTTTGGCGAAATCCTTTCTTTAGTATAAAATATATTAACCTGTTGGCGCCCGCCAAATCGCCAAACTCATAAATCTGTCATATTACATAAAGTACTTAAGAACACTCCTGATGAGAAGATAGCGTCACCTCGTGATTTCAATTAATATCGCTGATTGGAGGAGCCTCGTGACGTACACATATATATAAATTGGGCTTCTGCTCAAGGTACGAAGAGAACGCTTGTGAGATGGATGCTAAAATAAACCTACCACTTTATATTCCAAAATTTGTCTCATTCCTGTTGCCCCGGCTGCACAAAACAAATAATGTATGAGAAATTACATTTCATATATATATATATATATATATATATATATATATACGATAAAAAATATAAAAGCAAACTTCTAAATTGGCCATAACCTCTTTTATGTTTCATTTAATTTGGGGACTTCATCTCTCTCTCTCAAGAATAGCGCCATACGTCTAAATTGCGTCATTTAAATTAATCATGCAATTTTACGTAACGCTTACTGCAGATGCCTCTTGACCAATCACAAAATTATAAACCGAAACTTAAAACTGAAACTCTTTGACTCCCTCCCTTCTTCCTCTGCATTACTACTGCAACACTCTTTCTCTTTCCGCTTAAGCTTTCATTCTGTTAAGACGCATCTGCAAACATCTATATTCGCTTCTGTCGCTATAGTATCAAACTTGTTCTGGAAATAGGCACGATTGGAGTGTCAAGTGAATTATGGCCACCAGTGTGAATTTAAATAAATATGGAGTTTAATCCGGCTCGACTACTTCTTCATTAGAATGGGTGGACGCTCCTAAGCTTCAAGTATCTACGCCATCAGTATTTCTACTTTTCCACGTCGTAGTGTTCCTACACCAGTAAAGTAAAAATTTAGAACATAAAGTAAGAAATTTAGAACTACTATTTCACAAAGACCAGATATTGAAACCCCTAATTAATAAATTTCAAATAATCATAAAAAATGCAACAATAAATTTAAAAGTTTTAAAACCAAACCACTACAATCAAGCAAAACCTCCCTTCAAAAATTATGAAATCCAAAGAAAAATGCACAAAATTAGAAGAGGAATTCAGTCAATCCCAATGTCACTTCATCGGGGGGGGAGGAAGTTTGGAAATCTCTTCTACCGAAATCCTTGCTTTTCTGATATATATATATATATATAGAATGATAATAAAAGGAGATAAAGCTGTAAAGATCATTTGAATTGTCTAATTCCAGATATTACATGTTAAACAAAGTTAAAACAACAAAATCTAAGTTAAAGCAATAAATTGCACGCAACAAAAACCTACATATTAAACAAGTATTCTTGTTTAATATGTAGGTTTTTTCGCGTGCAAGTTATCTCTTTCCCTCTATTATCTCTCTATTTATCTCTGTTTGCAAAAATTTCTGATAGTAATTGTTTCGTCACATATTGTAAATAATAAGTAGATAATTTTTTCTGGTAATTAAAGAAATGAATTAAAATATTGACTAGGTTCTTTGGCTTATTGAAACGCAATTATGGATAAATATTATTGTAAATAAAATCATGAGTAATGCATTTTAATTTTGAAAAAAATATTTTTTTTTTTCATTTCAATCACAAATTTAAAAGCAATAATGTGACTACTTAGAACGATAACAACTGTGAATTCCAATTTTTTAGTTCTGAGATTTTATAACTTCTAATAATGGTGTTTTATACTTCTGTTATAAAGTTTGTAAAAAGAATTTTAAAAAGTGCAGTCATCATATATTTAGTGATTATACGTGTATCTAAAAGAGAATTTTTTTCAATTTGATTTAAATCAATTAATTTGGCTTTTTTTAAAGAACAATATCAGTTTATAGACTGCAGTGACACTTAGTACATTTTAGTTTAGGCTTTTAACTGCTCGTAATTTAGTTATAGCCTTTGATGATGTTTGAAGATTTACGAACTATTTCCTTATTAAATTCCTGGTTTAGAAATTATCCATAAATGTTTCAAGAAAAGGTCTAAAAATACTTACTCACTTACGATCATAAGCAGCACTCATTTCTTGAATTTAACTCAAGTAATTGAGTTTAGAATAGGTCAACTTAAAATTCTTTTAAAAGTCTGAAATTTTAATGCTTTTAGTCAGACAATGCGTGTAACAAGAAAACTTAGTAACATCTAAACTTGGTTACCTTAAGAATCGTTTTACTTTCTAGTAAGAAGAAAAATAAGTACTGTATTCCAGAAAAATATTTGGGTATCTTATTTCAAAGGAAATATCTATTTGTACCGTTCTTGAATCCATCTGGAAGATTTTGTTTTGAGGGACGTTTGTATATACGGACAGAATAAAGGACTCATTTTTCCAAAACGAATTGCATAATGGTTTCAGATCGCCCGGTTCCTATTACTTATATTTGAGTACGTTTTGTACTCGTTAGGAAAAGATAAAATTTTAAGAAGTTTGACTCCCGTAGGACAAAAATTGACCGGGATATTTAATTTCAAAATTTGCGATTTTTGATGTCATTTTCAACTTTTCTTGAGGGATCAGGTAATTAAGTTCAGAGAATAATTCAGAGAAATTAGTTTAATTAAATGCTGTATGACTTAATAGGCTGTACAAAGAAATCGTGTGGTGTTTTCATCAGAGTTTTGCTATGTAAGTGATATATAAAGTAGTGCTTACCACAGTTATAAACTACTGTGAAAGAAGAGTTTTAAGGATACATTACATGAATATTTTTTTCTGTTTTTAAAGAATTAAGCCAATTAACTCGGCTATTGTAACGAACAACATTAACGAACAACATATAACTATTAATGTGTGTTATAACTGGGCCGGACACTGAAAAAGGAATTTATGTGATTCATATTGTCAGTTCGTATTGAGACTCATTAAATCACTTGAACATTAGCCCTAAGATCAGAGACTGAAATTAATATTCCTGAGCTTCAGACTTAACGAGAAAGGACCAAGTAATGCCTTTACTCCACTTTTGCTAAATTTCAAGTAACTTCCACCCGTATATTTACTGTATATTTTATACTGTAGTAAACAAACAGTTTTTTTCTACGAAGTCTGTACAACTGATATATAAAATGTCTTAAAAATGCATTAATATCTGAGTAAAGCTACAGAAGGAAGTGCATAAAGGAGACAAAACTTTAGAATATCCTTTATGAGATATTTATCTTCAGCACAGATATTCAACAAAAGCGAACGCTTCTCCATTTATACATGAACATGGTGTAAACATCTACACTGAGAGGAAAACAAGAACCTACTCTCTATCTCTCTGCTTGCCCAAACAGCGTGTGTGTTAAATTCTTCACCACTATCTATAAAACAGTGGATATTCTGAAATGTTTACACTATATTCAAGATGATAATAAATATGTCTCCAGTATTTTAAAGGAGAGAAGTGGTCTAAATGGTATGAGGATTTCAGATAGTGGAATAGTTCAGGTAGAAAAGACCAAGCTTAGACAATAAAATATGTGAAATTTGTTACTACTTAACTTCAAAACACAACATCTGCTTCCGGTGTAAATTGTCTGTATTTTCTCGTGTAAAACCATTTGATAAGTTCTTCATGATTTTATTTTTCTTTTAGTCATTTTTTCAATTATTTAAAAGGAATTAAGGTCATCAAAGTTGTAAAAATTGTTGATTTCTAAAAATTTTCAAAATTCATTTAATGATTTCATAAATATAAAGGAACACTTGCAGTAAATTTAGATAACATATACCAGAGTCAGATTTACGAAGCGTAATTTCAAAATATTTCACAAAATACTTCCAAACTACATTGCCAAGAAATGTTTTTGTCTCATAAAATTAGATTCTTTTCTGTACAAACTCTTGTACAAGAGCTAGGTTTGATTAAACTTTAATAGAACTTACGTAAAATTCATGTCTCAAAATTTCAAGCATATTTTTATATGTACCTTTCAGCCTCTTTGCATGTAGAAATCATCTTTCTTCATATTATCCAAAGCATGTAAGTAATTTATTCAAAACTTAGTATTTTGAATTTTATAAATTCGGTTAAAAGAACTCGTATAGTGTAACCAAAGCATGTAATCCAGGTCTTTTAAAAATTAATAAAATATTTGTTAAATCTAGTTTTCTGCATTTTGAAACACTAGATTTAGAGGCAAATTAGTACAGCTTTGTTAGTTTGATAAATAATTACTATGCATGTATGTCACTAAAACTTAGTTCAGCTTATAAAATTTCGATCCTTCCTAATCTGGCCTAACATTTTCTCATACTTTTTGTTCAAATTTTAATTTGGTCTCTATTTACTACCTATTCGTGAGATTTTGTCTGCAGTCCTCTTTATATTAAAGACATTTTTACTATAAGATATGTTCAGTTTTTTTTATTTTCAATTTTATTTGAGAACTCTTAAATATCATCTTCTCTCTTATATAGGCAAGCTCGTTTGGAAATTTTATATTGATACCTGAATTACTTTGAATTTATCTCCGTGTACCACTAATTAGCACGTGAAGTTCTGGTTCCAATTCATCTAAACGTCGTCAGTGATTCCCAATAAACGTCCTTTGTACTTCATTTAAATTTGAATTTTATTTTATTGCTTATACCAAGATGAAAAATTGTTTAAAACTTTTATGTAATTTAAATTGTAAAAAATCAAGAGTATGGAACTATATTAAAATTTCGCTGCATTGTTTAAGATTCAAAGCCCATAATTAACCTTGTAGCTTATATCTCGGTAAATTTAAGTTCATTTTAGGAATTCATTTGAACTGACAAGATACACTTAAAAACTACGAATTGCAAATTTTATTCTCGCGTTACGAACATAATTTTAATTATATATTTGTTCGAGTGCCGCATATTTTTCAATAAAAATAACATTTATTTGAAATGATGGAAATGTATACTTAGATGCAAACGGCATAGCGTGCATTTAAGAATATATACATTCCATAGCTCATGATGGAGTGATTTTTACTGCTCAAAGATTTCAGATCATGCTCATTATTTGTATGAAAGCAGAAGCTTACGTAGTCACTTCTCCCCATATCTCTGACTATGTACATTGCACTTGGGAAACATGTGACGTTGGTTTATTCTTGAATTGTGCTGACACACCAGCTTGTAAAATATTTTCGCACTGTTCACAAATTCTTTCCTGTTGTAAAAATTTTATATTTAATTAAATAGTCAAATAGTTTTTAGAAAACGGTACATTAGATCAGAGAAAAAAATGATGCGATAACAGAACATGGCAGATAAGAAAATTTGCACTACTCCATATACATTTTAAATAAAACATTAAATACACTGCAAATTGCTGATGGATTAAGTTAATAAATAAGAGCCTCTTCTATCTGTCTCAGCTATAAAACGTTCTGCATTCTTGGAACGTTTAAAACTGCCAGAACATTTGCCAGAAAAACACGCCATCTGAAAGCAGGATTAAATTTAAAAGTAACTATCTCTTTTCAAGTATCCTTTCTACACTTCAGAAGAGACGTACTTTGAAAGATATAGCCACGATAGAAAAGTGCTGGAAGAAAATCTTGAGTTACCCGGAATTGTATGTAATCGTTTTGGAAAAAGTCCTTATCTTCTCTTTTAGGGAGTAGTCCTGTAGGCTGTAGACTTTTATCTTAACTTGAAACAGTATTTTACTTTTCCTTTCTTTATCCTAACTTAAATTTTAGTCATTAAAAGCATACATGTTCCTGAAAGTTAACCCTCATTAAGATATAAGAACAGCAATGGAAAATAAATAAAATTTCAATGTTGCATAAAAATATTCTTTTTGTTTAAAGAGCAATGTTTCAGTACAGAGTAATGTAACGAAAAATGGGACTACGAATGAGATCTTTTACTATTCCTTGTATGTATGTTTTTAAAACCGAAATAACAAATTTTTGTTATACAATCGAAAAAAAAAATCCAATTAAAAATAAATCTAATAAAATGGCTTTCAATATATGAGCAACATTTTCTTATGAACGTAAATAAATATTTATAACATAAATAAAACTCAAATATACTAGGTTTACAGGCTTATGTAGTATGAACTTCAGAAGCAAAGATGGGATATGATCAGTAGAGTTAAGTTACGCTTAAAGAGGATCTACTGACTCGTCCCGAAAACTAGTATCTAGTTTCTTCTAATATCAAAATATCTAGTTGAGTATTAGTCTGTTGGATACGTTTACAGGGAATAATATTAACCAAAATAAAAATTCAAAATCTGGTTGATAAATTTTCTTATGAGCTGTGAGTTTTATGATCAATATGTATCTAATTAACTGTACTCTAAATAGAAATATGTCAGACTAAATAGACTATTGTACCATAGAAAAAGTATGTTGAATGTAGTTAGGTGAGATCTATCAAGAAAATTATCATTTCTAAAAATAATTTAAACAGAAGGATTGTGCTTTAGACAAATTTGAAAATGAAAAAGGTCTCTGTGCATTAAATGGGAACTTTTAATTAAAACAGGTTTCGGAAGGCCTATTCCCAACAGCATGTCGCTATAACATAGCAAATATGTCAAACTGTTATGATAACAACATCATGATGACGTTGTAGGTATATCTCACTGTCCGCTTTTGTGACGTCACATTGATACTTTTATGTGATGTCACATTGCGACGTTTATGTGACGTAGTTTTGAGATGTTAATGAGAAGTCACATTGTGATATTGATATGAAGTCACACAGTGACGTTGATGTGCAGTCATGGTATTTCTACGAATGTAAGATGACCATGCTAGTGATATGAATGTAAGATGACAAAGTGGTATGAATGTAGTGTAACTATGTCAGATTTAGTCATCTTGGTTAACATACACTGCTACTAGGTTAACATACACTGCTACTACACTTGGAAGTCTGTTTAGCGACTTCTTGCTATGGCTAGCAGTCGAATATAACAAGGAAAGGATGTAAAACATCTTTTTATTTAACTCAGTTATTTACAGATGGCACGGTCTTACAATTTCACCATCCACTTGTGATGAGGAACTTTAATGGTAACAAATTAAATTTTAGGCATAAGTTAGTAGTTCAAGACTAACTTATGCCTAAAATTTTAAGACAAATTACTTTATCTGTTTCTTTATTACTTTTTCTTGCAGAAAATCAGCTGAATTATTAGATATGATAATTAGATGAAAGAAAAATCGTTTCAATACTGTATATATATATAATACCAATTTGAATACTTTCTTGAATAACGAAGTATTACGTTTTGAATAAAAATCGTTTGTAAATCACCATAATCTTAGTTTTCAAATTTCAGATTTGTTGCTTATTATGCAATACTGAAAGAATAGTTACGGGTATAAACAATCAAAGGATCTAAAACGTGGCTTTGGAAAATAAATTACAGAAAATTTATTTTCAGTTACATAAAACGTACATTCGCTTTTACCATTATTTCTCCATTGATAATTTTCAATTGTATGCTATATTTAAACTATAAATTTAAAATAACTCTCTTGCACTGCAGAGCTTCCGTCTGTTTAAATAATTATATTAAATAAAAAAATCATATAATTCGTTTCATTAGCTAATTAATATGAATCACTTACTTTAAACATTTTTGCATTTCCTAAACACATTTTGCTGCTCTCTTAACAGTTAAATTTTATATCCAACAAAAATCTACACCGTTTTGCAAGGACATAACAAATCTGCGTAAATGTTGAATCCCAGGTTTTAAAGCAGTTACTGTCATTAAAGCTGAATTAAGGAAAATATGTATTACTTGAATCTGAGTATATATTTTACTACAACTTTAATAGCAAATTTTATCTCTATCGCATCGACAGAGGTTAAAATCTCTTCCTCTCAAACATCTGAAATGCCCGTGTACACGAATTTCTGTTGGAATGGAATTCTTTAAACCCTTTCCAAGTAGAACACTACAGAGTTAACAATGCATTACATCTCTCTTAGGGATATCTGTATGGTTTCACCCTCTGTGTGCAGTTTCACCTTAGGGCAGGGCGACTACGAGCAACAATAATTAAACGTTGACGCTAAACAAAGGGAAGGTGCATTCAAATACTGCTACAGATACTAAATAGTCACTTATAAAGAATGATTGGCGTATCATTTCACAACTCATGAAACCAGTGCACTAACGTAATGGGGCAAAGCACGAGGTAGAAAATAGACATAGGCATTTCGGCGACCTCCGATGTCTGAATGCACGGTAGATACGTGTGACTTAGTAGCTATGAAATGGTTAAGTACTGTTAGTAGCTCCTACGGTAAACCGACTAAAACTCAGTTATATATATGCTGAACTTCATAAATTCCATATTTTACTCAACACATACGGGGTGGAAAGCATTGTTTATTGTATATTGGCATGAATGACAGCAGTAATAAACAATATGTAATAATTAAAGCGAAATTTAAAAATTATTCTTAAGAATGCATTAACGATTAGCGTCAAGAAATATACTAGAGGCGCATGAATTTTGTAGAAGGACGAGAAAATCAAGGAAGATTCTTTGCTATCTACAAATTTCTGCAAATCTAGAATGAAATAAGAAGTATCATTTAATTTGGAATTATTTTAACCATATTTGAGAACAAATTTTTAGCTTGGTCATTTGAAATTATTTTAATATGATTTTAGAGGCTAGGTAAGGATATGTAAAATTTTTTTGAGGTAAAAGTGGCTACATGAGATATGCACATTCATGCTGTTCTTCTCGTTTAACATAAATATGAAACCAGCCAAGAGTTCTTGTTACTCAAAATTATCATATCCAATGTTCTAGTTGATTATTAATCATTCCTATGTTATCCGAAATTAATTTCTTTTTATGTGATATAAGTCTTTGTTTGGCTTTAGTTTAAATAATATGAAAATATTATATTTCACAATGCATACTTTTAAAAAGCTGTTAATTTAATCTAGATGAATAAACACAAAGTAAAACACAAAGCCATGCCGTTCTGCAGCGAGTCAGATACTTGTCAGTAATGGGAAGCAAATACTGCATTAGTAAGTATTTAAAAGTCAACAAAAATGTTCAGGAGATGCAATTACTACACATGTTTCAGGTATTAAAATTGGATGGCATGGTTCCGAAACTGGATAGGTAAACTTCCTTAAAAGTGTTCATTTGATTTCTTTATTAAAATCCAAAATGTTTTCAAGCTCTTAAGTCCCAAAAAGATATTAATACATATTTTAGTACTATACGGGAATTAAAGAAGCATTTTTTGTGCAATTTTAATTGAAGAGAAATAGATCATATTTTTTTAACATTTTATTTACTTTCAGTGCAGTGAGCATTAAAACAAGTTTATGTCTTTCATTTTAGAATCCACGCAATTAAAACTTAATTTTATTTATTAATTTTAGTTCAAATAGAAATTAGCTGTATTAATGAAAATAAAGGTATTTCCACTAGTTAATTTCTTTTTTGAAAAAACAATATTTTATATTGTTTTACGAGCGAAAATTATTTAAATTTTTAACTATATAAATTTAGAACTTTTTTTTAAATAAAAAATGATAAATACATAAAATAAAATAAAATAACAAATATATAAAACTCCTTCCATTACATTAAAAAATATTTGTTTCTTCTACGGTAAAAGGCAGCGCAATTATCCGAAGTTTTCAAATACTTGAACTAACTCTCCAGGAATTGACTTTCTGCTATAACAAATATCCAATAGAAATTTGTTTGTTTGTTTAAATGCGGCAAAGAACACGACGTCTAACCCAATAAAAGAACTCCATGAAGTTATATTTTTCTTTAAACTAGCTTTTCTTACCATGGATGGTGGTGAAGGCTTCATTTTAACGAATCATTCTTTTATAATATGCAAATTCACAAGTTATCACAGCAAAATTTTTAAATTGCTTTTTGGAAGATTCCTTTCTTAATTTTCCTAAGCTTTATAATTATGATTGAAGGGATTAATATCTTTTCATTTTCCGTTTACGCAAAGGATGTGTCAAAGCAAAACTAGGTGTGATTAGGTTAAATAGAATCCACCAGCGGAAATGTCGCTGACCAGTGGTAGTTCGGTCAGAGGCTCAAGACCCGGCGAATATGCTGGCTGGCAGGGAGTTTTCGTGGTTTTCCCACATGTGCAACGTGGATACGTGTCAGTTATCTTTAAAAAGCTCCCCATGGGAAATCACTCCCTTTCCTTGTAGTGCCTAATGGCAGAGTATGTAATAAAATAAAAATTAGGTTAAGTAATTAAACTAGATGTAATTAGATACGTAGATGTAATTTTTTAATATTTATTAACAAAATAAGGCATCTTGCAGACATGAAATAAATTTATTTAAATTAAATTTATTATTTAGGATAAAGCTTGTAGGCGTGGCTTAAATATGCATTTTGATTTATAGAAATCTTTATTATATTTATAACATCATCTACATCGGGTTAAATTCTGTTAAACTGCAGGCCCAAATTCAAGTTCTTTATAAAATTAAGTAAGTCGTATTTTTAGACACGAATTAAAATTAGTTTACATTGTGATGAGGTGAGATTTTAACTTTCTTCATATATAACTACTGATGAAATGTTATTTGCTTATTTTTGTATTGTTATCGCTTAAACAATTCAAGTAGCTAAATAAATATTTAACACCATAATTATATTCCCTTAATCTCTCAAGTAAGGAATACTTTTGTATGGTTAGTTTTCGTAGTTTTCCTAATATGTAACATGAATATGAGTCCGTTTCCCTTTAAAAAGTCCTCCATAAAGTCATCCCTGCTCTTAGGTAGCTAGCCGTTGTGTGTATTGCCGTAAACAAACAACCTAACCTAAACTAAGAGATATTTTTCTCTAATTAAATCTTTCAATAAACACAACGAGTTTAAACGCGGTGGTGTATTAGGACTACGAGAAAGGGGATTTTCTTTCAGCGATATTGTAGAAAGACTTGGCAGGAATGTGTATCTACTGTACGTGATTTCTGGCAGAATCAGCTAAGCGAAGGTACTCGCTAAAGAAGACCGGATTCCGGATGGCCGGCGTGGCACTACTGAGAGGAAAATCCGCCGCGTTCGGTGTATGGCTGTGGCCCATCGTACTGCGTCTTCAGCAGAAATTCGAGCTGCAGTGGGCAAAACAGTGACACACTTAACTGTTACAAACGGTTACTTGAAGGACAGCTCTAAGCTAGACGCAGTTAGCGTGTCTTTCATTGACTCCAAACTACTGTAGGTTACGACGTCAATAGTGTCAAGCTAGAACTCACTGGAGGACAGAATGGATATTTGTTGTGTTTCTTGATGAAAGCCGCAACCAGCCTGTCTGAGGCCTAAAAACACTCGACCTGCATCTGAAGTTACGTTCTGGGGTACAATTTCTTATGACAGCAGGAACATTCTCGTGTTACCCTACGCATCCTGACAACAAATTTTTGAGCCTCAGTCTAGTGATTCAACCTGTTCTGCATTCATAAACAGCTTTCAAGAGGTTGTTTTCGAACAAGATAACGCTTGCCCTCATAATACTATTGTAACATCTCTATGACGTAACATGCTCTACAGAGCGTCGACAAATTGCCTTCGCCTACTAGATCAGCAGATCTCTCTCCGATCGAGCAAGTATGAGACATCACTGGACGACAACCCCAGCGCGATCCACAACAAGCATTAACTGTAATTGTATTGACATCCGGCACATTTGCATGCTTGCATTCAAATTTCTGGCCAGTTATACCGGTTATTAATGTACTAGCATTTGACACGGCACTGCGATAAAGTGCATAAAATATTTTTTTTTACATTAGTTTTTAACATTCATAGCAACAGAATCTGAATTATATCTACTAAATAAAACTGACTTCCTAAATTAAAATTAAAAAAAAAAAAAAAAAAGACAAATTAGAGAGTAAACTTTTTCTCATTCCATTGCTTGCGCACGCTGGTTAACTCAAATAAAAGTGAATCGTTTGTAAATTCGTTATTCTTTTTTATTCATAATCTTTAAATTACGCTTTTATCTTTGCATATTCACCACTATTGATATCATTCACATCAATATACGACAAACAGTTCTTCCCTAAAAATCTAGCTCCGACGAGATGTTCAGCTAACAGAAGGAACAGAAAAACGCTATACTAAACTCTTTAGTCTCCCCTCTCTTGACAACATTAGATACGTTAGAATGTGTATGCATTGATCATAGAATATAGTTCTAGAATTTCTTACTATCACATCAAGTAAAAACATGCTATGAGCTATCAGTGTTTTTAAGAAAAACGAAATAACTAAAATCTCAAGCTATTAGCATAAAAAATAATTTATTTTGAAGGTTTATTGAAACATTTAACAATGGATAGGGGGGAATTAGAGCGCGGGATCTTTAAGTAACGGGGACTTGAAGAGGGTCACAGGAACCTTCTATTAAAGACGGATTACGTGAACAAGGTCATGAAATGCCATTGTGATGACAATTTTCTTTGGTCGAATTAAATATTTAGTGTTACGTGCATGTGACATTCATATCAATATAGCAATGAGAGATCTCTATGACGTTTTATCGTAATCGCAAATGTAATGTGAGGAAAATGTTTTATTGAGAAGTCACTTAAACATCAGAGCAACTATGTGTGCTGAATGGAACGATATGTAATTTAATTAGTAAAATATACAAATTTAGAGATTATTATATTATATAGCAGATAAACAACATCTAAATATACATGTTTTCCTGTAACTTAGAACAAGAATATTGTGTATTATCTCTGAATTTCATACGAATGGTTAGAATACATGAATAATTATAAACACTCCAACAGTGTTACATTATACTCTTGTGGGATCAGAGCGAAAATTTAGAAAGTGCTGTTTGTGCTCTTAAGCTATTGTTCGAGAAGAGTTCGAAGTAGATTATGACTGGATGAAAAGTTTAGAAATTCCTTCTGTTTTTCTCTTCCGATACTACATCTGGCAATCTTTTCCTGGATTTTATGAAAGTCATACATAGATGTGTCTGAATCTCAATCTGAACCGTCACGGTTGAGCCATCACAGTACCTAAGCACAGCAAGTTGAAGAAAGTGTGTTTGTGCTTACATAGTACGATCCGCCACGACGAAACTTACTGCAATAAAACACTTTAAATATTACTTTAAGCAAAATAGTGGCGAAATATTTAGCCATGTTTCAACATTTCAATGATGGAGATATTTCATGGCTATAATACTTAATCGATCGATGAAATATGTTTTTTTACGTGATAAATTGCGCATACACATGCAAATAACGCACATCCATGTGCAGACGGTGAACAGTGACTGCAATGTAAACGTCTCGAAATCCATTTACGTGGAGCAGAAAATCATTTGCTGGAAGCCAGAGGAAGAAAAGAGTAGATATTTTTTTAATAAACAGCGAATTTTGTCCAAGACAATTATAAAATATTTCTCCAGTCTTCTTAACGAGCTTTCGTGGTGTAGTGGTCTGCACGCTCAGCGCGTAATTGAGAGGTCCGCGGTTCGATTCCCGGCGAGGGCGTTGCTAATTTTTCATCTTGCCTGCTTCCAAAAATACCTAATGTCCATACACAATTATCATCTGCATACTGCGGCTAAGCCATTCGCAGCACTATCTAAAATCAATCTCTTAACACTTGACAGGGTGTAACCTAAACTTCAGTAACATACAGTTAATAAGTTTTTCTCAATATTCATATGGCAGTTACGTGGTAAAAAAGGGTTCTCTACGAATAAGAGGGGAAAAAATCACGCCCGCACTGCGAAAGAACTGTGAAACTGTTTATTTAATATGAACGGAATTGTGCTAATGTTTATTCATATTAAATACTAATGAAGCTGTGTATTTAATATATTTAAATGGAATTAAATGATATATTTGAATCGAATCAGTTATCTCTCTAATGACCTGAATATATTTATTTAATGTGAAGGATTCAAATTTGAGAAACATATAAATCCAGGGCCATAGAGTCATTAGACTGTAAATTGGGGAAGAACAATTTAAAATTTTTCAATCAGGCTACGTAAAAATGCTTTTACAAAATACAATTATTTTTAATTCACTAGAACTAGAAGTTGTCGGTATAGATTTTCTTGGAGTATGTTAAGTATGTAGAAGACTTTTAAAGTTTATAGGATCTAGAGGAAAACTGATAACTATTTAAACCGGGAAGTCGATGGGCACGTCTGTAGCGAAGTGGATATGACATATAAACCTTATACGTCTGACTGTTGCTCAAATCCTGGCGAATGGGCTGGCTGAATAGGTGCTGTCGTTATTTCGTCCTTCTATAACGTGAATGAAAAGAAGTTAACAATTAGAAAGTTCTCCACGTAGGCATTCCTTTTCTTAAGGTACGCGACCATACTGTTGTTTGACTTTATCAAAACAGTGCGATCTAATCAAAAGTTGATAAAAGTAACATTTTTTGGCAGTACGTTTGTAAGCTATGCGAAATATCATTATCCATTAATAACACTTTCCGTGATATTATACATAGTTTCAGAATTTTCGTTTAATTAAAGTAGTATTTATAGCAGAATTATAATGTTCTTTCACCGTAGATGTATAATTAAATTGAGTCAAATCCCCTTTGTTCCATAAACTGTCTCTTAAACGACGTGATAATTTAAAAATGACTAAAACTCATTAACTACCAATCAAATATTATAGAAATTAAATGAAGACTAGACACATCTATTGTGATAATGATGTCACTTAGGTCAACTGTTTAATACTGTCAACAGAACATCGGATACTGAGGAAATAATTTTAATGAATTTAATATTAAGTATTGATATAGTACGCTTTCGATTTTGAAGATTTTGTTTCATTTTAACTTGGCATTAGACGAGAGATGAGGTGTTTCAGACAGAGGTAGACACAAAATATATGGGGACTCGCACATTAACGCACCTGTCTCACGTAGAATACATAATGTAATTTATTATTTCTTCTTTTAACCGTTGTGAAAATATCTAAACACTGCTGTGAGAAAGGAAAAATATTGCATCGTTATCTTGCTTCTTTGCATAAATGGTATATCACGCTTTAAAAGTCTTTCTTAAAATTAAATATTAACTTGAACTAAAACTGGCATCTGCTGTAATTAGGCTCACTTTTATATGATTCTTTTGAAATAATGCATGATTTATCTTAGAATTTTTAATTTAAAAAGCAACATCTGGGAAAATATACGATGCTGGATTAGAAAGCATTTCTTGCGTAATTAGGAAACAAAGAATCTAATAATACATATAGGAAACATAATACTTGTAGAAAAGTGCTTAGCAATTGATTTCAAAAGGTGAAAAACATATATTAATTTTTAAACCTTTAATGCTGAAAATAAATTACTACAAGCAGCTTATTCAAATGGACCTTTTGTTCGATCTTATGGAAAATCACCAACAAAAGTTAATGAGGTTGTTAAAAATTTTTCAGTTGACGTTATTGTGCAAAATAATAAAGAAAACAGAAACAAGAATGG
The DNA here is from genome assembly GCF_044657685.1 of Stegodyphus dumicola. NCBI lineage: Eukaryota > Metazoa > Arthropoda > Arachnida > Araneae > Eresidae > Stegodyphus > Stegodyphus dumicola. The sequence goes on from NC_140781.1 coordinate 165,293,484, forward strand.
AAGTTTTGCAAAAGAAAATAATTTTCAAATTAAAATAAGTTGCATTTACAAGGCATATTTTACACTTTCATATTTTTCAAGTCAAAAGGAGGATTAGAATTAGCGAATTGTCGAATAATTAACAACTACCTTTAAAATTGTGTGAAATATTTTCATGACTTAAAGAAAAAAGCAAGAAAAATATATATAAAAAAATTCTATACATTTCATTTAAATAATATTTTAAGAATTATAAGTTTTGTTTTTCAAATAAGCTACGCATGGTCCAAAGGAATTTTGTACTCGATTCAATACCGCATAGCTTAGATCCATCTCTAATAAAGTGGGAATGTGTGGATGAATAAATGGAAATTTAGCGACTAGTAGTGAAAACGTGTATACATTATTAGTTATACCTACGAACGAAAACTATACAGAAGGAAATGGCCAACTATGGCTAATTTAAAAGATTGTATAAAGAAATCTAAATACTAGGAAGTGATGTCTCAAAATGCATTAATTGGTGGTAATTATGAACTGCCTGTCATCGGTTATAAACGATTTACAAAAGACATTGCTCCTACATAAGCATGATTATATACGAACTTTTATCGTATTTTATGGTATTAATATTGTAAGTGATTAATAATATTCCAATTCAAAATTTTCCATAGCTAATTTGTTATTCATGTAACTCACTTATCGCCATCACTGGAAATGAGATATCCGATCACAGAGCCTTTTGTCACTCGAATAACATGGCGCTAAGCTACTCATTCCCTTAAGCCAGCGAATAGTGTTACAAATAGCCATTTCAACTGGATGTGAAAAGATGGGAAACATTTGGCCTGCAACCTAGAAACAGCTCTGGCTTTACGATTACTGTCTCCATAAAATATTATTTCTGTATAATAATGAACGAAATGCAATGTAATGGTTATGACAAAGTTATCTGCCTAATGCGAGATATTTTCCAAACCCGAATTAAAGTTATATGAAGGAAAGAGGATGAGAAACCATGAAAATGCTATGCAAACAGCACCTTTTCTGGGATTTTTTACCCTGATTCAACTACCAATAATTGGCAGCCTTCTTCTCTAGGTCAGTGATGGCCCCCGAAATACTATTAGCACGCCATTAGAAACTTTAAGATGAATTACACATCCTATACCGCGAAAGCTCTTACTCTAGAAAATCTGTTTGCTGGCCTTGAATGTATTTTTCGGAATCAAAATAGTGACAATTTAATTTGGACTTCAGCCCAACAGATACGGTAAATACCTCCGGAAGCCAAATCTAACTCGTAGGGGAGATGGACAATCCTCTGAAAATTACTTTTCTCTATAAAATTCTTTCAATTTCTGGGCACTGGATTTTATTTAGTTATTTTGCTGAAATAGGAATTTCTCATTCTTCCTCTCTGCTGAAACCTTTTGTGATGAACGTTCTCTCTGTTGCGTCGAAATCTCACAAAAATGTTGAATTTACTGATAGCCCTGTGTAAAAGAATTCTTGGTGGATGATGTTTTGCACTGTAGGATATAACAGGCATTATTTTCTTCGCCCAACTGGCTTTTTCTGGTCAGTCTTATCTTAGGAAAAGCAATACAAGGCCCATTGCTTTAACTCAGGATATTAATTTATCAGAATATTACTTAATCTAATCCTAAGTGAGGACCGTTGATGTCATTCAAGTAGAATTATAAAGGGTAGTGGACTCATTTTAATTAAATGGCTTTAGGAGGCATACTAATCATACTGAAAGCACAGAATGATCATATCAGCGCAAAAGCTATTTAAAAGGGGTTGAAAGAACATTAGATTAAGATACGGTTGCACACTTTGAATGTAATGCTCGATTATGATTTTAATTTGCCTAATTATTTCTTACGCGCTTGCAGAATATTTATTCAAATTACTTAAAAATTATTTTATAAGATATTTCTTCCACTTTCCTAGCGTGCCTTCGTAGTGTAGTGGTTCTTCACGCTGGGCTGGTATTCCAGAGGTCTGTGGTTCGATTCCCGGCCAAGGCGTTTGCTAATTTTTTATCTTGCCTGCTTCCAAAAAAATCCTAATGTCTCTACAATTTAATTTTTGAATTTCTTCATCCTTCGTGTTCCGTATAAGTTTATTTAAGTTAAAAAGTATGTAAAACAAAATTCTAACAATAATTTTCATAAGCCCCTTTACTCTCTGTCTAATTTGACTATGACCTCTTTCTTTCATAAAATTAATAGCTGCTTCAATGACACAGAAACTTACATAACGGTTCAGAGGAGAAGATTTCAAATTTGAAAATCGAAATTTATCATCATCCAATAGGGATTAAATGCGAACCAAAACCATATCATTCTGAATCAGAAACTCATATCAAGCACGCTGCGTTCGCTCCTTTCCTTACTTGCTAGCTAAATTGCGCTCACTGCTTTCCTTACCGCAAGGTCTTCATAAATGCAAAAAAATCTTTAAAATATTTATTAACGAGATGAAGATATATTGAGATCAGCAGAAGCTTCTTTATGCATCCTCATGTTAGAAAATTCAACATCTGTTTTCAGTATCCATATTATTACATACATTACATGCGTATATTCGTACACACATATCCGTGTATGTAAATATGCGCATATATAGACAGAGAGGCAGGGTTTTCAAGAAGACTCCATGTATGAATATATCTTGAACGATTGGTAGTAGACTCATTATTCGAGAAATAAACCATATATCATAGGATAAGATTGTAACAGGTTTGGTTGTATGACACCTTTCAGTAAAAATATGGTTTATTTATATTTTTTAAACAAACCTTTATCATATTTGAAATAAAAAAAAATGATACTTTCAAAAAACGTCCACAGTACCTAAAATATCTACTGAAATGTTACGATTTCTGTATGATTTAAACTTTCATCGAATAAAATGCTTCAGTTCACCTAGGAAATTTTTAATTTTTTATAGTGTTACGAATAGCAATTTTGAAATCAGTATAGGTCTTCACCGACGTGTAACTCAGATTTCATGAGGAATAGAATTCTTGTTGTTTATTTATTTCGGCTATGTAATGGATTTTCCTCATTAATATTTTTCCTTTCAGGTCACCCGAATAAAAATTAAAATTCAATGCATCTTTCCTCAATGATATCACATGATCAAGCTTTCTGCAGTTTGAAGGCTTACTTTATTTGATTCATTTCTTAATTTTTAATTATATGATTGGGAAATAACATTCAAGAACTATGCACTGAGGGTACAGAAAATTATACCGTAGCACTGATACACAGGGTATATGTTATAAGAACAGGTTTCGATGTAAGCAATTAAGTCAAATATTTTGGAAAATTCTATCGAAAAAAACTTGTAAATTACAAAGCTTTAAATCCTGTTGAGAAATTATATCTGAAAACTAAAACCCTCTATTTTTGCACTGAACTGGCAAGAATAATAAAATTTTATGCGCCAAATAAAGGACTGCTAATAAAGGAAAAAAGATGTATAACTATGTAATGTAAATTTCCAAGAAAAATAAGTTTAGAACGCTTTGAAGTGTTCATCGTTAAACAAAGAATTTTAAACCTAGGCAAAACTCAGCTTCAGACTGATACTAGATTTAGACAAAAGCTCATAGACTTTCTTCATATAAGTATTTCATTTTATAATTGTCAGGGGCTGTTATGTAAAATGCGTAAAATGGGAGTTTTATTCAGAATGTGTTTGTATTATGTCTTTACAACAGCTAGTAAAAATTGATAAATAAAAAAGGCCACCAAAGGCGGTATTTATCAGCGGTGAATACTATTATAATGAGCACTGCATTCATGATAATTTCCTGTAAACAAATAATCAAACGTAGCTGTATGTGCCCTTGTCTTAGAATTCGCAAAACTATATGTATATATGACAAAAGTATTAAAATATATATTACAACATAGTTTATTTGTCCATAGACATGTTTGAACTGCGTTTAATAGCAAATTACTGAAATCACAGTTTCCTAAAGATGATCTGAACAATATATGGCTTTGTATAATAAGGGAGATGAATAGCGCTCCCAAATGGTAATTCAATAACGGACAAATATCCAAATATTAATCACAAAAAATTTCTATGAACTCATATTATTTCCTTCATGCGAATACTTTCATCTGGAATCATCATCTAGAAGACTATTTTATGGCTTTTCTAGATAAGAATGTTAAATTAATATTTCCACGCTTTCTTCTATTATTCATCAAAAGAACTCCTAATGAAAGTGGGCCTTTTTTTGCAATTTACAGCCGTTCTTTCCCTTGGGAATTCCCAACAATTACCATTGAGGATATCAATGGTTGCTGATTATGCTCCAAACTTAATGCAGAGAAGCTGAGGTCATAATTTAATTACTGCTTTAGAATGATCGCCTTAATGCACGTTTGAACGTGGGCTTGAATTTATTTGGCATATATGAAGTAATCGCGGATGTACCACTGATGCAGCCGCTAAATTTATGGAACTAATCAAGTAAATCATGTTAAATGCCTTCGCTGACTGCCAAAAGGCGTAAAAGGAAAGAACAGGTAAATTTCAGCGGTAGTGCTTGTTACTAGAAGGTCATAATTTCGCCGCTCTTAAATGGCCTATGGCAATTCCGAAAAGAGTGCACTGGGAGTACTTCTATAAATCAATAGGGTTGTTTTAGATAGTCATGAAAAATAAATCTTTTCATTCTAATAGCGAAATCAATTTAATGGAATTTCTGACCATAGAAACTCCATTTGTAGCAGGTCATATCGGTTTACGAAACATGCGTATCAAACATTTGCGCGTTTCATTCTTATTTTTTTTTCAATGAATTGACTTTTGAAATCCTGTCTCTGAATGCGATTTCTTTCAAAATACTATAAATTAGAGTCCGGATGTAATAATGAATTTAAGTTGTGTTTTTTTGCTTAATTATGTAAATTTCATGAATACTGTAAATGTGAATAACTAATTTGTTTTCTAATTATAATAACTTAGTGCGGAAGGCTTGCAACTTATTTGGTATGATTTCAAACCATTGAATGGCATTTATTTTAGTAGCTCAATAGAACAAAATTTACAGCAAATGATCATACTCTTAACTTACTCGAAAACATATATTAATTCATTACGTCATTTCAGGTTGTATTTGAAAAGATATAATTTACTATTATGGATTTTTAAAACGATTATGAATTTTTTAAACTATTGGATTATTCGACCAGCAATATTTATATTACATACATTTATCTATTGTGAAAGCAAAATAACATAACAATGAAACTGATGTGAAATTTAAGAAACACCTTCTCATGATAATGGTATTTAAAAGTATATAGCTTCGTTTTCATTTTTTATAACTATGCAAAAATTACATTCGTTTTTGAATTTCTTGAAAACTTACTTATTTGCGTGTGCGGCATTGTTCTTCTAAAGTAGATATATCAAAATGCTGTTGATTCGAATTCTTTCTGAAATGTTATCAACTATAAATAATAATATTGCAATATACATGCAAAATTTTTAAGAGCTTAAGCCCTTCGATCTCCTCGGGGTCTTTATTGGATCCCTCAGGGTCGATAGATTCTAAAGGGTATCAAGGATGATTAAGCCGTCGACAGCCGAATATGCATTGGTAATTGATAGGCATAATCAAGATCCCATTGATTACAAAAAAATAAAAATATCAGTAAAAGTTTAATTAATTGTTTATTCATATAAAGCTATTTATTGCAGCCAGGAAGAAATCATGTTATCATCATAAGGGAAAAATAGACCAAAATTACTTGCTATACGTTTGACATACATAATACTTTTAATGTAACATTTTATGCAATAGGTGCACTGTTTTAAAGCTGTGTATAAATATTATTAAAGCTAAATCTTTGAATAAATGTGTTTTTGGTCAATGTGATACCACAGTGAGTTACACATAGTTACAAATTACTTTTTCATACAAACGTACTCTGGTTGTCCAAGTGTAACTATTTGCAGTGTTTCACAGACATTTTTAATAACGAGAGAGAATCATTCCTTGAAGTTGTCAGTCTTATGGCGATACAACTAACAAAATTCGAAAAACATTTACTCTGCTTGGTTGGAATATATTCATTCTTTAACGCAATGCAAAACAAGCTTCAAGGTTAAACTTCAAGATTAAACTTTAAGTTATTTATGTGCAATTATCTGCATTATGCTTAAGCTGTATTATAGTAAAAAAATGTAAAAGGTTCGGTGAAGAAAAACACTCTTTTAAAAGTAGTCGATACAAAGAAAATTTGTGGAAATCTTCTGGCTTAAAATGATCAACAGACAATCTTTTCAAAAATTGTAAATCGCAATTTTCCATTAGTTTGTCTGATGGTTGAAAGGCATTGATAAGTAAAATAACATGAATCTTGCCAAAACGAATTGAGGCTTTCTTAGGATTTAGAGAAGGTATATGGTTTTATTAAATTTATAAATTTAGCTACAAAAGAACATAAAAGATCGAACAAACTAAATTTGCCTGAAATTCAATAAAAAGCTACCTTCAGAAATTTTTAACAAAACGTCAATTTCTATTGAAGGAATTGTAATTTTTCTCTCTCTATTGAAAAAAAATTAGCATTGCGAGATCTTTTATAAAGTTTAGCGCATAAAATATTTAAAGACTTCGGCACTCTGCCAATTAAACTAAAATTGAGTTGTCTTTTCAGCTTTCTTTTGATCCTTTGATAAAAGGATCTCTTACATACGATTTTCCACTATAAAATACTTTTTTTTACTTAAAAATAGGATATTAAACTTACGCAGTTCCTTTTAAGCCGAGTATATAAATAACCTCCTCCATTCTTTTTCAAAATGCTTAAGTCACACCATGAAAGCTTATAAAATTGTTTATTGATCCAAAACGTTTTCTAAAAACTCCACTTACTGTAATAAAATACAATCTACTTTTATTATCTTTCGTCTTTTTATATAAAATCAGAATCAGAATACGCTTTATTGTCCAAATATTGCATGAAGTTGTTTATAAGTTTCTAGAAAGTTACCTTTAGCAATGATTTGAATACAAGTATTAGTTGAACCATGCTGTGATACTGATTAGCCTGAACAGTCATTGCATTTTATCTATTATTTCGTACGTATATTCAGCAAATACGTAACAGAAACCTCTGATCGTTTGATGCTTATCAGACGTAGTTTGAGAAGTTTTTCAGCGATCTTCACATATTGCATTTTATATGTATATTTTATAGACACATAATCTTCATATATTATAATTTTGCATGATTTAGAAATATATCTTCTGCATATAAAAATTATGAGCTTTCAAAGCAATGTCGGAGAACGGGTTGGTTCCATGGCATTTTCTGTGGTGTTACCTATATAAGGTAAATGCGAGAAGGTTTTCTTCAGAATGTATTCGATGAATCCTTTTTCTCAAACAACTAGCACTTATGGGAGCTGCCATACTCAAATAAAACGAGACAAAAGTTTAAAAATAAAATTATAAAAACCACCACCACAATCTTTATGTAATATAATCATTTCATGCTATAAATAGGACTTAAATACTATATGTATTTTTGTCACCAAGGCAAATGATATAGCACACATATGTAACATGTAGAGAAAAAAGAACTTCTAAAGGAGCAAAAATGATAAAATTGGTGAGTTTTGGCAATGGCGTTATGAATTTTCTCTACAGAAAGGGGGGGGCATGACTGTTTTCGCGTTACATTCTTAGTTAGTTAGTGTGTGTGTGTGATTATGGCAAAGCCTCGAGGGCTATCTGCCTAAGGGGAGGGATGCCTTCGTGGAGAACTTTCTAAGGGAAACTGGCTCGTATACACGTTACACATGGGGAAAACCACGAAAACGCCCATGCAGCCATGCCCGTCCGCGGGATTCGAACCTCGGACCGAACTACCAGTGTTCAGCGACTTTACCGCTCGGCCGCTGGTGGTCACCTCTTAGTTAGTTAGACCTACTTTCAAGTAAACAATGTGAGATATACATTCAAGTGAAAAGGGTTATTATTGATATTTTTACGTGCAGTAACTATACATGTTACTAAATATGCTTTCAGATGCGAGAATAGTGTTGGCTTATTTCTTTTTGTGTTATTGACTGAATGTATTTTTTTTAAGCAAAATATAGGCATCATGTACTTTTGAACGATAAATGTTTCGAAAATAAAATCACATTTCTTCAAAACTTGTAAAATATGTTAATCTTCTTCTGAAAACGCTAACCCCACGACTGCATGCATGATGAATATGACAATTCATTGCAATCTCCTGCATTTAAGAGGCGAGTGGCGAAAGGTACGCAAACTAATTGAACAAATTTATGATGAATTATTGTCAGTCATAGCTTTCATTGCAGAGACCGTTATATTCTTGAGAGCAAGAAACTCATAAAATTGACTATAATCTATTCAGATTAGAACCATGAACCTACCATTTGCTATATTGACGTGTTAATCACTAAACTAAGGAGAATATGCAAGATGCGATAATGCTTATACACTTTGAGAGAGAAATCTTTAATAATATTCTTAAACAATGTTTCGTATCTCAAGTGCCAGTAACTAAAACCACCGTTCCAAAATAGGAGTATTACATCAGAGAAACAATTTCATCAAAAGCTGCCTTTGTTGATGCTTTTACCGGAATGAAAAGCATTGTACACGTATGTGGAAATATTTCGTAGATTTTTATAGCTATTGTTTTCTAAATTTCTAAAATTCGGGTAAATTTATATCATGTTTATTAATTTTCTTATTCATTAAAATTGATTTTAAATAAGTTAAGAATTTTCTTCAATGTATTTCAAATCATTACTTTGGAAATGTTTGTAAACAAGTGTTCTGAAATTCATTTAACGTGTCTTATATTATATCCTAAGCAATTTCGAAATATTTATTGTATTAATGTTATAATATTTTAGAGAATAAAAAGATATGCAATTGAGAGAAAGTGGTAAACATTAAAGCTCAAATATTTAAAGCAATATTTACAGTCACCCTTGGTTAAATTACAAATAGGCTCATATGTTTCCTCATGTGAATTAAACACTGATTTATGAAAGCTTATGACAGATTAAAGCCATTTTAATTCAGATTTTACCATGTATATAGAAGTGACTAATATTTTGATTATTTACTAAGAAGCAATTGGATTTTCCATAAGGAGTCATTCACGATAATTTGCACTTAAAAGTTCCATTCATTTGGGACGCATTTATCAAAAGCGTTTACAAAGACTTCATTTTTAACAGATTTCTGCAAACCTAACAAACAAGAATTAACAGCATTTATTTCTGTGACATCTCGCATCTTTCTACTTACGGATAGGATTTTCTATGCAAATTATTTGTGTGATCCAGTAATTAAATATCTGCTGCAATGTATTCAAAAGCTAAAAAGGAAAGAATAACTAGGGAAACATTTAAATTGATTTGTAAAATATGCGGGAATGAAGTATTAACAAGATCCGATATTTTCATTCGTACGGACGATTTTGCAATGGACACGAAGAATAAATCCAGGAGTGATGGCTCTTTACAGTATCGAACGGATGACAATATCGAAAACATTCGGCAAATGTTGCTGAAAAATCTTCACCTGTCTTCTCCAACTATAGCTGATAAGAATAACATCTTTAAAGACATATGTATAACATCTGACAATAACATCTATAAATTTTATCTTGTTCATTTGCGCTTTTGCAGCTGAAGATACAGCTCATTAAAACCATCGAAACTAGTCCTGTGAAAATTTGAAAATATAACGCTGATTTTTGTTGTTTGTCTTCTAAATTAATCTGTAAAGACTCTCATAAAATTGTGGAAGATCTTGGAAAGAAAAACCATTGATCCAGTTTTGTTCAATTTTTTTGTATGCAGTGTATTCATGTATAGACTGCAGAAGAGAAAAAAGATTGAATTTTCACATTACATGAATAATAATAAACTGTCCATACTTTCTTCTTCAGCTATCAAAAGTTGATAATTTATGTATAGCAAGAGCAACAATATTACCTTTAAACCCTTACTTCATTGAGTTCCCATTATTAAAAATAATTAAGATTAAGTTCAAGAAAAATAAATATAAAACTTTAAATAATATTAAAAGTTAAAGCTATAAGGATTTTTATCTCATTCATTTTTCTGTACGAAAATACATTTTTCATAATTTTAACTGTAAAACATATCGTGATAGGCATGTTTCAGTTGCTACCAAATTCTAAATAGATGCATAAATTATATGAAAAAAATTGCTCGAATAAATACCTCTAAATAGTTGCTCATACCCAGAGTTTTGATTTAAGAATAATAAATAAAAACTGAACTGACTAGAAAGACTGAAATAATCAGGCTAAGTTTATCCATTCAAAAGGAAATGAAACTTCCTAATATGAAACATATATTTAAATTATAATGAACTACTTTTGTATGTGAACTAACAAACATTAAAGTTGTAAATTAAGTATGCGAACAGCATCAGAATCCATGCACAATTAATCCATGCACAATCAAAAAATCGAAAACAACCTACTTTTTCGAGTCCTTTAGCTTATCAGACTTAGATTTCTGATCAAAATCACCTAAGTATAATTATCTAAATTTAGCTAAATGTAAATATATAGCACATTTCTGGATACATGTAAATCATTTACAATAAAAGCTCAATGAAATTTTTAAAAAGTCTTCATTTCTTCCTAGAAACCAAAAATGTATATTAAAATTTACGCAAAATTGCAAAGCACTTTCTCCCTCCTTACCTTCATGGTAAAAGTGCAAAGCATGTCCGGCGTTGGAAAGTCGGGAGCTTAAGTCTCGGCCAGCGCATTAGTTATTTTCATGATTTCCGGCTCTAAACAATTTCCAAAAGTAGTAGAATAGCACCTCAACTAAAATACGGTGCGCGAAAATTATTCGTCACAGCTGGAATTTAGGACCTGGGTCTCTTCCTCCCTTTAAGGTAGGGAGGCAGCAAGGTTTTTCTAGCTTTTTACCTCGTTTTTGCTTTTGTGGTGTAATTGGAAAGCACGAGTGGCTAGCAATAAGAAAGTAGGAATTTCGGGTCCTGGTGAGGGCATTGTACATTTTTTTATGTCTCCAGCTTTAACGCGCTTAATGACTCTACAGGAACATAGTTTTATTACTTATTTCATATATTAATGTCACTAATAATCACTACAATAATGTATGCATAATCACTAATGATGTATGCATAATGCATGCACTTTTATCTTTTATATTTTACAAACTTATCTTATCATCATGACTGCTATTCTTCATTTTTAGCTTAACAAATAAATAAATCTACCCAGAAACAAGAAAAATTGGGGTGGGTTGCTCCAATATAATTTGCTTTTCCATTAATTACGGAGGCTTTTAACACATCTATAATTTTGATGTCCCCTCCGAAAAAGAACGTTTTAAGTTATAAAAAGTATGAAATTTTTTTGAGTCTGATTTTAGGAGGATTGTTTTTGGGAAATTACATAACCATTTTAAAGATCATCAGTACGATAGAGAATGACTTATAAACTGGAATTTTGTAGAACGAAAGTTTAAAATTTTAAGTTTCGAATATTTTCCTTATATTTGTTAGGTAATTAAAACTATCATATGCCAAAAATGTACTTTTTTTTAAACGTATTATGAGTTTTAGTTTAGCTATTCTTGGAAAGTTTATAAAACATCCTGCATATAACTACTCCTGTTATATCATTATAGCACAATAGAAATTCATACTTAATATTTACTACTGAACATCATTTCTGTGTAATTACTATTATCAATGTTCATACTAGATTATGAGGTATGTAATTGTATGTATATGGGTAACATAACAGAACATTTCAACTAATATTGTATCAATCATATACCCTAGTATATGAGTAGTTATCATAGTGTAACGTAAAAACAAAATATGCAAACAATTCTAAATTTCAAAATAATGCGTTGTGGAAAGCTAAACCCATTCATTGTCTAAGGTCCAGTGTAAGGAATTAAATACAATAATTACAAGGCTAAGTAGGTAAAATCAATCTAACGTTTATTAATGAGCAAATTTGTATAAATAATTTACATTTTTAACAAGGGTGGCGGCAGGTCTGCCTTTACTCTGAAGAAAGAAATTTAACATACCTGCTTACAAATTTAACAATTCACCTTGCGAAGGCAACAAAAATTTTTTTCGTCGGTAGAGGTTTCTGTAAAAGAAAAACAATCAGTATTAATAATGTGAAACACTTTCGGAGGCCAGGCTCTCCGCCCCACAGCCGCTTCCACCCGGTAGGACTCCGGTCATCACCAAAACGCTGGCCATTCTGCAAGTCAGGTGCTACGACTCCGTCCTTCGGTGTAAGTTGTTTAATTTCTTAGTCTACTCAGGCACGCCGTCGGTTGGTCCCCTCTCTGCATCTTGGAAGTCATCGAAAACATCAAAAATATCTCCTTGGTCCCTTCCTTCAAAAACTAACGTGTTATTCAAAAAGGTTTCCTCGTCTTCCCTCTTTCTCGAAAACACTGCGCAGCCACTTTAATAGCTGGCGCGTTTTTTGAAAATTTGGCGTAGATTTTGATCAGCAGGAAGCCAAAACCAGCAACCTCTACCGAGAAAATCTTCACGGGAAAAGGGTTTCCCGATTACCAGAAGAGCCAGTTATCTTCATTCCATCATTCAGCTTCCAAGGCCACACCAGTGTGTCATCAGATCCACAGACGAAAACAAGAGGGGGGAAGAAACTAGCCTCGCTCGAGGTCCCAGTCGACAATGCAGGGCTTCTAACTCAACGAATATTTTCCCTCTCTATAAAATACGCTGTAGAACCTCTCCATGCTCGCCTGTCCAGCAAAACAGGGTCTTCTTTCGGGAAACACCATATGGTGTATCCATCCAGCACTTCACCCCCCCACATATGGTTTTTCGTTTGGGAGAAATGAATTTTGGGGTGCAGTAAAACCTCTGATAAGAATTTCCGAGAATGAATTCCAAGCCGAGGGCAAGGGGGGAAAATTCTCTGAACCAAGTTAATACAAAAATGACTTTGGGAAATTTAAAAAAAATGCAACTACTAATTACACAACATTATAATTCATAATAAAAATGTCAGCACTATAAAAATTGTTTCTTCAGCCACAATTAAAGTATACACACATATTATCCAAATTGAATTACAATTACAATCAATTTTTCCTACCGCCAGTCAGAAAATATATATTCGTTTAACTTTAAAAGAAAGAGGGATACAAATTAAGTTACTTAAGGTTAAGAAAAACAATTAACACACCAAAAGTGCAACAACAAAGCTTTTAAAAAAATTAAATTTAAAAGTTAAACAACCTTAAAGGACAAAACAACAAGATACAAAAACCAAAAATCTTAAGTCCCTAAACTCAAATTAAAATTAAACAACTTCAACTCAAGAAAACTTTTAAAGCAACCTAACCTAAATTTAAAGTTTACAAAAGTTACAATTTAAACTTACAACTAACTTTAAACAACAAAAAAAATTTAGAACTTCAATTACAAATCAAAACTGAAATAATAAGCAAAACAACTTAAGCTAGAAAATAAAAACGATTAATACATAAAAAATCCTCCCTCGTTCCAAACATTTTCTTTCACACTTAACTTTTAACTCTTTAAAACTGACTAAACTGGTGCCGCGAAAAAAAAAAAAAAAAAAAAAAAACACTAATATAAAACTAAACTCAGTACTTACATAATCAAAACTTTTAAATCTAAGAGACAACAAAGGAAATATCCTCCCTGGTGTTTTTGTAAAAACTAAGATTATTTATTAAACCAAAATGTTAAATGCACTTTCCACAACAAAATCTTTAACACGCTATCTCTCACTAAATTAAAACTAATTTAGATCTCCAACCTGAAAACACATAAATTTCAATACAAAATCTAGAGATAGCCTTAAACCCTTAACATTTCAAATACCACACAGAATCTCTTCAAAACACCAGGGAAAGATACAATCTCACAATTAAGAAGTCAACTCAACAAATCAAACTAAATTCAGTGAACCGATCGTATAGTCACCAACACTAAAACTGATTTTTTTCTACTACCGCAATATAATTACCCAGGTTCGAATAAAATAACCGTGTTTTCGTAAGGATCACATGGGTGACCTACAGTAGACCACAATTAATACACAAAAAAAACATACAATATTAAAAATAATAAACAAATTTATTGAAAATTCCCACACATTATAATTTAAGATAGCTGGCCAGACTACCCCTACAAAAATCTTTTAAAAGTTACTCTTAGCTTTTTTTCCCCCATTATCAATCTCATATTTAACATTAATCCATTAATACAAAAATCATAGTGAAACACGTCACAGTTCTTAATCATTTTAAACAGGAACTCAAGAATATTAAACTCATTTATAAAAGCTAATTTAGAATAAATCATATTGAACATAGCACTTGAACATTAAAACAAAAAATTCACTTCCTCCAAATTGGTTCAATTAACTTCTGACTATTAAACATTCATAAAACAAAATTACCTTCTCAGTTAGAAATTTAGTAAAAATATTCAATTTTCATCTACTTAGACATGACAGCTCTTGCTTTAGTATTAAACATTTCCAAATTTATAAAGATTAATTATCAAAAGAAAAGCACCAATAAAAATATAAAGTCACTCACGAAATCCGCGTACACATCTGAGAGACTCAGGAAGCTGCCCGGATCCAGTCACAAATCAAACAATAACTGCCAAATCTTCATCTTTTTCAGGAACCGGACTTTTTTCATAGTTCCAGCAGCACTGAAGATAAGAGAAGGAGGTCGAAACTGGAGACAACAGACCTCAGGAGATGACGACTTCCCTCTTTCCATATTTTCCAAAGCAAAACAGGAACTCCAACACGAGCGAGCAGTTCAGACTCTTCCACAAATGGGAATAAAAAATATCAGCGACGAAATCGAAAATAATAGGCCGCAAGGCAGGAACTGCCGCCGACAACATAACGAGCACCCGCACTATCTGGGACCGGACTCCATAACCAGAATCTCGGAGATAAAGAGCTTAACTGTAAACCGCGGTCGACCCCCGAAGAACCGAGGCGTATCTGTCTACTTTGTCTGTCTGTCTTTTCCTCCGCTCCATCCCGGCACCTCACTGACCGCGGCCGAACCCGAAGGGGCCGCCGTTAAGGAATCAACCCCTGAAGCTCTCAAAAATCTGCTAAAAGGTCTCTTTCAGTCTAAAAAAAATTCCCTCTGCTTCTCGTGCAACGGCTTAAGAAAACTCGGTTTACACTCACCAAAAAAACGCCTCAAAAATCACTATTTTCTCAAACAACACTAAAATTAAAAATCTTAAGTCCCTAATTTAAACTTACAACCAACTTTAAACAACAAAAAAATTTAGAACTTCAATTACAAATCAAAACTGAAATAATAAGCAAAACAACTTAAGCTAGAAAATAAAAACGATTAATACATAACTCTCCATTAAAAATACCTAAAACGTTGAACTTAATATTTATGTTTATCATAAATTAGAAGCGCATAGTAAAAATTTCATTTCTGCATAGCTACAAAGCACAGCTATAGCGTTTACAATATAGCTTCGGGTGATGTATTTCTACAAATATGTATTTAAAAAAAAGTTATTTTTTTAATAATCCTTCTCGGAGCTGTAAATAAAATTCGAAAAGCTCCCGCTTTATTTTAAACTTCTTTAGAAATTATGTGCGTATGCAAATATCTATTATTAGGATCTAATCCACCAGCTTAAATCGTTTTGAAAAGCTCCTTTGATTAATTACTTTCTCTAGATTATAGACCGAGTCGATGATAATTTCTCCGGCTTTGATGTCAGACGTTATACTAAATCCCTTCAAGAAAGGAAAAAAATTAATAATATTCATCTCAATCTCTTGGCATGATATGTATAATGACTATATTATGTGGAACTCGTACCTCTTTTTAATTTTTTATCATTGTCATTAAATGTGAATATTTTGAGCTTAGAGATAACGTGGTAAAAATCATATTATCTTGAGTGTTATTTTTTAATCTAAAATAAAGCAAAATTCTCTTAATTTTGTTTCAACCGAGAGCTTTTATGTGTGACTATATCAATAAAGAAATCACCGTTATAGATATAGCATGCATGTAAATTTTGATAATGTACTTTAAAAAAATAACTTGGCACACTTGACATTAAACACAAAGTAACTAAAATTTCAGGAGAAATAAACAAATTTAGAAAAGCCTAGAATATAACATAAAAAAATGGTTTGTTCAGTGTAAACATAAGATATTATTTTGTGAAGTATTTCGAGAAATAATTGGACGTACGTTAGGCTAGCAATCCGGAGGTCCGAAATGCAGATCTTGCAGAGGGTATTGCTAATTTTCTTGCTTTTCTGCTCACGAAAATTCAAAAATGACTCTCCACTGACATCCAGACTGAGATGTGGTGGATGATAATTCTTCACTACTTGCATTTGAAGGCTAGATCCCTCTTTCCCAGTCGCTCTTAAGTGAGGTAGTTGGAGTCCCTTCCGGCTAGCAGTTCGAAGATCCGTAGTTGAAATCCTGGTGAGAGCCTCCTAATTTTTAATATTCCATGTTCCGCTAAAAGACTAATGATCTGATTATATGGAATACTGGTTAAAAGCATAATGAGAGATTCCTTCTCTGTTTCGATGTGATATGTGATATTGCTATGGATTCTTATAAAATTAGTAAAGTTTTATTTTACATAAAATAATTTTTAAAACGAAAAATGCACTATAGACTTTCACTTTTATAAATTCTGAAAGAAAATAGCTATTAATAACAAAAACGTTTTACAAATTCTATGCTATTTTCAGTAATTTTCTTTGATTAAGCTATTTTAAATAATTTTCTGAAGCCATTTCAAATAATGTCTTAATTTAGCTGTTTTAAGTAAATAGTTTAATAGCCGTATAAAAATAAGCCATTTTCTTAAAAAGGTTGGATTTTAGTATCACTAAATATCAGACAACTAGGAAGTCGAAACACTAGTTTCTTTAACTGTTTGCTTATTCTTACATTTCCTGTCAAATAAACGAATATTTTGAAGCAAAAACTCGCAAATAGATTGCATTGAAATCTATTAAAATAACGAGTCTCAATAACCAAAATGAAAGAAGTGCATAGAGATAACACCAACATAGAGTACATAAGTTAAACTGAGCATAATATATTGGTAATATCAAAAAGCGGCATATCTAAACAAAAATACAAGATCGCAAATCTTTTAAGATAAAGTGCAAAGAAAAAAATTCATGAAAATAACAATTAAGATTAGAAAAGGTAATTAACATATAATTCTGTCATGTAAAAGTTGAATTAATTAATGAAGTTAACATATTCTTGAAGTTTTTATTTTAACGCGTTAATTTTTTGACTGGTATTCATTACTTTAGACTTTAATGTTGAACATTTTATCTTTTACTTTTAGCCTTTTTCAGTAGAGTTCGCAATATTTCTGATCTCGAACCATCGCATTCATTTTACGTTGTTTAACGTTTGAATTTATTTAAAGCAGCAGATATTCCCTCCATTCAGGATATCGTTCTGAAGCTTATTATATCGTGACTTTCCTAAATATACAGGGAGGCGGGCATTGTATCTATCAACTTCAGAAAGGCGCCGTTCTTGTAGCAACTTAACATGACTACGAAATAACATTATGCGCATTAGCATTTATTGCATTGTATGATAAGGAGAGTATAAACATCAGTAAAGCTTGAAAATAATGTCCCCCAAATATCCTCCTTCTATTTGGAAGCAGTGTTCGAGGCAATGCGGAAAGGTTTACACCCGTTGATCCATTTTAAGATGTCCTGCGGAATACGTCGGTATGCAGCCATATTTAATGTTCGCCGTTGCCCCGTCCTGTTGGAATCTAATTGTACATCCAAATATGGTTGTCCTCCAAAAACATTGCGGACGAATTTTGGCTGAAAAAGTAAGAATGAAACTTAAGCATTTAAAAATTGAAAATGAATGCAACTTATAGCACTTAATAAAATTTTAAATTCACATAGTTAAATAACAAAGGTCAATAATAAATTAACCTTTTTTATAAAGTTTTACTCATAATTTATCATGAAAAATACAGCCCAAAAATATTTAGAAAAAGGAAGATAAATAACTTCACGAGTTTACCTCTATAAAAGTTGCTTAGTTAGTTATCAAATTACTTACTTTCACGTTTGTTAATCTGATACTGTTTTGGTGAAAATTATATCTTGTTTTGTTTCCGTTTATTCTTAAAATGCCATTAACATTTCTTGCGCTTTCAAATTTTTATGCGAACATGCATTTACAACTTTTAAAACATGAAAAGCGCATGTGTGCGATGTTATCGTCATGCGATGATTGGTAGGTGCTTAATTTTTTATCACAATATTTTCGACGACGTTGTTTTTAAACCACGAAGTTTTTGAACCGCTTTATTTTCCACAACGATATTTTGTACCACGATATTTTCGGCTGCAACTCAACTATGTTGCCCACATTTCTAACTACCTTCACTATACTACCGCAAAACACACTAAGCATCTGTAACAAAGCCTGTTCTAAATGAGGCTTCTACTGTTCCAATTCGCAATTGAAGAGGCTTACGGTCCATAGTATATTAATTGCTTCGCTGTTAGGTTTGCCACACATGCCTATGCGCATTCTGACAGCGTTACCAATTCAAACTGATGGATACAGTATGCGCCATCCTATATTTAATCCAATCCAAAATTACAATAATGCAGATAATAAATTTATTCGATACCCAATTTATTCACCTGTAAACGATTTTCGAAGGAGTACAAAACATGAATTCATTCGATACCTTTCGAAATGGAATACAATTACAATTGCATTCCCTAGAAAAATACCTAGATTTTAGAAATATATACGCAGAAACGATCTACTGAAAAAGGGGGGGTACGGAGAAGAGTGATGTGAGGAATGCCGATATGAACTTAGTTTAATTTGAGAAACGAAATGGATTGACTGAAGCATGACATTTCGTTTTTGATACCGGCATTAAGAACAGACTGCTTTTGTAGAAGCTCCTTTGCGATTATGATGAGTGTTTTCAATTCATCAGTATTTAAAATGAGAATTATTTCTGAGTGTCTTCGTGGCTTTCAGACTGTGATGATCTTGAGTTCGATTTCAGACTAAAACTGTTGTGCAACGGTCTGGGTTATTTGTTCCTGTTTACGACGTATTAGGCCCAACAAAAACCAAATTTATGTCTCCTTAAATGGTGACGAACATAAATACTATCCGATTACAGCGATTGTGCAAAACTCCGAGTGATGAGTTCCGCCTACGACGCACTGGGTGTAGTCTTTGAACGGTGACCAACAAAAATGCTGTCCCACTGCTACGATTCTGCAAGATTGGAGTGATATATTCTGGTCCACGACATGAGGATGTCACAAAATACTGAATTTATGACTCGTTGAAAACCGTTGGCCATGGCCTTGAAATAGGAATGCTTACAGTTGGTTTTTACCTGAATCTGGCAGAGCTCTAGACCGTTGGCTTTATATGCATAAGCACAAAACACCGCTGTAATCCGAGAAAATATTAAGCTTTATGGCAACATGATTTATTTACATGATTATGTTAAAATATTTGGATTAAAAAATCCAAAACTTTCTTTCATCAATCTGTGATATAAGCACCTTTCCTTCTGAATACAGCAGTGTTCTCAATATATTTACAGCTGAGGTTGAAGACACACCAACAATATGACCTCACTGGAACTCAGTCAAGTCATTCAGTCGCTAAAAACTAAATTTTACTAATCGCAACTATTTGTAATCTAGCCTTTAGAATATATGAGAAATAACTATGCTAAAACGTGATGGTTCTTTGACAAATTACTGCGAAATCGATAGAACAGAAACTAAATCTTTTAAGCATACCTTTTCGGTTATTTTGGATAGTCCTTGTCATTTTAATCGTGAAAGTATATTTTGTATGCCCCATGATCACCAAGAAATACGTGCCTTGTGTCTTAAGCTAAAAAGATGCATTTATTATCCCAGGTTTGACTCTTCTCTGCAGATCTCATGAACAGTCATGTCCACTCAAAGTCAAATCTTGAACATTTTATGTAGTTTCAAACCATAACAAATTAATTACACAGCGAAATGCGGAAAATTTGCTAAGGTATAATGCTGTAGTTCATTTTGAAATAGAATCTAACGTCACAGTTCCGGTCTTACGAATAATGAATCACAAACATCTGAGAGCCGCAGTCCTAAAGAAGCAATAGATCTAAATTAAGTTACCAAGCTCTAGCTGAAACCTAGATTGAATCCTGAATCCTGAATAACAGCAGTTTTACTACTTAATGGCAGTGTGTATGAATATGCAAAACGTAACTGCGTAACCAAAATGTCATATATCCAAGCTTTGTTAGCATCTTAAAATTGTTATTCTTCTTTAAAAATAACATTATACTGAAATATGTGCGTTGGTATTAGTTGCACAGTTCAAGTCGCATTTCAGTCACTGTTCAAAGAACATGTAGAATCGTATGATGTAGGGTGTCATAACACAGAGATGAAGCATACACTATCAGAGTGTAGAAAAAATTGACGAGATCAGAATTTATTGCACTGAAATATTCTTGAGAACGTCCGGACGGACAAAGATCTGGTTTCGTTGCAACAAAGGTTATTATCTGATAGAATAGTCTATGGTAGTTCTAGCTTTATTTTTTAATTAATAATATAATGTTTGGAATATTGGCTATTCTCTCTTTCTGATCATAAATACCTGCACCATAAAGGGAAAATATGATAACAAAACTCTTCAGGTAAGACAAATCTCATGACGTTTGTGGGATAAAAAGGTTGATGCGTTAATAACAGTACAGGAGTACAGAACAAAGCTGGAAGCTATTAATTCCAAATTTATTTTACTTTCCGAACAATATTCCTAATATTTCTGAATAAAGAATATTTTGCACTCTCTTTTTCCTTTATTTTTAAATAGTCTTACTTCATAGATAATTATTTTTCCATTGAAGCATTTTGTACGATTATCTGCACTTTTATTTTTGTCTCATTTCTTGTGTTTTTAGACATTAATTTCTACAACTTTAAAACAAATAAACAGTAAAAGATTTAATTCCAATTCACTGGGTTTACAAATAGTAGATAAGCCATGTTTGCAAGTAATAGACAGAAATGTGCTTTCACATAAGGATTTTGCCCAAATCGATAGTGTTGAGGACAATATGAGTTGAAAACGCATCAGGTACATGAAACTTACAGGACAACATACTTAGCCTCGCTACATGTATGCGTCAATGTAGTGGAGACGGTGGTCAAACATTAAGGCAAAAGTTAATTTAACATACAAAATATAGTCTCCACGAATATTTACTTAAAGTGTAATGGAATGTACCCAATGAGCAAAGGCATTCCAACAAGAAACTAAACCTCATCGCGTTGTTTGATAAAATGTGCAGTACATATTTCAAGGTTTTTATTCATATTCATATTTTAAAAGCAATAAATATTCATACTATTGTAATTTATTATATACAGGATTAAGAACAAATAACCATAGCATTATACAGATACCCAACAATAACGCATGTACCGGAAGCCGTTCTAGATTCGAAGAACTTTTCGAAGCATTAATCTTCAATTAATTACTGGATGCCAGAAAGATAAAAGTAAAAGGTATTTTCTTCTCATGAGATACTAAGTTAAAGGAACCCCAGATTAGAAAGCATTACAGTATCAACACTTGTTGGCAAAAATCGTAAAACTAACAATTGTATGCTAAGGAATATCACACATAGCCGAATGGTGACATAGTCGTTTGGTGTGTCACAGGTTGAAACTAGCAAAAAGTTCAAAGGTCAGTCATCATGTCTTAGTAAACTATAGAATCATCTTCTTAAGCGTCTGCAATTTCACGAAACACAGTTCCATGATTTTTCAAGGTTAAAAAATCTCTCATGATGCTCCTTTTCTGTCCAAAATAGCCGGAAAAAGTAGAACCTAACCTGAATCATATACCATAGCAGATAAATTTGTGGTATTAAGGAGACAGATATCTGCTTCACCTCCTTGTACGAATAAGGTTTCGCTTACTAGAAGCATTCGCCAGAAGACATTCTGTATTTGTTTCAAGAGATCGTTTACCTACGTTAGCTCAACTACGTTCGGCTATATATTGAACAGCAAATACGTTTATCATATTCATTAAATGTGTCACAGCAGTATCTGCCTAAGCGGAGAGATTGCTTTGTGGAGAAATTTCTGATGATCTTTTCTCATATACACGATAAACAAAAAGAAAACCACGAAAATATGCAAGCAGTTAAACCGTTTGCTGTGATCAAACACAAAATTTAAAGTGTTCACCCGTTTTATCTACTCGACTATCTATAGGCTTCGCATGGTGAAATGCACCAATTTGAGATATGCTAGAATACTTTTCAGTATCAGTACTTTGGAAAATATACTGTTGTCGTCAAATTGGTAGCTTATTTTATTCAATTGAATAATACTTGAAATGAACACTTATTGAATTTGGCATCATAATTTTATGGGTTACTCTTTTCTCAGCAGATATATCGCATTTTTCATACATTCAGAATAAACAATATTGCTGAGTTTGTGTGGTACTCAAGAAAACAAAACTCTGTATGTGTGCAATATATATAATATAAAATACATTTTAAATTAAAATAACTGGAAAAATCTTTACAAATGAGGAAACGAGAACATCATACTAACCGTACACACACACATATATATATATATATTTCTTAGATAGTGTATTATATATGTGTGAAACATTTTAAATTAAAACAAATTAAAGCAGAAATAAATTTACGGTGAAAAATGTGTTGACACAAATCCATACCCGGCCTTCATTTTCTCAACCTTGGTCCTGGTTGGACTTTCAATTACAATAATGACACAAAGATTATTGTTATGGCATTTTAAAATTTAAAGAAATCAGTTTCGTAAAAATTGCGAAACTTCAAATTTTATGCTCTCCTTTGGTTCCTGTACTTATGCTTAGAATATTTTTGTTTTCATTTGTAGTGCTCAAAATGAAATAAAATTGTCTTGAAGCTATAGTTCTGAAAATGTTATGGCTAAAATGATGTAAAATATGTCAAACGTAAGAAACTTCGCACTCTATGAGCCTCATTACATCGAAGGACTCAGAAAAAATTGTGCTAATGACTCTTACATATGTACCTAAACTAGATACAAGGTAATATGTAGGATTTCTTTCAGTATTTTTAGAAAAGAAAAAAAATATAGTTGATACAAGCACTAAAATATTTGTGGCATATTGGTTAGTTTCTAGAAAATTGGCCGAAAGAAATTCATTGCTCTGGAGACTCGTATAAAAATCCGTTATTATTGACTATCTTATACAAGCAGTTCTATCTAATTTCACAGAACAGCAAGATTCATTCCATAGTTGTCAAGGAATTAATCGATGTCAGTGATGTTACTGATTACGCGAGTGACAATGCATGCAACTAAGGAAATATTCTGCTTTGAGGAAATGTTTTCTGCATAACACCCAGATGAGTGACCGACGCCATAGTATTGAGGGAATGGAATTTCCAGCCCCTAAGAATGAAAACAGCCTTTTCTTATTTGCGAATCGGATGAAAATTTTCCAGAGTGTCGGAGGTCTGAACATTATTTATTGCCTTAAGCACTCTATCATTCACTATCTGACAGCTTGAGTGGATTGCACTTTTTTTAATCAAAGTAATTGTATTTTGCATGTGTTCCTCCTGCATTGTAAATAAAAGCAATAAAACATAAAAAGCAATATTGTGATGATAAACTGACAGATCCCTAAAGGAAGATTATAATTAGTAACTATCATTGGTTATATGGGTAAAAATTGAAAACTAGATTATTAAGTTCTTATTACGTCTTTATATGAAACCTGAAACCCTACTATATGTATCTAATTATTGGTTACGTTTTGAAACATTACAGTATTACTCGATTTATAAGGAGTATATGAGTTGAATAATGAAAGCAGAAAGAATAGCAACGCCGTAAGATATAGTAGATGAATTTCCTTAATGTTATTAAAAATGTGATGTATCAAAATCTTAATTTACCTAATGAATCTAAAAAACATAAAAAAATGGCAACTTAATTAAGTAACATTTAGCCTTTCTACGGGATCGACTGACATCTTAATTATCAAAATCGACTGTTTTTTTAGACTACTAACATAAACCGATATTTTAATTTCTGATTCTGTTGACATTTTAAAAATGATTTTGTATGAATATGCAGTAAATTAACTGTCTACATGTAGTGATCTGTGAATTTCTTAAACAGTTAAGAACTGATCATTCGAAGACGTTGTTATCCAAAAACAAAGTTTGCATTCCTAGCGCTCTGAATTAATTTTATATTTCTTCTGTGTACAATATCTGCATACTAATAGTTTTCTCTGAAAATAGCTGAATGAATGCGTTATTTGCAAAATTATCCTAATTATGATTGCAAAGAGATGAGTAATTTGAGGCAATTTTATGATCACAATGCAAAGTATGCTCCAATCATCTTATTAAAATTCTCAGTGGCAGGTTATAAACAATGTGGAGATAGGCCTGGGGCCTGTGTTTTAGGAAAATCAATTTTATTTGTAATGGACTTGCTTAAAAAAATTAATTATTTATTTACCGTTTTTTAATGCTAATGGAGATTAATGAATTTCCTTAGATATGAATACTTTAAATGTATTTATCGCTTGCATTTTAACAATGGCATGTTCATGTGTGTAGCAATCTAAATTACAAATGAAGTTTTTAAATTTATAAAATAAAGTAAATTTTTCTATGCTACACATCTCCTTAGTAATCTTGCGTATAAAAATAGCAAAATTAGTTTTGCCTAAACTATTATTTCAATTTGGGGTTCCTGGATGTAGACTTTTTTTATCGAACTTAAACGTATGCAAAATATGTTTCAAAACCTTAAGAGCTTTGGCTAAAATATGCAGAAACTTGTTGTATTTGTATTTAAGGATAGCATTGCCACTTAGATTTGCGTACGTGAATGTTGAATTACTTTAGTAATTTCCCACTTCGAAAGCATAACTGCGAAGCATGGTTTTATTTTAAAAGAATAAAAAGTAAATGCCACTAAAAATAAGTTCTAAAATGTGCAGTATCCTTATCTGTTTGTATTATGTGCTTCTAGCGCATTAAGGTTTTGAAAAGGAAGGTTCCGAATTGTTGTCATTTACTATTTTTATTTGCTGTGTTAGGTGTAAAATTATCAGAAAACACTGTAAAGATAATTTTATGGTTGCATAATGTCGCACATCTCTTTGATTCTAAAGACAAATTAAAGTATGAAAATTCAGATGAATGAATAAATATACACGCATAATTTCATTTCTTTACACTGTTTCATTGCCATTAATTCTTTTTGTGCCTTACTACAAATTTCATTTATAGGTTTTAAACTGTGACTTACTGGCTGAACGTTTTAAAGTATATGGCGCCGTGCTATTATCTCAGCTCTTTTGCTCTCTGTGTCTTATGCGCGTTTGATGCTGCATACAAATTTTATTGTTAGATAGTTGTTACTTTTGTTGCGGATAATGATATTATAGAGTCCTTAGGATTTTTTGGAAGCAAGAGAAGAGAAAAATGTACTATGCTCTCGCCGGTACTCGAACGTGGACCTCTCGAATACGCTCCAAGTGTATACCCGTACACCACGAATATGGAAATGAGGGATAAAATATCTTATATACTCCCCCTGTTAAAGAGCGTCTGAGGATTAAGGGACCCAATCGCCAAATCCTGATGGTGAAGAATCATCATCCACCACTTTTTAGTTTGAGTGCCACTGTAGAGTCATTTGGATTTTTTGAAGCAGGAGACGTGGAAAATGAGCATTGACCTCGCCGGACCTCGAACCTTAAACCCCTCGAATACGCCCCGAGTGTGCTACCGTTACACCACGAAGGCATGCGGAAAGGAGGGAGAAAATACCTTAAATAAAGAAACATTATATTGTTACGAATATTGTATGTATGTAAATAATTTTAATGAAATTATGTAAAAATTGTGGTATTTTATGTAGCACGAAGGCTAGCATCGAAGCATCGCTACAGGGTTAAGTCTATTTAGATAAATGTCTATTTCGCCATACTGGCTGGATAGCGCCAAGCTGGCTATTGCTTTGGCGACTAAATGTTGTCTTCAGATTTGCCGAGAAATTGACAGACGTCTCAAAGCTTGGCGGCTGTTTGAAGACATTTTGGTCAGATCCTTCTGTAACTGCAACTAGTCCGAATCCTATAAAGCTGTAACTCTGTATATCTTCCAGCAATTTCGATAAATAGAAGGTAGTGGAAATATATCGACGGACGATGGGAAAACTGTATAAGAGCGAAGACAGTATTAGTTTGTATTGAGAACAGAATATTCAGAGATCTCGGTGCGAGCTTCGCTTTTAAATGCGCTTTGCATTGCGTTGTGGCCAACATTCTTTGTAGTTTGAAGTGGTAACTACTAATTGTGCTGGACGATACTGAGAAAAGTTGTATGAGTACTTTTGTGTGAAAAGATATAGAGCTGCAATGTGTTTTTATTTATCTATCGATTTATATATTTATTTACATAAAAATAAATTTCATCAAACTTTCATCAGTTTGGTTTGCATTTAATCCATTCCAAAGCCGTACGCTCGTAACAATATAAATGTTTCATCCCTCATGAAAACATTCCTAAAAACGATATTAATGTTAAAATATTAAAACAGTATTTCGCGTTATTACTAATGTTCAAGACGAGACACTTCAGTACAGTATTCAAATAAACAGATGTTTAGTAGGTAAACTGCGTAAATAAAGTGTTAACATTAACTAAGGGATTATTTTTAATGCTTAACACCTGTTGTAATAATGTAACTAAACAAGTGAAATGGTTATGGCAGGCACTGTCTATGTTTCTCTTTAAAGACGATAACAGTAACTTAAAAGTCAGCTTTAATTAATTGTATCTTGCTACATTAAAATATTGCTATCTACGATGATCTTGTTTTCTTCCGAGATGATATTTTCAACAACATTTTTAGCACTTGAATGAATGTTTAGCACTTATAATGAAATATGTAATGGTTCGTGTCTTACATTCATGACAAGATTCGAATCTTATCAAGAATGTCACTTTCTGCTTTACATTCATGATAAGATTTGATCAAAATATATAAACAACGAATTTTCTCTATAACTTGAATTAAGTGGTATTTTCTTAGCTAATTTCTGCTTGAAACTATAGCAAATAGGATAGACAGCAACGGTTGAGAGCAGATTGATACGCAATAAGTCAGTGTTGTACTTTAATAATTAATAATTTAAATGCTTAAACTCGTACAAAGTAAGGTAATTTTTATGAGTATAGAAAATAACTTCAAATTTCTCTTTTCCTTTTTATCGTAATTTGCACTTCGCATCAAATGTAGCACATGTACAAAATCGTTCTTGAAAACGCTACATCATTGTTTTCCTATTGAATGCAAAATAATCATTACTTAACGGTTTCATTCTTTTCCTTCACAGCTGTTAACCGACCTAGAAACATGTGTTAAACGCTTTCTTCAAAAATATGGTAACAAATAATAAGATAGCTCTATATATTATAATTGTGAAAAAAATTGCGTTCTTATGTAACATGAGAGTATTAATTACAGAAAGAATTAGAACCGATAAAAATACATACTCCGTTCATAAAGCAAAATAATTTCTTGAATATTGAAAAAAAATGGAAAAAAATCTATGGCTAATCATAAACTAAAAATGAGAAGATAAAACATATTCACAAGAGTTATAAAATATATTGAGAATCTGGATGCTTTTCTTTTATGATTAAATAATATTGTAGAAATGTTATATATATATATATATATATATATATAAGGTTAAAAATGTGTCAAAATCATCAAAGTATAAAAAATTATTAAAATTAATTCTTATCATATGATTCTTATATAAATCTCAAGACAGCTGCACTTAAATAAAGTAAAAAAGGCCTTTCAGCCAATAAAAATGTTAAATTTTGCAAGCCAAAATCTTCGTTAACAAATAGAAATAAAGGAGAAACGTAAATTCACTATTCTTTTATTTAACATTAATATTGTAATCTACGCACTCTTCTGACGCTTATCTCTGTTTATACGTGTTGTCCGCTGCATATGCTCTTTTTTTATTACCTCTGTACGTAGGTTGTAGTAATTGTGGACTACAGGCAGCCCCCGTCTGTGCATTTGTGTACTGCTTTATTGTGATTTATTCAACGAATTATGCATAAAATAAAGTGAATGTGAATTAATTATGACTGCATTTTACTAAAAGAAACATTAACTTCTAATAGCTGTAGAGTCCTTTAGACGTTTTTTGACGTTAGCTAATTAAAGAAAACCGCAATACCCTCGCTGGGATTCGAACTCCGGACCTTCCCGCACAGGCCTCACCAGCGGCCGAGCGGTAAAGTCGCTGAACCCTGGTAGTTCGGTCCGAGGTTCGAATCCCGCGAATGGGCTGGCTGCATGGACGTTTTCGTGGTTTTCCCCATATGTAACGTGTATACGAGCCAGTTTTCCTTAGAAAGTCATCTACGAAGGTATCCCTCCCCTTAGGCAGATAGCTCTCGAGGCTTTGCCATAATCACACACACACCCTTCCCGAACACAGTTAGAGCATGGTTTCATTCACAACACGAAGGTATGCGAAAAGTAGGAATAAAATATTGTATATACTTGCCCGTTTAAAGAGAGAATGGAGTTTATGGGACCCAATCGCCAAATCTTGGTGGTGACGAATTACCATCCACAACCTTTTAGTGATGTCGCCACGTGTCGAGTTATTTAGAATATTTTTTTCGAAGTCAGAAAACTGAAGAAATTCGTGTGCCATTGCCGGGATTTGAACTCCGTATAACCAGTGTAAGCGTTGAGCGTGCTTCCAATTACACCATGAAGGCATGCGGAAAGGAGAGAAAAAATAATTTATGCAGTATAATTGTCATCATTATGTTCTATGTTACATCAATTAAATAGTTGTTATTACACATATAAGACACTATTCTGTACAGTGATGAAAGTGCAATATTTAATGGCATTCTCATAAATGCACGAAAAGCTGTTATAAAATAAATCATCGAAACTTATCGAGGTAGATTACATATATAAAATGTATAACTTATGTCTAGCAGAGTTTGTCCTTTTTGTAGTCTATGTTGCGATCTTTTAGTCTGCATAATATTTTTTATGTTAGGTAGTTTTCTGTTACTTTAAGTAACCTAACCCTTCATTGAATATCTAAAAATTAGAAAGAAAATTCTATATATGACATTAAATAACTTTCAGAAAAATCATATTTATTTTATGTATGAAATTTTGTGCAAAACGTAATAAAATTAATAAATAATAAACTTAAATAGTCTTTTCTATCTATTATTTTCACAGCACATCTTCATAATACGATGCAGCTTAAGAATTTCACATATTTAGCATTTTAAAAACCTTTAAGATTTTAGCTTAAGTAAAATAGACGATCTAAAATTTAATATCTAGTTCACTTACATAGATCTTTTTCAATACACTCGCTGAAACGGTAAAATGAGGTATCACTAAAATAATTCTAAAATTTCTAAAAAAAATAATAAAACTGGTTTCTATCGATAGATGATAGAACTAAAACGGTCTTTATTAATACACAAGCAGGAGTTAACAAATCAATAATCGAACGACGAGTAGTTTGGATGCGTTGGTTATGGTGGTTTTCACATTATAGTACATCAATAATGTGGGACATGAATGCCTGCAGCTCAAATAAAACGACGTACATTATAAACTAGAACAAACAAAGACGGTTATAGAAATGGATTCCGTCTTGGTAAGTAAATAAGGAAAAAGCGCTGTATTATCGTTTTTTCTTCGATTTTTGATTTCACATACGAATGAGCCCTATGGTCGATTTCGTCTGTTATTATTGCTCCAAATAAAGGGCGTACACCGCATATTCTTATGCAAATCGAACAATCCGAAATAAGATAGAAATCAGCTATCCTTGCTTTTCATCCTTTCAGTTTACAAATATCATTCTATTTTTCGTGAGTTAGATGTTTTCTAAACACATAGAGAAGCATTAAAGATATTCATAAGGAAGTTGATTTCGACATTCCTTATCTTCTTTTAAAGGCCATGTAATTTCAGAGAAAAATTTAGGACAAAAACTATCTAAAATTCTTTGCAGGGGAGGCAATAAATTTTTAAAGAATGTGTATAGTACGTTTAAGTCAAACTGTATATTTCCTTTAGCTCATTAATAATAAGATATTAGTATAAGGTAATGAAATGAAAATACTAATTTTGTAGGTAGCAGACTTGTTAAATGTTGTTAATATTATATACAAAATAAACTAACTTTTAAATTTATGAGCGAAAACAATTCCCACTATTTGAGACTAATGTAGTATGCAGAAATTTCTTACGTTATTCCTATCTCGGAAGCTCGGGCTGAGAAGACTTAAGAAATCTCAGCTTTAAAAAATTAAGAAAAATACAATCAATCATTTAAAAAAGTATTTTTAATATCATAAAATGTACTGTAACGTTTGTATTGCATGTTATACCGAATATTCGTCTGTGGTATAGATTTATTTGCATGAGTAATTAACTAGTTAAAATAATACTTAAAATGACATGTCAAACTACGTGAACTAGGAAAAGTATGATAATTAGCAATACAAAACCAATGTAACATCTGTAGCACTTGCAGGACGTGTTTCGTAAGTTTAAACGTACTTTGTTTCTCAGGCATTGGTAAGAGAATAAGACCCAGACAATGGGCAAAATCAGGAAAGTATGCGAGAAAAGTATGCGAGAAATTCCGACATCAAAATGGCCCACGCATAGAAGAAAAATGAAGCATATAACTAAATCCGTTGATAGAAAAAGTGAATGCGAAATTACTGATGAATAATACTGTTTAAATGCTATTGTAAAATAACATAAGCTGAATCAATAAACGATCAGTTATTAACGATCACGAACAATTTTTAAGCATTTATCAAAGTGTGGTGTCGTTAATGAAACTGATGTAGATTATTTCATTATTGCACTACATAAAGAAAAACAAAATAAGCTTATAGGGCATTTTCTGCCTACTATCACCATGCCTTCGTGGAATAACTGGAAATACACTCGACGCGTATTCGAGAAGTCGGAGGTTCGAATACTGGCGAGGACATTGCACATTTTTCCACATCTCCAGCGGAAAAAAAATCTAATGATTCTACAAGCTTAATGAAAGTAAACTTAACTGAGCTTAAATAAATAACATATAAATGCTGTTGATGTTAATATTACTTTATAAGGTATTTCTCCCGTCTTTCTAGCTTGCCTTAGTGGTGTAGTGGTTCTGCACGATGGGCCGGTATTCCAGAGGTCCGTGGTTCGATTCCCGGGGAAGGCGGTTGCTAATTTTTCATCTTGCCTGCTTCCAAAAAATCCTGATGTCTCTACAGTGGCGCCCGAACTAAAAGGGTTGTGGATGATGACTCTTCACACCCAGGATTTGGCGATTGGGTCCGCTAAAAACCCCAGTAGCCCTTTAAAAGGGGAAGTATATAAGGTATTTCTCCCGGCTTCCTAGCGTGCCTTCGTGATGTACTGGTTCTACACGTTGGGCCGGAATTCCAGAGACCAGTGGTTCAATTCCCGGCGAAGGCGGTTGCTAATTTTTTATCTTGCCTGCTTCCAATAAAATCCTAATGTCTCTACAACTTATCAAAAGAACTTACTTAATATATACTTACTTACTAATATATAAGTAAAATGCTAGTCTTTCAAGAATTAACTTCTGACTAATATTACTACTAAGCCAGCCCTATAAATAAGGATGATGTATTATCTTTCAAAGAAACTGTGAAATGGTCTCAGTAATTTTCATTAATTTTGCATTGTGTTTAATTCGATAACCCAGAATTTTAGACAAGTTAAAATACCGCTGTATGGTCAATAATTAAATAAAGGGAAGTTTTTTCCCAAAGCAGTTACATTTATTAAATGAGATGCGCTAATATTACACTGAAAGTTCCCTAGAATTTATGATGTCAACAGCAGTTATTATGGAAATCGACTTTAATATGCATGTTGTTAGGAAACATTAAAAAATCCTATTCCTCCCTTTTTTAATAATGGCCAGCCTTTTCATTTTTATATAATTCTTTAATATATTCGTTTTATTAGTTTCCTTTCTTTAATGATTAATGTCCTTTTATACAATATACATATTTTATATAATTAAGACCCAAAATTTGTCATATATTCTCTAAAATTTACAAGATTTAAAAATTAAAATATGCTAACATCTGGAATATTAATTTAATTTCACAAGAGCATAGGGGACATTTGTCTACATTTGTTATTAATAAGATCTCTTATATTTTTACTCATATGATTTATTCACTTATATTATCATAGACATTCCAAGGAAATGGCTAAAACTTTCGTTTACCATTTTTTTTTTTTTTTTTTTTTTTGGTTTAAGGACATCACTACCAAGAACAGAGTTAAAATCAGATAACTGGTTAATAGCGGAAGTTTTGTTATTTTCTCTGAATTTAAATCAAATAATTGTTTTTTATTCTCTAATATACATTTACGTAATTAAAAATATAAAACTAGAATTTACATACTTAAAGATTTGAGATAAGAAGAACGTTAAAATTCGATATATATTTCTTTACTTTATTTTGCATAATTCCCATAGTAACTCTGCGAGCAATTTTTTCTGACCTTCTCTTGCTACTACTCATATATGAGAGCATTTCATATCGGGCCACTTGTATTTTCTAACATTTAACATAAATTAGAAAGGAAACATAAGCAAAGGGGAAAATTAGACTAGTGTCAGCTTTATGCCCTGCTACAGTTATAAGGTATTTCTCCCGCATTCTTCGCATGCATTCGTGGTGTAATGATCAGCAGCCTGAGGTTCGAGTACCACGAGAGCATTGCATATTTTTCATGTCTTCTGCTCCCCCCCCCCAAAAAAAAGGCCTAATGTCTCTACAGTCGCACCCGAATTAAAAAAGGTAGCAGATGATGATTCTCCACCACCAGGATTTGGCGATTTTGTCCCCTAATTCCCAGTCGTCCTTTAAAAAGGGTAGTATATAAGGTATTTCTCCTATATTCTTAGCATGCCTTCGTGGTGTAATGGTCAGCACGCTCGACGCGCATTCGAGAGGTCCGTGGTTCGAGTCCCGTCGAGGGCATTGCACATTTTTCATGTCTTCTGCTGCGAAATAACCTAAAGACTCTACAAAGTTTCTTATCCCTTCTTTCGACTTTCAACGGCCATTGTTCACACAGAAATCTCGGATCTACGCCATTCCTCGTTTCTTTCCAGGGCTCAATAGCCTTTCGTTGTTACCCTTTTCAGCTCTAACCTCCCTCTTAACACAGATGATAAAATTCTGCTGCCATATATTCTGCAACAACCCTACAGTGGCTCTAATTTCCACCGCCGAGTAAGACCTGAAAGCGCAGGTTAAAGCAGAGAGTTGCTAAAAGGGGCAACCACGTCCAGCCGAAAAAGCCTCTCGAAATTTCAGAATCCCACAAAGGTTTATTATACTTTTCTTACTGCCATGACCTGCACAGCAGAGTAATTTAGGGTAACTTTTAGGGTAACGTAACCTCCAAGAAAGATTAAAAACAACCTGTAAACGCATTATGAAACGGTAAACAGTTGACGGAGGAGTTGAACGGCGCAATTTCGAAGAAAATGAGCGTCAGGGAACAAATTCCTACATTTATGCAGATTATCAAAAATTTGGTGAGAAACTTGCAAACTGTTTTATAGTTGTCGTTACATTTTTTCCTTAATAGCTTTTATTCTTTTCTTCTTTACATTACACAGTTTCATGACAAAGTATTGAATTTAACAAGTTAGTCAGAGACAAGCGCTTAAAACGGCCGAAGTAAAATAATGCAAACATTATGTAGCTACCGGAAGAATATCAGTTAAATATTATTAATTAATCCCTTGAGAGAAATAGCCTCTCTTACTAAATATACAAACAAAACAGAAATATTTCATTTAAATACAATTAATTAATACTTGAGGGAGAAAACTCCTTTTATCAAAAATGCAAACTTATTTAAAGATTAACTAAATTACTCAAGAATTAAAACATCATAAATTTAAAAAGTCTCAGTGTTCTTTTACGGATTACATGTTAGATATAAAATTCCTGCGATTTAAATTAGAAAAGTAAACAAGAGGAAACCGGAAAATCTTGTCTACAGTTCAAGAAAACTGTGCAGTGGATGATTTATGAAATTCGTTCACTGAAATTATGTTTCATATTTCCTGTTGCGAAATTCCAACTTTTGCCTTATTTTGAAAAATATACCAAGTCATATTAATTTTATGAATACCCGAGGAATTTATACCTGGAATAAAGTGTTTAAATACTGTAATTCAAAATTTATTAATAGAAGTGAATGCGGCACAGAAGTTAAAACTATGTAAAATACGCAGTCTTATAAACAATACAATAATGAGTATCAGATTATTATGATATTTGGAACTAAAATATTTTGGAGCAAAACTGAAAGATTTCATACCCTTGGTACAAAATATTATACGAAATGATGTATGTTTCGCGACATCTGTTAAAATGTGAAGATTTCAGTCAAGAGCAGACATGGATAAACCAATTTTGAATGCGTAAGAAATTATAGAGTACAAAGAAGTTAATTTTTGATAAGCAGAAGAGCAAAATTTGGCCTGAACTAATGAGCAATCTAGGTAAGGTATGAAGTACTGCTAAAATTATAGATCCACAGCATGAGGTTAAAATATAGAGCAAAGGAAGGGAAGCATGTCTTACGTTCCAAAATGCATTAAGTTGCAGGATCTGTTGAATTCGATATCGAACTTTTAATTTTTATTTGCCTTCTAAAGAAGAAACCGTGTTATCAGTACAGAAGACCCAAAATTTAACAAAAAATACTATCATTTAAGCAAATTAGACTTGTAATAACGTATAGTAAGAAAGGGAATCCCATGGATAATCTTCAGTTTTTGCAATAATAAGTATTTCGAGAAATAAAACTTATTTGGCTTACCACCATTTCAGTAATCTGTTCTATGTAGAAACTAAGGAATTAATCTTACTTACTCTACTAAGTAATTTTTCACATAACAGCTTCATACAGAAATTTCTCCTTAAGTGGTTCTCAGAATCTTCTTTTCATTCTTTCATTAATAATTGAACACAAACTTATGGTCAAATTCTTCGAAACACATCTTTCTGACGTTGTGCTCATTATGCAAGTTACTCTGCGTATTTTTTCAACAATTATGGTATTCTTTCCTTGTTAACAATAAGTTAATGGTTTCTACGTACTGTATTTAACATAATAGAAATAAATTTTAGCTTAGCTTTTATTGTAATTAAGATCTGAAATAAATACATTAATTAAATGCGTAAGTAGTTGCATCAAATAACAAGTCTATGGGAAAATAAACAAAGTATTATTTTAATTATTCCTCGCCTTTTAATGTAATTGCTGTTACAGCTATTATATTTTTAAGAGAATAAATTGATTGTGACCCATAACAATTCAGAGTCTTCGAATCAAATGTTTTGACGATGGGTTATAGAGTAGAAAGTTTTGGAAATACATAAAATTTTCTACAGTGTACAAAAACACTATTTCTCTGCACAGTGTTTATTGCATTTAAATATGAACGTCGATATGCCGCGTGATTATAATTTTGTAGTGGTTCTGACCCTTTAAAATGAGATTCTGTGAGATTCTGACAATTTCTAATACAGATGTTTCCCGAGAGAGTAAGATAAATAATACAGGATGATTTCTCATAGCATGAAAATTAGAATGCTTTTGTTGACAAGTAGTAAAGTAAAAGTAATGTTTAAATAATTTCAGAATTACTTTAGTTCTCGGAATGGCAGTGAAACTGAGTTAACCTGAGAAATAAATTTAAATAAAATGCTTTGAAAGCGAGAAACTAGCATATATTTAAGCATTCATTAAACCTTTAGGAAATATATATTACGTCATATCTCAGATCAACATTAGAGTTACTGTGGTAAATTTATATGTAAATTTTAGAGCAGAGAATTTTAAAAATTAAATATTTAATGTATGTTCATAAATAAATTGTTCTTAAAGAAAGACCGGCCCACCAGCGGCCGAGCGGTAAAGTCGCTGAACACTGGTAGTTCGGTCCGAGGTTCGAATCCCGCGAACGGGCTGGTTGCATGGGTGTTTTCGTGGTTTTCCCCATGTGTAACGTGTATACGAGCCAGTTTCCCTTAGAAAGTCCTCCACGAAAGGCATCCCTCCTCTTAGGCTAGATAGCCCTAGTGTGCTTTGCCATAATTAAATACACCACACCACTTAAAGAAAGACCTTCGTTTTCTGTGTCATTAATTTTAGTACTAGAAATAAAAAAAACAAGTCCCTTGTTTTCAAAGTATTTTGCAGTTTTAAATGAGATCAGTTGCATTTTGCTTCGTCGATCCAATTTATACGAGATACCTCGTACCTTAATTTGGTAATTTATCCTTTTGGGTTGTAATTCAATTTGTAAACTATAAAATTGTATAACTATATTTAGATCTCTTTTATAGCAATTATTAGCACAAAATAGTGATTTTATTCACTGTACTCATTTTATAAAAATTTAAGTAAAATTTTAAATAAATTAACTATCTAGCACTCTATTCTGATAATCTTGCATGAATTGATTTGAAACAAATTTTGAAAATTTAAACATAATTAATTGGCAGTATTGAAAATATATTATATCTAAAAATATATCGGGTGTACAATATTTTAGGTTATAAGGAGAAGATAAAGTATTTCAGAGAAAAATACTTATTGAAGTGGTGCTATAATAAACTAGATATTTACAGTGGTTTGAAATCGTTTTCAAAGTGAGCTGAAGCATAGTAAAAAGAGATATAAAACAGAAATTCATTCAATATTTTCATACCTTTTAAAGGTGTATAAAATTCACTAAACCTGAATAAATTTCAGTCGATTTCTAAAGTTATCGTAAACTTTAAGAAGTATTACATAATGGTTATTTTTAAGTGTTTCAAAATAGAAAAAGAATTTTAAAGCATTTCATTTAAATTACCGTAGTATTATGGAAATTTCAGCTTTTATTTAAATTTTAATTATGATAGCTTATTTAAAAATGATTTCTTGGGGACAAATCCTTTTTTCTTATATTTCTTATTACAAATGCATTCAAACTGAAAATGTTCACTTTACGTATTTCCTTTGACTAGAAAATCTTATTCATGCCCGATACGTCAGGATATTTTCCTGTATACTAATTTAAAAATTAATCGACGTGACCTTTTGAAACTTATATATCCCCCATTGTAAAATATTCCTTTAAAATACAGCAACAGATAGCTTCACAGAAGGAATCAAATTACGTTTTGATTATCTTAATATATGTTATATTACCAAG
This sequence comes from Stegodyphus dumicola, assembly GCF_044657685.1. Taxonomy (NCBI): domain Eukaryota; kingdom Metazoa; phylum Arthropoda; class Arachnida; order Araneae; family Eresidae; genus Stegodyphus; species Stegodyphus dumicola. The sequence goes on from NC_140781.1 coordinate 165,331,056, forward strand.
ACAAATGAACAGAGTGCTGTCTAATTTTCAAAATAGTTTAAGAAAAACCACTTACCGGCAAATAATGAAGACGTTTAACACATTTCTTTCAAATTATACTAATTGTGCTTGAAAACTTCTGCATTCCGTAAACATTTTTATAGTCCTTCTTTGGACTAGCATTAAAGATAGTATGTCGAGAATGCTTAAAACTCTTTAAACTAATCAAAACTTCACTTTCAGTTACTGGTTTGCTTGAGAATAAGAAATAAACTCAGAAAGACAAATTTACTGAATAAAGAAGATAATGAAGAGGCAAAAACTCCTTCATAATCCGATATCTAAGTGTGGCTTTTTGTCTGTAATGCAAGTGAGCCATACAAATTCTGAAGTATATTATTTTAATGCCTTTAAAGTAGAATTCCAAGAATGAATTCTGTTTATATCGATCGAAGAACTTGATTATCATCGGTTTGATGCGAAACTGCAGGCACAGCTTTTCTAGGCTGAAACTGTTCTAGGCTCTTCCAAATTAAATTCGAGCATTTCTCAATGGTTGGAATCCACTTTTGTTGTTAGAACCGATACTTTTCAGGAAAGCTGGATTCTTGTCTGCAACTTCATAGAGTCACTGTAATACAGCTCTCTTTTCCTCCACTGAAGCAATCACGAACGAAATTTTGTTTCTCCTTTATTCTCCAGTAATATACTGTAAGTTAGGATTTTACTGATTCAAATGGTATACACAACGTGTGTCATTGACATACTTTGATCAGACGGTAGTATTAGTTAAACTGTTCCATGTTAGTTCCCTTTAGATCTGTTGTAGTCTTCTCGAACATTCTGAAATTTTGTTAATCATTGACAAACTTTTAAATGAGTCAAGGAACTGCCATCGTAAGCCTTTTTCCGTTGTCCTGGTTTTATCAAAATGTAATATTACCTTGTTAACATTTTTATTTTTAGCTCAGCTAATCTAGATGTTATTGCTTCTCTCATTATGACATGTTACAGAGACACTGCAAAAATATGACGTTCACTTAGAGTTAAGGAGAAAACTTCATTTTGCGTGATACACTACATACTTATAAACAGTACAATTTGGTCTTTAGTTCAGATATTGGTACTTAATATTATTATGAGACATACTGTGTGAGCTCTATTATTATTCTCTTTTGGACACGGGAAAACAATTCTATTTCATATTATATATCAAAATCAAACTAAAATAATAATTATTCATTCAATAAAGTTAGTATGATCGAAATTTTAATGTTAAAACTATTCCAATAATCACAGAAATTTTCATCTAAGTGGCTGAAATTATACCTTGATTGGATTACACAGGGTCGTTCAAAACTATATGTCAAAAATATAAAGGCAGGTAGAGGGGACCTAAATAAGCAGATTTCGTATAGAAATGTGTGGGCGTTAATACCGTGTTGAACCAGTAGAGAGCGCTGATGAGTACGACGTATAAAAGCGCTGCGCTACTGTTCTATTTCTGCTACGGTATCTAAAGGAAAATACAGACACAGAAACAGACAGGTGAAAGCGTAACTAACTAAATAACTACCAAGCTGAAAATAAACCCTTAAGGGCTAGTTAATTTCAACATTTTCAATGATCGTACCTGAGTGGAAATTAGACTTTTGCGTTGTGTTTTTCATGCACACGGGACCGTGCTGCGAGAGGATCGGATAACAAAGGTAAATACAATATATAAAGGAAAAACATTAAATAGATATAAAAAAAACAAAAAAAAATAGTTTTCCAGATTAAATACAAGTTTATTCAGACTCCTCAAGATTTTTAATTAAATTTCACATTATTGGTAATTAGTACGGGCCAATTCCTTATTTCAGTTCCACATCGGAATCAATCAATTTATTTATATCATTTTTGAATTTAAAATTAAGAATTTACTGGTTTCATATCAATCAACGTAAGGATTTGGTACCAAGGATAATTCCACACACACAAAAAAACATATTTTATATTATAATTAACTTAATAAGATTTTCCATTTAGTCTCAGTAAAGAAAAAAAATCGGAAGGGAGCGAATTTTCAGGCATTCAAAATTAATTTAGAGTCAGAATTTAAATAAGAAGCATAATGTCCTAATAAATATTTCAGAATTAATTTAAAGTCCAAGAAAAATTAATACACAAGAATGACTTATCTTTAAGTAGACAACTAGAAGAAGGCCCGGAAATGACTTGGCGAGACCTTGCATTCCTGGGAAACCTTATCATCCGGAAGAAGGGGTACTGAAGACTGATTTACTTCACTTTTCAGGAGCTCCAACCGAAGTTAGAAGAACGATTCTTTCAACATGCCTGCAATTTCGCTTCAGCTATCTCAACAAGGGAAAACGCCTACATTTTGTTTCAACAGTGGAACTCACTTCAACTGTGGAAAAAGTAGCCTATTAAGCTAGGAAATTAACAGAACGCTGGAGCAGATTCATTCTTCTATGATATTTGGAAAAAGGTTCTCGAGTATTCAGAATGCCAACAATTACGATTCCATACTTCGGTTCTAAGTAGAAATTTAACCAAAAAAAAAAAAAAAAAAAAAAAAACGTTTAGGCAGGGCCTTAGCAGTTCACGGCAAGAAAAATAACTGTTTCTTGGTCCACGTGATAGAACTACCTTCTATCCTGACAGTCCAAAACTCTAGTCTTTCATTTTCAGAAGAATTCGCTCAACAATTCATTCTCGCATTTTAGCGAAACACGCGGCCGGGGAGCATAATTGCCGCTCCCCGCCGGAAGCACTGCTAGTAGGCGAACTACATGTCTTTTTTTTTCAGCTCATCACAAGAACAAACACCAAGTACAAAGTCTAAGTGTTAGTCATAAAGTGATTCCAACTCGAATTGCTTTCGTCACAAACAGGGGCTCCCATAGTGGCTTCATTTATCGCCTCCCCTTTTTGGGACTAAATTTGCGTTTCTTACCCTAAAGGACCGAACTAGCGACCTCTCTCACTTAGTCAAAAACTGACCAAATTTCCGAAATTCGTCTCTCTTCCCGAATTCCTTTCAATGAACCGAAATCTTGGATAAAAAAATTTAAAAAAAAAAGGAAAATGAATAGTATTCTTAGAAGCATCTGTTTTTCCCCAAAATTAAAGCATTAAAATAATAATTCAGAATTAAATAAAATTAAGATTTTCTTAAATCTGAAAAATAATTCACCTGGTTCTTTATAGCACGATCATACAATTTTCTACACAACACTAGCTGGATTCTTCATTTCGGCCCACCTCTGTAACTCAAATTTCCCCACTTGATAATTTCGCATATATTTGTAGATAGTTTGTATTGAATTATATGACAACGTCTCCACCTTTGTCTATGATCCTTGGCTCTCCTGACCAAATGATGCCGGTCCCCTCTTTTTGCCACTTCCTATTAACTGTATTTACATGACGATTGACTTATCGTGATGTCGCCATTGTGGCTAGTTTGATAGAGCCGGATACGAGTTCACAGGACTGCATTGCCGGCAATAACCTGCCAGTAAGTCAGATTCTTCATTTTTTCTCATGGATCTCGAGCAGCATGCATCGTTACACCAACGCGGAGCTTGCCAACAAGCATTTCATGTATGGGGCTACACATGGAAATGGATTAGCTGTTCAAAGAATGTATAGGGAGCAATTCTACATTATCTGAATTTTTTTGCATGTTCCTCCAGCTGTTCGCAGACGAATGGGGCTCCAGCACGATGGAGCCCCAGCTCACTTCAGCTGGAACGTTAGAAATCACATGGACGCTATCTACGGCCAGCATTGAATAGGACGAGGAGGGCCGGTTCCCTGGCCACCGCGTTCTCCTGATTTAACCTGCTTGGATTTCTTCCTTTTGGATCATATTAAAGGCCTTGTGTACCCTGGAGTCCCGCCACATCTGCAGAAGATCTTGTTGCCCGAATCTCTGTTGCTGCTCGACATGCCTGACGTCTTTTCTAATGTACGCGGATCCATGCGCTGCCACTGTGAATCTTGTATCGCTGATGATGGCCGATCATTCAAGTACCTAGTGTAAACTGTTAATATTTTTTTTTCTTTTTTCTTTACTTATCTTTTCAGTTTCTTGTGTTTCATACTGCTTTACGTGCTAGCGCACGCACATTCCTATAGCAAAACTGCTTATTCAGGTCCCCTCTATCTACCTTTTCATTTTTGACACAAAATTTTGAATCATCCTGTATTTTACTATAAGAAGATTGCATATGGTGCTACGGCATATTATTCTTCGAACAGATAGTTCCGAATTACTGCTTTCTTCTAATGTTTATAAGATTACTTTTGTTTATAAGACTTCTACTGTTTATAATTTTTTTTCTTCTACTGTTTTTTCTATTGCATATTTTTTTTTCAATAAGTAGATAATTTTTAACAAATGGAATTTAGGAAAAATGTTTAATTTTGACCAATCCTAAAACTTATTGTTTTTATTTAATTCCTGCATCAAAAAGATGTTTTTAAAAAATATTTTAAATACGCAAAACGTTCCTTGCCAAGCATTAAGTTGACGAATTTAAAAAAAAAATAAACTCAGGAATTAAAATGAGGTATAAATTAAGCAATTTTTCAAATAATTTCTTTAGATATGTTCTTTATTTGTCCTAAAATGATACTGTGAATTGCATAATCGCAATATCATTAGCACAAAAACTATTTTCTTAACCAATAGTAAATATTTCAGACAAGATTTGTGTTCCTTTTCGAAAATTTGTTGAAATACACATATCCTTGAATCATCCTGCTTTTCCTGGGACGGTTATCGTAATCGAATAAAATTAATCCTAATCGAATAATCTTCCTTCGCTCAGTTGATCAAAATATCCTTAGAGAAATGAGTTCTTCCTGAAAGAGAACAACGTAAGCTAGACTGCAGTGCTACCTAAAGAATGTTTATTTCATTTGAATGAAGAATTAATCATGTACTCCTATTTTGGGTGTTGCAGATTATCAAGTTATGAAATGCTACACAGAAAACTGTTTTGAATAAAATGCAGGCTGTGTTTTTAATCCATCGTTCATTTTAGAGAATGATACATTTTTGATTCAAATATGCAGAAACATCACTTAAATAGAAAACACATGTTACCAGTTTTCATTACAGAAGATGAATGTTAGTTCAGCTTAAGCGAAAAAAGATATTTCTTTCCTTAATTTGCACAAATGCAAGGATGGAGTGTTTAAATCCCAAATTTATTTTTAAATATCACGCGCAAAGCGCTTTTGTAAGACAAGAAGTTAACGATTGTTAAAATACATATGCCTGCAAGTGTTTCAGTCTATCATGTTCTTTTAAACTAATAATACATTTTATAAAATTTATGTTTAAACGAATTTGTGTTCAAACAAAACGAAAGGAGCGAAGGTACTTGAACGCTTTGGAAAGGAGATCAAAACGGTGAACAAAAACTGACATCATGGCTATAAAATTTCGGTGATTAAAAGTGATACATTAGGCATATTTCATCCCTTGTAATTAACACATCCTTCGACCTTACATGCAACAGATGTATGTAAAATTATATTCATAATGTGCTACCGTAACTGAGCCACCACCTTAGGAAAGAAACCCATTACGTTTTTAACTACTATTTTGTAAATCAGTAATTTTTAAGCACGATTTTTTAACATACATATATATTTAGAAACAAATGTTGGTGTATATATATGAGTTGTTGCTGAATTTTCGAAATATTACTTTATTCTTTTTGCTTATAGTTCCACCAAAGCATTTGTCAATCAATGACTTAGAAAATGGGACAGAAATCGAAGTAAGAGAAGCGGAAAAGTTGGTTCTCCATTGCCAGGCCGTCTCAAGTAAACCTGCCACTATTCTCAAATGGTACCGAAAAAACATCGAACTGATGCCAGGTAAGTTAATCTTTTTACTACCGGCTGCTTAAATTCTTTTTTCCTTAAACTTTCGTCTGTTTACCAAGAAGGTCAAATCGAATTCCTAAACATTTTATATTTTAATATGACAGAATCTAAGTTCCATTGCATTTTCAAACCTTTTCTACATTCGACCATTTAAGGGAGCTGACCACTGGTAGTTCGCATCCGATTAGGTTTCAAATCCAGACCAATAAAGGTGGCTCATGGGTGTTTTCGTGGTTTTACAAATGAGCGACTTTAATATCATTCAGTCTCCATTTGAAAAACCTCTAAAAAGGCATCGTTTTCCTTAAGCGGATAGCCTTACTATGCTTTACGTAATTAAATAACCCATTTCAATCCAGTTCGTTTTAAAGGGGAAGAATGTTAGCCATATTTAAAGTAAAAGCGATTAAATGCAATAATAACTATGACTAAAAATATAACAGTAAAAAACCTCACTAATCAGCAATGCTTCTTAACATGTTTCGCATTACGGTACAGGGAGGAATACTGATATTTAAATAGTTATTTTTTGCAAAGGGGGGGGGAGGTAAAAAGTTAGCTAAAAGAATTAATAGTCTAAAATATGTTACAATTAATTGTGTTGTGATAAATATACCTACAGACCATAATAGCTGGAATGAATTCTTTGTCTTCAAATTTCATTGAATAAAATGTAATTATACGAGCAATACTTACGAATTCAAACAACGCCTTTTTAAAAAATTACATGCAATTCTTAAAATAACATTTTTTAAAAATGATCATTCTGCAAATTCATTTTTAAGTCTGATGATTATTTATTCAAACCCTTAGGTGATTATATGACACAAGCCTTCGAAATAAGGATTCAGTTGCATTCAGAGGGGTATAAACTAAAAATTTAATTAGAAATTAAATTTGTGGATATTTGAAATTTAGATAACTTTTGTTTCATTTCAATCTGAATCTGTGTATTGCAAATAAATGACGTCGCTTAATTTATTAAATTATTTTTCTGCTGCGCAGATACATTGTCGTCACAGTTAAACGGTTGAGAAGCACTCTCTTATGGTGTAGCGTTTGTCCTCTTGAAGGAAAGGGAAGATGGGTAAATCTTTTTAATATGATGAGTTCATTCTGAGCAACAAAGCTCTCTCAAACAGAAAATTATTGTTGATTTTCCGAAGTTAAACAACGACGATAAATAAATATAAATAACACTAATATTATGATGGTAAAACATTCTCTCCTGACGAACTGAAATAGATATAATCATTTATTTAATGGTGCATAGAATGAAAATAATTTTTCTATAATGCACAGCATTTTATTTCATTCAAAATGCAGAGAAGCGCTTCTGCTATGCGTGCTGTTTACTGAATGAATTTCGTGTTCGGTACACAGCGTGAAATGAATCCCTCAAAAGAAATGCAGTTTCTTTTCCAAAGTTGTGAGTTGTGGACATAATCTCTTCAGGAATTTTCAATAGAAATCCTTTGGGAGTTTATTTTTCGTCCACGAAATCTTCAATTGCAGAACTTCAAAAATTGAGTAGAAATGCACCAACTACCCATACTTCTTTGAAATACAAGTTGATCTAGCGCGAAATTATTCCATTAAATTTGGTGCGGAGTATTGCGAAGTAAACCTCCCGTTTCTCAAGGTATTGAGCTCGATCTTTTCAATTGTCACTAAACAGAATTAGATATCCATCCTCTTCCTTCGCAGTTCCCTTATTTGTTATATAGAAATAATCAATTCCCCGCAGAATATTTCATTAATTTTAGTAGTTTTTTAATTTATTACAGAAATTCAGGAAATGGTAATCAATAGATAATACATGCAAAGTCTAAGGTGTTAGATAATTATCAAACTGCGATGTTAATAAAAAATAGTTATGCTTATAGATAACTTTTATTTAACAAAGCATGTCGTAATATTTATATTTTAGATTTGTTATGAATTGGGAACATTTTATCATTCCATGGTTCTTTGCTCAATCCTAAGGATATTAATTTAATTTGGACATTTACAGCCGGTCTGAAAAAAAAATCAGCCATAGACATGGAATGTGTGAAATTAAAGGAGTGCAAAATATGAAAATTGTTAGCATTATACTAATATTTCTTTCCGTCTTCATATTCATCTTAAAAATTACACGAAGACTTTCATGTAGATGTATAGTAGGTATTGATAGGAATTTATGTCGGGAAGTAAAAAAACCAGATTGAGAATAGCTTTAACTGCAAAGACAAATGTAATGTAAAAAGTTGACATTAATTATTTTGCGAGTAAATTTAGATGGAGTTGAAATATGGTAGAACTACAAATATACTACCGTTCCATAGAAACAGTCCAATACAGGTCCGCTGGACACCTAGGCCTTGAAATAAAAAACTCTGAGACAGGTGGAATCATAAAAGTCTAAATTTTACCTATATGTATAGATTTTTTGTACACGAAAATTAAATCTTGTCATCTGTATGTCTCCAAACTGATACATTCCAAAACGTAAATATGCGAAACCAGCCTTAGTCGCAAAACAGAAATGCTAAGGTCAACAATATACAGAAAATCAAAAAGAATAATAAATAATGAAAAACTGAAACACTTATTTTTTTACTATTTACTAGCCGCTACGCGGTCTGCCTTCGTCTGACTTTTAAATGTAGCGGGAAAATGCCTCAAGGGAACACCAAACATTAAATTTAAAAACTGCACAGAATTTTACTCTGCAGAACAACTTTATCAAAAAAAAAATTTCAATAAAATGTATTACATATAAAAAAATTACAATGAAATAAGCAGTATCCCTTAATACGAATATTTATTATCCTAATAAATAAATTAACCAACTTCCTGTTGCCTTCTCTCAAAAAACGTCCGGTATCCAAGAGAAACATTAAATTTAAAAACTGCACAGAATTATCGTCCTCATTTTCCCGAGTGGCAACAGTGCTGTTATCAGCAACAATGGCAACAATGACATATCAGCAATTATGTCTGCGTGCCATTGCTGCTGATATAATGAGAGAAAATTATCGATTTGATGAGATTTCATTAAGAAACATAAAATTAAAACATTTCATTCGAATTTTGGAAAACTTGCTTCGAGTGCACTGGCTTTTGTCTAGATGTACCTATGTACCAAATTTCGTAGCCCTTATTAGCTTACGCGCAACACGAACGAAAGACACACACACACAGACTTTTCCTTTTAGTATTATATATGGAGATTATATTAATATATAAAAATGCTTACGAATATATTTTTTGCTGGAATGGCAAGAAAATTCCTCACACTTCTTCTGATAGGGAAACTGAATTTAGAAAAGTACATGACTTGGGTTTTAGATGTATTATTTACACAAATTATCAGCCACTCGTAATCTTGAGCGTAGCATTACTCTATAGATACGGAAAACTGGCATTGGCAACAATAATGGAAAATACTTGAAGGGAAAATGGAACTCAAGAAAGCGAAAAATTTCATTAAAACAATGAAAAAAGCTGAGAAATAGCTAATGTAGAATAAGCCTATGTAAGAAGAATGTAAAATCTTCAGGATCACGTTTCTGGCTGTGTTCAAAAATTAAAAATCAACACTGTTAGCAACTAAACTGTTGGGAAAACAGCCGTAGTAGGCAAAAAAGCAGAAGTTTTGAAAATCGTTAAACAGTAGACTTCGTTAAATAGTAGAACATCAGCAGTGAAATATGTGTGTGTGATTATGGCAAAGCCTCGAGGGCTATCTGCCTAAGAGGCGGGATGCCTTTGTGGAGGGCTTTCTAGGGGAAACTGGTTCGTATACACGTTACACATGCGGAAAACCACGAAACCGCCCATGCAGCCAGCCCGTTCGCGGGATTCGAACCTCGGACCGAACTACCAGTGTTCAGCGACTTTACCGCTCGGCCGCTGGTGGGCACAGTGAAATATGATGGTGCTGATTTTTGCTCAATTCTGGTAGACCATACAATACGAAACCGTATAAACTCTGTCTTCCAGTTTTTAGTAAACAAAGCCAAGAAGCAAATTTTCTTGGCTTTGATATTCGTTAAAGCAGGAGATATTTCTAGATTTCCGGTTTATCAAGCTAACTTTTATCAAAAGTGAAAGCCATTTTATCTTGCACTGAAGGTTCTAAGATTCTATTTTAAGCTTTCTCAAGCAAATCGATACTTGATGCAAGTCAATGTAATCTCTTCCAAACTTTTCCGTAATGTTAAATTCTAACTTCTCGTTGAAGCGAGTATTAACGCTATTTACCAGATCTCGCAACAGATCCCGAAAAGCTATACATGAAATACACAAGACGTCCTGAATGTCAGTACGAAGGAACTCCAACGTTTTTGAGGAAAAGTGACTTCATTTCGTGTCTCTCCGAGCAAGCTTTAATCCTTGCTAAGATCGCATTACGTTTTGTCTTAAAATTAAATCGCATTAACTCCCTTCTTTGCAGATTACTTTATTATGTTAAGAAAAGATGTTTAGTTTGTAAAACATTATATTTATAATTGTTTACATTAAATAATCTACTTTAAATTGCATAATAATTGTATATGTAAAGTTATTACATAGAGTAATTAACCTAATTACATAATACTTAATATCGGCTTTAACGAAGCATAATTTACTTACGTAATAGTTTTTTATAAACGCGTTTCTTTTAAAAGCAAATTTAATTGAAACACCTTTCGTTAAATAAAAAACTTTTACTACAAACTCCAACAACAATTGAATTTTGTTCAATGCAATTTTCGAAAAGAAGTTTTCGGTGATGCTCCTGTCACTACTAATTCTTTGAAATGGTTTTTATTCGTATTTCAAATTTAACTCCAATCTTTTTCCTAGAAATGTAATTTTTAGCCTTCTTTTTTGGGTAGTTTGAAATAGTTTTCTCAATAAGATAATCATCTACAATAAGATGAAGCTAGAATAAAAGAAGCTAAAATCCCGGAGGATATTTTTGCTCTTTAATAACCTTAGTTCATTAATCACCAAATGTTATTGAACTTAATTTGCATAATAAAGCTTCTATTATGATTTTGCTTTACTTTTCCTTACATACATTTTACTTGGGCACATACGCACAAGGAATTAAATTCGTATATTTAACTTTGTGTCTAACATTTTTATTTTTGTTATTTCAGAGGCATCTCGAACGACTGTAAGGAGGGAAGGAGAAAAGTTGTATTCTACCCTCAGCTCGGTAACTCTTTATCCTAAAGGTGACACCAGTGGTTCTATGTATACATGCGAAGCACTTCATCCAGCACTCGAAAAACCACTTAAAGCTACTGTGTGTGTTGGGGTCCTCTGTGAGTAATTCCATTTCTGATTTAAAATAGCATAATATTAGAAAACTTTTCTTTTGCGTGCGGGTCAAGTGAAAAAATAATGTGCGTACGTTTAGTCATAGAAAAACATTGTAAATAACAAGCAACCTCAGTACGTGAAGCAATTTTACTTACGAAATTCATACTGAAATATTTTCACCAGTTAAAGTTTAGATTTAGAAATGAATCGATTTCGTTTTGATACTTCATTGTAATTTTACACGTTCCATGTTAACGTATCAAATTACACGATTAACATTGTCAATATCACGGAAAATGTGGCAAAACCATGTTAAAAAGAAGTAAGGGGTTATAGATATATAGGGAAATTACCAATCCTTTACAATTTGGTAATAATAAAAGCAAATATCATATAAAAATTAACTTGTATCACTTTAAGTATTATAAAAGGCAATAACCTAACAATATAAGCATTTGCAGAGTAGTGAAGCGTGGCAAACTCCTCACGGACTGCTGCAATCTGTCAGTTACAACCCATTTTGACCGCATCCTTAATATCTACTCCCATATTCACTAAAATGTCTTGCCATCACATTTGCCAACAGAATGAAGATCGTGAGAAATGCTCCATGACGGTTGCTATAAGTGATCAAACGTTTCGCAATCGACTGCATTCTGAGAATGTAGGGTACGGTCAAGCCATCCATTATTATGAATTTCCTGCCTGTGGTGCAGTTAGACAGGGAGAGAGATAGGTGGGCGCTATTATGCATCCTGCAGAATGAAGGTTGGAAATTTGCCATTTTCTGAGATAAATCCATATTTAGCTTATAGGCATGCACTGGGCGAATACCTATCTGTAGAATTCCATAAATCGATGGTAATCACACCCTTCATGTAGGAATAGTTATGGTAAGACCAGAGATGTTACTTTAAACCATTGATTCGCAGAAGGGCCATCTAAAATGATTTGATGTAAGAGTACAAGCAATCATCTTCAACTTCTCAAATGTTTCTCGTGTGCCGCAAACATGCTTATATTTTCAGAAAATCATTATGTACATTCCAAAATTAGCTATGTGTTAAATAAGAGTGACACCGTATTGATTCAAATATCTGAGGCGTTCTTGCTCCGTGAAATTTTGGAAGACCTTTTTTCTAAAATAGAAGCAGCAGTCTTGGTTGGGTTGACACAAGCATAAATTTTCATAGCTATTATTATTTATCAAATTAAAGGATGTTAAAAGACAATCTTATGAGCTTCTTTCATATTCAGTTTAATGTTTTCCTTCTTTATTATGTAAAAGAATATGTTTCATCATAATGGATGAAATGATGATAATTAACATTAAACTACCTAGCATCTGCCTCGCATCGAAAGCCAAAACTGTTCTCTACCATCTTGAACATGAAATTGATAGGACATAAAAATATTTATGATTAGCTAATTTGATTAGAGACTCTTAATAAATTTCAAGTACCCCATGTTAATGTATGACGACAGACAGTAAATTATACTTATTTTTGATGGGATAAGCTGCCTTCGTGTACGTAATTTTAAAGCTGATTTAAAACACTTTATATAATTCCATAATAAGACACCATATCATATTGTGTACTACCCAAAATTTCTAAAATTCCTGGATCAGATTTTGAGAATGATATATGAGAATCTCTAAACGTGTGTGTTGGCTAATTGTAGTTAAATTTTGCAAACAGCCTACTCGACACAATTCAACTAAAATACTCTCAAATAAAGAAGTATTTTATGAATTTTATAGAAAATAAAATTAAGCAAACAAGTCAGTGATAATCTGCAGTGAGAAAGAAAAAAAGGCTGAATATATATTTTTTTACTTGCCTATCTTCAGAACTTCATTTATTTCGAAATTTTTAGAATAATTCTACGGATTGTTACACATCTTGAAACCAGAGTATTTACTTGCAATTTTATAAACCTTAATTCACATTATTTAATCAAATCTTAATCTATTTTTAATGTCTTGTATACCTATAACAGAATTATGTGGTCGAATTAATAAAAGAGAATGGGCCCTTCCGTTCTGCACTTTAGTATTCTCTCGCATCCGTTTACTAAGCTTTACCTTTTTGGGGGGTTAATTTTACGCATTTCTGAGTAATCCCGTAATGTTTCTTCACATAATTTAGAACCTCAAATATGGCCTAAATTTGGAATCAGAGCCTTGCGCTCATTATGCATGTAAAGGGTAATGCTTTATTATAATTGCAACCGAAATACAAAGCGGAAAAAAGAAGAGAAAAGTTCGGAATCTTTTTGTTAGGCATATAGAAACTTTCATAATTTTCATGTTCTATATGCGATTTAACGCTAGATTTTCTTTGAAGGCATGATATTTTATTTTATTTCTAATACTAAAAATTCATGGCAATATTAGCTCTGAATTGTATGCACAACTTATATAGTTTCTGACATGTTTCGCTTGATTACTTTTGTTGTAATTCAATGATTTATCCAGAAAAGAAATTTAGTCTCCAAATAAAGCTGCAAAATAGTTTCAAAATTTAAAAAAACTTCAGAATTTTAAAGGTACTATCAAACAAGATATTTGTTTTATCGCAATAATTCTATCTTCAGTTGGGACTGGAACTCAAGACCTAACCATCTGGCAAAAGAGATATTGATGCAAAGGCACCAACGGTGATGACGATGCTCTGGTAACAGTTTATTGAATTTTAGAATTTTCATCGGTTTTACACTGGCCAAGTAAAATTACACCTATGAATCTCTAAATGTTTAAAAACTAAAATTATAAAAGCTTGGGCTTCAGTTTAAATTTATACCTAGAATAGTGCTGTTTGAAGCTTGTGGTCTGTGAAGGGTCCAAGCTTTCAAGCTCTGTTCTCCATATTCTTTATTTATTTTCTCATAATTTTTCGTAATTTTTCTCATTCCTTGACTGTCTAAACTTTGCTCTTATGCAAACTGAAGATACTGTTTGCTCTAGATACAAACGTCCTTCAAACAGGTCTTCAGCTTCCATGCCCTACATGCAAGTGCAGCGAAAAGGACGGTCAAATCCCACCAGAATGGCCATCGATTAAGATCACTTGTAATACGACTTACTTTTACCCTTCTGGTCGACAGAAGAAAACCGAATTATCACCTTTCACTTAAAGTAGGAATTCCCAAACGTTTTCTACCTTAGAGCAAATTCTGGAATATTGGTGGAGTAGCGGGCACATTTATTCTTTTGATTGACATAATTAATAATATACATAATATACAAAAAGTATTCGACAACTATAATTTTAAGATATAAAAAATATTAATTGTAATGCAAAATAAATAATTTCTAAATAGTACAGACAAATGTTTGTGATATTTTGTATTATATTTCATAAGCTATTATTTTATAATTAGGAGAGTATCATGATAGTCCTTCTAAACAATCATCAAATTGTTCATCTTTAAGTCCAGATCCGTAGTTTAACTTTGCTTACAGCCGTACAAGGTGACTGTAACACTGATACGCATGTTTTAAGTTATTTTCAAGCTTATGATTGCATTAGCATTGTTTATTCATGAACATAATGCTTATAAAATCAAAACTTGTTTACATCAAAGTTGCTCAAAAAAAAACCTCAAGAAAGTAATTTTTTAAACAATACTATATTCTTTGAATGTCACAATCTTCTGTTTTACCTTTTTTTTAACTAAACTATTATTCTAAAATATATTTTGAAGTAATGGGTTAATAGTAAAGGCCATATCAGGGTACACTGTTTTAATTTCATAGAAAATATTAATTGTTATTAAGGGCTGCAATAAATAAAGTATTACAAACGGCTTTCAGATTCTCCTGAACATTCAAACACCTTCATTGATTATTATAAAATATGCAACCTGGCTTCAGGCCAGTTATTTATTTTCCATTCCTTATTGATTATAATAAAATTCATAACCTAGCTTCAGTCACAGCCAATATCGATTTCTCAATAATTCAGTAAGCATTCCTACATTCTAAAGCGTTTGTTTTGAATCTAATGCATTCATAAATTTTGGATTAACAAGGCAATATATTTTTACGGTTAAAGTACTACTATATGATTTATTGTGCAACTGGTAAATAAAAATATTTTTTAGTGTTGAAATTCTCTTTAACTTATAGGATGTTTTCTATTTTTAGTTTTATTACTTCTACCAGGTTGTTCAATTGTACCAAACAAAGAAAGATCTAAAGGAACTGGAAGCTTTCTTTAACTGTAATTTACATCAATAAGCATTACCCTAACTACAGAATAAATACTAAATACAATTCTTCTTTACAGTGCGCAGCTGAAACGAACGCGAACAAATTGTGCGTTAAGATGGTCAACGGAAATTCAAAACACTCACTGCTTTCCCTTTGAAAGTCTGCATTCTTTTCACTCTTTCAATTCTTTCTTAAATAGACATCGATCTTTCACTCGAATTAAAAACACTTTGAACAACGAAGTTGAATTGCAGCACTTTTAGAACAGATCTGTTTCTTTTATTGGTTCTGTAAGCTCAATGGTATTTTCTTTTCCTTGATGTCGGAAAAAAAACTTCAATTGAATTATAACAGCTCTTAGCAAGGAGTCGTTTTCCTCCCCTTCATCCTGTCTGTCGTGTTGAAGTTTGCTGAGAAAAAGGGCAATTAAACGTTTTTTCGAAGTTATTTTTAGCAAAGTTCTTACTAGATTAGGTCTTAGAGAGCAGCTTTTAATTCTTTGAATGAAAAGATAAACTACGATTTAATTTTTATAAAGTATATGCGAACGACAAACTATTACTTTATTCTAAATATTCGCATTACTTTCCTTAAGCGCATTAATTCTTTTATGAAGCGTTAAGTACTTTTAAAGTATATTGCAAAAGAGATTTCGAAATTTTATTCTGAATTTAAATTTTAATATAATTACTAAACTTGCATTATACTAGCGTGTTAAAATAGCTTGCCTTTTTTATTTAATTTAAGTAATTATAAAAATAAACATGAACTAGTGTTGACAGAAAGAACTGTACATAGGAAGTATCTGATACAAAACATATTTGTAACTGCGTAAATTATGCATTATTCAGTTTGCTTAATTCAAAATGCAATTTACATACACTTTTTTTTTAAATAAAGAATATTATTTTATATGTTTCTGAACCTCTGTTAATCTAGAATGCGGTGTCTATTTTACACAAACTTTGAAATCACTTTTAAAATCACTAAGATGTCACTTATGTTTATAACGTTGCGCGCCTCTAACTAGCACGCAACCAAGAGGTGACTGTGAAAGCTTGTATAAACCACAGAGTCTTATAAAGGGTTTAAGTCCCTTTTTATTCAACGTACTAATTTACAATTGCGTTCTCTTGACGCTTACAAACGGTGCCAACTCGGCAGTCAAAATAAAAATAAAAACCTGAAAAGAAATTAAAGACAATATTCTAACTACGAGGCTCTCTCAAATAACTAACTCACCGCGTTTTACAATACGGCTGCTAATTCAGCAGACTTGAAGCTCACTGGAACAATTGCAACTACTTCCCGCCAAGCACATAGGCCGCAACGCGGGGTTTTTCAAATCTCTATAACTACCTCCGCGCTCGCTAAGTAAGAATAACTCTCTCTCACCGAACTTGTTTCCTTCTATTTAAATCATACTACTTCCGCTGATAATTTGACTGCTTGCGCGTTCTACTCAAATTTACATATTCTGGCATTGGCAGTTCCAGGGGAAAGTAAGGATTGACAGGAAAGATAGTTTAAACTTAAAATAAATGTTAGTTAAAATAAATATAAACCCTACATTTGCCGCTGCCAGAATTTGGAAAACTTGGAAGCAGGTCCTACAAACGACCTGTTGTAAGTTTATCTAATTCTGAACTAACTGGCGAAAGCCTCGTTTACACAAAAATTATCTTATGTAACAATTAAAATTCTGTTACTCTTTACAAAGGTTTCTTCTTACAGCAACTTTTCCTGGACTTCATCAATCAATCTTGGTCTTTCCTTCCAGCATCTGGAAGGAATAAGTATCAGTATCTTTCTACATACATTATAATTTACACTTTCTTGACACAATAAATTTTTGTTTTTAACGTTTCGTTTTTCTTAGTTATTGCTTACTTCACATTCATTCAATTTTTCAAGCATTAATTTAACTTTACCCTGGCTCTCCACCGTGTGTGGTGTCAATCGGGAATATTCGTGTTTTAGTCTTACAACACTTCCCCTAACCACCATGATTTGTTAGAATTCAACGACCAAATAGACACACCTTACTCGACATTCTACAACTCAATGAGCTACTTTAATAGTCTTAAAAATTCAAATGTAGGTGGAGAACCCTACAAAACACATTCATTCTAACTTCCCCCTCATTCATCTTTAAACATTCAGGCTTTCGCTCTAAAGCATGACTTTACAGTTTAATACTTAAATTTTGACTTCATTGCTTTTAAGCATTCACTTTTAGCATCTACAATTTTATGCTTCTAGACTAAATTCTACTTTTACATAACATGCAAGTATTTACATACATTTACAAAAGTTTAATACATATGCTTTTTACAATTTACCATAAAATGAATAAGAGAAATTAAATTTTTACTTTACTCATCCTTCGCCAAGCTGGCGGCACTGAAACTAAAATTCTTATTAGTACATACAAGAATACGAAGTTATTTTTATCTCCGGCCAAATTTTGGCTTTAACATAACAGAATTAGTCTTTCGACCAACAGAAAATGCTTGTTTTTAGCTTTTACACTTAAAGAAAATAATACTTTTGCCTTAGCTAAATAAAGTAAAACAAAACTAAGTCTCAACCGAGACATATTGACTTTCGTCAAAACATAGAACTTCGTACTTATGCATAACATTTCGGAACAAAAGAGAAAAATATTTATAGAAGGTTTTAACTTATCTTTGAGTTTTCGATGCTTGAAACTCCGTCATCCGTTTTTGACAAAATTGATCCCAAGTTAGAGGTGTCATGGATGTCAATCTTCTCCTTGTTGATCTCCAATTGTCGTCCCCGTTGATCTTTCTTTTGCGTCCTCTACATGCTGGCCTCTTGACGGAGTAATCGTCTGGTTGTTGGCTTTTGCGTTTCTGCCTGGGACGGCTGGTCTTGACGTCCTCCGGTCTGGAGTCCTTGAATTTCTTCTGTTCCTCGTACTTCTGTGCTTCCTGTTGGCGTTTCAGTTTCCGGAACGGCGGCCTTGCTGGCACCTGACTCTGTGGCCGTGTGCGCGTTCTTCTTGATGTGTAATTCCTCCTGCCATCCTTTGTAGGTGGTGTTTTTCTTTTTACCACGGTTTCTTTACCCGGTTCATCTGTACTTTTGTTTTTCTTAAACGCCGGAGTTTGATAATCATTTTTTCTTTTTGATACCGACGTCCTGGTTGTAGAAGTGCTAGGTCTCTCTTCAGTTCTCCGTTTCTTGGGTGGTGGAATAGTTGTTGCAGTCTCTGGCCCTTCTATTTCGTTTAGACTTGAGTCCTGCAAGAAACTTTTAAGGATTTCAAAATCATTGGGATTATAGTATTTTTTCACCTGGTCGGGACTTGCTTTACAGATTTCCCCTCTCTCGTTTTTAAGATATAAAACTACTCCTTTGATTTCCTGAATTACATAGGGGCCTTCAAACTTTGGAGCTAGCTTTGCCATAAAATTGTCTGGGGCACTTGATAAAGAAAATTTCCGTTTCAATACTTTATCACCAACTTTAAAATCTGCTTCACGGCGTTTTTTATCGTAATAAATTTTCTGCCTATTTCTTGCCGTATCCGAGGTTTTAAGCGCCTGATCAATTAGTTTTTGCACGTCCTTTTGTTTGAATTCCTGCTCTCTTTGTTGCACAAAGAATAATTTATCTAAAGGCGTAATTAACTTTCTGCCTAAAAATAATTCTGCTGGAGTTTTTCCCGTAGTATCATGATGTGCCGTTCTTAAAGCATAAGCTAATTCATTTATGTAGCCATCCCAGCGCTTGTGATGTGTGCTAACGTAACTGCGAATTATTTTTACAATGCTTTTATTAACTCTTTCTGCTATGTTAGCCTGTGGTCTATACGGAACCATTTTGATATGGCGTATATCAAGTCCATTGCATATGTTTTCAAATATTTGACTAATGAATTGTTTTCCGTTATCGCTAATGACTTTTATCGGTGCACCGTATTTTAAAATGTATCTGTGTAAGAATGCATCTGCGACTGTTTTGGCTGACGCGCGTTTAAGTGGAACAATTTCTATCCATTTTGAAAAATGATCTACTATTACTAAAAGAAAACGATTTTTATTTAACTCGCTCTGGGGGAAGGGACCAAGGAGATCTATGCCTAAAATTTCATTCGGAAATGTAGCGCGAATGCTATTTAAGTACCCGGCCGGGCTGTAATTAATATCATTTATTAACTGACATTGATTGCAGGACCTGACATACGCCGTTACTATTTTGTATAATTGCGGGAAATATACCGCCTCGCGTACCCTTTTTAAAGTCTTTCTGACCCCGAGGTGGCCCGCTGTTTTTTTCGTGCAACTCCCTCAAAATGCTTAATCGAAGCGAGGCTGGGATGACTGGCTTATACTCAAGATTTTCGTTCGTTGTTTTCGTATAGAATAATAAATTATCTATTATTTCATAGTTTTTTGCTCTATTTCTTATCGCATCGATATCTGTATGCTCAAAGCCTTCGGGGTCTTTCAAATAAGCATAGATATTTCCAAATTCAGGATCAGCTTTCAGTTCAGTAATAATCGTATCTCTAGAATCTAAAATTTTTGAAGTCAACACAGCGCATTTAAGTTCGTCCAGTTTTATACGAGAAAGTGCGTCAGCTACATTGTTTTCCTTACCCGGTTTATATTTTATTGTGATATTATATTCTTGGAGTTTTAAAGCCCATCTTATTAACCTGGGCGTTAGGTTTTTTCCCGAGTAAAGTCTACCAACAGCCGCATGATCCGAAAAGACAGTTACTGGCGATTTGCCGAAATAAACTCGAAATTTGTGTACAGCCATGAATACGGCTAATGTTTCTCTTTCTGTAGCTGTATAATTCCTTTGTGTTTGATTCAATGTTTTACTAAAAAATGCCAGCGGATGGTTATTTTGCATAAGAACCGCACCCACCGCATAGTCTGATGCATCTGCCGCAATTTCCAGGTTTTCGTCCCCCTCAGGGAATTTTAAAACAGGGGCATTAATAAGCGCTTCTTTTAATCTTTCAAAAGCCGTGTTAGCTTCCGCTGTCCACGTAAATTTACTCTTTTTTCTTTTGATTACTAAGAGTGGTTCAACAATATTAGCGAAATCTTTTATGAAAGATCGATAGTAAGAACATAGTCCAAGGAAAGACGAAAGTTTCTTGGCGGTGTTGGGCGGTGGGAAATTCTTAATAGCTTTTATTTTTGAATCTTGCGTTTCTATACCCTTTTGCGAAATTTTATAACCGAGATATTTAAGTTCTTTAGTTGCGAACTTGCATTTTGAGGCGTTAATTGTAAGACCGGCCTCTTTTAATAATTTAAAAACTTGTTCGAGATCACTAATGTGTTGTTCCAACGTACTACTCGTTATAATTATATCATCTAGATAAATTAAAGTTGATTTTCCTAGGACAGGCTTTAGAACAATGTCCATAGCTCTCTGGAATGTTGACGGGGCCCCACACAACCCAAAAGGCATGCGTAAAAATGCATAAGTGCCCGATTTTGTTATAAACGCGGTTTTATGTATATCTTCGGGTCTCATAGCTATTTGATAGTAGCCAGACGTTAAGTCCAAAGTAGACATATATCTCGTCGATTTGATCTGTCTAATGATCTCGTCTATAACCGGCAAAGGGTAAACTGGGAATTTAGTTATGCTATTTAGTTTTCTATAATCGATAGCAAACCTCCAAGCCCTTTTATCCGAAGGAGGAAACTCGTTCTTTTTCCTACATAGTACGACTGGACTCGCGTATTCACATTTATGGGCGTTATTATTTTATTCTTTAACATCTCCTGAATATGTTCTTCGATGATTACGTCTTTTTGTTTGTCATATCGGTAAGGTTTAGTCCTACAAGGTTTTTCGGCATTTAATTGAATCTTGTGAGTTACAATCTGACAGTTTCCCGGCTTTTCTGAAAACAAATGAGAAAAATTACTCACCACTTGCTGTATTGCTTTACTTTCCTGGTCATTCAAATGGCTAAGGTCCAATTCAGGTGTCTCCACCGGTTCCACCACCCTCTGGTCCATCTCCAGCACCACGGAACTATCTTGAAAATTTAATTTGGCCCTCGCGGCCCTTAAAAAGTCCATACCTAAAATAAGAGAGTGTTGGAGGTGTTTCACCACAAAAATTAATACTTTGAGATTTTCCTCTTTTACCTGTACGTTTAATGCTACTTTCCCGATGCAGTGACATGTTTTTCCTTGCGCCGCTATAATTTCCGTATTTCTGGTTTTAAAGAGTCGTATCCTATAAAAATTCTTTTTGAAGAACTTTTCACTCATGAAATTGCCTTCTGCCCCTGTATCGATGAGGGCTTCTACTGGTACATCGCCAACCAGGACTTGTATAATTGGTAGCTGTGAATTTTTTACGATGACTGTATTTAGATGTCTATTTGAGGGTTTTTCTAAAACTTCCGGGGTCTGGACCCTCCCTTTCACAGGCCCCTCTAGTCGTTTAAAGCTTTCCTTTCAATCTGTGTCTTCTGGGTACGCGGATGCTTATTTTCAAATTTTCTTTTTGGGCCTTGCCCTTCAAGTTTCGATGCGTTAGCTTGATAGTTCTTTCCCCCATATGAGCGATTTCCATTTCTTGTTTCCTCCTTCCTTCTGGTACTTTGAGAATATGTTTCCCCTCTCGCTCTTTCCGCGATTCTGCGATTTTGAAACTTCACCGCCAATTCGAAAAGTTCCTGCAATGTGGTTGGGTTTCTAATTTCAAAGTAGTCTTGGACAGCGGGTAACAATCTTGGTAATATTATTTCAATAATCTCCGCATCGGGTTTTTTCCCATACAACATATCCGTTAGCTTGATTTTTCGTAAAATAAAGTCCGTCAATTGTGCTGTATCCCGTTGATAGAAACTATATAGCTCGGCTTCCAGCCTTGCGCGATCTTTCACTATGGGGAAGGCCTTCACTAACGATTTTTTGAAATTTTCAAAAGTATACGTCGGGCTTCCAAATTCACCTAGAAGAAATTTGCCTATATTTTTCCACCATAGCGCGGCCTGTCCTCTTAGTGCTGATGTGGCGATGGCGACTTTTTGTCTTTCAGGCACAGGGTAGAGCTGAAAGTGGTTTTCTATACCTTCTAAAAATACGGACACCGAATTTTTTCCGTCGAAATAGACGTTTGGCTTGATTGATGCTCTCAAAGTCTGGACCAGGTATCCAAATCCTTCTAACTGCGTTGTCATTTCTTGGTGTTGTCCAGCGGCTTCCATCCAGTTTTCGGCCATTTCAGTTCGATAAGTGTTCGGGCGCCAATATAACGTTGCGCGCCTCTAACTAGCACGCAACCAAGAGGTGACTGTGAAAGCTTGTATAAACCACAGAGTCTTATAAAGGGTTTAAGTCCCTTTTTATTCAACGTACTAATTTACAATTGCGTTCTCTTGACGCTTACAAACGGTGCCAACTCGGCAGTCAAAATAAAAATAAAAACCTGAAAAGAAATTAAAGACAATATTCTAACTACGAGGCTCTCTCAAATAACTAACTCACCGCGTTTTACAATACGGCTGCTAATTCAGCAGACTTGAAGCTCACTGGAACAATTGCAACTACTTCCCGCCAAGCACATAGGCCGCAACGCGGGGTTTTTCAAATCTCTATAACTACCTCCGCGCTCGCTAAGTAAGAATAACTCTCTCTCACCGAACTTGTTTCCTTCTATTTAAATCATACTACTTCCGCTGATAATTTGACTGCTTGCGCGTTCTACTCAAATTTACATATTCTGGCATTGGCAGTTCCAGGGGAAAGTAAGGATTGACAGGAAAGATAGTTTAAACTTAAAATAAATGTTAGTTAAAATAAATATAAACCCTACATGTTAAAAACGTAAGTCACTTATGTTTATAGTCACTTATGTTTTCTTATATAAACATCTTAGTCACTTATGTTTACACACATACTTTAAGTATTTTAAAAAAAGTGATTTATAAGTTTCGTTAAGGGTCACTTCCAAAATTATTAAAAGTTTGTATACTACTACGCTTTCGGAAAGAAAAGTTTTAGTGTCTAATATTACCATCGCTAGGAATTGAACTCAATTTTTCCAGCTGCTACTTTCATTTCTTACAGTCCCATTTTTATGTTACTTAAGTTTTTTAAAGGTAAAGAAAGTGATTTATAAGTTTCGTTAACTTCCAAAATTATTAAAAATTTGTATACTCATTACGTTTGCGGAAGGAAGAAAAGTTTTAGTATCTAGTATTACCATCGCTAGGAAATGAACTCGATTTTTCCAGCTGCTGCTTTCATTTCTTACATTCCCATTTTTAGGATTTCTTTATACAGTGAGATAAAATTACCGATTACAGATTCAACAAGAAAAAGAATTTCATATTTGAATGAGGCCAGTTTATTTATTAATTCGTTCATAAATGATATTTAAACTTATTATTAAAGAGAGAAAAAATATTGTCATTACTTTTGGTAATCTTAACACTACAATGAACTGAATACGGTTCTTACTCTACTGTACTGAAGTAGATTGGGCATTTGAATAAATTAAGCTTTGATTGTCCTTTTCTTTTTCATTTATTTTTCTAGAACGTTAAGCATTTATCATGACTAGACTCATATTTTGGTAACTGTTAGCATAACAAAATTATACAATGATTTTAATGAGTCCACTTTGTGTAATTTCATAAAATAGTTAATGTTTCTAATTCGACTTCTCATCATTTAAATGCATTTCATTTGAATCGATCAGATTAAAAAGTGGAAAAAATATTCCCAAGAACTCTGTTTATTGCTTTTAAATCGCTTAATTTATTACTCCGTAGCAGACAGATTAAGTATCATACGCTTTACTGCATGGCAACGCGCTGGCATGTAAAATCCAAAAGTATTTTATTTCAGGCAGCGATAACACACTGCTTCTAAACAACCGTTTGCTCATTAAAATCTAAACATAAATATCTCACATTTTTCCGAACGGCGACAATCTACCACATTGGAAATAAAAATGGTTTATTTCTAACAGTGTTGTCACCACTAACTTTTAAATCACCAAACTGAACAATAAAAATTCCTTAAATTCACACAAAATATGAAATAAATAAAATTAACTTCGAAAATAAAAATTCGGACTTCGAGGTGCAGATGTTCAAGTGAAGGATACAAAAGTTATACAATATATAGTATACAAAAGTTGATAGATCTGACTGCCACCGTTTTCCCATAGTGCGAGGAACATACATACATACAAATCCTTCATTATTTAATAACAGAGATGACTCTAAGTTTTTACATTAATTTTCTAGGGCACCTGCAAAGTGCTTAATGAAACTAAATTCATAAATTGAAAAGATCGAGTACAGTTATTTTATGTATTATTTAAGATTTACGATGCTTGCATGCTTACAGAAGAGAATTATTGAACGCTTAAGTATTAAATAATTAGTGGGAGCTAAGAATAAATAAATTGGGACATATCTTAAATCCGGTATATCTTTAGCTCATTAATAATTCAATTTTAAATTCAACAGGTAAATTAAGCAGCTGTAATCGTATTTCTGTAACTTAATAAAATATAGAGCAGAACTATAGAACAACTTACATTTCAGAAATCCCAAGGCTGCGTGCAGATAATTCTAGCATCATTACAGATTGCTTAAAAGTAAAAAAGATAAAACGTCAACAAGACCTTCTTTTTATTTAATGATTTAACATCGAAGAAGCATAAAAGTGATAAAGAAAGGACATGCCTGTGATATAAGACAGTTATTAGATATTTTTTCATGTCGCAAACAAAATTTATGAAACAGAAAACTGATGAAAACGACAGACATGTTTATCTAAATCAAACAAAATTTCTGTTAACATAAACTTAACTCAAATATTTTCGCAACTTCTTTTATTAGCAAAGGATAAAAATAGTTCAATATTAGCGCAATAAATTTTATTATAATACCCTATAAAAGTATAGACTCAAACGTTTCTCTAAATGTATTTTTATTCTGTTTATAGAAATATATTATTTCGGGTAATTGAAGCTCATGTAACTTTAAATTTCTTTTAAGTACCCTCACATTTGCATACATAATGTATTAAATTTATATATACTGTTTAAAAATGTTTTTTAAAAAAAAACACTTTTCCGTTTTCCTATTACCAGATTTTATTATATAAACTTCACAGCGTATAATAAGTTCACCGGATTTGTGAACCAAAGGTATATTTTTTAAAACTCAAATTTCTAAGAAACACAGAACAGAAACAGAAAATTTTCCTAGTTATCAAATAATTTTAATATATGTCAAATGCTTCCAAATAAGCTTTAATTTTTTTAATATACTTATACAATAATAAGTTTTAAAAAACATACCACATTTGAATTTTTACACAGTCCTAAATAACATTTGTTAACTGATTAAATTCTAAGAATAAACCTAGTATCCCCATAATTCTGATTTTCTTAAAACATTCTGGGAATAACAAGTTCTTTTCATTCCTTTGTGTAAGAAAATAATTCTCTCGAATAATTAATATAGTCTTTAAAAAATTAATAATACAAAATTGAATTGTGATATACACAGTAATAGAAATATAAATAACAAAGATGTATGTTAAAGTTTTCCACCGAAATGATGATACCTGCTTATTAATTTGGGACTACATACTATAATTGAACAGAATATGAAAACAAATTATGTCTTAAAATTATTTTCATTATCGGAAAGAAATTTCGTTAGCTCAAGATTCTGCTAAGCTTGGTTATCATCATTCAGCTTTGATGAACAAATATTCCTGTTACTCCGCACACGCTTTATTGAATTAATCGTTCTGCTGCAAATTAAATTATAATTTTCCTTAGTTCATGAGTTGTTATTGAAAGCACTTCTTGAAGTATTGATTAAAGCAGAAATGTGTCATGTGTTTAATGCCTGTTTGTTAGTTTCTGGTTGGAAACCCGAATATAGTTTTCTGAGGCGTTTTATCTTTACTTTGCAATGAGTTATTTTCTATATTAGCTTTGAAGAAGACATTGTAATTAAAGATTAATACTTGCGCTATCTCTTCACATACGGAGGGAGAAACATATAATTCAAGCTAAAGAGAAAACACATGCAAACTGACGAATTCTGCATTATGTGCTTCAGGCAAATTTTATTTTTATGTAAAACTTAGGTTTAATAAGTTGAGTTTTCATAAAAATTAAATAATTATTTTCTAAAAACTAATGAATATTAATAAATAGTAAAATTACTAACAAATCTACAGACTTCGAAAACTGAAAGGTAGTCATATAAGAGTATCTGCATAAGTATATAAAATAAAAGTAAAAATTAGTATAAGATCCAACTTCTAACTGCGTTTTAGGGAAGAAATATGTAAGAAATGTATCCATAATGATGCCCAACCGAAACACGAAAACCCATATATTCAACTTGCACTTTCTGGTTGAAAACAATTCCGTGTTACTTTTTCTTCTTTTGAAAGACATTAAAATAACTGCGTAATAAATTAGAAAGCGAAAGAATTATGCATAAGGAAATATATATTTTCAGGAAATTATGTTAAAAAATACTTTCGGAATTCCCTCCTAACACTATCAATGTTGAAAGCAGCTAGATTTCTTGGTCATTCCAGTTTATCTTACTCCACGTACTTAAAAATATTAATTCTGAATACGTGATGACAAAAACGAAATAAAAATATTTAAAAAAATCAATAAAAGGAATACTAAAAACTGTATACTCAATGAACGAAATTTCGGATATAAGCCATAATTTTCTTCATGTGAAGTAAAAGTATCTATCTATATTTGCTGTACATCTGTAAAAATAATTCAAAGAGTTTGTCAGAATGTGTTTTCATCAAACAAAGCAAAAACGGGTGGCCAGAGCCACAAAATTCAACACATATGTTGTCCAGAAAGTGAAAGTGTGCAGTTTGAAAAAGATTTGAAAAATATTATGTCCAAACAACTAATTATAGGTTTTTTTGCGTATATCTTCGCTTACTGAGCAGCTCACCAGTGGCCGAGCAGTAAAGTCTTGGTCACTGATAGTTTAACCTGAGTTCGAATCCTGGCGAACGGGCTGGCTGCATGAGCGTTCTTTTGGTTCCCCATATGTGTAATGTGGGTACGAGCCCGTTTCCCGTAAAAACACTTGCACGAAGGATACAATGATTATAACGAGGCTACTTTATCGATAATTGTGCGCCTGCCATTTTAGAATTTCGCATCCAAATTCGCGTCCTTTATGAAATTTTGAAATTTTAGAGCGATTTTCCGAAAATGTTCCCTTAGTATAAATGAAGCAATATATATATTAGAAATATTGTCTTTTCTCTTAGGAAAAACCAATATGTGACTCCAAGCTGAAACGTCATGAGAATAAAAATGGCTGGGAAGACACTATATTCAATTTTGTTTATAATCCTGTGATGTGACAGGAATGAAATATTTTTAGGTCACGTTGCTGTGAACTTTTACCATTCGATTCATCATAAGCGTATAAAATAATGAATAGGAAAAACTCTTTTAAACTAAGTGCTCTCTTGAACCTGTAACTTAATTTACCAGTTTTCGTGCTTTCTTCACCATTGCACATCCTTTATATTAAAATTTTAAGGTACGTTTTTTTATTTAAATTCTCAAATTTCGATAGAATAGAAAAGAAACCTTTTGCCGTCTTTAAAAAAAATATCTAACAATATTAATTAATCTACATTTTTTTGAGACCAGGAAGCAGTGGGAAGTTTTTTCCGTCCAGGTTTTCAAAGAGAGATTACATTTCGCTCCGTTGTAGTTGTGCAGAATGCAAAGGAAATTTCCTGTCAAAATAAAGACTCGTCAATTCTTTTTCAAGCATACAATTAATAAACATCGCCAAAATTTTTTATTACACACACAAAATTGCAGATGAGGATGGATTAAACATAGCGTATCCAGATTTATCATAGCGTATCCAGATTTATCATAGCGTATCCAGATTCGTTACGTGGTTTTTCCCAGTTCCAGCTAGTGGAACGGTAAGTACAGTTGCTAAGTCCAGATTAAAATGTTAGGCGAAAGAGAGTAAAGTCCCTTGGATTAAGTCTAATTTAGTCGGAAGCAAGAAAATTTATATAGCTACGGCTTGTCACAGTATAAGAATTTTTCGCTTTCCCCATTGCGTGCCTTCGTGGTGTAAATTATAGCACGTCTCGCTGACAATAGGAAGCTTCGAAATATGTATCCCGGAGAAATATTCCTGCATGTTTCCTGTTGTATCTGAATAAAATGTAGTAGACAAGAATTCATTACCACCTAGATTTGATGATTGGGTCTCCATCTTTCCCAGTCCCCTTTAAATGGAGGAAAAATGTAAGGAGTTTTCGGCTTCGATATTGCATGCTTTTATGGTCTAAATATTTTCACATCAGGCTGGCAACTCGAAGATCTACAATTTGAATCGCGGCGAGGATATCGCTGATTTTGTAAAGTTAAACCGGACACTACACCATTATCTTATTTCCTTACGGTTATGGTTGGTTAGAGCAACTTATTTCCTTATAGTCATGGTTATATTTCTTAAATGAATTTGTTTGTTATTATCTGCAAATCCACCGTTTCCTTTCCTCATATGTAGTTTTATTTAATATTCATTTCGTTTCTGTCATTCTCATTTTTTTCTCCACGCACTTCTAAGTTAGTATACCTGTCAACACTGCTTAATGACTGATATGCATTTATAATTATATGTTGTAGAGTTATTTGTTCTGACATTTTGTAAGCGTATAGGTATGCTTCCTAGCCTTTGAATTTAGAAATAGCTGTTCTTAAAAATTAAAATATTCTTTATTACGAAAGTTACATGTTAGTCTTTTGCCACATTAGGGTGTCTGTTTCATTCAGCTGGTATGAAAATAAGGTTGGAGGAAAGTGCAACACATATAGCGATAAGGTTTCATAATAACTGTAATTTTTTTTTACTTTATTTCATACTAATATTCAAATGTGAACCATAGGAATTTTCATCAATGCATTCATTTTTCGTTTTTCACCTAAAAGACAGCAAATCAAACAATTTGCATTTCAAAAGGAATCTGTTTTAATACAGCATCTTAACTATACAAGATAGTTATTTTATACGGTTTTATTTAGTTTCGATGACCTGTATTTTTAATCAAACATTCAGACTAATTTTTGATTCTTTACAAAATCAGTTTTGTTGAAATTTTACAAATATGTGTATTTGAAATTGCAATTTAATACTATACAGAGACTTTTTCCAAATTTCGTTATTTATTTATTTATTCATTATTTATTTTTCTAGCATAACCTTTCTTTAGTCATTTTTTATTAAGGATTTTTCACGTACTTTTTCTTTAGCAATGCTTCCTTAAGAATTTCTAACATATCTTTTCTAAAGGTTTTTAGCTTCGATTGTGAAAAGATCAAATAGAAGAATTTTTTACTTTTTCTTCAGCGGTTAACATTTTTTCAAACAGCGTCTTTTTGGAATCTGAATTTGAACAAGTTTTAAAAAATCATTCCCTTTTTTAGCCTTCCTTTCTTTCAATCCTTTCTTAAACATAATGAAATTTTTAATCAAAAATTTTACTGTTCTTGCGAACAATCCTCGATTTTAAGCAATGAGGAGATTCTAAATCAATCAGAAATTAAAATAAATTGAATGCAGTCTAAAATCGTTAGATTAACTGAAAGACTTTGAAAGAATAAATGACATCACGCGTACTGCGCTAAAACGTAATGACTACGCTAATTACTAAAATTATTCTGCGTTTAGAGGCAGCTCTTTTCTTTCATTATTAGTTTTTGACCATTCAAAAGACCAAAAAGTACAAAATAAATTATATCGGAAATGTTTCAAATTATACAGTTTTAGAAAAATTCGTTAAGAATAAAAAAATTTTTTACATAATAGTCTTGGTTATATGAAAATAAACATAACATGCGTTGGGCACTAGTGTAAGAATTGCACAGAAGCGTTAACTAAATTTCAAGTAACAGCACTAGTGATATATTAGAAATGATATGAAACGAATGGACGATATATTATAGAAGTGATATACAAATGATTTAAAAATGAGTGCATTCAATTCACTAAATTTCTCTTTAAGAATTTCAATTTAAAATCTGTTATTATTTACAGTCCCACGATATAATCAAGAATATTTTTAAGAAACTAGAAGTTATTACTTTTTAAGTCCAAGGGGAAATTTGCCCTCAAATACTATTCATTTTTTAATTTTGCGTCGAAAACTTTAAAAGGCTGTATCACTTTTCAAATCGTTGCCACCATATATATTTTCGCCCTGTGTTATATTTAAAGAAATTAAATAATGAAGAATCTGCATAAATGTATGTATGTTTCTAGAATTGAGATAAAACAACGGTACCTAGAGCCATCAAAATTTGAATGACGTAATCTTCCATAGAATATGGGCATGAAGAAGCCCTAATTTGAACTTGAATTTTGTTTTATTATTTATTTCAGATTTTGTAACACTTTAACGAATTGCTGATTAAAAAATTCTAAACGATTTCAAAGCGAGCAATGGCAACACTGTAGACAAAGAAACATTTTTATCTCCAGCGCGCGAGACTCTGTATCAGAAATTCCAAAGATATGCTAATTTTAAAATTAATTTTCGATATTGCTGTTAAACTGAATTACATGGTTTGAATACGTCGAATATGATATTTAGTAAATAAAGGTAACGCACAAAACGTTAAAAAAAAAAAACGCCCCTTTGGACGTAATTTAAAATCTGAAACCTTTCAGATTTTCTTTTTTGATTTTTGTATTTTAAATTTTAAATCATTTATCTTAAATAGTACTAGTTAAAATGTTGATTTACATACACTTTATTTAATTTCTTAAAACAAACGCCTTTTTCTTAGCTGTTCTGTAAGCTCTTCTAATACTGTATGCTTTGTAAGGAAAAATTTCTCTCCCTACCCACGCATGAAGAACATGTATTTTGTACATGGAATAGTTATGGAATTTTCCTTAACTACTTGAGACTCTTGTAATAAATCTTGTTAAGTTAGTTTGTTACATATTAATCGGACTAGGAGACTAGACTAGGACTTGAAATGTCAAAGAGAACGACGATATATATACACCGCTTCTACAAAAGTCCTTACCTGATCTTTATTTTCGCAACTGTTGATCATAGATGTATATAATTCTAATTACACATATACTCCAAATAATGCAAAGATTGATGTTTTCATATTTTTAAATTCAAAGATATTGATTTCGAACAATAAACGAAATCTAACTTTATATGCTCTCAGCCAATTCCTATAATACCTATACTTATATTTTAAACATTTTTGTCCTCGTTTCAAAATAAAATCAAAATAAAATTTACAAAATAAAATCAAAAAGCTTGCCTATAGTACGACAAAAATTGACTGAGATATTTGGTATTACATTCGGACATCATATTCAGGGGCTGTACACAGATTTAAAATATAATGTTTGCATGTCTAAGTAACAATAAATAAAATACCAGTTTAGGAATATGTTTCTGGTATTAAGAGTTAAGGGACGATTAATTTCTATGCAGGTTATTACAAAAGAATTAAAAAATTTGACTTTTTTTCAAAGTGGAGATCTTATTTCCAGAAACTTATAGAATTTGTGTTAGGGAAACATTGTCAAGGTTCCGTATTGGCACAAAGCCAATCGTAATACTGTTTTTATTAATTAAAAATTTTAAAAAATTGTAGTTCAATGATTTACGGTTACTAGTTTGTGATGAGAAAATTAATATCATACTTTGAGACTTTAATATTCTATTAATCTAAAACCTTAGAAGCTACTTATGTAAAAATTATTTCGGCATAGGAAATGTGACAATAACATGAATTAAAAACATTAGCAAATCTCTAAAAATTAATCATTGAATGACATTCAAGGTTAAAAAGATCAATTTCGAATTATTCTGAATTATTTATTTTTGATATCATATTCAATTTGTATTGGGTTCTCCCCCAATACATATTGAATAAGATATCAAAACCCGCAAATTTTGAAATTAAATATTTCTGTCAATTTTTGTCCTACAGGAGTCAACCGTTTTATTTTATCTTTTATAACGAGTACAAAATCTTCCTAAATATAACTATAGGAACCGGAGAATCATATAAAATGTTAGTCTTCATAATTTTTACAAATTTATAATTTTTTTAAATTTAAAAATAACAAAACATAAATCTTTGCGGCACTTAAATTTTTTGTAACAGGAAGTATATGTCTACGATCAGAGACTGGGAAAATAAATGTCGGGTAAGGACAGTTGTCGACATGATGTATATGTAATATTATGTATTTTATAAAAGATTAAATTTATCTATCTGCTAAGTGCGGCAAGTTGTTTAAAATGAAGAAGGCACAAAATAAAATAAAATACATAATGTAGCAGAGACGTCCATAACCTTGGACATCTCTCGTCAAAGAGAAGTAAATTAATGCCAAAACGTGTAGGATTCCAACCTTTTATCTAGCAGCCAAATGTGTAGGAACCTCGTGAACAGATAAACGAATAATCGCTTTAGTTCAGAAACAGAAATATAAAATTCAAGAAGGGTTAATTACCCTTTATTTCTCAAATTAAGACTTAACAGTTGGCTCCTTTCTCAGAGCGTACAGCAAAGCCTCCACTTGGCCTTGAACCTCAAATTCATAAGAAATCAAAGTTAACTAATGCCTAACTAAATCGATATAGCCGAAGCTATCAAGATTTCTAAGTAGTTGGCCCCTAAATATCCAATAAACTGGCGAAGCTATCAAGGGCTTGAAATACGGCTGAGCGTAGTAATAGCTTAGAAAGAGATGTAGCCAAAAGGCGAACGCTCTCTAATCAGGCACTCTGGCTCTCTATCGAAGTCAGTGGAGCTTCTTCTTAAATACCATTCTTATTCATTTGCATTAAGCGCGATTCTAAAAACACATTCTGGTAGGAAATTCTAAGCTGAAATTAGGCAGGACAGGAAAGTGGCTTTATCTAAAGATATCTATTAAAAACTTAACTTTTGAAATTTGAGGATTCTTTGAACTTTAATTACCGTATTTGACGGCATATAAGACGCACTGGCATATAAGACACACCCTTATTTAGAAGGCCACACACAAGGAAAAAAAGTTTCAATAGCGCGGTTTCTTTTATTTCTCACGTTTCGTAAAAGCCAAATAAACAATTATTGAATGCAATTACCTTCACGTATAAGACTGTATCCTTCACGTATAAGACGCAGGTAACTTTTTTGAGACCAAATTTAGGAAACAAAGTGCGTCTTATATGCCCTCAAATACGGTAGTAGCACTTGAAAGATTTATCAATTTCTGAATTACATCCGGAGGAATTACAAAAACGAAGTAATTAATCAAGAAAAAATAACTTCTGTTTTTAATTCAAGCACTGAAAGTTAAAAAAAAATTAAAAAGCATTCATCAAGAAATAATCTGCGCCGTGACTCGAAAAATCATAATTATTTATCATTTTAAAACAATTATAATTTTAGTACCTAGTAAAATGAGTAATTTCTTCGAGAAAGACAATTAATCTTAAATTTGAAACAAAATGTTTAATCTTATAAGAAATTTTAGTAAATAATTTTTACCAGTCTAAACTATGGATTACCAAAATGTTAGAACTCCTGAAATAAATTATGTGAATGTCAGCTATAAAAATTAAAACTTCAAAAGACACAAAATTGTCAAATGCCCATAAATGAAAAAATAGTGAAATATCAGTAACCAGTGTTTTTAGAAAAATATGCTAGGTGCTAGCACAGAAGATGACTGTTGTTAGAAAAGTAAAATGCGAAATCGAAATACCAAAAGGCAACAAATAATTTCGAAATTTTAATTTAAAAAGTTAGTTTTTAAAGAAAATGAAAATATTTAAATATCTAATGAAAAACGTTTATTGTCCCTACCCATAGGCTTGAAATTTAAGTAAAAGTATTAAAAAAGGAAATACACATGTAGAATCCTTAGGTTATTTCTAAGCAGGCGAGATGAAAAATGAGCAACGCCTTCGCCGGGACTCCAACCAATAGCCTCTCGAATACGCCCCGAGCGTGCTGACCACTACACTACAAAGGCATGCTAAGAAGGTGGGAGAAATACTTCATATACTCCCCCTTTTAAAGAGCGAGTTACCTAAGAAGCTGGAGAAATGCCTTACACACATTTTAAGCATAAAGACAAAAGTAGAAATACGTAAACTTAAACAACGTTAAAAATTAAATTGACTTATGAATGATTTGAAACAAAGGGAAAAGGAACAGTCAAACTGAAAAGGTCTTTACCCCTAAAAGTTATTTGGAATAAAACTCATCATTCGGAAAAAAAAATCATCACAAACGACCACCAAATATGATAAGTTGTAAGAAAGAAGTTACAAGCTGAGTGGTTGTAACTCTGCTTTACAAAAAAAAAAAAAAAAAAAAAAAAAAAAAAAGTTTAAAAGTAATTAAATTTTAATTTTTGAGAGGACAAAGATTAAATTAAGCCAAATTTTTAAAAAATGCACTTTTTTAATACATGTAATATGGGAAGCATGGAGAAGTCATGAAAAGGAAGCCTGCAAATTAATAAAAAAAGGGTCTTCGTCTATTGGACGTATGATAGGAATGGAATATGAATTGCCTTTTGTTAGTAATAAGGACAGGATGAGTAACTACATATATTTAATTGTTACAATTTTAATAAACATCTCCTTTTGAGAATTAAATGTGTCCAATCATTAATAACAAAAAAAAAATTAGAACAACCTACTGTGCAGTTTTTCAAGTTGCAAATTAAAAATATTTAGAGTCATTTTATTATTAATAAGTGTCATTTCGAGCAGATTAATTTCTTTATGAATATTTTAACTTCATTCAAATTATTATCATTAAAATCTGGTTTATTACTGCGTTGGTAATAACTTTTTATCGATATTGATGTTCCCATATATTAGTTTATGGTTTTAAATTTGAATATTCTCTTTGTGGCTGAAGGTTTAATTTCTTTACAGCTGAGAAAACATTAATATCAATGTAGTAAAAATTATAGTCATTGGTATCGGTTTATTAAGTTTTAAATTTGGATAGATATTAACTTTTTGATTCAATCTATTAAAGCTAGATCATTATTAAAGCATTCAATCTATCATTATTAATACCATCAATGTATGTAAAAGTAAAAATTTAATTTTTATTTAATTACCTTCTTAATTTGTAGGTACATTTGATTTTTAAATTTAGTAATATTACTGAAAGGAAAATAATTGAGATGGTTATTCTCAATACAAAGATGCTGTGAAATGTGAAACAACTTTCATTGACTTCATTTAATAGAACAGAGGTGCATAGGTTTTCAAAATCATGGCAGTTAATATTATTAATGCAATTACTTTTAAAGGTCTTTATAACTTTCCTTGCATCTTCTTGTTAGCATTTATTTTTAGTAATAGCACTTGAACATATATTTCATTGACTAGTGTTGGTAGTATAAATATAATTATAACTAATAATTATGTTGATAGTATAATTATACATTTTAACATACTTTTTTAAAAATGTTTTCAAAAATAATAGCGATGTTTTTTTCTTTTATTAATTAACTCATTTCGTCCTTAATCTACACACTGGAGCTATGTTACATAAAAAAATAATTTCACTGTATCTTAAAATGCAACTGTTTGCAAAAAATAAAACAAATCAGGAAAAATGCAGAAATTTACTATTTTCCTACTTTTAGGTGAGTTTGCAACATCTCCCCTCAATCATTTGATGCAGACTGTTTTTGTTTCACTTTCTGGATTATTCTTTTCCGTTTCTTGATGGACATTCGTTTTCTAGACCTTATGTGTATGCATGTGTGGGATTATGGCAAAGCCTCGATGGCTATCTGCCTAAGGGCAGGGATTCGAAATACGAAATCTTAAGCTGAAAGGGTTTGAGTTATGGAAATGAGATTCATTTCTTGCTGTTTTAAAATTCTCTTATGTTCTTAAATGATTGTAAAAATTTCAAGGTTGTTGAAATTTCTGAAGTAAATGCGTTCATGCGAAATAATTTGTAAACTCATAAAGGAATTAATACCCACGTAACAGATTAATATATAACGTCTCAGGTACTTTGGTACCATACACTAAGCTACACATTAGAAGACTGTTTAAGGAATTATCCCTAAGTCTTAAAGTACGGCAAAGTCAGGAGAAGGGTATAAAGAACCCTTTAGTTACTCAAGTTAAAGTTCAAAGTTGGCACCAACTCATGCTTACAAAAGCCAACACTTTTAGCTTAAATAAGTAACGAC
Organism: Stegodyphus dumicola; assembly: GCF_044657685.1. Lineage (NCBI taxonomy): Eukaryota > Metazoa > Arthropoda > Arachnida > Araneae > Eresidae > Stegodyphus > Stegodyphus dumicola. The sequence goes on from NC_140781.1 coordinate 165,367,748, forward strand.
TAACTTAAAATTAAAAGAAGTTAAATTTAGCCTAACGGTTAACCATCGCCAATCTGACTCTGACTCCTAAAACATATTCAGCGTTAAGAAGCTTAATGGCAAGAAGAGCATCAACTCCGCAAAAATATAATTGCTAGAAAATTCAGTATAGTAACGTGGCATTCAGGCAGGCAGAACACGATCTGAATTCACCTTCCAAAACCTTCTCTTAAATACTAACATCTTTCTACCTCATTTTAATACATGCGCGCTAGATCATTTACATTCTCGCAAGAAAGCGTGAGTTGAAAACAAGAGTGATAAGAGAAGCTACTTCAAAATAAAATAACTGTTAAGTAAATTAAATAAATCCCCACGAATTAAGGTAAGAATATGAGCATAATGAACTAACTGTGTCCCCTTTTGTAACATATTAGTTTACGATGCCCATTAATTGGAAACTGATAAGTACATCTTTACATTTATGTTTGAGAAATGATTTTAAGAACATTAGAGGATGTAAAAATAGCAAAGTGTTTCATTCTTTTATTTATGTCAGAATAGCAATAATACGGATTTTCAAATTTTAAGAAAGATAGCACAAGTCCCTTGCATCTTATAGAGTTCGTTCACAAATCATTTCCTTCATTACTTATTTTAACTCAAATACTGATATTTCTTTTGTGCTAATCGGCGAATGGACCAACCTCCATAAATGAAATAATTTTATCAGTTTAGTATTCATATTTTAGGATATAGTTTTTAATGAACAATTAAGAAATAATATATATGAAATAATTAGACATTTTAATTATTTTTTTGAGCATTAACAATCTATTAAAACCAAGTATACCTTTTGTGCACTTATTTATTGTTGCATGCATAAAATACATAAAACTTTCTGTGTATACATGCATATACATGTGAAAGTGCCAGAACTCCTGCTGGAAACTAAAGAATTATGAAATGGTTATATACTAATTGGGGGGGGGAGGGTTCAACTGACAAGATCGCTTATCAGTACTTCAGTTGAGAAAGGTGTATATTGTTGCCATGTTTGATTAGAAAATAAAATTGAGTTAAAAACAGAAAACAGGAAGTTTTGGCTTCGTCATACAAAGAAAACATTGAAATATTCGACAATAATTATAGATATACATCCAAGGTACGAAAATACATATTCAATCATAATACTAAACTTCTAAATCATTTAAATATTTTACAGGTTATGCATATCGAATACTTTAGTATGCATTTACAGAAGAAACGAAACTTTCCTTTCATTATATAATTTTCCTTATTAAACTTGGTCTTCCATTTTGTGATGTTTGTGCATTTTGTGTCATGCTTTGGAAAATTTCCATGCAGACTTCGAGAGTTTTTTTAATATACTTAAACATAAATGAATGGAAATGTTTGCTCTTCAGGTCAGTCTGCAACTCTACCTATCTTCCATATATCACAGCTGAAATGTGTGATGTAAAGTAAAAAGTAGTGATTAACAGATGAATATTCGTTTCAGCTGTATAATTCATATTTTCACCTTCTATCTAGCATTGTCCTCAAACTTTCTTCCACATCGTAAATTAGTTCCAGGGTTTACAATGTTTCATATTCCAAGTATACTACATGTGGAAAAGGGACTGATGCTTTTCCCAAAAACATTATTTCAAATTAAGAGATGAACATGTCCCCCTTCAACGTACACTTTCCAACGCTTTTGGAGAGCTCTCCCTCCCTTTCCGCAGTTTTTTTGTTTTCATTTGGTTCCAAATCTACTCGCGAAAACTGTCTATGATGGTTTCGTTACACACAAACTACATGACTTCCAAGGGACAGTAAGGAATGCATGTCAAAAGATCCCATTCCATACTGCAGTTGGTCACTATTAATGTTGTGGCTGCATTGTCCTGAAGAAAGTCCACTTGCCGTCCCCCTTTCTTACGCATGATCGGATCATTTTCTTCATATCTGCTGCTAGGAGCTCTGAGTAACAAACTAGAGCAATTGCTTGGATACATGTAAGAAGCTCTGCATAGATCACTCCCTACCAGTTTCAAAAAACGTTGCGAACATCTTCCCTGTCGAGCGGGATTTGTTTAGTCGTAGCAAATCGGTAAGCCGACTCTCAAATGATGACTTGATTTCCAGAATGAGGTAGCGGACCCACATTTCATCAACAGTCACCATGAACTTGAAAACTGCATCCACTTTATTTTCTAGTTCGCTATAGGAAAGCACTGGTGGCTTGCATGCTCGTCGTTTTATTCTTGTAAGAATACATGTAAGAAGCTCTGCATAGATCACTCCCTACCAGTTTCAAAAAACGTTGCGAACATCTTCCCTGTCGAGCGGGATTTGTTTAGTCGTAGCAAATCGGTAAGCCGACTCTCAAATGATGACTTGATTTCCAGAATGAGGTAGCGGACCCACATTTCATCAACAGTCACCATGAACTTGAAAACTGCATCCACTTTATTTTCTAGTTCGCTATAGGAAAGCACTGGTGGCTTGCATGCTCGTCGTTTTATTCTTGTCTGACAAGACGCGAGGAATCCACCGAGCATGCAGCTTTCTACAGTGCAGATAGTTTTTCATGATGGTTTCCACATTACCAACACTGACTGTAAACGTTTACACAGACTACTACTACTTGGTAATGATGGGGCGGGTCTCAAAAACAACCGCCTTCATACGATCAGTATTTAAAGGGGTATCAGAAGCTCACGACCGCCGATTATGCAGTTTATTGTCCATGCTTTCTCGTCCTTCTCTGAAGCACTTACACTACTCAAACACACAGGTCCTAGAGAAAACACACTTTCCCTTAATATGCTTTGAACATTTGCCAAATTTCAGGTGACTGGAAGTTTTCTCAAACGAGACAAATTTGATCACAATGTGTTGTTTCACGCTCCAAGGCACCTGTTGTTTACTCATCACTCTTACAACTGAGTATTGGCTGTGCTCACCCAATTATTTCAAAAATCCATTATTAAAACAAGCCTTGAGTTAAAACAATAGTAACATACAGATTCGTAGATATTACCTCGGGGGTCGGTATTCGTAAATTCGCATGCCAGTGTTGCTCCACAAATTTTCCTATTTAAACTAAATTATCTGTTTAAAAAAATTGCTTTGCATGAAATTCTTTTTCATAGTAAATTGTGTTCTACTAAAATAACAGTCAAAAAGGAATTTCACGACTTCATATATCACTGTGTGTGGATATGCATGGTGGGCACATGTTATTCATTATAAAAGAGCAATAAAAACATATTTGTTTTCATTTTTATAGTATTGTTACGGTTTTTGCGTTGATTTGGCTATTTTTAAATAGAATTAATTAAAATTGTTTTATATTAAAGTTCAATGCAGCACGAGACTTATTTGAAGAGAAAGCTACGCCGGAAAAATTAAAAATACAGGAGTTCGCGCATTTAATAAATAGATATTTCGTAATTGCACGCTTTTGCTTTCCGGAGAAATCGACAAAATACCAGAATATTCTCGTGCTGATTAAAAAGCTTATAAAAGCGGGAGGAAAACATCTTAATTGAGTTGTTTGCTTATTGTTGTTCATGACTGTAGCAAATTCGCGGTGATATCGGATTATCTTTCTCTGTATTGAATTAAGTTCTGCCGAACGTTTTAGTAGTTTAAAATATAACTACTGTGAGATATTGCAATATTGTACGAATATATGAGGAAATTTAAGCAATTTGTATATTATTTATATTGATAATAATAAATTTTATTCCCTTTTCATCGGACTTGTGCATTTAATTTACTACGAACCCGTACGCACGCAACAGTATAAAGTTGCTTTGAAGCTCCTTTTAAAAACAGTTTTAAAATCATGTTATTCGGAAACCAAATTTTATCCGGAAGCAACTTAAGCTCTAATGTCTGATCAGCTATACATTTATTTATTTAGTTATTTTTTGCTGCAACATATTCTCTTGAGTTTCGTATTATTTTTGTTCCGAGTAGTAGCAAATTAAAAAACACGACATCGCACTATATTATGTTGTCGAATTTCGTAAAATAATTAATAAGCAGAATTTTGAAATAATTTTTAAACTGTGAGAGACAAACCAAGGTAAGCTAATTTTATCGCTCTCATTAATCATAATACATAATTTTATTCTGTGTCGGCGTTCCATTCTCTAGATAATTAATTAAATAAGACTTTTTTTATTTTTATAAACTATCTAACTTATCCGCTCAATATTTTTCAAAAATTTGATTACAACTCACAGCAGAACAGGAAAAGCATATTTTTCCAAACACATTAAATTTGTGTTTTATATATTTTGCATGCATAAATGTTTATTTTTAAGACAGATTATCTGCAGTCTATCCTATTTTGTTTAAAATTCTAATTTACATAAAAATATTTCTTACATGGGTACACTTAGGTGAACATAATTTTCATTTAGTTTATTGTGTATTTTTTAATGTTATTATGAGAACTTTGTTATTTGTTTTGTAATGTTCATTCTCATATTTAAATGCATAGATTTATAAAATAAGATTACATTTATATTACTAACTGTATATACAATACACTGCTCTCTCTCTCTCTCCCTATATATATATATATAAATATACAGTATACTACTCTCTCTCTTTACATATGGTGAATATATATATAGTATATATATATATATATATATATATGGAGCACAGCATATATGAAGAGAGAGCGAATAAAGTTTGAAATTCTTTTTCTAATTATTTAAAATTATTTAAGTCGCGCAAATGAATAAAAATGAAAAAATAAGAACTTTAATCAAGACAATAAAGGTAAGCTACCTAACATGAAGTAAGAGAGTTCGGAGCTTATATCAGGCCTAAAACCAAAAGCAAATAAAATCATAAATCATTTGGTCTTTTTCAAGAAATATATGCTTCTACATTTAGTAATACAAATACAGCCTAATTCTTAGTAACATACATTAATACATCATTCATGTATGTAGTGTATACATATGAAAATTAAATTTTCCTCATTCTGAGATACTATTTTCGAATAACCACACAAGTTACTTGAGGTAATATTGAAACGAAACAGGTAATTTGAAATTCACCGTGACCAGATAAGAACAGAGATATCTTAAAGCTTGTAAAGAAAAAAAAAGACTCTGAACGTAGTCTGTGGTTGATAGAAGAAAGGAATTTTCGGTGTGATCTTGAAGTACATTTCAGTTCATTTCACACAGATGAAAACTTGCTGTAATGAGAGTATATGATTTCCCTTAACACTTAGAAATACTAAGATCCAATGTCTAAGTGTAACTTAAAAGCACCTTTAGTTAAAACTGAGCTCTTTCCTTACATGTTGTGATGACCACGTACATAAGAAAAACTAATATTAATTACCTTATCTATAACTGAATTGACAGCTAAGAGAATTACAACTACTACTTTGCTTATGAAAAGTTGCAGAAAAGAATGAGAGTCAGAAAAGATACGGTACACTGAGGATCACGTTTTATTCTGCTTTATGTGCGTGATCATGAGTTAAATCTAAGCAAGTTTTGCTTAAAAACAGCGCGTTCTGTTTGAATACGGTGTTTAAATAAAATTCATTAATTGCAATACAATTTCTAACGCTTTCACAATACTAACATTTCATATTTTGTGTTGATTTTCCAAATTTGCTTGTTTGGTCTCCGCAATTTTGGAAAGTTTTTCTCTTAAAGAAGAGCTTCAATATCACTTTGCTGCCTCTTGTATCATACTGCACTCAAAATAGGTAGAGTTTAATTAAAAATCTATGCCAATTTAAATTAAAAATTATTCCCGTTTATTCAAAACCTACGCAAGGTTTTTAATGAACTCAAACGTTTTATAATCATTCAGTTCATTAAAAGCTTTCAAACGTTACGTCGTTTCCTAGTTTTAATTTTCTTATTGACCCATTTCCCTTTCAGTTAGATCTTACCACGTTTACAAACGTTCAAGCTGATGACACGAGAAAGTAGCATTTTATGTCGCATGGCGGCTATCTGAAATGTGAATGAAGGGACCTTTTAAGGACTTACAGACATTATTCCTATATGTTCATGCAGTGTTCTGATTACGACATTTAGCTAGTAGCTGGAAGATTGAGGTTAATTTCAATTACCGGCAAGGACACAGTTAACTTTTCAACATTTCATATTTAAAAAAACAGATGATCCTATAATAATGCTCAAATTAAAAATATGTTGTTGCTGCATATGGCCTTATTGGAAAGATCAATCCAAACTTATCAAACAGCTCAATTATCACACAAGAACAACGCTATATAATAAAAAAGAACTAGCGTTTGAACTAAGAATCAGAATAAATTAACATAGGAACAAAAGTAAAAAGTTAAAAATTTAAGCAGCAATAAATGAAACATAAGAGATGTAGTCTTTACAAGGGGTTCATGAAAGCTCTGGCATTCCTGTATAGTTTACTTATCTCATCACGTTTCTGAGACCCTTTATCTAGTTCTGGGTATATAAGAGGATGCTCTGCATTCATAATGCCCGAATTGCAAATTTGGCATATACTAGATTGAAGGGTGGCAATTTTATTAAGATCATGCATCATGCAATCGTGGCTTGTGTGCAGTTTGAAGTTTGCTACAGCCTCTTAACGAGGATTTTGACAAAACCTTTTCCTTGTGTCTCGAATGTTAGTCCGGGATTTTCCTGTTGATTTCACTGCATGGTCAGAGTTTAAGAGCAATTTCTCAAAAATATGTTTTTTAAGTAACTCTGGAGGAAGAAGTTTGCTCTCTCTTGGCTCAAATGTTTCTCTGTTGGGTAGTGAATCTGCCTTTTCGTTACCTTAGATACCTACATGTGAAGGGATCCATTGAAAAACGATTGCTTTGATGCGTTTATAAAGAAAGTTCAAGGTTTGTCCCATTTCTGAGATAATCTAGGAATATGTGTCATGATTTATAACTACAGCCTGGATGGCTACTTTGGAATGGACTAGAAAAACTGCTTTACAGAAACAATCGATCTTTATCTTGAGGTTTACCAGAACCAGTGAAATTTCAAGTATCTCTACATCAAAATTCGACATGAAGTGTCCCACAGGAATACATTGGGAGCAAATTTCTTGTATACACCAGCCCCAGTGTTGTCTTGCATTTCAGAGCCATCAGTGTATACTCTTGTCCATTGAGATTCAGGGTATTGTTCATATAACATACATAATGTGTTTGATTTTAATATTGCGTCAGGAATGTTTTTCATTCCCAAGTCATTAATATCTAGCTAGTATTTCATATACATATAGTGGGTAATGATTCGTCAAAAATTTTCATTTGGCATACTGGGTGTTTTCTCTTACCCAGGTGAGTAAGGAGTATAAAAAGTTCAAAATTTTTTCCCATGGGCTCTTTTGGGGTAATGGCGATGGTGTAGCGGTAACACATCCGGTTAGTTGCTTAAGACTTGAGTTAACAATTTCACATCAATACTTACGAAGTCAAATACTAAATATATCGAATTAATGCAGAAAAAGGACTGAAATTTTTCTTTAATTTCGCTCTGAATTTATTGAATATTATTATAAAAAAGGATTAAGCTTAACATAAATAAATAAGAGTCATTAGGTTATTTTAAAACAGTATTCATTACCCTCGCCGGGATTCGAACCTTGACCTATCGAATAGGTGTCAAGTAGGCTTCTAATTACACCACGAAGACAAGCTAAAAGGAGGAAGACAAAAGAATATAAAATGAAGTTTCAGTAAGCAGCAGAATAATTTTCAATAAAAATGTTGAATATATTTTAATTTATAGCTCTGTAGCTCGTTTACCGGCGTATCGCTCAAAGTTTTGAAAGGTGGTTATTTCCATGTCTCTTTAATCAGCAAAGTACTCAACAAAGCATAAAAGTAAGGGAAACGATTTGGACAGCCTATTTTTGAAGGATACATTAACAGAAAGAATTGATCCCCTTACTTGACGTGCGGATGATCGATATGACTCCCTCTGGACTTGAGCTGTTGCATCATATGAACACGATGGTATTGTGTCAGAAGCATTAAATGTTACAATGATCGCAGAAAAAGTTGAAATAATGTGATTAAAATGCTTAACCCTTGCACTCTCTAACGTTATGTTACTGAGATTGGAAACTCCGAAGATGCAAAATGGCGTGAAGAAATTTACAAATTATACACATTGTAGCATGAAATCACGGTTTCATTGCACATGCTCCATACTTCAAGAAAGTAAATGCGAATATTTTAGAATTTGAGAGATGAAATTCTCTTAAACTTCATACATGAAAATTGCTGCCAACCGACGCTTTATGCATTACCATCCTTTATTAATGGTTTCGTGTTTTCAAAATTACTGAACATTTGTTTAAATACCCAAGAATTTTTTTTTCCCTTTCAAATCGTTTACTCATTTTTACTTGAATTTTTTTAAATGATAATCATTTTCTCTTTAAGTTTTTATCTCATGAAGTAAATCATTCTTTTTTACATCATTAGTCATTTTCCATTTTTTTTTCCTCATACAATTGTAGTAGAATGGTCCTTACCAAATAACTGTACAATCTTTTTTGCCTTTGTTGAACCATACTGTTGAAATAAAGTTATTTTGCTAAAAATTTAGCTTTGTATATTGCAAACGATATTGATATTCCTAAAGTAAATAAGTAAATTCAAAATATTAATATTCTTTCATAAATGACAATAAAGAAAAGGAATTACTGTCCTCATGAAAGAACGAATTTTCTTGAAATGTTTAAATCAAATTAGGTTTAGTCTGACAGTAATATTTCTTGCTATATTAATAAATTCCTTTGCACTCCTTGCCTTATTATAAACTGATGACATCGTTTATGACACCGCTGATTTATTTTTACTTTGAAAGTGAAATATTAAAATAGCAAATTTTATTTTATTTGTACATCTTAAAACAACTTTAATAGACTGTATTAAATATGAAATTTTTAATTTACATAGACATTATTTTACAAGCTGAGCTGATATGTTTGAGTTTGAAGTTAGAAGCAGAATTTTTATCTTGAAAACTCACAGAAAATATGCATTTACAACTGAAAAATCTGAATTACTTAATTTTGTTGTTTTAGCAAAGCATTCACATTTTAAATACTTTCTTACAGCTTCTTTAGATCATATCTTAAATCAATAAATTTTGAATATAATTGTTTTTCCCGAACAAAGTGAGATACGGGATTTTAAATTGGAACTTAAGTAAAAGATATTTTTAGAAAAACAAACACTTAAGCGGCTTGCAAACCCATTTATCAGTAGATTCATAAACGATAAACAACACAAAATTTTGTTATTGTTATGTAAATATTGTCATATTTTATGCAAACATCTTTTATTGACCTTCTCTTAGATTTTATCCAAGACTTTCTCATATTTAAATTAGGTCAAATTTGGATAGGTTTTAAAATTACGTGAATAATGCAATTGCAAATAATATGACATGCCAGATAAAATTAGGTCCAAAGTTCAAAAACGTTCCAACAAAACTGACGTAATGAATGAAAGTTTGCTTCGTATACATTTCGGAAGTTTTAACTTAATATTCTTCATATTGGAATGAGCGGCTCGTATACAGTTTTCCTAAACAAATCAAGAAGCTAAAAGAAATTCGTGAAGAATATTTAATAGTTTTGTTGAAGAAATGTTTTCTTTCTCAATGAATGCGAATGCGTTTCAAAAGTTGGTTAAATGTTCTAATAATAACTACATACTATGTAGATAAAAATTTTCATACATTCCAAGTGTACTGAAATAACACTATTTAGTATTTCGTTGGAAATATTTGCAAATATTACAATGTTTAGCGAGTAAAAATAGTTTTCAAACATTCAGAATGCTTTAATAGTGTGTCTAAAATAGTTTAACAGTTTGTAATAATAATTCAAACATAACCAGAATGTTTTAATAGTTAATTGCAACGGTAGAAATACATTACAAGTATGCAAAACGTTTAGTGAGTTCGAATGAAATTACGGTAATTAAAAATATTATTCTGCTAAGTTAAAAATTAAAAATTGTAGCTATTCTTACTTGATAAGTTTAAGAGTAAACATTCGTGGCAATTTTATGCCAATGGAACTATTAATCACGGTTATGTCATGAGTTTGTTTATTCATTTGGGAAATGATTTTAATACTTTATTCGCTTCATCTGCTTTCAGATCCTCCTCAACCTCCGAAAATCAATGGTTATCACGAAGGAGACGTTATTCATGTTGGAGATCATTTGACACTTGTCTGCTCTTCCAGTGGAGGGAAACCACGAGCTCGGATTGAGTGGTTTCGCAATGGCGAGGTCGTGGAAGGCAACTCCTCCATCCTCGGCCGAGATTCCAGCAACACCATATCGTTTCGTGTGCGTGACATTGACAATAATGCGGTTTATAGCTGTGCAGCCTCCAATCCCTTAACACCGAGACCTCTTGTTACATCCATCACGCTATCTGTCGTGTGTAAGTTGGTAAATTGTTTTGAACATCCTTATATCCAAATTCTATTCCACTGTCAATAGTTCTACACGATGTGGGCCGCTTTTCCTCACATTTACTCTATGTCTACTGAATGCGATCGGAAAACTTTCAAAATGCTTGTAGAACATTCCAACACTGGGTTTCTTCAAGGTTAATTTAGAAAGACTAGAATGTTTAGTTTAAAAGTATAGCAGGGTGGTAATATATTATAGTTTAATAAAAATTGTTATTTTCACAAGGGAAAGCTATTTATTTCCACCGTTCCATTACCATATTCTGAAACCTGTATATTTGAGTAAAGGAAAATCGTGTCAAGATCTTGATTAAACTGATAATGTTCATATTTATCTAATTATAAACATGTACTACTTTATTCTTGATTCCAATATATATTGCATTTTAAAACTTTTGTGTTAACTACATTTTAATTTCTACATTAAAGAGCATTTTTATTTTATATATTAAAAATGCTTTTATACTACTTGCATTAATTGTAGAATTATGTATGCATGTAAAGAAATGTTAAGCTCTTATTAAAATCCCATTGTATTTCTATTTATATAAGCACTTTATGTAACAAACGAAACGAAAAGAACATGGTAAAGAACAAATGTTAATGATTTGATAATGAGCAACGAAAATTGGAGCAACGCGAGTAAATTTGCAGGATTAGAATTTCGAAGGATAAAGAGAACCTTCTACTTCAGCTGTGGAAGTAAATATTTATAAAAACATATGTCTGCGCTGATACTAATAATACAAGATAATTAAAAAATGTTCTAATTAAATGAAGGACTATGAAACCATTGGCAGTGAAACTTGAATGAAAAGCAGCTAGGAAACAAATTCTTGAAAAGCTGATCGCAAAGAATGATTAAAGTTGAGATTTTTAACCAGAACTCAAAGAATTTTATAGATATAAAATGCTTGCATGAAACCGTCTTCGCCAATGGAAGACGTCTTTCGAATATTTTTGCTGCAGAAAAATGTGATATTGACCAGCAGTGGCGGACAGCGGAGGATTTTTGAATTTCGTTCTTTATCAACCGAAAGTAAGTGACATTCTCTTTTCAGTGAGATAATTCCAGACTATCCTTGTTTGACCTATATATATATAACCAGACTAACTATGAATATTGTAAATACTCTAACAATCCGTATTCAGAATGGGGTAATATCATAACTGTGAATTTTATTAGTACGAGGGGAAAAAGATACGAAAGCTAAAATTACGTAAAATAAGTGTATTTTGTAATTAGTGTTCGGAAAGAAAGAAACAACTGTTGGTATCTTACAATCGTTAAAAAATAAAGAATGTTCCCTTTGTTCAGATGAAAATCTTTTTAAACGCTTGGTAGATAATACGAGATGAGAAAAACTTAAGCGTTCTTAAATAGTTGAGTTTTTGACTTTGAGAAGCAAATGCAGATTGCACGGAAGAATAAAATAAATCCTACTTTCTCTTAGCAGAGTTAGAACAGTGGAAGTAAGACTAAAAAGACCTGATGAATGTTTACGAAGAGAGCACTGAATTTAGATGCAGTGCGTATGACCACGATTTCGAGAAAAGTTACGAAAAGGGATGTTCCAAGTTCGAAAAATAAATGAATACTTTATTATTAAAACTTTCAGTAAGCATATATTTATTTCTACTTCAGAAAATATGTTAAATTGTGATCACAGTTTATCAACCTCAAATGGTTTTTTTTTTCTGGTGCGTATTGTAACCCTTGTAAATAATACATTAAAATACATAGAGATAAATATTACAGTTCTAAAATTAGTATCACGTAAACTAACCTTATTGATACTCATAAGGAAAACTCATAAGGTGAGAAAAATATGCATGGTGGTACTCAAAAGTTTTGGCATTCAATTACTAAGAGAATGTTTTTATATAGCAGACCATCTGTTGATACTTCGTTTAAATTACTTATTTCCTTAGCTCTGCTGTTGTATGTCTGGTGTTCCGTGTACCTTTTTGTATATGTCCCAAGGAAATCTTAGAAATATTGAATGAAGCATGAGACTTAAGAATTCTTCGGATGCCATAGACGTTTGTGGTAAGTCTTAAGAAGACAATGAAGGGGCAAGCGTGAATTATGAGCAAGTAAATAAATTCTCTATGCAATTGTCAAAAATCGAAGCAAGGAGAAAAAGACAACAGTATTTTAAAAAGGTTTTTGTTTTTTTATTTAAAGTTATTGTTCTTCTGGAGTTTCAATTTTTAATTGACAAAACACACGTTTTGTTGTACATCACAGCTTCTGGCTTATAGGTCAGTTCTGGTTTCCGAACCTCTCTCCAAAACAGGAACTTCTGTTCTTCGACACCAGCCATTTTCACCTGATTCTTCTTCACGTTTCGTGCGCTTACGCTCTGACTTTTGCGTCATCGGCATTCCAGAGAAAAAACGAAAATTGTAAAACCAAGTTCATCTCAAAGTATATACGTTAGAAGTTGTTTGAAGACCTATACAAATTACCTCGAAAGATCTTACTTTGAAGATGGCTAACTTCCCCATTGTAACTAAGAAATTATGGGCTTGACCAGAAATTAGAAAAAATTAATGGTACCTATCAAGATAAAAAAACAAACTTAAATAAACCAAGAGGATATGAAAAATAGACAGCAGCCGCCTCCAGCGCCAAATTAAGGTGAGATATAATTTTTTAATTATACTGAGGGGAAATAATTCTGCAAGAAACATTAATCATCGAAAACTAATTTTCTCAACTAGAAAATAGCATAGAAATCTTAGTTAAACTGCAGTTTGCTTGTTTCATGTAATTTCATCCTAAATGCTATTTTAAAAGACTGTCAAGAGCAAAACACCTCTAAATATCATTTATTTCTTCAACAGTTCCACCCAAACGTGTTGTTATTGAAGGGCCACTCGAAGCACACAGGGGAGATTCTGTAATGTTGAGCTGCCGGTCTGATGTCAGCAACCCGCCAGCAAAGTTGAGATGGCTAGTGGATGGTGTAGCTTTCGACTCTCCCGATACAGCGTTTACTGCTGAACATAATGGCTGGTATGTGACATCCAATCTCACAGCCATAATCACCAGGCAGGTAAATTCTGTAATTGCTTTAAACGATAAATATTATTTTAGTTTGTGTTATTTATGTTTATAAATTTTTATTATTTAATTTGAATTTTCATTACAGCTGACACACGTATTTTCGCCCAAAAAGCAACAAAAACTAAATTTCATCTGTAAGCATCATAGCTAAAATATAATGAATAAATTACGGTAACATGATGCGTATAAGCAAATTTAAGTATTTCTAAGTTGTTTTACAAACATGTAAAAGTATTCTACATGACAAACGTGTTTTAGTAAAAAAACAAATGGAGGAAACGATTGCAGTTGCTTGAAATGTTTTCATTCAAAGACTTAAGTTACTGAACAGCACGAACAATAGGAATTAGAAGGATACTTTTTTAAAATTACTAATAGGCTTTACATTAAGAAAGACGTAGCAAAATTAAAGAAATACAAGTTAACGATTGTAAGAATATTGAACTCATGAAGTTAATATATAAATTAAGACACTGTGGTCAACTACCCAAGTAGCACAGCAACGTCGTAAGGACGTTCCAAACTCGTCGCGGATGTCTTTGCAATATGTCGTCTTTAAGACGCCCAGATGTCAGCGAACATCCACTGTTTTGAAACCGTTGCAAAGACGTCTTTATTACGTCTTTGCAGATGAGCTTTTTGTCGCATAGACGTCGTTATTGCATCTTTCGCAGGTGATATTTTGGCTATGAAAGCATCGTATCACGACGTCTTATAGACGCCTAAATGTTCGCAAAATTCCACCTTTTTGCAACAGTTGTGAAAATGTCGTTATTATGTCTTTGTGTTACATATTGATTTATGCAGAAAAATAAGTTTAATGATTAATATGTTTTTCTTCTTTTTTAAATTTTTGTATTCCTTGTATTTTTCTAAAGTTTAAATATTTTATCATTTCCTTAAAACCAGAAGATAATACAATTTTTTCTCTTTAGACTAAATATGCATAATTAATAATAGACTTAATTATTTTCAGTACCTTGAACTATATTTTTTAAATTTCTCTTTAGATTAAATATGCATAATTAATAATAGCTTTAATTATTTTCAGTACTTTAAACTATATTTTTAAATAACTTAAATTCCAAGTTACAATTATTTAAGATTTCATCATTTTTTCCTTAAGTGAGAGTAATTATGAAAGTGGTTATTATAAATATATATCCTTAATAGTAGGTTTTAAGTAAATAAAACTCAATTAGACATAAACAAAAGTAAAGATATATATGTGGGTAAAAAAAGAACGTTTCTGATAACAGCATTATCACTTTTATTTCTGTTAAATCACCTCTGTCATCATAAATTAGGAAGTGGTTCTTAAGGTAACGTAATTAGTATTTTAGCTGAAGTATAAATAAATTTATTCGCGTTTCACAATAAAAAATATAACCATTAACTTCTATATCTCCAAGATATGCAAATGAAAGACAGTATAAAGTAGTTAATAAATGAGATAAAAAATAGACCTAAATGGAATAACTTCCCCTATTCATATCTAAAATGAAATAATAACCTAACAAACAACATACATGACAGCACTATTTAAGAAAAAACATGAACTAGTAGTGTTTGAAAGTATAAAAAGCAGAAGGAAGGTAATAGAACTAAAATTTCCAATTAATAAAAAAATATTTGTGTTTTTTAAATAGTAAGCAATTAAAAGTTCAGTAATTATGGATTGCAGTATTTACTGGTAATGCTGATGATTCTTAACACCATTTCGTTCGATCATATGTTAATGTATTTACTTATTTTTAGTTTCTACATTTTAAAATAGTGGTAGATTACAATGATTATTCCATGCACTTTTTATAATCAATAACGTTCCTTTTTGTTACTGTACAGAAATAATTGAAATAATATAGTTGTTACGAAGAACACAGAAAATATATAAATCAAATATATTTAAAACAGTTCGTTCAGTTGCGGGCCTGCCTCTACCCGAGGCTGGGTGCATTATGAATAAAGACAAAAAAATTCTTAATAAATCATTCTTTATTTCCATCAAAACAGTATCACTCTTCCGAGCTCAGCTTTCGTTCGTCTACAAGCAAAACATTCGAAAACAAACTCAGCACGCAGGCTGACGTCACAAGCAGCAGCGCCTCGCGCCGGTTATTACTTCAGTTCATTTCACAACATCCTCCCCCCCCTTGAGACTCAGGTTGAGTCTCAAACTCATAACAAACATTATTTAAAAGATCAAGTCTTTTTGGAACTTTTACAAGTCGTCCAGAGGAGGAATATTGTTGCATCACCATTTTATCAGGTGCAATACTCTTTTTTAACGTACACCCAGCACTAGAATTAGATTCCTCTGCACCCAGTTTCTTATCAGGAATTATGTTTCTATCATTGGACTGTATCTCCAGAGGAAAGATGCGTTGTATTGGTCGTATAACTATTCCATGCCGGGTCTTAAGTTTAAATCTTTTACAAACGATACAGTTAAAGAGGACATTTTTAATGGCCTTTCTAGCTCTGACTATCCAAAATCTTTCTCGTAATATGCATTGCATCATCTGAAGACCAGCATGACAGTTCTTATTATGCACATTTCTGATTAATAACTTAGTAAAATCACATTTTTCTGGTAACAGTATTGGATACAGAAAAGATTCATAGTCATCTCTATTTAGTATTCTCGTTTTAACTCTTAGAATACCATCATCATCAATGAGCGTTTCAATAAAATTATAAGATTTCTTATCAGTCAGATAATAATTTTGAACCAAACGAATTAAATTTTTCTCAGAATTTTCAATTTCATACTGTGAAAGTTCAATCTTTCCATTCTTTTCAGAACCACCTTTACAATTATTTACAAATCTAAATATCCATGCAAATACTCTAATCATTTTATCATAATTGGATACACTGATTCGATGCCAAGGGGGTGCGTCTTTTGATAGATCAATATTCACTCTTTTTATCTTTTTCCTCTCCAATTCTACTTCTTCATGCAAATAAATAATCTCACCAGTGGGCCAGTTTTCAGGGCTTTCTCGTAACCACAAGGGGCCTTCCCACCATCTAGACCGAAGCATTTGCTTCGCAAAACATCCGCGCGACAACAAGTCGGCAATATTTAGTTTCCCTGGGATATGTCTCCATGAATGACCTCGCGTCAACTCTCGAATCTCTTTAACCCTATTTTCGACGAAAACGGACCAATTTCCTTGCTCTGTTATCCACCAAAGGGCAGTGGTTGAATCAGACCAGAAGGTAACTTTTAAATCGGGCAAACTGAGAGCTTTGATAATAGAATTTGCAAGTCTAGAACCTATACAACAGGCCATTAATTCTAAGCGAGGAATGCTTAAAGATTTCAAAGGCGATACTCTAGACTTCGCCCGTACGAGATTTATTTTTACTTCAGAATTAAATATTGATCGAACAAAGACGCACGCTGCATACGCCCCCTTGCAAGCATCCACAAATACATGTAGTTCAGACGTGTCATTGATAAACAAGTATCGAGGCAAAGTAACATCTTTCAAAACATTAAGTTCTTTAAACCAGTTCAAAAATATATTTACATCATTCGGAGACAATTCATCATCCCATGCAATTTTCACTTTCCACAATTTTTGCAACAACAGTTTTGGAAGCAATGTAGTTGGCGTTATTAAACCAATAGGATCAAAAATTGTCTGCACAATTGCCAAAATTGTCCTCTTTGTGATTTTTGTATCACAGGTCAATGTATCTGTGTCTGTGCAGCACCTCAGCGTATCATTATCCAAATTCCAAATTACCCCCAAAACGGAAGTATCCCCTGAATGTTTGTCAACATTTGTACCAGCCACATTGCTTTCAAAACCGCGCAAGTTAAAACATCCATTTGACATGATTAATTTGGAATGTTCAATAAACGTAAACTGTTCATCAATACTAAAAACACTAGATAAACAATTATCCACATAAAATGACGATTTCAATTTTTGAGCAACTTCACTATATTGACGTGGACAGTTTTCTAATAGATGCATTATAGATGCGTTCAACAAGTAGGGGCTCGAAGAAACTCCAAACACAACTCTGCAATGCCTATAAATTAATTTCTCTTCATTGCATGGGAAAAAAAATCTGAGAAAATCTCTATCTTTAGATGCGACGGATAACATTAAAAAAGCCTTTTCAATATCGGCACTAATACCAATCGGATACATTCTAAAACGATCTATAATATCAGGTATTAATTCAATAAGATTTATTCCTTTACACAGACATTCGTTCAAAGAGAGTCTCCCTTTCTCAGATGCAGAAGCGTCAAAAACAGGACGAATTTTCGTGGTTTCACTTCCTAATTTGATTACAGGCCTATGCGGCAAATAATGACATTCATTATTCAATTCGTTTTCTGGTACGCGTTCAATAATATTCAACCTTTCCCATTCTTTGAACACATTTTGATAATCATCGAAAAATTTACTACATCTGAGTTTATAGATCATCTTTTGATACCTTTTCCAGGATAATTCTTTATTATCGGTTAAATGTGTCGTATCACATTTCCACGGAAGTTCTACTTCATATCTTCCATTTGGAAGAATTTTCATTTTGTTCTCAAATTCAGATAAATTAAAACTTTCATTCATTTTAACAGTTTCGTTTGGAGCGCATATTCCTATTTTTTCAAGTTCCCATAACTCATTCAGAGGAATTCTCCTGACATGCATTGAAAATGTTTTCAAAATATTATCCTTTTCACCCGAATTTCGTTTGCCAAATACCGTCCACCCAAGTTTCGTTTCGACAGCCGTTACCCCGGACTGTAATTCAATAGAATTTCCCGTCAATAACTTTCCTATAACATCTGCTCCGATTAAAAGGTTAATTTCAATTTCCTTTCGCAATGGATCCGAAAATTCGATTTCTTTTTCTTTTAATTCATTCAAAATCTCTTTATCCTTAACCTTAGGAATAAAACCGCAAATCTTTTTTTCCGATAATGCCTCAAAACTACATGCGAATGTTCCTTTTAAATTGCTGACCTCGACCGAAAACACTTCATGTTGTTTAGGTTTCGTTTCGTCCCCCCCAAACAGTGCATGTATAACTGTCTCCTCCCGAAGTGGAGATGCTTTAAGCTGACTCATCATATTTTCACTAACGTAGCTACTTTGGCTTCCACTATCAATTATGCAGCGAATAATTTTCTCGCGACCTTGACACCGAATTCGAACGCAAAGCGTTTGCAAAAATACAGTTTCGCTTCTGCTACAGTTAGAAAGAGAACTCTCTTTTGAAACATTTATCTGATCATTATTTTTTAGCTTTTGATTACACATTACATCAAAATGATTACAACTTTTGCAAATAGAACAACTTAACTTACCTTTGAAAGGACAAAATTTACTAATATGACTCGCTCTTTTCAGACAAGAAAAACAAGCACCTTTTTTCAACAACAATTGTTGTTTTTCAGCTAAAGTCATTTTTTTTGCAGAGTAACATTTTTCACTAAAATGTTTCTTTTCACAAAAATTACAGTTCGGAACACTCTTACCTGAATTCTCAAGACTTACTAGAGCTGATGCTGTTACGGGATCATTTTGCTTTACCTGTTCGTGGTTATAATCTTTCTTTCGATGGTTCTGTTGGGAAGCGAAACCAGTTCTTGCGAGGAGAACCATCTCTTCCCCCTTAACTTCCTGTTTTAAGAAATTCATTAAATATTTCAAAGATCGATTCCCTTTAGTTTCAATGGAGTCGTGATTTCTGCTTCTTTCCCATGCCATCAGTACTTCTTCTGGTAAGCAACTTTCCACTAAGGGGGTCAAAAAATCCCCATATTTTTCTTGGGTTCTTCCCAAACTTTCCAACGCTCGCAATTTTCCTTCTAGTTCATCATACAGGGAGGGTAGATCCGTTTTTGCTCTTCCGGTTACAGCGTTCTTCATCACTAGGCTTAACAAGTCTCTCACATAGATTTGCACAAGTAAATCTTCGCGTCCAAAGCGCTCTTTTAGTTGTTCGATGGCTTTAGGATAATTAGCTGCCGTTGCCGGGAAGCTAAGGACTAGGCGTTCTGCTTTCGATTTGGGTTCCATGGCCTGCAATAAATACTGCATTTTATCTTCATCGGCGATACTTTTGTCATCGTGGATTTTCTGGAACTGACTCCAAAAAGTCAGGTAATCTTTAGCTTCACCACTGAATTTTTTAAGCTCAATTTTAGGCAATTTAAATTTCCTAGATTCGGAATTATTTGAAGGAGAAGAGGCTTGTATTTCCGCATCTATTTGAGCACACTGTTCTAAAAACTTATCTCGATAATTCTCCGCTTCTTGAAAATCATCACTAAATAATTTTTCTCCATCTTCAGTCTGCAGAATTTGCTGCGATATAGCACTCTGGCATACGTCAAGTCTCTGGAATTTATCACAAAGTTGACACTTCAAAATCGAAAGTATTTTCAAATCTCTTACTTCTTTAGTTAATTCACTTTCGGTTTTCCTTGAGGTTTGCGAAAACGCAATTCTAAGTCCTTTTCTTTGAGCCTTTAAAGCGATCAAATCCATCTTCAAAGTATATTCAAAATCGAAATTCAATAACAAAAGTTCAATCGGAAAATTCTAATTCAAAGCACCCGGTCCCGCCGAGGGTACCACTATGTTACGAAGAACACAGAAAATATATAAATCAAATATATTTAAAACAGTTCGTTCAGTTGCGGGCCTGCCTCTACCCGAGGCTGGGTGCATTATGAATAAAGACAAAAAAATTCTTAATAAATCATTCTTTATTTCCATCAAAACAGTATCACTCTTCCGAGCTCAGCTTTCGTTCGTCTACAAGCAAAACATTCGAAAACAAACTCAGCACGCAGGCTGACGTCACAAGCAGCAGCGCCTCGCGCCGGTTATTACTTCAGTTCATTTCACAACAATAGTATACGATAGTAAGCTAAGTACGTTAAAGTAAGCTCTTCGTTAAATAGCACACGATGAAACTTTTTGTTTCTATTTATTATGAATTTCTTTGTTATCACAAGCACATAAAAAAGTAAGGGAAGAAAATCGAATATACTTAAATTTAATAAAAAATAAAACCTAATTTCCAACATTCATTTGAGATAATCTAATAAACATACATAACGGCAATAGAATATACTTAAATTTAATAAAAAAATAAAACCTAATTTCCAACATTCATTTATTGAGATAATCTAATAAACATACATAACGGCAATATTTAAAAAAAAGCGAATTACACAGTGTTTGGAAGAATCGATACCAAACGAAAAGTAATAAAACTGCAATTTGCAATCAATAAAAATTAATATGTGTTTTTTAATATTACACAATTAAATATCACATAATTATAGATTACAATATTTCATAGAAATGTTAATGTTTCCTTAACACTAGATTTTCCATCAGACATTTCATACACTGTATAAAATCTTTAACCTTTTCTGCATACTGTGCAAAAGACAATATACTATAGAATGTGCATTATTATAAATTTTAATAATTAACTAATTTCTTATATTATACATATATCTAATTCATCTTCATAAGTCATATTAAGTACTGGTACCAGTCCAATAATTTCTTTGTATTTTGAAAATAATGAACATACCATAACAGCTTGAATTGTTGTTGCTTCTGTACTGATTGCATTTAAAGCAAAACCTGAAAGTGGCTTACCGTTGTATGTTATTTTTGGTTTTATATGAATTAATTCTGAGCACCAACATAATAATCGATTAATATGAATGATATATGATATAGCACTTAGAACGTTATAACCGAAGCACAAAGCTAATAAAGGTATACAAATATTGCACCGCTGGAACAACAGCGATTGGAGACAGACACCATTTCCACATAGACACTATTTCACTAACCACAGAAACACAATTTCACGAACACTATATTCCACATACCACTATAGTCCACAGAGACACTATTTCACGAACACTAGATTCACGATAGCAGATATTCACACACAAAATAACCACAAATTCAGTATTCTCACGATAATTTTCACTCGCTGAAGGCAGTTGAAGTAAATAGATACAGAACAATGAGAAGATTCACAATGCGTTCTTTAATTGACAGTGCATTACATTTATAAGCAATATTATTTATATCAACCATTGCTTGATTCAATTTCAAATATTATTTTCAAACGCCTTACAGATGGCATCTTTACCCAATGACTTGAAAGAACTGCTAGAATCTGAATTAATTGCGTAGTTGTTCGAATTTGGCAGCTAGCCAAAGCGCGCAAATCTCGAGATGTTCGTTATATTAAGCATCCAGTAAATAATGTATAGGTCTGCTTCTCCTTCCGCCATATATATTGGACAGCCGTGAATTCGTCCTTACTTCAAAAATAAGAAATAAAGTCATATTTCAGTAGTGAAATAGTTGCTAATACGTGATATGCATTGATTTCGGAAACATGATATTTTAGTATATAAAATGCATAACTTAATAACTTACTTTATAGATTAGTTTCACTTTTAGATATTTTGCTATAATATTTATAAAAAATATTTTAAGTGTTAATTATTTTAACAAAATTTTAAACAATTATTTAGCACATATTTTTAGTACTAATTAAATTTAATAAATCAAAAGTATTTATATTAAATTTACATTTCATTAGATGAGTCTACTTTAGATTAATATATTTAGATGAAATAAAGTAATGAAACATTGCAAAGTAAATCTTATGCAAACTTCAGATTCTTGGAAGGGCAGATTTAGTCTCTTTTCATTCTAAAAATAATGCTGATGAACTAAAAAAAAAAAAAAAATGCTAAAACGACCATGTGTAAAAGCGGTCATATCATGACGTTTCAGCGACGTCGACAAATTGGCAATATGCGATGGCAAATATTTTGCGTCTTCGCAACGTTGTAAAGAAGTCGTAAAAGTTACCACGACCACTTTGCAAACTCTCGGACCTGTTTGCAACGTCGTGTGCTACTTGGGTAAGCTTTCAAGAAATGAATTGCAAGCGAGAGTTTTAGGATTTTTAGAGATTCAAGCAGAAGTAACACTTTTTTAAATAGTGTAGTGTACATAAGCTTGCTTATTTGTTAAGAAACCTTGAAATGAAAATAAAAAATTAGTTTGTTAGCATCGATCTGTCACTTTCAAGTAGTAAAAGCACAATACTGTAAAAAAACAAATGAAGTGTGAAATTTGTTTGATCAGTGCAGTTAAACCGTTACATAATATCATATGCATACAACAAGGAATTCCTTCTCATGCGTTACCCTATGTCATGTTTAAATAAATTTAAAGTAGTTTTCATAATAATTTTGATTTTTAGTCGAAAAATGAAAATGAAAATTAATGAAAAGTTTTTACTCATTTTTTATAGTAAATCAGTTTTTAGGTTTGATTTGTAAATTCTTTCAAAAGCAACAATATGAAATTTTACACTGAGAGTCAAAGTTGTAAATTTTATATAAAATGTTTTGGATTATTTTTTATGGCTTATTTTGAACTTCCGAAAATTTTGCTGTGACTGTGGAACGAATTACCTAGCATTACTGTGGAACGAACAGCGGCCTACAGTAAATTAGGAGCTGCCTCAGCTACAGTAGCTATTATATACGTGAGGAGAAATTCTGAAATGTCTGCATAGCTCCAAACGTGGCAACCTTCCCACTCTTTTCGTTTTTCTTAGTAGTATAGGAAAATCTGTTATCGGAACAACAAACTTGCATCGGTATTGATTTTAGTAGCGAAAACTTACGGAGAAAACTATGAGTAGTTGTTACCAATGCATTGGAAAACTCCCTTGTTGTTTAACACTTCTGAGCATTAAATGCTTCATTAAAATTTAGGTTTCGGGAACATATATATATCCTTATAAAAAAACTTGTATTTCTGTGCATCCTTTTTTAAAAAGTATTGATCCGTTATCTCACAGTATACTGAGGATAATGCGATAAAATGTACTTCCTTTTTAACTCTAACTCTTTTAGAATGGTTAGAACACAAGTATCCAAAGTGACATCATCTGAAAATCGAAGATAACAGTATTCAAATATGGGAAAATTTAGCATTCACGTTTAGGACATTCGTAGTAAAAATCCTTAAAAGCAAAAATTACAACACTCTATTTGTAACTGCAGTAATACAGAGAATACCTGTCTTCTTAAAATAATACTAAATTCATTATTGTATAATAACGTACGATTAACAGAGGAAAAGCGGTGCATATATGGTGCTTCAGAAATATCTGACAAAAGTATAAAGGCAGGTAAAGAAGAATGAAATAACCAGATTTTCTACTCAATCCGTGTTCGAAAATGACCTGTTATTATTGTACAGGTCGAGAGAGTTCGCAAGGGTAATGGCAATTGAGAGTAAATTGCCATTCCCCTTGCGAATTTCGAAAGGTATGCATTGCTACACGAAAGCGTATATCATCGATATGTATTTTATCTATGGGGCTACAGTTAAAATAGAGCAGCTGCTCTATTGACCTTTTAAGCAACTTTCAGATTCCGTCCGTTAGCTCCGTATGTAAAATGCATGTAGATGATCTCTGCGTTCCTGTAGTGATTCGCACAGGAAACGACGATTTACGCAAGCAGAGCGCTTTTATCTACCTCTAAATAGCGCTCTGTAGCAGCTGAGAGCTACAGAGCGTACATACATCCCACTATAAAATCTACTTATTTCGATCCCTTCTACTTGCCTTTATATTTTCCCCAGTTTTTTAATCACCTTGTTTAGATTAAATGATTTTTTTGAGGGGAAGGGGGGGCTGTTTTTTTAATAAAACATAAGAAATTTGCAGATTTACTCAGAAGTGTACCAAAAGTGAATTTTAGGTTATTGGTTTCAAATTTACTGCATTTAATGTCCTTTGACAAATATTTTAATCATCCTTTTGGTACAGGTGTTCTGTTTAAAATATTTTACTATAAGAAATAAATTTATAAATATTTTATTTCAATTATATTATTATAAGCAGTCTGAGTTACATCTAAACTGTTGATAAAGTTTCTTCCCTTGCTATATGGGTACTTCTTAGCAGGTAGGTTAACACACATTGTAGAGTTATGATGGATAAATCCGATATAAACTCATGTCCATAAATTAAGGATAATGCAAAATCAGGCAAAGGAAGAGTTAGAAGCAAAACAAATTTGACTTATTTGTAAAGCTTATTTATTAAACAAAAGGTAAAGACCAAAAAAGATGCTATATGTTTGATATTATTTAAAAAATTAGCGATTTTTTCTCCCTGGAGCAAATTACAAAAAAAACCTATTTACAAAAAACCAATATTACATGGTTGGTATGATTGTTAATACATTGTATGTCTCCCAGACGATGCATAAACCACAAAATTTGCGCGCATAAACCACAAAATTCAATTCAACAGCAATATCACAAAATATTTAAAAGAGCATATCTTTATAATTTCCGACACATAGTCTCGCGCGCTGGAGATATTTTTTTTTTCGTACAGTCTTTCCATTGTTCACTTTGAAATCGTTGAGTTTGTTAATCAAAAATTCGTTAAAGGGTTACAAAGTATGAAATCTATAATAAAAGAAATTCCAAATTCCAAATTAGGGCTTCCAGATGTCCATATTCGGTGGAGGATTACGTTATTCAAAATTTGATGACTCTAGGTACCCTTGTTTTATCACAATCCCGGAAACATGCATACATTTATGCAGATTCTCCATTATTTAATATCTTGAAATATATAACAGGTGACAGGTGACGGAGGACGGGGACACCTGATGTCTAACAAAAGTAAGCAGGTATATGTCCCCCGCCCTCCACTATCTTGGACCGGCAGCTCCCGAGTCCCAGGAGGCCTGCCTTGGGAATGCATTTGCTTCTCTGCGAAGCCGCATGAACGAACAGGGACCTGGATGATGTTACATGAATACGTTAGCCGCATGAATATAAGCTGCTAGAATGCGTTGGTGATGCATTGGGCGCACGTTGCCATAATTCTTAGATACATGAATAAATACTAATAATAATACACATACCTACAAAATAATACATATACATACAAAATAATAATATATCATATACTAATATTAATATTAATAATAGTCATACTAGTACTAATAATAATAACAATAATAATAATACTAATTCTTAAATGCATGAAATATGATCCATCAATAAAATACATTAATACATTGAATACACTATTACATCAATACATTAGTTATGAACTTGACAGCTGCGATAGTATTTGGTGGCAACAATTTGAAAAGTGAAACGGACATTTATGCTTTCAACACAAAATGCCAAAACGAAGTTAATAGCCCTTCTGGGCTAATGCCCTTCGGGCTAAAAGAAAGAAAGAAAATCTCATTACTTTGAGATTTTATATTATGCCCAAAAGGGCGTTTTTTTTAAACGTTTGGTGTGTTATCTTTATTTATTAAACATCATCTTCTTCGCACTTAAAACACATAAAATTCAATTCAACAGCAATATCACAAAATATTTAAAAACAGCATAACCTTTAGAATTTCAGATACACAGTCTCGTATCTGGACATTAATATGCTTTTTTTTTTCGTACAGTGTTGCCATTGCTTGCTTTGAAATCGTTGAGTTTGTTAATCAAAAATTCATTAAAGCTTTACAAAATTTTAAATAGAAAATAAAACAAATTCGAAATTCAAACTCAGGCTTCGAAGTAGCCATGACCATCAAATTTTGAATAACGTAGTCTTACAACCATGTTCGGTTGTAAGACTACGTTATTCAAAATTTGATGGATCTAGGTACCGCTGTTTTTTCACAATGCGAGACACATTCATGCAGATTCTTCATTATTTAGTATATTATTTTACTATTCTTCATCATTTATTATATATGGCGATAATATTTGGTGGCAACAGTTTGAAAATTGAATCGACGCAAAATGCCGTTTTGAAATTAATATCCCTGCTGAGCTAAAATTATTTTGTCATTTGCACAACCTATTGCTATTTGAACTAAATATACAAATATAGAAATGTTAGATTAAAAATTGGTTACCATTTTAATTATCAAAATTTAAGTTATAATACTTTAATTCTAAAATTTATCGCGAAATTCGGGCCTGTTTAAGAGAAATCATTTTTTTATGTATGGTTTTATTTCACTTAGTTCATAAGGTATTTCTCCCACTTTTTAGCGTGCCTTCGTAGTGTAGTGGTCAGCATGCTAGGTGCGTATTCCAGAGGTCCGTGGTTTGATTCCCGGCGAAGGTGTTGCTCATTTTTCAAGTCTCCTGCTTGGAAAAATCCTAAAGACTCTACACGTTTTATACGTAAATTAGAATTCACATTTTATTTTGTTCTCTATTTATTTTTTAAATATAACACGGAAGAAAGTCCTTGTTCACACATATAGGTTGTGCAAAAAGGCAATAAAAATTTAAAAGCTTTATTTGAAATGCTTCTAAATTCTTTTTTTAGGTTAAGCAAAACTCACCGCCTAACGCTGTTGTCCATAAGTATTGTGTCGGTACTCACTGCAGCAATAAAATGTCGCACAAGAGGGGGTAGAATTTCGTCATGATGTCTGAAGGCTGTTGCAGAATCACCAGAAACCATGTAGAGGTCGGTGCCGCTGTTTGTTGCCATCCTAGCCATTCAAATAAACCTCCTCCTCAGTAATTGTCTTTAATGTTACGGTGATGTCTGGCGAAGGAGAGCGTTTCCTTGGCTTTCGCCATATCATTGCCTCTCGGGAATCGTTCTGGATGTTAATTCGAGACTCATCGGTAAAGAGTACGTGGCCCCACTGCTCAAGCGTCCAACTGCGATGTTCACGTGCCCAATTCTACAGCGCTTTGACATGCGACCGGGTCAAAGGAACACAAAACAATAGGTTGTCGGACACTCCACCTTTATGCACTCTACGTGACATAGTTTGGTGGGACATGGGCTGTTTTACAACAGCAGAAAGATGCGATGCCAGCTGTCGTGCTGTTAGTGATCTACGGCATTTTCCCGACATCCCGACAGTCCTCCAACGCATTTTATCGTGCAAATGGTGTTTTCAGTTTATGCTTTCGGCTTTGGTTTTCTCAGATTGTCTTGGGAAGTGACGCATAGGCCTGACATGCACCTTTTTAAGGCATTGTGGTATGACT
Source organism: Stegodyphus dumicola (assembly GCF_044657685.1). Taxonomy (NCBI): domain Eukaryota; kingdom Metazoa; phylum Arthropoda; class Arachnida; order Araneae; family Eresidae; genus Stegodyphus; species Stegodyphus dumicola. The sequence continues at coordinate 165,395,414 of NC_140781.1, forward strand.
GCAGGAATGTGTTTTATGCTAAGTTTGGCTGACTATTTGCACTCAACGATGCATTTTGTACATATGTAGATTGCCTGTTTTAATTACCCTTTTTACGGTCGTCTTTTCTTTTAGCGTCTGTTGCTTATTTTTTTTTTTTTTTTTTTTTTTTTTTTTTACCACGAGTGTATATTTATCTTCACTGTTTACTACGGATTGGTTTTATTAGAAATTTTAAATAATATTTTGTACTATTATTACTTGATTCATTAATATTTATTTATTAATATTTTATTATTATTTTAAAGTTTTTTAAAGGAATTTACGTACTTCTTATGTATTGTTGTTGCTTATGCTCATTTGTCTGACGTAGTCAGCCCAAGCCCGCAAAATTCCTCGTGGCAAGGAGCGCTAGATTACGTCTGTCGTTGGCAACAGATTTGAGCACCTAACAGGTGACAGTGCGATTTGGCTCGGTTCCGCCCCCCCCCCCAATTTTAATGGAAAGCACCCTGGGCGACGGGTCCGAGGGTCTTCCCCGCTCTTCCCTTCCATCAAACCATACGAGAGGACTTTCGGCTCGCCGTATATTTAGAGTGCCGCCATGCCGCTCCGACATTATACATTTACAAACATCCATGCCTTCTCCGGGATTCAAACCCGGACCCTTCAGCACGGCAGTCAGCGACGTTAACAACTATACCGGTTGGGTGGCTACTTCATATGTTTATAGCAGTATTACATAATCGTATAAATATTAAGTATGAGAAGAACAGCAAATGTTCTTATAGTGCTTAAGTTTTTTTCCCTTATACTGATTAGAGAGTTAGCAATACGGTTTCGAATTTCGTCTTGTCTTTAATTATCTGCAAATATTAGCAACATACACCTTTAGTGTTTACGATTCTTTCTTTACTGGCAAGTAAGGTAGAATTAGTTCTCTGTGAACTGCATCTTTTGAAAAGTTAGTATTATTTAATAATAATTAGTTCCTTTCTGTACAAGAAGACATTGCATTAAAAAAGTAACCTGCTCGGTATATAGTAGATGATGTATGCAAATCTGTTCTTAAATATTGGTTCTTACCTAAGTGGTTTCAATTGTATATCACAATAATATTTTGCATTTATCTGCTTATACATGTTTCACGCCTTTATACGATATATTCCCATTTTATAGAGTATTATTTTGCAATGAGCCTGTGTAGTATCATGTTGATTTAGTGAAGTTGCTAATTTAACTTATATTTTGCAATGGAGTTTGCAAAATCATTAGTACGGATGCCTGATGGTAATAGGCATCCGCACATAATATATCTTGCAAAGCAATGTTTGTAGCTTAGAATTTGCACACGGTAATCATGCTGCTCAGAATTTTGAGATTATTTGTATATTACTATATTATTATTATTGATTTGTCCCCGTTTTGACAGATAATAGATTTCCCGTCTGGGATGGTATACAATTCCGTTTGGTTTACCTCCGTAGTCGGAAGCCATCTTACCGGCGCACTCCTTCCACCATATTTAAGCAAATTACGGTCTGAAACAGTAAAACTATATGGAATAAATGAAAATATAAAAGATTAAGTATATGTTTAATTTTGTTTCTAGAATTTGAAATACGTAATAAATTTGTTTCCTCTTATGATATCAAACAGTAAATTTCCGTGCGTACTACTTCTTTAAAATTATAAATTATTATCATTATTTTATATTGTCTTATTTCAAATAATAATTTTTTGTAACTTGGTTATTATTGCTGTCTCATTATTTAACTGATACTAATAATATAACATAACATCAAATAAGAAAGACAATAAAAGATTTTAAGAAATTAATACTTCAGGAAGGAAATTAACAAAAATCCAACAATTAATCCTGTTTTTTTTTATATTTCTTTAATATTATAAATTTGGATTTCTTTCTATTTTAAAGTGCATCTGTTAATTCTTTCTTGAAATTTTTGTCATTTTATACAAGGTGAACCTCAAAAAGTGGGAAAACCTTTATGGGGTGATAGAACGCAGCTATCCAACCAATATTCGCCACAGAAAGTTTGGGCGAAACGCAAACGGCGAGCCGCTAGCTAGCATTGTAAATGGTTTTAAAATGTCGGTTCTGGCACCCAACGGCATTTTCCACCGTGGATTGCTGAGACGATGGCTGGTTATACGAACCTCGAAATTTCCAGGCCGATGGATTGGTCGAGGTGGTCTCATACCTGGGCCACCAAGATCACCGGATCTCTCGTGTTTGGATTTTTTCCTGTTGGGCAATATGAAAAGTCTAATCTACGAGTTCCCTGCTGAAAACAATATGGATCTAGTCGCGAGGATCGCTGTTGTTGCTGACGATACTCAGGAAATGTCTAATGTCTTCGCATATGTGCATCCTGCGGATTAGAAGCCTGCATTACAGCTGGCGGAAGGTCTTTTGAGCAATTTCTTTGAGCATGTACATAAATTACATTCCTGTTAATAAAATGCTTTTTAATCTCATTCTTGTATTAATTCTTTAAATGTGACAGTGGAAAATACCTTTTAACTTCTCACCGCTTGCGTTCCAACGATACATTCTATGACAATTATTGCTCGCATAACTGCATTCTATCACCCCGTTAAGTTTTGGCCATTTTTTTAGATTCACCCTGTATATCAATTCCTATTTTGTAGCGACGGCGATCGATTGGATTTAGATAAATTTGCTAATTAATCCAAAGTAACGACTGATGGCCATCATAAACGCTTAATCCAGAAAATTTTAAAAGCTCGATTGCGATAAAATAACTTCCTTCAAATGTTAACGTTTTGGCTTGAAAACCAAAATCGACTCTGAATTTTCTTGAGACGTTCATGACATTTACTACCCCAGATAAATTTATACCTTTCACATTTCTCCTTGTTCTCCCTGATGTTTGAGCTCCCATGGGATTAATTTTTTGATCTTAAGCGCATTAGAAGCAAGCTTGGTAACATATAAAATTTTATGACGTTTCTAGGAAGATAAGACATTTGTTTCCTCCTCTAGTTTGAAAAGTCTAAGCACATAACTAATGATTTCTTTTTTATTTTTAAGTTGTAACTATTTGTACCGAGAGGTGTTAGTCAATTTATCAAATTTCTTTGTCGGCGAGTTCAAGAAAGTTTTGCGCGAATCAAGTTCTATGCTTACGAATTCAAGTTTCTCTGTTTTATTCAAGGTTTCCCTGATGTTAAAATGTATGTGACATTAAACTTACAATACAGAAAAATATGAAATCAGTCATTAAATAACTATTGATTTTATGGTTATATAGTGTCAGGTTTTTGGTAACTTCTGCATTTGGTTCCTTAATTGCTTCCCATTACCTTATGGATTACTTTTGTTACATTTTTTTCAGAGAAAATCAGAACACAAATCAGGTATAAAGCCAAACATTTACTTTCCTTACACTTGGGGGAGAGTGGAAGTTTAGAAAGGTTAAGCTTTTCTTCAAACAAATAAAGAACGAGCTAAATGCCAACAAAAATATTTATTTAACATAACATTATAAGATATATCTCCCACTTTCCTAGCGTGTCTCCGTGGTGTAGTGGTTCTGGACGCTGGCCCGGTATTCCAGAGGTCCGTGGTTCGATTCCCGGCGAAAGTGATTGCTAATTATTCATCTCTCCGGCTTTTCCAATTCATCTAATGTCTCTACAGTGACGCCCGAACTAAAAGGGTGTTGGATGAAGTTTCTCCACATCCAGGATTTGGCAATTGGGTCCTCTGAAAACTTAAGTCACCCTTTAAAAAGGGGAGTATATAAAGTATATCTCTCACTTTCCTAGCGTGTCTCCGTGGTGTAGTGGTTCTGCACTCTGGCCCGGTATTCCAGAAGTCCGTGGTTCGATTCCCGGCGAAGGCGATTGCTAATTATTTATCTCTCCGGCTTTTCAAATTAACTTAATGTCTCTACAACATTCAAACCAAAATTTAGTTAGAATTGTGCGATTCTGACTCTGCCTTTGTAGCAGTAGTGTCGTAGAATGTTTGGTAACTTCGCAGAACATTCAGCACGCATATGTTAGTGTGCATATCATTCACTTGCTGAAGATTACTCTCTCATGATGGAGCGAACGATAAAAACTTCTAATAAAGAATATTACATTATAAATATGTAACATAAGAATACAAAAATGCTCTGAGAAAACTCATTTTTAATGATAACAAAATATTAAGTCTGCAATATATGTCTATCAAGAAATTTAACAGGTTTTCAGTACCTTGGGTATATATTTTTTCGATAAAGTACTTTTGGCTGGCTCATCTGTAACAGGAAAGTATTATTTGAACAACGCAAAGTATATGAATGCTCTCTGCCTAAAGACAAGTATGCCTTCATGAAGGACTTTTTTTATCAAATTTTGAAACTGGCTCATATTTATATTAAGTATGGAGAAACCTTGATAACATCCATGCAGTCAGCTTGTTCGCCCAAATTTGCACGCCAGTCGAACTATCAGTGATTTAGTGATTTTAAACAATCAGCCACAGGCTATATTACAATTAAAAAAAAATGAATTTGAATTTTTTTCAATTTATTTTTCTGTGTAGTAATCACAGTTTGTCTGCATATACTAACATATAGAAGTTTTGAGTTTGAACACTTTTGTGTATCATTTCAGTTATAGGATATCACAAGTGAAATAAAAACTCCGTAGTTAGATAGTGAGAACTTCGACCATCGATTATTTTTAAATTAAATGTGTTATAACTGTCTTCAAGTAAGTGTCAACAAAAATAATTAACTTTCTTATTCTGTTTCATTCATTATTTATTGTAATAATAAATTAAAAATTAAAAGATGCATTTCTTATGCTTAGAAAAATTTTCCCACAACCGAAATGAGCTGAGCGCGAAAATATGCTTTCTGATTGGAAGGTGACCTCTATGCCTTTTGTAGAAAATTGTTCGGTGAGTGAAAATCACTTTTCCCTAGTGGGGAATAGTATTGAAAATTAAGCAGCATGCTACTCATTGGCTACAAATGTAGCTTTATACTGTTTTCACTAGAATTTGATATTTGTGATTTGATTACATGGTATATATATATATATATATATAGTATATATATATGCTCTGAAATTAGATTGACAATAAATTTTGGTACATTAACTAATAAAAACTAGGAGTTTTGGTGCTCATTTTGGACTTTCTAAGGGCTTTTATTTATATTTCAAATGAAAAACCTTTTGTAGTAATAAATATAACTAAGCCCGTTCCTCAACGGGTATCAAATTTTGGATGAGAATACTAGTTTTCCCTAAGTTTTGACTTTATGAATAATGATAGATGTAAAAGGAGCAGAATTCAAAACAAACAGTGGTATTAAAACAATGTTGTACAGAAAGAGCATGAAATCGTCATGACAAAACAACACAACTATACTATAGCTTCCGGATTTGAATAGGTTTCGTGAAGCTTAAAGAATAGATAGTCTGTAATGATCATAAACGCTTAAGTACTTTTTTTATCAAAGGAACAGAATCTGAGATTTTTCCTGTAACATTAAGGGCAAACGTTTAATTTTGTCTGTTTCATATAATAATTAATATTTTTTCAGTACATTCTTCTGTTTGTTCTCAGATTGATAAATCTTTTATGAAAGAAAATTTCTCAACATTTAATCATTGTCTTACATTTATCAAGATTTCAATTAACTGTTTTCTTGAGTGAGCTGCTTTTAATTAGTTACCTAGCAGTGAACTTTAAAAATGTTAGTTTTCCTAGAATAAAATCTGTCTTTTGTTCGTAATTTTGGTTGTATTTTTATAACACGGATCAATGCCATCATGAGTTAAATCTAATCCCCAAAATAATTATTCTGAGAAAGTATTTTTGACGAAATATTTCTTTGAAAGGAATTTTGTATTATTTATATATCTGATATTCATCTATTGAAAAATACTTTCTGTTTTACAGAGAATTTTGCAAAACAAAAAAACATCATCTGTTGCAAAATGCGTTCTGTTTTGTGAAGTATTATGCAAAGAAAAATAATGCAATACAAATGTTTTATAATAATTTTGAAGTTTAAGAAACATTATTTTAAAGCCAACAGAATCTGCATAGACAATAAAAGCCGAAACAAATCTAAATTTTGAAAGGTTAGATTTAATTCCACATTTTAAATAAACCGGAGTTTAGCTTTACCTTCTAGAAATGGTATAGTTACAATTTACTTGTATATTATGCTGAAAATCAATATATCTGACAAAAATCTAGGTTTCTTTTTCTTTCATTGGGGAAAGGGCTTTAAATAAACATTTATGCTCGACGATATGATACATACATACATACATACATACATACACACACACACATATATATATATATATATATATATATATATATATGCGCAAAAACGTATAGAGGATTTTTTATGTTTATGCAAGAAGTTTTGAAAAAAAAAAAGAATGCTTTTTAAATACAAACCTACGAAGATTTGAAACTTTTACATTATGAAAAATGTGCTGAGTATAACGCTAGAGTGTTTCGTGCTTATATCTACCTTTGATTTAAAAATGAATAAAGTAACACAAATGCAGTTTAAATCTCTTAGAAAGGATTTCTTTACAAATAGGATCATTGAGCTATGGAAAAGAGAATTGATCCGATTTATACTTTCAAACTATTTGTTATTCAAAGGCGGATTTTCTTAATGTTCGGCTTTGTTTTTTCCTTCTAAGTCGGTCTTTAGGGATCCTAGACCTGCTATTAGTCATTCTTTTTACATATTTTAAAGAAGATAAAAACGCAGACAGACAGAGTATTCGAAGGTCATTAGCAATGTTCATTTTTAAAATCTACAGAGACAAAAAAGTAAGGTTAACGGATTTCAGATTTTCATACTGTCTTTCCGTAAGCTTTTAGTTTTCACTTTCTTAAAGCGTTATTGTTCAAGATTACCTTTTCTGTTAGCCATTACAAAACACACATAGACGGGTTTTCCATAATAACGTTAACATACATTAATGCGTTAGTTTAGAGTGATTATAATTAAAGTTCCACTTTCGAAAGATTAAAAAAGAGCCACTGGTCAGAATGACCTAAACTTCCACCTGAATGTACGTGATACGATGGAAATTTTTGTTGGTTTAAGAAACAAATAAGTCGAAATTTTATCAAAAAAGTCACTTTTTAATTGTAGGCTTTTAAGCCAAATATTGTATAAAAGGAAACCACTGATTCTGTTCTAATTTTCACTGGACTTTCTTAAAAATATTCAGTATACTGTCCATCGTGGCAGGAATATCACGAGTGTAAATTGCAAAACAGCTTGTTCCACGACAGATCAGTGTATATTCATACTGATGTTGTAATTGTGTGTGGAGGGCGGGGGGATGCGTTTTTTCAGATCAGCTAAGTTCGCAATCACATTACTGTAAAGTGCATTTTTCAGATAACACGGATTAAGGTTAGGTGATTGTGGCGACCAGCCTGTTGTAAAATGTGGGTTGATAATTCTGTCATTTTCGAAATAGAATTTATTGATAAAGTTATGAGCTATTTTCGTTTTTCTCTCACCAAACAAATTTCCATTACTTCAGGTATATTAAGTGTGAATTTCAGGTCATTCTGGCCAATGGTTCTTTTTTTACAAATTTCTGAACATAGAGCTTAAATCATAATCACCCTGTATATAACAGTAGGTTTAGAGAAAGTGTCAATAGTAATTGTTGCTTAATTGTTGCTTAATTGTTGCCATACAGTGATCCTTTCAGACCGACCATGAATTTGCTGCACTGGTAAAACAGTGTTTGTGAAGTATTAAATAAGCTTTCTAAGCTTAAATGTTTAGAGATAAGTTTATTTGACTTGGATAAGTTTCTTGTTCAAATTAAACGTAACTGTAGAAGATTTGGTTAATTGATAGTTAGCAGCATTCTAACCCGTTACACATGTAAGTTGCATTCTTGCATGTTTAGTAAGTACCTTAAGTTCCAATTTTTAACACGTTTTGATGGTACTGTTTTATGCTAAAATTGTTTACTAAAATGCATTTATTTATTATTATATTTGGGTTTAGATTATGTTTCTTCTGTCTCAAACATTCGCTGTAAAATATTAATAAAGTTTATAGATACAATAAATGTAAAGAAAAAACAAATAATTCCTTATAACATTGAAATGTTACAACATTATTGAAATTAATAAAGAAATATTTTTTGAATATAAACGGCTAACACTTTGCTATAGACAATGAATGATATCATGTAAAATAAGAAACAGAGGCTGTTAACGTAATGCATATACTTTTATTACCTAAAGAAGTGCTAAACGTTTTAGGATCTAGAAATGCTAGCAAAGCTCTTAATCATAATATATTTCAGCACAATTTCGATTATCCGAATCTTGGTAGTTCAAAATTGACACTAAGTGGAAATGAATGTCATAATGTAGAATCGAAATTAACATGAGCTAACATAAATTTTCTTAATAATTATGATTTTCAATTGCCTGAAATTTCTCATATTTTCTTAAGTTTCGGCTTAACAAAATTCAGCTGAATTTAGGAAAAACAATGAAAGCATAAAATAACCATCGAAAATGAAGCAGCTTAGACGCTAAGATAAAAATAAGTTATAAGCTCACACTTTTCTGAACTTTCTTATATTATTGGAAAATGTGGCGTCAAAAGAATTACTTTCTGTGAATTATTCACTCCACAGTTTCAAAATCAGAAACAAAAGCTGAGATATTGAACAAACATTACACTCAAACATATTTAAAGCATTTTAATAATTAAGTTCTCTTGCAACTTTAAAAGAATTGAAACATTTTCGGTACTTTGAAGGTATTTTAATTCTTCCTGGTGCTCGTTTTAGTTTTGTAACTACAGTGGTTTGAGCTTTAAACAAAAAATTGAAATACAAATTTGCCTTTTATAGGAGACATTATATGTGAAAAGGAATACATGAATATAGGCAATGCAATACATTTGTGTATTACCTATATTCATGTATTCTTCTAAGGTTCTAAGAAACCAAAAAGCTAAGAAATGATTAGTTAATTCTTTCAGGAAAATAGTTTCATCATTGGAATGCTTTAGAAAGTGCTTCACTAAATTAACCCATCCCTTAGACAATTAACCATCTTATTCTTTTCTGTAATCATAACTTTTCAATCCATCATTATAGTCAAATCAGTGGAGTTTTAATTTGAATGAAATGTATGTAAAGCCCAGTTTGAAAATGCCATTTCTGAATGGCGACAAAGAGCTGCTCTCCTTGAAGTAAAATTTATTTCGAAGAATTGTGTTTAATTGAAAAAAAAATATTATTCTTTCAGTAATAACCTTCCTCAGAAGTCCAATTACCTTTCATTAAATGTGAAGTTTCTATGTTATAACACAACATATAAATATTTATATCAAGGTACTGTATTTTACAACTACTTCTGTGTACACATTTAATCAAAAGTTTGAAAGTGTAGTTTACTAAAACATTTGCAGCACTACCTCAGCTCTCCTTCCAAGGAGTGTCAATTAAAACATACATAACTAATAACGATTTGCTCTACTAGAAAAATTGCTTTCAAAACATTCTATTTAATAATTAAGAATCAGAATAATCAAGTGGTCATGCCCCTACTTAGTATGCCCCACTTGAGTTAGAATGTTAACAACATTCTACAAATTTTGCATTTTTCTTCCACTTAACAATCATTAAAACGTAAATAAAATAAGAATCATAAATAACATTGGTAATTAAAGTACATCATGTTTGATGACATATTAATTAGTTGTGATAAAATTATGCAATCACTAAGATTGCTCATTGTGTCACGCGAATAGGTGCATTTCACTCGAATCATAGGAAAAAGGACACAAATCAAAACGAAATTAAAATGATTTATAATAACTCCTTAAAAATATGAAACATCAGAGCAAGGAAATACATTTTCTTATTCGCTAAAGTTTCTGAAATTGTAATTGAATGTCACAAATCTTCCGAAATCTTTTTGCACAGTTCTGAAGGCAGAAAATTAATATTTCTCTGATATTACTGTCATGTAATTTTTCATAGTTGATTTATTTCGAGATTTCTTATTTATACACATGCTCATATCGAGACGTTTTGTTGGTTGCTTCTATACCATTCTTGCGCTTTGTATGATGATGTTTCCTCTTCAATATGGTTTGATTCATGATATTTTCGTCTCCAAAAGTTCTTGCGCGTACCTATGGTTCGATCTAATTAACAATAAGTAGAGAAGAACTCATCTATATCTTTCTCGTTCTTGTGTCTGGGACACATCGTTTTGCCACAATACCAAAGAATAGAATTTTTCCAGATACCTCTTACCCAATGTTGCATCCAACACGTATATTTCATTCTGGGATGTTGTCCTTGCTTAATATTTCTTAGTTTCCCTTCACTATTCGTTTCAGGAGTGTATAAATCACACACTGTATTTAATCAATCTTCATTGACATAGATCCATTTATCCTTCTAGGGAAAAAATACTGGAATTTTTGTGATATTGCTCTTTTCTGACATTTCCAATAGAGTAATCTTTGTAAAATTTTGAAATAAATGAATTTTTTCCTAAATATGATTTCATCTTTCTGTGCTTATACATGAAAGTGAAAGCTTAAGCTTTACTTATTTATAATTTTGTTTAGATCAAAAGTATTATATCAGGAACTGAACTAACATTTATTAACCTTTTGTATTCAAAATTAAAAGTATTAATTAAATGTTTTCATTATGTCATTGCACTTACAGTTTCATACGCAGCTGCTTGTTAGTTATGAGCCCAGATCTGTATCACACAGTTTTCTTATCATATGCATTGACAATGCTTCTTTCTTCTGAATTTATACATTTATTTCACCAAACTATCAGATATTACAGGGTATGAGGTTTCACTTTCGCGATTCTTTGACATAACATTTCCTTGTCATATGTCTTCTTAATATTCTTCTTTGTCGTAGAAGCTCACAATTTTCATTCTTTTCTGGTCCATAATAGACATCCAAAAATGAAAAGATGTAAACAATGCCCCATATTTACATATTTTTCTTTGACATACAATGATTTTTGTTTCTTCAGTGCAAAATGTCTTCTCACAGAAGAATATTTGTAGTATAGAATTTGTTATGGGCCTTTTTTGTGCGGAGTCAGATATTGCTCTCTTGCCTTACTTAATGTTTCAAATAAATTGATACTGTTTCCTTCATACAGTTTTCTCTTTGCTTCTTTTGCATTCGGATTTATTTATTTATGTACGACGTAAAAGATGAATCGAAATACAGAAGACACATACACATTTTTAGATACACATTTTTGGAATCTCATTGTCAAGTATGATCATTATGGAAACCGATTCATAAAATTTGAATTAAAGCATTTAAATTTCCTAAAATTGTCCCAAATTTAGCAAAATCTTCCAATACACAACTTTTAGCAATCAATCCTGTTAATTTTATACCTATGTTCAGGTTTATTATTTTCGTTTTAGAATTTATTTCTACTTAAATTTTGCTGTTTTTATGGAAGAAGTTATGAAGAGAACAAAAGTGCAGAACAAAACAGGAAGCTTTTTGCATTTTTTTCCTAATCATAAAGTAGTTTTAAAACAAATGCAAAAATTATTTGCTCTTCCAGAGAAACCATTTACCATTTTCACTGCTTAGATTGCATTTGATAAGCTTATTTACGACGACGGACAATACGGCTATCTACCTAAGGAAACATATGCTTTACTTGAGGGGGGGAAGAAGTCTAATAGAAATTGATTTTTATTCACACTGGTCATAGGGAAAACTATGAAAAGTTCCTGTAATCGGCCTCTTCACCAACATTCGAATCCAGATCGAACTATCACTGGTCAACTGTCTGTACCATTCGACCATTAGCAGACCTCATTACACCGTTACCTTCTTTTTATATAAATACTCAAATTTTCATTACGAAGAAAAAGAATTTGTTTTTCAGTGGAGTTTTACAGCATTTACCTTTTGTTTTGCAGAATGTGAAATTTTACACTTACATCAAGTGTTTACCTGAAACAGCTTCATTGCATGCTTTCTGAACTACAGCTTTCATGAACAATATTACTAAGAATTCTTGGAACTCATTTTCTAGTTTCATGCCTAAATAAACCAAGAGAGAAATTTACATGGCTTGCAAACAATTCGCCACCACCAGATTCATTTTGAAAAGTTTCTTTTAAAAGATATTTTCTCTGTAATATTTATAATAATAATTGCTCTGTAATTCTCTTGTCCTTTCCATTGTTAATGAATATTTCAAAATGATAAAATGAAGTAAATATTGAATAAATGCACCTCCAGCAAAGGCTGCCAAAGTAAAAGGAATAGCCTCTAGCCAAAGAAATAATCAATTTCGGAAAAATGCATATTTTAGAAGTCGCTTATTCAATCATTTTGTATACGGGAGAAAACGTTTCATTTCATTACTGAGTTCAAAAGATAAGGGAATATACATCATGGTCAACAGACAGAATGTGTAGGGCCTAGATGTGTAGTAAAACGTGTTTTCAATTTGCTCGGTGACGGTTCGATACCTTTCGGCGTTTCAAGTATATTTTTATGTTTAATAATTAAAAATTAAATTAGGTCCTTTATATTCGGTATATATCGTAATATCTTAAATTTATTAAAGGCAACTACAGGAAAATAAATGTATTTTAAAATAATTAATTAGAGAGATTCTCTGAAGTGCAAAACTTCAGCTTCCAGCCTTCTGGAGCTGACATAACTATTCAACTTAATTTCTACTTTAAGCGACTGGATTGGAAAGAACTTAATTGCGTAATTATATAAAACGGAAATTAAATTGAGAAAAAACACCCTATGGTTATTTGGTTGAGTGGAGGGATGCCTTTGGGAGGGCTTTATGAGAAACGGACTCATAACCATGTTACACAAACATCACGAAAATAATTACGCAGGTAACCTGTTCAGTGGATTTCGAACTCGTCACAAACTACTATTAGTCAGCGGATGAATTCGCAAATGCTAGTGGGCGTGTGAAGCTTGGACTATTAAAAATGATTCACACATCAGCAATAAGATTTTGTTAAAGCCTTCATTTTTCCCATCTCATGCAAATCTCTTCTCCAGAACAACATAAACATACATTAAAGCGTTGTGCTACAACGCTGGCTTTGAGTTAAGGCTAAAGTTATGATTTCACTTCTTGTTAATAGATACCGAGAATGTGAGGAATTCCCCCTTTTTATCAGACCATAAATTTATTTATTTATAGGTTTTGAGTTAAGGCTAAAGTTATGATTTCACTTCTTGTTAATAGATACCGAGAATGTGATGAATTCCCACTTTTTATCAGACCATAAATTTATTTATTTATAGGTTTTGAGTTAAGGCTAAAGATATGATTTCACTTCTTGTTAATAGATACCGAGAATGTGATGAATTCCCACTTTTTATCAGACCATAAATTTATTTACTTATAGGTTTTGAGTTAAGGCTAAAGTTATGATTTCACTTCTTGTTAATAGATACCGAGAATGTGATGAATTCCCCCTTTTTATCAGACCATAAATTTATTTATTTATAGGTTTTGAGTTAAGCCTAAAGTTATGATTTCACTTTTTGTTAATAGATACCGAGAATGTGATGAATTCCCACTTTTTATCAGACCATAAATTTATTTATTTATAGGTTTTGAGTTAAGGCTAAAGTTATGATTTCACTTCTTGTTAATAGATACCGAGAATGTGATGAATTCCCACTTTTTATCAGACCATAAATTTATTTATTTATAGGTTTTGAGTTAAGGCTAAAGTTATGACTTCACTTCTTCTTAATAGATACCGAGAATGTGATGAATTCCCACTTTTTATCAGACCATAAATTTATTTATTTATTGGTTTTGAGTTAAGGCTAAAGTTATAATTTCACTTCTTGTTAATAGATACCGAGAATGTGATGAATTCCCACTTTTTATCAGACCATAAATTTATTTATTTATAGGTTTTGAGTTAAGGCTAAAGTTATGATTTCACTTCTTGTTAATAGATACCGAGAATGTGATGAATTCCCACTTTTTATCAGACCATAAATTTATTTACTTATAGGTTTTGAGTTAAGGCTAAAGTTATGATTTCACTTCTTGTTAATAGATACCGAGAATGTGATGAATTCCCACTTTTTATCAGACCATAAATTTATTTATTTATAGGTTTTGAGTTAAGGCTAAAGTTATGATTTCACTTCTTGTTAATAGATACCGAGAATGTCATGAATTCCCACTTTTTATCAGACCATAAATTTATTTATTTATAGGTTTTGAGTTAAGGCTAAAGTTATGATTTCACTTCTTGTTAATAGATACCGAGAATGTGATGAATTCCCACTTTTTATCAGACCATAAATTTATTTACTTATAGGTTTTGAGTTAAGTCTAAAGTTATGATTTCACTTCTTGTTAATAGATACCGAGAATGTGATGAATTCCCACTTTTTATCAGACCATAAATTTATTTACTTATAGGTTTTGAGTTAAGTCTAAAGTTATGATTTCACTTCTTGTTAATAGATACCGAGAATGTGATGAATTCCCACTTTTTATCAGACCATAAATTTATTTACTTATAGGTTTTGAGTTAAGGCTAAAGTTATGATTTCACTTCTTGTTAATAGATACCGAGAATGTGATGAATTCCCACTTTTTATCAGACCATAAATTTATTTATAGGTTTTGAGTTAAGGCTAAAGTTATGATTTCACTTCTTGTTAATAGATACCGAGAATGTGATGAATTCCCACTTTTTATCAGACCATAAATTTATTTACTTATAGGTTTTGAGTTAAGGCTAAAGTTATGATTTCACTTCTTGTTAATAGATACCGAGAATGTGATGAATTCCCACTTTTTATCAGACCATAAATTTATTTACTTATAGGTTTTGAGTTAAGTCTAAAGTTATGATTTCACTTCTTGTTAATAGATACCGAGAATGTGATGAATTCCCACTTTTTATCAGACCATAAATTTATTTACTTATAGGTTTTGAGTTAAGGCTAAAGTTATGATTTCACTTCTTGTTAATAGATACCGAGAATGTGATGAATTCCCACTTTTTATCAGACCATAAATTTATTTATAGGTTTTGAGTTAAGGCTAAAGTTATGATTTCACTTCTTGTTAATAGATACCGAGAATGTGATGAATTCCCACTTTTTATCAGACCATAAATTTATTTACTTATAGGTTTTAAGTTAAGTCTAAAGTTATGATTTCACTTCTTGTTAATAGATACCGAAAATGTGATGAATTCCCACTTTTTATCAGACCATAAATTTATTTATTTATAGGTTTTGAGTTAAGGCTAAAGTTATGATTTCACTTCTTGTTAATAGATACCGAGAATGTGATGAATTCCCACTTTTTATCAGACCATAAATTTATTTATTTATAGGTTTTGAGTTAAGGCTAAAGTTATGATTTCACTTCTTGTTAATAGATACCGAGAATGTGATGAATTCCCACTTTTTATCAGACCATAAATTTATTTATTTATAGGCTTTGAGTTAAGGCTAAAGTTATGATTTCACTTCTTGTTAATACCGAGAATGTGATGAATTCCCACTTTTTATCAGACCATAAATTTATTTATTTATAGGTTTTGAGTTAAGGCTAAAGTTAGGATTTCACTTCTTGTTAATAGATACCGAGAATGTGATGAATTCCCACTTTTTATCAGACCATAAATTTATTTACTTATAGGTTTTGAGTTAAGTCTAAAGTTATGATTTCACTTCTTGTTAATAGATACCGAGAATGTGATGAATTCCCACTTTTATCAGACCATAAATTTATTTACTTATAGGTTTTGAGTTAAGTCTAAAGTTATGATTTCACTTCTTGTTAATAGATACCGAGAATGTGATGAATTCCCACTTTTTATCAGACCATAAATTTATTTATTTATAGGTTTTGAGTTAAGGCTAAAGTTATGATTTCACTTCTTGTTAATAGATACCGAGAATGTCATGAATTCCCACTTTTTATCAGACCATAAATTTATTTATTTATAGGTTTTGAGTTAAGGCTAAAGTTATGATTTCACTTCTTGTTAATAGATACCGAGAATGTGATGAATTCCCACTTTTTATCAGACCATAAATTTATTTACTTATAGGTTTTGAGTTAAGTCTAAAGTTATGATTTCACTTCTTGTTAATAGATACCGAGAATGTGATGAATTCCCACTTTTTATCAGACCAAAAATTTATTTACTTATAGGTTTTGAGTTAAGTCTAAAGTTATGATTTCACTTCTTGTTAATAGATACCGAGAATGTGATGAATTCCCACTTTTTATCAGACCATAAATTTATTTACTTATAGGTTTTGAGTTAAGTCTAAAGTTATGATTTCACTTCTTGTTAATAGATACCGAGAATGTGATGAATTCCCACTTTTTATCAGACCATAAATTTATTTACTTATAGGTTTTGAGTTAAGGCTAAAGTTATGATTTCACTTCTTGTTAATAGATACCGAGAATGTGATGAATTCCCACTTTTTATCAGACCATAAATTTACTTATAGGTTTTGAGTTAAGTCTAAAGTTATGATTTCACTTCTTGTTAATAGACACCGAGAATGTGATGAATTCCCACTTTTTATCAGACCATAAATTTATTTATAGGTTTTGAGTTAAGGCTAAAGTTATGATTTCACTTCTTGTTAATAGATACCGAGAATGTGATGAATTCCCACTTTTTATCAGACCATAAATTTATTTACTTATAGGTTTTGAGTTAAGGCTAAAGTTATGATTTCACTTCTTGTTAATAGATACCGAGAATGTGATGAATTCCCACTTTTTATCAGACCATAAATTTATTTATTTATAGGTTTTGAGTTAAGGCTAAAGTTATGATTTCACTTCTTGTTAATAGATACCGAGAATGTGATGAATTCCCACTTTTTATCAGACCATAAATTTATTTATTTATAGGCTTTGAGTTAAGGCTAAAGTTATGATTTCACTTCTTGTTAATACCGAGAATGTGATGAATTCCCACTTTTTATCAGACCATAAATTTATTTATTTATAGGTTTTGAGTTAAGGCTAAAGTTAGGATTTCACTTCTTGTGAATAGATACCGAGAATGTGATGAATTCCCACTTTTTATCAGACCATAAATTTATTTACTTATAGGTTTTGAGTTAAGTCTAAAGTTATGATTTCACTTCTTGTTAATAGATACCGAGAATGTGATGAATTCCCACTTTTTATCAGACCATAAATTTATTTACTTATAGGTTTTGAGTTAAGGCACGAGTTATGATTTCTCTTTTTGTTAATAGATCACGAGTGCTTAAAGAATTTTTGGAAGACCATGACATTATTTACTTATAATACAGTACTTGCGAAGGATCAAATTAGCTTCAAATTTGGTTGTTGTTAAAGAAGTACTCGTGAACGATTAAATGAATGTTTGAAAGTCCATAAGTTTCAAATTAAGTTTTATTCAACTTGAGTATGTTCCTCTTTTGTTTAAACTTAATTTGTGTGAAATTAAGTTAGATGAGAGTTAATAGATTTCTGCTTCTCTGTGCATAAAAAGTTTAGTTACATTTATATGTATCTAGTTATTAGTCTTTTATCTTTTCATATTGTAAAAGTAAAAAAAAATACTTACATGAAAATTATTTATTTATTTTTTAAATCTGGTTAGGAGATTTTTCTGGAGTCTTTTTTTAACTCTCTGTAAGGTATTAATTAGGACTCGAGTTTATTGATACAAAAAATGTCGTTACGGACACCAAATGCAATTAACAAAACCTATAACCATTTATATCCCCCTTGAATAACTTCCGTAATAAATATCAAGCATAACTAATAATAGAAAATAAAATACTGAAAAAACGTTGGACTAAATATGTGTTATAGTAATTCTATACATGTTCTCTTACTTAAAGAAAGACGTATAAATTACAGTTATCCAAATGCCAGTAATAGTTATAAGTAGAATAAGTTATTTAGAAGAGAAAATCGATTTATAAAATGGTCTTTCATAAGGAAGAAGCTTAGCACCAAAATAAAATAAGTTACACGCTTACGCTTTTTTCTAAGAACCCTGATGATTCATTGGAAATCATAACATCAAAATAATCACCTAGCTAATACAAAATTTAAACCCATGGAATAAAATTATACATATCGTTGAAGGAGTGAACATAATAGCACATTTTAAACATAGGAGCATTTAAATGTTTGCAGTATTTGAGGTATTTTCTTACCTTCGTTTTTAGGGTGTTAACATTTCTATTTCTTACATAAAAATTATTTTTTATATAGTTAAACATTGACATATGATACCAAAAATTAAACTTGTAAACATTCCTAAATATTAATAAAATGTATAATAAATTAATAACTTAAAGCTATTTTAATCATATCATTTAACAGCATAGTTAAATGTTATATATACATCACTAATCATGTATGTGTGTGTTTAGCTTTTAAATTAAGGAATACGATTTTACATACATGATTTATTACCTGTTTGGTACGATAACGGATACGATTTATGGATACCATTCCAGATACGATTTTACGATCATAATCGCCAACGATAAATTAGAGAGCTCATACCTCATACAGTAGCAGTATTTGTCATCATAGATGCGCGCAGATTATAAGTAGCATGAGCGTTACGTAATATCATGGGCAGAAATCTGGAAAGACTTCGTTATAAGTCTTCGTTAAAGTCAAATTTATATATGCTGTCTATCTTTGAACTTTCGTATTTAGAGTCTAAACAGCGAACAAGACCATTAATAGGAACTTAAATTTGTCACTATCATTTTATAAGAAGTAAATCTCATCGTATAAAACAGAATGAAGATTATGGTAATCCCAATCTAAAAATGCAGCTTCTTATTGATGAAACCAGTATTTCGTTCATCCATTTATTGCGTTAATTGATCAAACAAAATACTCAATGAATGTTTTCAAACTACTTGCTATGGCAAAGTATGCTGTGAATGCTTTCTTTTATTAGAATTTAAACAACACGAAAAGCTGTTTTCTGGTTTCTAATCATGTTTTTTTCTTCTACAGGCCATAAATTTACGTCATTTTACAGATTTATTTATGCATAAATTTTAGCTCCTTTTCCCCCTTGTGATATATATTTGTGAAAAAAATGTGCTATTTGTTTACCTCTGTTTTAATAATAATGTTTTCGGTAATAATGTTTAATAATAATGTTTTCGGAGGCGGTTTCACCAAGAACGCATATATATTTTTTATTTAGCTTTAATTAGTTTATTCAACCTTCAGCAAGACTTTGTGTTAAGTAGCACAATAATATCTCCTCTCAAAATTATTCTTTACAACTAAAAGCAGTTTAAAAAGGGTAACAAGTACTTCGGATTATTAATTTAGAAAAAAAGACGAATCTGTGCACTATGGGCGCAGTAATGTTATTACCCGAAACTCTGTGTACAGAGAATTTGTTATGAATTTCACGAGTTGATTTTTTTCGTAAATTTATTTCTCATATTTGTGCAAAGTTTGTGCTATATTTTAATTGATTCACCTTTGTTTAATCATTCTTTAATATTTTTTATTTACTATTTAATTTTGTTTAATCTTTGTTTAATCTTATCCTCAAGTTTCCAAATGTATATGCAACTTTAAAGTTGGATTTATTTTCTACTTTTTAATTCTTCCCTTCTCATTGCATTCGCTTATTCTATTCGTTAGAGAATCAGAGCTTACTTGTTCTGCATAAAAAGGCGAGAGATCTGCATACGATTATTCAAGATAACATCAGATTCATCTAATAAAATTAAACTCTCTTGAGTTTTACTTGTTGTTTATCAATGTTTTTAGACTGTATATAACAGCAATTTTAATATAACTTAATAAGTATTTACACAGTTGTAGAGGTTATTTTAATTTTCCAATGGTTATTTTTATTTTGGAGCAACCATATTTTCTTGTTTCCCACCTACCGTTTACTGCCAGAAACAGGTTTTAGGATTGCATTTTATGTAAATGAGGCAGAAACTAATATTTAGCCTGAAATCTAAATCACTTCACTAGAAAAGGGCAGAAGAGTTTGGAGAGCGTGTTCTGGTTTCTGGCCACGTAGTTGTTAATAGTCTTATCTTACTGCTATTCGGATGTATAAGTTACGTGCCTGTTAGCATCCGACGGTGATCTTAAATAAGGACCAACTCTGCTAGTTAATTCTGTGGAACTTCGGCTGGTTTTATTTTAGTTCGTATTAAATTAGTTTCTTTTTTTTCTATCTTAAGTTAAAACCCAAGTGAAAGCTTATTGTAAGGTTTTGCAGCTGAAGATGGTGGTTCGGTAAAACCATCGAAACTAGTCCTGTGAAAATTTTGTAAATATAACGCTGATTTTTTTGTTTGACTTCTGAATTAGTAAAACACTTACTCTTCAAAAATTTTATGAAAATACTTTGTAGTCATCTATGACAAATAAAAAGATTATGAATCTTGGATACATTTTTGTTTCATAACAGTTTTTCTGCACAAACAAATTTCTAAAATCTTAGATAGAATCGCTTGATGAGTATTAAAGCTTTTTCTAAAACTTAAGAAGACGTAATTACTGTATTATAATTACATTACTGTAATTAATATCTTTCGTTACTATAACGCTATATTTTATAAAACATAAATGAGCTTTATAAAATACAGCGAGTTACTGATGTAATGAAACTAGATGTAAAGTACTTTAGTCTCTGAATTTCCAGTTTCACATTTATTCTATCTAATTATAGTTCTCTAAGATGTCGGAAACGGTTTAATGTCTTTAAATCGTTCATGTTAACGGATTTTGCTTTAACTGCAGAAAGAAAAATCTCTGAAAGGGCGATTCTTTATTCAACAAAACAAATAGAATATCAGATCGCATAAAACTGAACTTTAAAAATGTTAATGGAAATAAGTATTAAGCTTACAAATTGTAAGCTAGCTATTAAATTACTGCAGTAAAGTAAATTTTCTCAAACAGGTTACAAATTTTAAGAGAATTACTTCTGCATAAAATAGTTAGGAATTAAAATCAAGTAAAATAATTATATAAACAATAAACGAAGTTCTATTCACGTATAAAATGACTCAGAACTACAAAAATATCCGAATTAGACTAAGCAATTCTCCCTGTTTAGAACCTATTGTCTTAAACAAGCTTTTGCTTATCGACCACAACAAAATCACTCAAATGTTGAGTTTAATGCTGCAGTTAGAAAAAAAAATAAGTGGTTTGGATGCTTTAATTTCCTGTTGGCTTTCTTCCACAGCTGCTTTTCTTCGTGTTCTTTTCTTTATTTGTTTAAGCTATCGCTTTCTTTTTAATTGAAACGAGCTTATTTGAACCGCGTTTTCACATTATGAGCTGGTCTTCAAAGGTAGAATTTATTTTTGATCCATCGTTTATTTTTGATCCATTGCAAGTGTAGATATTTTTAGTTTTGAATCTTTACTGAATTATGCATTGTTAAATCCCTATCGTTTTTTAAGAAACAACCAAATCATTCTTTATGTCTGAAGTGCGTTTTTTTCATCTCATTCAATGGAAAAAAAAATTAAAGAACTGTTTCGGTATAAAAATTATAGCATAATATAATATAAGTTACTTAATGAGAGAGAGGAAATATATAAATAGAAATGTAATTTGCTTAAAGAATACAGAAAAACTCTCTATATATCTTTAAATTCCATTATAATTACTTAAAAAATACAGCGATACTTAAGAGTAACATAAGACGACATACTTATGAGGTATTTAAAAAGTAATCTGAAATCAGAATGGCAAACTAATAATGCACTTAAGAATAAAATATGAGAGATAACATACTTATAAGCAGAATCGAAAAATTATTGATACGTTAAGAAATTACAACTCATCTTCATATGCCCTTATCTTATAAAAAATTTAGTGCAGCAACGGAGAAATGGGAAAAGAAAACCATATCTGAGTATTACATGTCCCGTTAGAAGCTGATGTACAGTTGTTCTATGAATAGTAAAAATCGTGTTTCTGTTTTCATCTAAGATATTGACTAAAAGTGTCGAGTTAAAATGCCGATTATGTATCTGGCATTTCTTGTATTCTTTTTGCCTTGTATCCGCGTACGGAAGAATTTTGTCATGCGAGAGCAGAAAGCTTAAATCTTTAGCTACTTGTGCCAAACCTCATCTAAACCTCAGGGCATGAAACGCTTAGTATTCGAAAGACATATCTTGGACTTTCTGTTTTCAGAATTTTATTATTATCGCCCTACTTTCTTTTACTTGTACATGGCTTCCTTCAGATATAAGTTGTCAGAATCTGATGAAGAGATTCTTTCTTTTGAAACTTCGAGACGTTAATATTCTTTTACAGAACATGAATCTTTTACTTTGGGGAATAGAAAGAAACTGTTTTTTTTTCCGACACTTAAATATTTGGCTTTATATAGGGGATGGAAAGCAAAGGGAAAGTAATTGAAATGAAGTATTTTAACGCATTTTAGTTACATTTCTGTTAAGACACTATCTATTAGTACACATTATAACATTAAAAATACAAGATCTTAAATTTTTTAATATTTAAATATATCAAAATCGCAATAACAACCTTGTATTTCGCGTACATTTATTAAAACACTCAATCTATTTCGAGGGCAGCTACAGGTCCCTCCTCATCAGGAGAATGAAATTACTAGAAAGGCTGTGTGCTTTCTATTTCGGCTTATGGCCTTTTATCATCAGCTTAATTAGCTGACAGTATGTGGGTTTGCAAAGAATTATCGTACTCCCTGTGTGCGTTTTCTTTGTGTGAGTGGGTTGCACATCCAGCTGGTAATTGAATGATCCATGATTTAGATTCTAACCCAAGAGTACAGTTTAGTTATTATGCCGCCTGGCTTGGACAGGCCTACTGATGTGTAGAGACTTACTGTGTAATATATATGAAAGATTATCTTGCATAACGTTATGCTTTCCCTTACACAGAGAGAAATTTAAGCTTTATCTTAAATATTAAGTAACATTTAACTAAAAATTGGGATACAGGAGGAAAAAATGTTAAAAAAATATTGCTGTTGTTTTTTTCAGCTTGGTATTTAACTACAAGGAAAACTTAGGAATGTGAATGGAAGAAATTTCTTCTTTCTTTCAGAGCCAGTGGTGACAGCACAAATTTTGTTAGATTCATAGTAAATTTTTATCTAGAATATCACCGACATCAACAGCAGTTTCTCAATAAGTCTTTTGCCTTTGTAAGTTTTAAATCTCCTACTTCCCAATTTTTTTTAAAATACACTAACGCTCACGCCGTACCCTGGATTTGAGCCCGAATCCGTCAGCGTGGGAATCTTATGTTTGACTAAGCATCATACCAAGATGCTCCAGTCATATGTAAATGAAAATTTATGTCAGGTATTTCCTTAGATAACGCATCACAAAACTTAGCCCAAGATTATGGAAATCAATGAATTCTGTTTTTAAATTTAGTTACCAGTATTTTAAAAGTAATGTTCTTTTAACTGCGACAAATATAAAAATTAAAACCAGGCCCGTTTAAAATAACAAATAGAACTTTCTTTTACTGTCAAGTTTATAAGCATTTTTAAATTATGTTACATCCGAAAATTTTGAAGATATTTAATCAATCTTCAAATATTTAAGAAATAATGCAAACTTCGTACGCGGCTTTTGTCCTTTTATTCACGAGTAAGAGCACTTTTAAATTACTAGCATCATAAAAAGCTAGAATAGATACTTTGTTTCAGAAAAAGCTATCTAAGTAAGCATTTGTTTTATGAGTTCGTATTTAACGCTAAAGATAAGAAAATTAATGAGGGTACACAGCTCACCGGGGAATCAAAGGGAAGACGCGATAATTTGTAAACAGAGGAGTGAGTATCTTTTATAATTTTTCTTTCACGGGTTTTTACAATATGTAACAAACGAAATTGATGAATATAGATACTTTAAGCTTCTAAATGAGCATATTTCCGTAACGAAATGTAGGTGATGTCATATCTTAACAATTAATTGTTAAGAGAAATCGCAAATAAACCCAAGAAGATTCGAAATAGGCATTTCCTGTAAATTTTTATCTATCGAATATACACATTTTTAACTTCATGAAATGATGGATTGTATATAAAACATATATTTTACTTGATAACTTGCGAAGTTATTACAGGTATAATTGTTTTAATCTTTTGCAGACTAAACTGAGACGCAACAATAAACTTAAGTCTTATGTTTCTAAAATAAATAATGGGGTGATTAAATTCGTTTATATTTTAAACCCATTTAATATGAAATAATGTAAAAATTATAATCAAGGTATAAACTATGATATTTAACAATAAATAAAATTAATAAATTTTAAAACCATTTTCTTTTTCTGTATGTGAGTTATATATTGAGCATTTACGCAGAAAAGATTCTATAGGTCGTATATAAAAACCTGTATCAGTTTCGCATTAGAAATACTAAGTTCATAACACATCGATTCATCGTTTTGTGCAATACCTGTTCGTTTATGTCTAGAAAGAAATTCCATGAATTCCAAATATTCACTGTCCGTCTATCAATAACTCGACCCCCGATTGCTGCTATAGTTCCATCTGATTACGTATGAGTATATCCTGCGAAGGCGTATCCATAAATCTTCTTCGCATTTTGTTTGTGCTCCACAAAATGTCATATTAGATTATAACGAAGAAGGTTGGAAATTAATGCGAAAAACCTAATACATTATTGTATTCATATCAACGTAGCATGCATGTAAGTCTGTCCCTTAGTGTTCAACATTTAGTATTTGAAGGATAGTAACCAAGCGATCTAGAATACACCAAATAAAACTTTACTTTAAAAATATCCCCAGAGCACCGATCTGTTTAATTCGAACTATTCAGGTATTACATTTTAATGCTTTTTATAATAGAAGACAACCTGGATGTCACTCTGAGGCGTGTTAGTAATAAATTTGGCCTACCTCTTTTCATGTGTCTAGGGCCCATTGTCGATGCTTCACTAGTCTTTATGAGGTGCAGATGAAGATTTCTGGCGTCATTAAGCACACCTTTTTTTATCTTAGGCCTTGGAAAGCCAAAAGATGCAGAGTTTGCCCCATAGTGTCTATATATGAGTAGAGCTGCATGGAATATGAACTGGCGGCTTATCTGCGCAACAATTGCAACTCATAATCTGAAATAGTAGCAGCTTACTTCTAGAAAGACGCACCGACGTTTACCTAACGCTGATCAACTAACTCATCTGACAAGTCTGGAACCGTTCTTTCTGAAGTATGTTCCGAACTGAATTAATTTTGGTATACACTTTGTAAGTCCATAAGTAGTTATCATAGATCAGTCATTTTTAACAAATAGTTTGTAGGGTTCCCTTAGCAAGCGAGTCCTGCAGAGTATTCTAGACAAGATAGAGAGTTGTCGCTACGTCTTTAATACTCACAAGTACTGAAGAAGATTTTTTAAAAAAGTCTTTTTTAATAATAAAAAATCAATTAAAAAAAAGAGAAATTTGATTTTTTTCTTTTAAATCTAAATTGAGCCTAAAGGCAAAATTAAACAAATAATTGCGAATTAAATGTAAATGCTGATAGCATAGTTTTAAGGTTACATATTCAGCACAATAAGAAATAGTCTAGGTAAAATATATTACCGGCGTGCAGCTTGAAGTATCGGCTAGCGAGAATGCTAATTCCGGAAAGACAAGGTTTAAGCAGAGCTGGCAAAAATATTCTGACAGCGAGGGGGGACTGCCGGAAGTTTTCTCACTAAGATTCAAAAACCCTCAAAATGCACTCAAAGCTAATTTGCTTTCTGTTCAGGAATACGGAAAGGAAAATTATAATAAAGATCAAGGTCATAACAACTGGTTAATTAGCCTAAGATAACTTATAAGTTGCCTAGAATAAGTCTTTGCTTGTATACCAGTATACCTGTGAGAAATTTGATTTAAAGGTATACGTGAGTTTGCGCTGCCGTTTGGGTGAGAAATCAGAAACCATTCTCCATAATGAAAGGTCAGGAAAATGAAATACTGTATAAAATATGAAAAAGAATATAATTTACGTTTTTGCATAATCTGTGACAGATTCAAGCAGTTCTACAGGTCTCAGACCTAAACCCGGTATACTGAACTCATCAACTCAAATGAGTCTGTAAGGATTATGTTAATTTTATTAACAGTTAAATTTTGAGTTAAACTCCTTTCCTGTCAAATTCTTAGCTTCAACTTACCACTTCCGGCCAGAATGTAGTTTTAGAATCATGTTTGAATGCTAATGAGGAAGAGCGGTACTTAACCGTGAAGTTCTGCTTAGTGAGAGAGATATTCTGGCTAGCACGCTTCCGCCTTTTTAGGCTACTCTCTCGTAAGCTATTATTACGCTCGGCCGTACTTTAGGCCATTGATAGCTTCGCAGTCAATTAGCGTTAAGGTGCCAACTCCGTTAGAATCTTGATAGCTTCGTCTATACCTCTTTAGTTAAGATTAGTTTAGTTTAATTCTTAGTCTCTTAAGTTCAAGCCCGAGTGTCGGCTTTATTGTACAACAAAGTTCTGTTAAACCTTATTTGAATAATAAAGGGTCCTTTAATCCTTTGAAAGTTTATTTACTGTCTCACTTACTCAAGCGATTATTCGCTTACTAGTTCTTAAAATTCTTCACATTCAACTGTAACTTAGAAGTACACAGTGGAGAATCCTACAAATCTATCAACATCATATGAGCCTATCAACTTCTTTTGCTAGCTTAATTATGTTCTTTATTAATGACATACATATTTGCTATTAATCCGCAACTCCTTTAATTTCCTTAACAAGGAATTTTCACTGTTTTTTTCCTGTAATCTGTTCCCACAATTCTTTCTGTTATGTCGGAAGTTCTCCTCTTGTGAACATACATGCTTTACCGATTATTTTACAACAGCGCTGCTATGCTTATACTTTACTTGGTCTCTCTAGCTATCTATCTGACATAAAATTAGCCTTTTTTAGTGCGTTTATCCATTATATTCAAAGGCTCAAAAAATAACTTTTCACAGTTTGCACTAGTTCACATAGCATGTATATTGCTGATAATTCTTACTGCTTGCTTACCTCTTCAACTACATTGAGTATTGTTGTATAACTAAATGACATACTTGCATGCATATATACTTAAAGACCTATAAACTCGTTAAGCAACTTATATGTCGTAAAACCTTCCTTTAATAACTCAATCCTCAAAAATAATAACAGGTTATAATCACAGCTTGCACTGCTTCGTGTATGCTGTTTTCGTTGCCTATCTTAAATTCAATTCTACTGTCCCTTTTATGTATATTCTACTAAGTAACTACTTGATCCGAACAACAAAATATATGCATTTGAGAATCGTAATCTATTGATTGGATTACTAATTTAGCGAAGCCAGTAAAAGGAATATATTAGTGGAAATGTAAACGGCAAAATATAAAAGACTCAGATTCAAACTATTTAAAGCAATTCAATAGAGATCAAACAATTATTACGATTATAATTTTAAAAAATCTTTGAGAGAAAAGCTTATTAGTGCTTCTCAAAATGTTGGACAATACGACAGTGAAATTAATAAGTTTGTGGACATTAAAGCAATCTATTAAACTTCCATTGTTTGGCAACTCTGTTATTTAAAGCAGTAGCCTTTTTATATAAAAATAAGCAAAATAAAATTCCTTCTTGATATTTCCTTCCGCTGTTGTTATGGTGGCATCTCAAAGAACCATGGCTTTGTATTTGCGGCCGCTAACATCATTGATCAAATATCCGAAAAGCTACAGAACTGACTTTCCGAACATTATTTAAAGCGAACATAAATATTTGGCTGTTAAGTGTGATGGATGTGCAACAAAAGAGTACGCAAGAAGTAAAAATATTGCATCATTGATGGAATAAATATATAGACCTCTTTAATGTAACATTTTTCTGAAGTATTTCAGTAACCGAAAATGAGCTTAAAATTCCCATTTCTTTCTATAGGAGTGTTTATTTCACCTATTCGATTCGTACATAGAGAAATTTGAGATTGTTAACGCAAAGAAATGAATTTTGCAAAGTGTTTTCAATATAAGCCATATGTTTGCAGTCTGACAAAGGTAACCGATATGCGCTTAAAGATTTAGGAAATTTCTCATATATTAGAAGTACATATGCATAGAATGTACCTACAAGAAAATTACACTCTAGACACATGCGTCATAAAATTGTACCAATTGAAATAAATAAATATATATTATATAGTGCATTTTATTAATATGCATCTTAATAAAAATATATTTGTACATTAGTACAATATAAAACGTTGATTAAATGTGCATTAGGTAAAGATTTATAAATAAGTAACTTATGAATTATGCGTTAGAAGAATTTATGCTTTAATGTTAAAGAAGTAAAGAGGTTGATTGTGGAAAAATTTGCTCGGAAATATATGCATTCTTTCTTGAAAATTCTAATGAAATTTTGAGTTGAAGCCTGAAAATGATCTAACGAATTTCCTCTAAAGTCAATACTCTTTTCGCTAAAACAGCCTTTCTAAATTATATTCTTTATGAGAAACAAGACACAATTCAAAAAAGAAAAAGCTGAACTCGTATCTTATTACGCGTAAACAGGAACTTCTTCTTCCTCCAGGCTTTAAAAGTACATGAATATCTTGACAGAGAGAATAGGAAGAGTGTCGAGTAGCATCATCATTAATTCCTTATCGACTTTAAATTTTTCACTACTTCGCTTTAAGGCCATTTTATGCGAAGATGCCAAAGCATGAGAGCACTGTTTTTAACAAATTATTCCAAACTTTAGAAAATTATACTCTGGGGAGATGAGCTATCATATACAATTATAAAAATTACATACGCAACCTATCTTCACAAAACGCAGCGTGATAATTAACGGTTAAAATTCCAGCGTTTCATGTGATTTCATCTTCTATCGTTCAAAACTATGAAATCTAAATTACTTCTAAACAACATACTTAAGAGTAAATTTTGAGCTTGTTGGAATTTTCAATTTCTAAATGAAGTTAGGTCTTTACAAAATGGGGATTTGTTTTCATGTTTAGTGATTAACATGAGATATTTGATTTAAGAATCGAGTCACGACCTATGTTAGTAAATTGCATGCAATATAGTCATAAATATAGTCATATTAAATAAAATAGGTTATAGCCAAATAAATTTAGAAGTTTGCTTTCATATTTTTTTATCTTACATATATATATATCTATATATAGATAGAGTGTCGAAGTACTTCAGAGAAAGAAGGGAGGGAGTCAAAAGTTTTAGTTTTAAGTTTTGGTTTACAATTTGGTAAATGATCAAGAGGCATCTGCATTAAGCGTTTCGTAAAATCGCATGATTAATTTGATTGACGCAGTGTAGACTTACAGCTCTATTTTGAGAACAGAGAGATGAAGTCCCCAAATTAAATAAAATAGGTTATAGCCAAATAAATTTAGAAGTTTGTTTTCATAATTTTTTATCTTACAAAAAATATGAAAGCAAACTTCTAAATTTATTTGGCTATATATATATGTAAGATAAAAAATATGAAAGCAAACTTCTAAATTTATTTGGCTATATATATATATATATGTAAGATAAAAAAATATGAAAGCAAACTTCTAAATTTATTTGTCTATAACCTATTTTATTGAATTTGGGTACTTCATCTCTCTGTCCTCAAAATAGCGCTGTAAGTTAAGTCTACACTGCGTCATTCAAATTAATCATACGATTTTACGTTACGCTTAATGCAGATGCCTCTTAATCATTTACCAAATTGTAAACCAAAACTTAAAAATGAAACTTTTGACTCCCTCCCTTCTTCCTCTGAAGTACTTCGACACACTATCTCTCTCTCTTCGCTTAAGCTTTCATCCTGTTAAGACGCTTTACTACAATCATCTATGTGCTGCTAATCAAGATTGTGAATGTTTTGGAAGTGGGCACGATTGGAGTGCCAAGTGAATTGGAGCCACCATTGTGAATTTAAATAAATATGGTATTGAATCCGGCTCGACTGTTTCTTCATCAAAATGGATGGACGCTCTAAGCGTCAAGTATCTACGCCATCAGTACTTCTACGTATCTACATCGTAGTGTTCCTACATCAATGCATCAAAAATGTAACATTGCTAAGCTTTTGCATCTCCGTGGTCTTATATCAGTGCTTTTAAAATTTGTGCTAATATTACATTTATTAGCTCGACGGGATTGAATTTTGTGCTACTAACCTCAATGGAATATTTATTCCTCAGTTGGATTTCTGCAAAATAGTATCTGCAAATTCATCATTCTAAAAGATATCATCGACTATTCAAATACTGCTGTGCTATCATTACATATATATATAATATATTCTGGAGCAGGAAGTGATTTCGTAGAAGTGTTGATCCATAATGACTAGGAAATTGGAGGCGAATGCAAATTAAATCTTCAGTTTTATTTTCAGCAACGTGTTACGGCTACACACAAGTCGGCAGATTAAATGTGACTGTTCCAAAAGGCTTAAATTTTTTATAACTTTGTAGCAAGAAAGCAGCAGTAGACAGGCAACAGTCCAGCTAGGCCAAAGCGTGGAAAGCAAGTGCGTAATGTTTAGGATGAAATCTTAAGTCGAACTGAGTTAGTTTTGGTTCTCAAAATATTTTGATTGGATAGTTAATATTACTCTAAAATTACTATTGGCTGGTTGAGTTTTAGTTCCATTTACATCATGATAATTATGAATAACACGACATCGATTTCTCTCGATTTCTAGATACTTGAGTTAGCTTCGCTAAATCTCTTTTAGTTAGTTATAATTTAGTTGTTACTTCTTATTCTGAGTTTAAGCACAAGTGGAGGCTTTGTTGTAAGCCCGAGAAAAGGGGCAACTGTTCATCTTATTTTGAGTGAAATAAAGGGTAGTTAAACCTTCTTGAGCCTACGTTCTTAGTTATCTGAACTCAGCAATAAGTCGCTTAATAGTTCACTAGATTCCTCGACATTCACTTTAGCCAAAAATCGTCAACAACCTTACATTTTGCGCTCGAAATTTCAACTGACTGGCGTTAGAAAGTGGGAAATTTACACTGACCTCTCCTACCTTTCAAATACCTGAGGCATAAACAAACCCGATGGAAGGATTTGATTTCATACTAGAAACCATACGGGGAGCTATGAAGCCAGCTGCAACGATCGAAGGCAAAGGTTCAGTTATGACCTTCCTGGAAAATTTAGAATTACATTTTACGCTATATTCCTTAAATAAGCTTTAGAAGATTATAAAAACAACAGCTAACTTAAAATGCCAAATCCTTAGTTGGTTTAAGAGTTTCCGAAAGTTTCTGCTGGGGGATCCAGGTTCTGAAGCATACAAGTGAAAAAATTTTTAACTTTATAACTTTTTGTATAAAAACAACTTGAAAAAAGAACTGTGTGTGAAAATAACTTTTGTATGGTTTTAACTAAGCTATTGAGAACAACATAACTTTGAAGCTTATACATAGCAATGTTTATTCTCCCGTTTATATAGAGGTAGTTGGTATAACTTATTCCTGCACAAAAAAAAGTACAATGACTGAAAGATATGTGCAATGCCCTCGCAGGGACTCTAAACTCGGAACTCTCGAATACGCGCCGAGTATAAGGGCAACTGGGAATTAGGGGACCTATTCGCCAAATCCTTGTGGTGGGGAATCATCATCCACCACCTTTTTTAGTTCGGGCGCCACTGTAGAAACATTAGTTTTTTTTTTCTTTTTTAGCAGGAAGACGTGAAAAATGAGCAATGCCCTTGCCGGGACTCGAATACGCGCCGAGTGTGCTGACCACTACAGTACGAAGGCACGCTAAGAAATATTTTAAATACCGCGAGAGAAATACTTTAAATAACTTACAGAAGCGAAACTGTAATTTTTGTTCAGGCATCTATTCTGCGAAAGATTTAACTACAATAACAAAAGTGCTATTTGAAAAATTTTCTATAGCACTGCACTGCGCCCGCTATAGCACTGCACTGCGCCCGATTTGGTGTCACCTATACAATGGCTGTAAATTTATTTTTACCAATATGATTATGATATGAGTGATATTTATTTTTACAGGTAAATATTATCATCTGAAAATAATGTAAAGAAAATCCACCTTAATGAAGTAGAAAATGTTAGCAGTTTAAATTTTGAACTAAAAGATTACTGCAGTCAAAAATTCAGAACTTCAAACTTGAAACACGTAATACCACTGCTAAATCACTTGTAAAGCACAGGCTAAAATTAATGAGTTGTAAACTCCGTAGCTCGTTCATTCTAAGCAAACTAATTCATATATATTTAACAATTTTCTGTAGTCTTCAGAGCGAAAGGGGGTGAGCACCAAAAAAATCAGCCTTATGTTCTACTTCAAAATGTCGCCAACCCCGCAACAAGTAGTTTTCCCTAAAGTCCGGTAGACGGCAAAAGCCTATAGCTCTGACTTTCGTTAAGCTATTTTCACATTTGTAATAAAGCAATGAAATGCGTATAAATAAGCTGAGATATCACAAATTAAAGATGCACAAAATTCCCTGTAAAAATAAAATTATTATAAAAAGTGCTAAAATTAATAATAGGAAATAAATAAATACCAATACTAAATACATAGCATTGTACAAATAAACAAAATTTTTACATTAATTAAGAGAACAGTTTTACCATGTAATGTGAATTACATCTTTCGAGCTTATATTTAACCAAAGAACTTAAGCATGCAATACTGTATCAATTAGGAAGAATGTCTTCTTATTATCCTTTCTTGTGATATGAAGAGAAGATTCTGCTACAAATACTGCTATAATGATCATATGTTCCAAACGTTTTATTGTATTTTTTATTTTATGGTATTAAGGATCGTATTGTTGAAATCTGGTAGTCCGATTCGGGGTTCGAATTCCGGCGAATTCGAGAGCTACATGGGCATTTTCGTGCTTTCCCCATGTGTAACGGGTACAAAATCCAGTTTTTTTTTAGAAAGTAGTCCACGAATGTATCCTTCTCCTTAAAAGCAGATATCCCTCGAGTGCTTTGCCATGACTAAAGTAAACCAAACCAATAACGACTCAAATTTACACTAACAATGTAGTTTGTTTTAAGAATATTAACTTTCCAAGACTTTATTTTGTTTGATTTTTTTCTTGTAGTTTCATTTTAATGTATGTCTAGATTTACATATCGTGCGTCTGTATTCGAAGAAGCATTCAAATTTCTGAAATGGCAACACAATATTAAAACAGATTTTAGACATTTGTTTTCTTCTAGTCTTCAATATCAGATTCAAGATCTGTACTCACTTCTTATTTTCTAATTAGAAAAAAAGGAACTCCGGCATAATAATTAACACAAAAGATTTTTTCGCTTAGTTGGGAAACGCATTCGCTTTAACTGAAGTTCTTTGAAGCTTAGTCTAACATTATCAAAGCGTTATTATTACGTTGATGAACACTCTAGATACGTCTCGTGGAAGATGTAGCTCTTAATCCAAAGAAGAGAGGTGGAGTTCAGAACATTTTTACACGTCTCCAATAGGAAGAGCAACTTTCCCTCCATTCTTATCGGAAGAGTGAAAAAAAAAACCTGTTCCAACCCTACCACTTTTCGTTTGAACAAGCACTACAACTTCTACATCAAGCACTAAACTTTCGGAAGAGAAACGCTTTGACAATTCGGAGGAAGTTCCAGAGAAATTGCTTTTATTGAAAATAATTGTTTTTTATTTTTGCTGATTATCGCTTTAAATCTCATTTTTTAACTATTAAAAAGTGCACAAAGCTATTTTTCTCAAGTAGACATTTTTTCCCTGAATTAAAGAAGCAAAAATAATAAAGAAGTTCTAATTGAAATTCTGTAACATTTGCAGCAATTCAGTAAGTACAAGTTTACTGAGAATATTCATCGGTGTATTGAAGATATACATACATATATACCTATATATATATTCATAGGTTTCTTTATTAATTTCTGCAGTCTCCTAAATGTTTCGAAAGAAAAGTGCTTGAAAAGCCAATTCCTACCAAGCAGTTATAAAAGACTGTACTATCGATCCTTTACGTTCTTTAGGGTGGAGGGCTTTTCGGTAACCTTGAAAGCGGTTGTGAAAGTATTGGAATCTGGCTTATATATTTACGTTATTCTCTCCTCCTCTATCATGTTACTCTCTGATTTTTGGAAAATGTTCGTAGAAAAAAGTTTTTGTTATCTTTTATGATTTAAAATTTTTAAATGTGCTTCCCTAGATTTATTATTGATTTATTGCAAATTTGTACTCTTCCCTTGTTTTCTTTTAAGCGAAACAATTTTCTTTAAAGACTGCAAGAACTTGATATTTTGCTGGGCCTGAAAATTTTTGTAATATTTGATAAGCAATTTGGCTATGATGCATGACGCAGATTTTTCTTTTGATATACCTCTACAGTATTTTTATTGAATGAAAAATTTACTTTCTGCGTGTTTCCATAAAACACGTATTATTTATTTTTTTCTTTATTGTAATTAAATTTAAGTGTAAAATTTTATTTAATTTCTTATTTTTTAAGAAATAAATTTTCTGTTTTATCAGCATCTGAAAGCACTGATAAATAAAGGACGATTTAAAACTCAGAACGAATTTAAAAAGTTTACATGGCATTGAACATGCAATGAATTAACTACGTTATTAAAGCAAAAAGGAACAAAATCATAAGAGGTAAGGACTTTTATGAAGTAATGTTTTCATCAAAATTAGTCTGCCTGACCACGCTTTGTCCAGAAAAAGACAAAAATGTTTAATTTTAAACGCTGACTATCGGAGTTATTATTATTAATCACTTCCTAAAGATTATGTTAAGATGTATGAACAGCAAAAGCAACATATATCTAGGAGTATTTGCTACATGTCAATGAATAACACATTTGATATTTGCGATTCCCAGTGATGCAAGTTTTACTTAAGTAATCTTACGAACTAAAATTATATCTAAAATCCAAGCACTGCTTAAAATGAAATTGTTGATAGTTGCATTTAAATAAAAGTTTGACCCACCAGGCGGCCAAGTGATGAAGTTGCTGAACACTGGTACTTCTGTCCGAGGTTCGAATCCAGTGAACGAGCTAGCTGCATGGGCGTTTTCATGGTTTAGCCATAATCCTTTGCGATAATCAGATGAACCAACCAACCTAAATACAAGTTTGTGCTCATAAACTAAATGCTGCTGAACGTAAAAGATTTGCTAGAAATCTGTTTAATCTGTTTAAGTATGCACAACTGACTTAAATTTAAATATGAAAAGGATTTAAATTGACACCCTCAAGATTAATTCTGCAAAGAATTGAAATAAACTAATCGCAGTTTTGCAAAAATTCTTAACTTAAAATTACAATACTAATTAATTTAAAATTAATTTCTAAATGCCACATAATTCTAAAGGAAGATAATTCTGAAGAATCCACATAATTCTGAAGAATTATAATAAATATTATATATTTTATTATAATAAATATCATAAAGTTTGACCAAACTTTAGATAGACTGACAGCGAATTATCGCCAAGTCTAAAATAGCAACTGAATCTTGAGAAGAGTGTAAAAGACCCTTTCATTTAAAACTAAGAAAAACAGATGGCACATTTGGTACTTACAACTCAGCCAACTACTTGTGGCGAAATAAATAATTTCAACCAACAGCAAGTTCAAATGTAAAATTTAGTTGAAATGAGCTAGTAGCCAGAAGTTGATTATATCAAATTAACGCGAAATTGGCTCAAAACTTAATCACCGTAGATATTAAAATATTGGCATTTATAATGCAAGGCTGAAGACTACAGATATTATTTGAGCTACAGATATTATTTAGTGACGTGGTCTCGAGAGGTATAACACAATCTGTCTACCATCAAAAAAACCTAATCTTAAATACCCGCAAGCTAATTTGCATTCTGACGTGGTAACGGAAGCAAAAAGTGACAATAAAGTTCTAAATCATAATAACTTTTTAATTAAAATTGTCAGGACCTGTAAGTCTTTTGACTTGCTTTGGAAATATAACGTATTCTGAATAGGAACAGAAAGCTTACTAAAGCTATGTTCCAGTATGTGTGGAATAGACGACACAAGCACGAAGGGTATACTGAAACCTTTATTCTCTATTACTTTACAGGTGCTCCCGTACTTCGGGACACAGAGAGGTCTGAACGTAAAAATATAAAACTTCTAACTAAAACTCTAACTAAAAGCTAACTTTGAATTAGTATACAAATGCCTAACACTAAGACTGGCCTTTTTAAAAGGTTACGTAGGTAGTACGCAAATTCCTGAAACTACAATACGTTTTAAATATCAAGAGGACTAAATCTCTGGCCTTAACTCTCTCGCTGCGCATCCCGCGATTTCCACAGGCAACGTAGAAGTAGCAAAATTTGCGCAACCCCCGATTTCCGCGGGGATGAGTTTCAGCTGTCTATTTAACTGTGCAACCCACTCTTTCCCCGTTCCCCGTTCAAGGTTTCCTTTCGGCTGTCTGTGATGTTTAACTGTTTATTTCGATGTGGGCTAACAGATAGCGTTAGTTGTCCACATTTCTGCCAAATATACAAGGATACGTAATGTAGCATTTTGCGCGCGCTTTTCAGAGCTCAAAGATGTCTGTCAGGAAGCGTTTCGCGAGTGATATAACCTATATTCCTGACGATATTTCAGACATTGATAGTAGTTCTGATTCTGATTTCAAGTATATTGAAGATAGTTATAGCGAAACTGATGAGAATTTCTCGTATTCCTCTGCAGATAGTGATGAATCTGAAAATTCAGTTTCAATTGAAAACGTTCGACAGTGGTGCAAACTATTACATTATGCAAATATTTTCATTAATATATATGTTTTACCTTTGTATTTTATAAAATAAATCATAATTTAACCAATATTAATTTTCAAAATTTTCCCTTTATATCATTATTCTTCATTTTCAGAATTCTGGCAACCTTTTTCTGTGACCTAATTCTATAGTGAAAAAAAACTCTTTTACAACATTTTTTTGTATATTTTAACTCTAAAATATATGTAGATTTGAAATATGTAATTAAAAAATACACAATTTTTGAACTTATTTTGATTAAAAAAGTACGCAGTGAGAGGGTTAAAGGCAAGCAGCAACTAATTGAAAACTCGTAAGAATGCAGTAGCAAGGCGGCTCACTTCCTCTCTTTCTCTAACTCTTGGCAAAAAGCCACAACTTAAATACTTGGGCGTTAGCAAGTACAATTTGCATAAACAAGTTAACGCATTTAACTCTGGCCGGAAGTGGAAAATAAGAAAGTATAATAAAGTTTTAAAAAATAAAATAAACGTTAGTAAAACTTAAGATCCTTAAACAATAATAAAAACCCTACAATGTAATGAAACAAAATTAATATTAATTGATCTAAAATCATATAAAATTACCTAATTTCTTAAAGTTTGATTAATTCGGCTTGGAGGATGTATGCTGTTGTCGTGCAGGTACCTTTGGTTGAGGAAATGGTGTATTTGGTTTATTTACTTGCCTCCAACTTTTACTTTCATAAAATAATCTCAAAAATGTTTTAAGAAGTACGATTTAGTTTATCATTTTCTGTATCAGAATTTAAGACTCACCAAATATCTTGATAATTAGAAATTAGTTTGTATTACCATTTTGTTTCTTAGAGCACTACTTTTGTTATTATTTATGCTACACTGAATGTGTTACTGAAAATGTGCAATCAAATGTGTTACTGAAATCTGTCTGAAAATACCAATCTAAAGAGTTTTTTTCAATTCTTTTGCTTCATTGTACATTTTAGACTAATGCAGTTTTCATCCATGCGGATACGTGAAGTATCCCTAAGTTTTAATACATGAAAAGAAGCCTCCTTTTTTTCATAAAAATTACTTCAAATACTGCAGTTGTATTAATCAAACATTAATTGTACTGAACCTAACAATTCATTTGCAACGTATCAAATTGCACGTGAAGCAAAAAAGTCTACACTTTGATCTAATGTAAACAACAGAATTCCTAATTATTTTAATCACATAAACATTCCTTACAAAATAAAAAGCTTGTATTTGGCAGCATTAATTTTACGATTAAATTTACGTAATGAGAAATTTCTCGATTTTTCTCCCGCTACACGTTTGTAGTAGAAAATATTTTTAATACGTAAATTCACTTTGTTATACTTTATAAAGTAGTCATCGTCTAAATTCTCTTAATTAAAACCTTCTAAGCATATTTGTTGAATAATTCGGAAAGAAAAGACAAGAGAAAATTGAAGGGAGTTCTGCAATTAAAAATATATTACTTCAGTCAGTCATTTATTAGATTTTCAGTTACAGAACTTACGATTGTTTTAATATAATTTGCATTCATAGCATACTGAATAGTTTTGTTTTTATATTTCAAAACTAATTTTGAGGAAATCTCTAACCTATTTATCATTTCATTGGAATAAATGAAAATTACCTCATAAAAGTTTTAGAATAAATAACTTATTCTTTTTCTCTTATAACCCAATTTGTTCTTTTCCTGTTTAGCTCAAATTCTAATTCTTTCCATTCAAAAATTCAGTTTTGAAATAAGAAGAAATGAATGAAATCCAGTAAAATCGAATTAATTTGTTTAAAAGAATAATTTATCCTAGCGGAGCAATTAAGTGTGGATAAATGCAGTATTTGAACAAAGCACAATTAAAATATTACAAAGATTAGAAGCAATTAAATTGAGATATATTTATATAATATTTAAACAAAGAACAAGTGAAATAATGTAAAAGGTTTCGAGAGAAATGTACGAAACGTTGAAGTGGTATTTTTTAACAATAATTTAAAATAATGAGCTCCTTACCTTGCACTGATTGCAAAATGATTGGCTACTTATAAAAACAAACGAATGGGGAAGGAAGCTGACAGATGGTCGGTTTTTTAATTGTGATGTAATTGGGTAATGAAATTTTTCGTAACTACATAGCAAAATATTTGCTACATATCACGCATTTCCAGTCTTCTCTCTGAAGCAGTCTTTGCTTAGAAATTCTATGCATAAAATGAGAGTGAACTATTTTCTTTCTTAGAATGAAATAAAATAATTACCTCCTTGTATGGAGAATGAATTATACAGCTTATTGTTTCCAAAGCTGTGGGATACATCTTCCTGCAGAGGGTGACCATTGTCCTGAAAGGCAGAAAGACATTTGATAAAATAAGAGCAAAGAATTTTACATAACTAAAATAAATTGGTAGAAGTGTGCCTTATTTGTTCTTCTTAAATAATGTCTTTGTAATATGCTGATTCACTTTCAGGAATGTCTGTTAATTTTGCTATGCCATAATTCAGCAGCTTTGGTAAAAGTCAATCTTTTGTACAGACTGTCCCGCTCTTTCAAATGACGTAAAAACTATCATTTTACCCTTCTCGCATTTTACAGTTTTAATATTTTACGATTTAATTTATTCATATAGCTTGCCTCATGATTTCTGCTATATTACATTCACATGTAACACTGAACTGATTTTAAAATAACAGCCAGATTTCATCAATTATGGATGTCTTTTAAGCTTAACATTATTTCTAAATTTAAAATTTCATTGTTAAAAATAAGGAAGAGATTTTTAAAAATAGCTGTCTAGGCATTAGATATTTTTGAAGCAGGAGAGATGCAAACTGAGCAATGCCATTCCCGGGACTCGAACCACGGACCTCTCGAATTCGCGTCGAGCGTGCTGACCAGTACACTACGAAGGCATGATAAAAAGGCGGCGGGAGAAACACCTTATATAGTCCCCCTTTTAAAGTGCGACTGGGTCTTTTTAGGGGACCCAATCGCCAAATCCTGGTGGTGAAGAATTATCATTCACCACCTTTTAGTTCGACGCCACTGTAAAAACATTAGGTTATTTCGAAGCAGGAGACATGAAAAATGAGCAATGCCCTCGCCGGGACACGAACCACGGATCTCTCGAATTCGCGTCGAGCGTGCTGACCATACACTACGAAGGCATGCTAAGAAGGCGAGAGAAATACCTTATGGTTTTAAAATTTAAGCTCTTAAAGCCAGGCAAATTGATATGTTATCTATTACATTCGTTTTTTTTTTATTTTTTTATGTATGACTGACAATTCTTTTAATCAATGAAAACGTGTTAAATTCAGTTATATTTAAAGAGAGTTAATTTTTAATAAGTTTCATAGCTTTCTTAAGACATATTTATTTTGATCAGTTTCACAAACAGCTTATATCATCTTAAAATATACCACTTAAATGTACTTCTATTCATTTCAGGTATTTACATTGATTACAACAAATATGTTCACGGTTTTATATACGTTTTATGTTCATGTTTTGATTTTATATAAAAAAAGGTATTAAACCTAATTTTAAGATTTTTGTTTTATTCTAATAGTCAATAATTTAAGGGAGAAAGCAGATACCTTGATATGTTCTAATTAAATTGTCCAGGAGAAAGCCATTAGATAAACTTTCAAAATCAGTCTGAGCAACTGTATATTAATCTTTTAGCTAATTTATCTGGGATAAGAATATGCATGGAATAATGTGTCCTTCTCTTAAACCTACTGCCTTTTTCCTTGGCGGAAGAGGAAATGAAAGAAACGTTCAGTAATTATAGACGTATTTGCGTACTTCTTAAAGTAGTGAAAAATAAAATAGGCAAAAAGGAACTATCAGCATTATATATGGTCTAATTTGCAAGATTCTGAAATATAAGAATGATAGCTATAAGATATTTTGCGACATTACCGAGATGAACGCATGTTTGCTTAAGTATAATTACACATTCAGGCAAATTAAATATATACCAAGCAAACATTTATTTTGTGAAGCTGCCACATTTTTGTAATTTTTATTAATGTATTATTAATATATCACAAAGTTCATGATATACTTTCATTAGCATCGGAAATTATTTGTAGTGTGCGCAAAATTTGGAAAGCTGTGCTGACGGACGTATCTCTAGATTTCACGCATGATATAAAATCTACAATTAAGAGAAAACACCACTTAACGTTGTTGAATACAGATATAAGCCTTGCGACCAAGGGAAAATACCACTGATCGTTGTTACTTCGTCTCGGGATCGATTTCTTTCGAATGCTCTGACTTCATAAGGTTTCTATATTTTTTTCCTAACGTGTGACAGGAATGGGGTAATAAATTCTCGACGAAAATTCTTTCTCTCTCTCTCTTAATAGGTTCGTAGAGTCATTAGGTTATTCTAAAGCACGATACGTGAAATATGTCCAGTGCTCTCGCCGAGATTCGAACCTGGATCTCTCGATTACGCGCCGAGCGTGCTACAGTTACATCACGAAGGCATGCTGGAAGGAGGGAGGAAACACCTTATAAGTCTCCCACAAACGCATTCATCTTTTTAGGCAAGAAGCCCATGCGCTCTTTATCATAACCAATTAAAGAAAGAGATATACATTTCACACGTAAATTATGGTTTGGTTTGGTTTATTTAATTACGGGAAAGCACACT
Organism: Stegodyphus dumicola; assembly: GCF_044657685.1. Classification (NCBI taxonomy): domain Eukaryota; kingdom Metazoa; phylum Arthropoda; class Arachnida; order Araneae; family Eresidae; genus Stegodyphus; species Stegodyphus dumicola. The sequence goes on from NC_140781.1 coordinate 165,436,958, forward strand.
AGGGCTATCTACCTAAGGGGAGGGATGCCTTCGTGGAGGACATTTTAAGGAAAACTGGCTCGTATACACGTTACACATGGGGAAAACCACGAAAACGCCCATGCAGCCAGCCCGTTCGCGGGATTCGAACTACCAGTGTTCAGCGACTTTACCGCTCGGCCGCTGGTGGGCCCCACGTAAATTATGTAAAGTGTTTAGAGAATAATAGCATAAGGTGGAGAGCCGTTGGTTGTTTGGGACCGAGAAATGAAAACAGACCATACTTTCTCCCGGAGTTGAACTTGGAAGTTCTGAATAAAAGGCTCGGTTGCTAGCCTTTGCCTCACAATATTGCATAGAAGAATCTACTTAACTATTTCAAATGAAAGTAGATAGAATGTAACTCAGATGTTATAAAACAGGTTTAAAACATCAAAGGTAATTATTCTGTTCTGTTTGTACATTTAATTACTAATACAACTCATACTTTAGAGTTATATACTCTTTAAGAGCACAAAATATGGTACTGGTCAAGTAATTTCAGAAAATGTAACCTTCTCAGTCTATTCCTCACATCTGAGAAATATCGTCTATATTCGCCTTTTGTACTGTAACAGAAACAATCCAATAATCCGTTTTCTCTATATATTCGCATCCTGTCCATCTAGCAACCTTATCGCAGAAATCTCATGATTCCGTCACCTTACCTGATACTATTGAATCTAATGGAAGCATGTTTATACGGGCGTCAAGAACTCGATCTTTGTACCCTCCTAGCCACAGAAACTGCCTCAACCGAGAAAAGGAATAATCGCTGTCACCTCAAGAATCGATCGTGAGATACTGTAAAGGATATAGAAGGAATGGATTATCGGTTTGACGGCTGCAGCTTCACAAAAGATTTTCACATAGGAAGAATGCCAGATAAACACGAGGAGTTCCTCTTTCTATCGATATGACAGTGTTATAACGTTTTTGCTATTCGTAAATGCATGTTTCTGAAGCATATCGATGCAATGTATACTTTATGCGCAATCTGCACCTTTATGCTCCCATTTATTGCATGACGCTCATTATTTATTATTTAAACTTGAAATCCTTTAAGCTTTATTTTTCAAAACACTTTGCCTTTATGAACGTTATAAGGTATTTCTCCCGCCTTCTAAGCATGCCTTCGTAGTATAGTGGTCGACACACTGGGCGCGTATTCCAGAGGTCCGTGTTTCGATTCCCGGGGAAGGCGTTGCTCATTTTTAATCTTTCCTGCTTTAAATATAACCTCATGACTCTACAGTGGCGACCGAACTAAAAGGGTGGTGGATGATGATTCTCCACACCCAGGATTTGGCTATAGTGTTCCCTAAAACCGCAGTCACCCTTTAAAAAGGGACAGTATATTAAGTATTTCAGCCACTTTCTTGGCATGCCTTCGTAGTGTGGTGGTCAACACGCTGGGTACGTTCCGTGGTTCGATTCCCGGTGAATGCGTTGCTCATTTTTCAACATTCCTACTTTAAATATAACGTAATGGCTCTACAACGTGTATAATATATAAATACATATGTAAGATAAGAAATATTAAATTTAATTTGCAGTGGCTCCTTAACTCTCTTTTTGGATTTAGTTATATCCACTTTCTGTTCTAAAAATAAAAACCTTTCATAATAAATCTTATTTTTCTAAATTGCGTCATTTCAAAATTAATCCATGTCATGTGATTTTACATAATGCTTCAGCCAATAATAATTTAAAATTTTGAGAATAGAAATGCGAATAATCAATCAAAATGAAGGTGTACAAAAATGATTCTTTCTGAACTGCGTTTTCGTCCCAGATGCGACACATTCCTCTGTCCTCCTCTCTCGCTTGCAAGCTTGCTGTTTGCTACTGTTGCTTTTTCTTTCAATATACTCTAAAATTCTAAAAAGTACAGATGCAATTCTTCAAGAACGGGAAAGCACAGCGAAAATTTATCTGTGCTATCAGCAAAAACTTTTTGTGTGCCTCATATGATGTTTTAGAAAACTATTTATATGTTCATTCATAAAGATAATAGGTCATCGAGGTCAGAAAATACAACCACTGACCTCGATGGTTGCTATCATCTTTATGATTCAACATATAAATAATTTTCTAAAATATTACATGAGGCATGTATTTCCGTATATAGACTTCATGTGATTTTTCAGAAAACACACTGTTACATGCATTCCATTCCATTCCATTGACGGAAGACGCGAGCACTGTACCTTTACCATAGGGTGAATCAGTTCAGCACCGCGCCCCCCAAGATCTAGAGCAGCCAAAGAGGCCACACGTGAGCCGCGCACAGAGAGACCAAGCCCAACGCCGGATCCACCCAGGGCAGTTCAACGAACCAAAGGCCCATAGGGGACCCACACCCCATCGCCCAGACGTCAGATTTATAAAAGAAATATTTACATGGCCAAACAAGGGCATAGAGGGATACAATTAAGTACATTAATAATATATCAAGGATTGTACAAATTTAACAATAAGAGGTAAAGATTACAAGATTACAGGATAAAGCAAGTTACAGGAAAATGAGTACAGAACACAGAAGGCGTGTTATAAGTTAAGGGCATCACGATAAGACAGAATAGGCCTATTGCTGGTTAATGACATCACAATAATACTAAATCTGAATCGAAATTAAATATATTAAATAGGCCAGAGTACATTAGGGAGGATAAAGTAATGGCATGGTTACATAACAAATACAAATCAAAGATATGAGTGCATGTGAGTAATAGAAATATGAGTAAGTATAAGGGCAGTACACTATAAATGCGTTACCAATTCAGTATAGAACAATTCAGTATATGACAATGCAGTTAATATTAATCAGCACATAACCGATACAATACAATAAATAAATAAATAAATAAATAAATAATATAAAAGGTCAGTATAAATCAGGTAAGTCAATGCGTAATAAATAGAATCAGAATGGATCAGCACTTAACCAATACGAATAATATAAATATAAATAGTACACTACAAATGACAATATTCAATAGATAACAGGTAAATCAAATTCAATGCTGTAGAAATGCAATCAAGATAAAACAGCACAGAACAAATACGAATAAAATAAATACAAATGCATTATAAATTCAGTATAGAACAAGTAATACAAATATAATAAGTGATACAAATTCAGTGCATAATTAATCTAATCAAGATGAGCTCATATAAATGCAATATATAACAGGTAATGTAAATTCAGCGCAGATGCGATACAAATTTAGTATATGAGAGGTAATACAATTCAGTATGTAATAAATGAAACCAAGACAAATCAGCACATATCTAGTATGAATAATATAAATAGAAAGATAAGGGTAGTACACTATAAATGCAGTACAAATACAGTATATAACAATGTGATCAATAGAATTCAGCACATAACAAATACTGTGAATAGAAATATATACAGATTCAGTATATAACAGACAATACAAAGTCAGTGCATAATATATGCAATCAGGATGAATCAGCACATTATAAAAATGAATAAAATAATATGAGGATAAGGGCAGGGCACGACAAATGCATTACTAATTCAGTATGTAACAATGCAATCTATATAAATCAGCACATAAGAAATACAAATACTATTAAATATGAATGCAACACAAATTCAGTACAGAACAGATGCATATATTATGAACCATTACTTAACTAATACTGTTACATGCAGAAGTATATAACAATATATATTACATTTGCTAAAGCCTGTTTCGATTTCAAATGATTGTAATTTTTAGCATACGGATTTCATTGGCGCTTCAGCCTTTGTCATTACAGACACAAAGTGGTTTTGAGCTCGGCTTGGATTTCAGTATAGCATTGAAATACACATTGTGGTAACATTTAAGACTGCTAAGCTCAAACCTGTTTTTATATTTTTGCAAAGTCAGTATCTAAAATTTTCCTACAGCACGTACGGGGGAAATTGATATACCATCTGATTGTTCGCATAATTAAGTCTCACATTTATAAGGTGAGAAACATAGTTTGAATTTTTATTGCACTTTTAATTGCTAGGCATTCGAAAGTTTCAAACATACAGTTATTTGAAATAGAATGAATCATTCTGAGTCACCTTACATATCTTTGGGAATATTGCAAAGTACTGAGAAGGTCTGAGAAACTTTCTACTTTCACTGGGTTGGTTACCTAAAATGTTAAGAAAACCAGTGAAAATAGCTTGCGTTTTGAGTACAATACTACTTAACAGGGAAATGTATAAGTAATATTCACCAGGTAAATATGCAGTTATTCAGAAGAAATTCATAAGTGTTTCTTTTATATATTTCGTATATTGTATCGCAGAGACTATGAAGAGCTTAGAAACGGAAAATCTTCTAAGACTTATCTGCATACCCGTTCAGAATCGAATACGAAAAGTTCAAACTGCCGAAGCATTACTACCTCTTTGCATGAAATTTGCTGAGTCAGGTATCAAAGCAGTAGATGAGATGTATTACTTTAGTTCCTTAAGTCCTCACACGTTCACCTAAATTGCGAAGGACATACGCTCCCCAATTTATCAAACCTAATTTGGTGGCGAATTCCGTGTCCTCGCTTTCAGTCTGAGCCCAGATATGAATAAACAGAAAGTTTTAGAACGCGAAAGTTAGGTGAAAAAAAAGTTTTCGCTCTGAGTCGAGCTGGGTATCTGATGTGATGCACCCATGTGGTAACTGAAGTTGCCCAGAAGTACTTGGAAGGTCTTTTGTCTGTAGCTCTTACTAATTTTCACAATTAATAAGAAGTAAGGACTTTGCCATTATAGTATTAAACTCACCATCATTCATTCTGTCGTGATTAAAAGTAAATTTTAGCGCATATTGATCAGGCCCACCGAAAATCAATGCACCGGACCAATACACGGACACGTTTTTTAAATCAGCAAGATACACAGTATCCAGTGTTCCCCAAAATAAATGCAGTACCATTGATGAGATTTAAACAAATTTATATCAATAGTATTACAACCGATTTACTCCGATATTTATTTCGAAAAAATTGTTATCCGAAAATAAAAGTGTAGAAGTTTGGCATTGAACTTATAGAGCTGAAGACCAAAATGCATAAAATGACCTGCCCGTTTTAACGGAGTTGAAGTTTAAGGAAGGAATTTGTCAGACGTTTCTTGAATACATAGTGCTGTTGATGTAAATAGGTCGTGCAATATATTCTAAACTCTTGACTAAAATCAGGCAAAGTTAAAAGAAAATTAATAATTATTTCATTCATCATCAGAAGAAAGGTTGTTAGGATGTTTATCATATGTTCAATAATTTCAGCACTGTATGGTAGCTCACGACAAAATGTATGTTCTTCAAACAATAACAAGCATAGGCACAAAAGTTAGTAGATAAGTCTGAAATAACGAAATGCATGTCACACTCTGAATGTATTCCTGAAATGTTATTGGTGAAATATGGTAGTCCAAACTGAATTCTGCACAAAGGGACGATTACTGTACATGTACCGAAACTAGTTAAATGAGTGTTGCCGGATGGTAAGAGACAAATCCTGCATCCAGAAAACTGAAAATGAATGTCACTATCTCAACGATCTAAAACTAGAATGTTTGTTGTATGCGATTATATTTCATCCTAATTATTTTCTAATAATTTTCGCAACAGAATTGTTTTTACGATGAAAGTTATACAAAAGCAGAAATTTATCAGTTTTAAAATTCATGAGTTTAAAAGCTCAGCGAAGGTAGGACTACATCACCTAAAAGTCAATAGAACATAATTTGATGAGGAACTTCGCATTTAAAGAAGGGTTACTTAAATGTTCTGTTCTGTTATCAAAAAATGTTAATAGAGAAAACTATAAATATTAATTACCACAATACATTAAAGCTGTATAAATATTTGAAATAAGCATGCAACATTAAATTTTAATGTGTTCCATTTCCTTTTAGGACAAAGATGTGAAAGCATTTACCTGCATTGCTCACGGCGCACCAGAGCACGAAAACGTCTTCCAAACTTTCAATGTGTCCATATTTTGTAAGTAATCAATTTTCAAAAGCTTTTTCATTTTACTTTGATGATATATATATATCTATATATTGTTCCGTGCGTATGGGTTCATAATGGATTGATAAAATTTATCTTACCAAAAGAAACACTTCGCAGTTTTGCAATTTTCTTCAAAAATATTCGTACAGCTCCTCACAGTATCACAGAATACAATCAGTAGCTCACTTCAAACTACTAAGGACATTAAAACAACTCAATGCAAAGTGCACCTGAAGAGCGAAGCTAACACGGAGCTAACAATACTCCGAACCACGCTAAATTAACAGCTAATCTAATAATTATGTGCA